>NC_084481.1:100581516-101194016 GCF_030035675.1 Rhineura floridana
TTCAGATAATTGGTCAGTTGCCTGCTTTGAATGGGGTTGTACTCCCTCTGAAAGAGCAGGTCTGTAGGCTGGGGGTGCTCCTGGATCCATCTTTGTCACTAGAGGCCCAGGCGACCTCAATGGCTAGGAGTGCCTTTTACCAGCTTCAGCTGGTAAGACAGCTGCAGCTCTTTCTGGACTGGGATAGCCTGACCACAGTTGTCCATACACTGGTAACCTCCAGGCTGGATTACTGTAATGTGCTGTATGTGGGGCTGCCCTTCAGGTTGGTCCAGAAGCTGCAGCTGGTGCAAAATGTAGCACCAAGACTGCTCACTGGGGCAGGGTATTGCCAAAATGTAACCCTGCTGCTGAAAGAACTGCACTGACTGCCCATTTGCTACCAGGTCAAGTTCAAGGTTCTAGTTTTGGTGTACAAAACCCTATATAGCTTGGGACCAGGATACCTGAAAGACCGTCTTATCCCTTATATGCCCAGTCGATCACTGCGCTCTGCAGATGAGGGCCTCCTGCAGATACCATCTTATCAGGAGGCTCGTTCTTCACAACATAGGAAACGGACCTTTAGTGTGGTGGTACTTACCCTGTGGAATTCCCTACCCTTAAATATTAGATAGGCGCCATCTCTGTTATCTTTTTGGCGCCTATTGAAGACCTTCCTCTTTCAACAAGCCTTTTAAGTTGAGACCTTATCCCAGTCTGCGTTGGAATTACTTTTTAATATGTTTTTAAACCTTTCTTAATATGTTTTAAACTTTTTTTTAAGATTCCTTCAAAGCTTTAAAAAAATGTCTTTAAAGATGTTTTGTTTTAATGTATTTTAAAGTCTGTTTTTATGATGTTTTAAAGTGTTTTTAGTGCTTTTGTTTGCTGCCCTGGGCTTCTGCTGGGAGGAAGGGCAGGATATAAATCATATAATAAATAAATTAATTAATTAACAACAACAATAAAACAAGAATGACAACAATTCCTTTTTCTCAGAACTGTGCTTGATTGGGACTGAGATATTGTGTAGGGCCTTTTCTGAAGTAGCACACACTCAGGTGGGGCCTCTCCAGACTGGTATTTTACTGCAGGGAGATTTTCTAATGCAGCTTCTCCATCCCTGTCTTCGAAGAACTACTATTCGCTGCAGATAGCAGCACCTGTATTGCATCTGTCTCTGTGTGTTTATTAATAGCACCTCTAAGTTTCCCTCACTGTGTGATTTGGGTTAGAATTATGGTGCAGAAGGATCAGCCTCTGTCTCTCACATAGCAGCCATGATCTTAATCCCTCCCCTGCAGCTGTTTTTAGCACAAATAAATTAATAAAATGTTGGCGTTGCATTCATGCATCTCCATTGTCAAGTCCAATTTGGCTTTACTGATGGCAGTGAGGGCAGCAAGCATTGTTTCTGGCTCCTGTCCTCACTCTGATTTGCTTTCAGGACAATGACATCAAAGCGAAGGCAGAAGAAGGAAGCAAATGCTTCTTGTCTAGGTAGGAATGGAAAGAATTTTGCCGGGGTGGTGCTGACGGTGGCTAGCAGTGAGGGAAAGCAGTCAAAGGATTATTTGAACAGGTGGCTGTGGATTTTTCACCTCCATATTCAAGCCAAAAAAGCATTTTGAGAACTTTCAGCTCAACTCTACATTTTATGGATTTCATTAGGGCCAAATATTTGTTGCTGCCTGAGGTAAAGGACAAGATGGTGCCCCTCCCATCCCACGCACTGAATCTGACGAGACTAGCAGTGAAATCTTATTTCAACACTGGTGGCAGGACAGCATCCCTCCGCATGCCTGAAAGCAGCAGGCTAGTGTAGGAGGCACAGGGTAGGCCTTGTAGCACACAGAGTTTTGTCCTTCAACACTTCGCTCCCATTTCCTGCCCACCGTCCCAGCATCATTTATTTTAAAAATAGATAACAACTTTATATTGCAAGGTGATATGAGAAGTTACTTTTGTGAAAAGCATATTAAATGTTGTTTGAAGATACAATAAATAAACATATACATACAAACATAGGGAGCCACAGCTAATGGTGTTTTCCCAGGGCATGACCTTGCATGATCAGATTTGCATGCCTGAAAGGACACAAATGCATGTGAAGGCCCTGGTAGAACCTTGATGCTGTGTGAAGCAGCTGTAAGAAGCAATAAATAGGAAGCAAGAGGCATTCCATTTCCTTTACTAGGGAGAACTTTGACTTGAAGCTGCCTACAGTAACTTGAGAAAATCAGGCTGAAAAAATGAAGGGGACAAAAAAGTAGTTAATCAGGGTTGCTTGGTGGGGGCTGTAATAGAAGACCTCCTGTAGAAGTGGGACAATCTGTGGCCCTCCAGATGTTGTTGAATTACAGCTCCCATCATATTTGACCATTGGCCATGCTGGTTGGGGCTGCTGGGAGTCAGAGTCCAACAACATCTGGAAGGACCACAGGCTCTTCCCCTTATAGGAAGGGCCATGCAGAATAGACTGAGAACCCCAATTGAAAAGGTCAGAGAGATGTTTCTAATATCCACTGAGTTTGAGGAATTACTTTATTTATTTATTTATTTATTTATTGAAATTGCATCCCACTCTTCATAATCACACTTTTTTTTTTCTGTGCAGGCTACAACAATGTAGAACTCAATAAACAATAAAAACAACAATATATATATTAACACACAGCTGTCTTGATCTATGAGCACATGATGGCCCTTTCAGAAGAGGCAAGTCATCGGCTGGTGCAAAAAAATAACTAAAGTTTGTGCCAGGCAAAGCTCAGAGGGGAGGTGTTCCATAACTGGGATGCTATTGATCAGAAGTTGAGTCACAGATTTCCTAAGCTCCTACAACCATGGCACTACCAGAACCTCCCCAGCTGACCTCAAAGCCTGAGCAGGATTATACGGTGAGAGATGCTGCTTCAAATACCCAGTCCTAAACCATTTGGGGCTTTGTACCTCAATACTAACAGCTTGAATTTGGCCCAGTGACAAGCAGGTAGCCAGTGCAGCTCTAGTGTAATACAGCCTCATGCAGATATGTCAGTTAGCAGTCTGCTTTCTGCACTAGTTGCAGTCTCTGGATATTCCTCATGGGCAGATCCATATAAAGCACATTTCAATAATCCAGCTGGGAGGTTGCTAGTGTGCAGATAACTGTAGCCCAGCTATCCTCATCCAGAAATGGCTGTAGTTGGTTCCTAATAATACTACTGTCTGGTGACACATTTCAGAGAGCAGCTTCATCCATGTGACTGTGTAATGCAACCCAAGCAGCTACTGAATACAAAAGCCCCATATTCCAACTTGGACAGGAGGTTTCTCATAGAGAGAGACATCTCCAGTCATTGAGTCCCATTAAACCACCTTGGGATTTGCATCTGCCAGTGCGAAACTAACAGCATAGCTTTGTTTGATGGAGCTTTTCACCCACACCAGCTGCCACCCTTCATTCCTCTGCTGAACAAATGCGTTGAAGGTGTCAAAATTAGTTACATGGCAATGCAAACAAGTGTTAATCCCTCTGTGTAGTTCTGGTTATTTTTATCCCTTGGCTTTCTATATTGCTGCATGGAGGATGCATGTGTCAGCTTCTCCCCCGCACTGACAGCCAAAACTTCTCTTTCAGATTCACTAATGGAGCCTCCTGACTCTCACTCAAAGTAATGTGACTTAATAACTTGATTGGAGGTTACACAATAATGGCAATTATTCAATCATTCCTTATGATCACGTTGCTGCTGCAGAGGTTGCGCCCGGTGAGCTATTCTGAACCTTAGGCCGCAGCTGCCTGAAACTTGTTGGCAAGTTCTCTTCTAGTTGGATTTTTCATTTCAGGGATGAGGTACTTTTTTAGCCCAACAGACCAGATCATTATCTGTTCCCACCCACATTGGCCAACTTTGACCATTGGGCAGGACAACCCACCCATCAGTCACCTGACATCATTATGACATCAAATGACTGACAGGTGGATTGTCCTGCCTACCTGCCAAAGTCCCTTGTGCAGCGCTTCCCATGAGCCTGAAGGTGCTTGGGAACCTCAGCACAAGGGGCTTTGTCAGCCCTATGCTTTCCGCAAGGATTGGCTGTGCAATTGAGCTGTGCAGCCAATCCAGCCATGACTCTACCTGCTCCACACCAGAGATCACTTATGGTGTCATGGGTGAGGCAGATGGGAGTTGTTGGAGGAAAATGGCCAAATTTGGCCTGTAGGCTAGGTGGTCCCCATCCCTGCCTTATTTGCTTGATCCTTTAGTAACCAAAAGACTAAATAATCTGCAGGAACTCTGCTCTCCTCCTCTCTCCCACAACAAAGACAAGATGGAAATTTAACTTCAGTTCTGCTGTGACCTCACCAGAATCTGAGCCAAGCCTCTGCTTACTCTTCTCTCCACCCAACAGCTATGTTTGGATAAAAAAATGATTAAAAAAAATGATGGGGCATTAAAAAAATGTTTTGTTTTTTTAAAAAAGATTCAGTATGTTAATCATTTTGTTGTTATGTGCCTTCAAGTCAATTACGACTTATGGCGACCGTATGAATCAGTGACCTCCAAGAGCATCTGTCGTGAACCGCCCTGTTCAGATCTTGTAGGTTCAGGTCTGTGGCTTCCTTTATGGAATCAATCCATCTCTTGTTAATCATCTTGTTAATGATTGTTGATCATTAGTAATTCACTATTGTCCTTTGAGAGTTCATTTCTTAGGAGATCTAATTCATGGCAGCCTAAAATATAGGAAGACTATGCACACAGCTGATTTTCTACTTAACTGTGGACAAAGCTTTCCAAACAGGAACAATCCATAAAAATTATGAATGGGTGGCAAGCAAGTATGTGTGGCATGTGCATCAAGCATAAAAGCAGCTGCTTTCATTCTTTAGGAAACTGAGGTACCAAGACCCCCCTTTTTTTTGCTAAACAATTTTGCTGTGTTTAAATTCTCATCCTCTTGATGGTGGATTGACATTATGCTGATTTTAATTTAATATACATGTTGCTTGTTTTAATAAAATCCTGTAATATGGAATAATTGATTCTCTGCAGCACAGAGATATAACAACAAGATCACTGCATCAATTTGTCATCACTACATTAATAGGAATAGAATTACATATATTTAATGTAAATCAGATTTAGAACTGCTTAATTTATTTCAAAGTGGTATATGTAATCTTGCATTTCTAAACCAGAGGCCAGGTCTCCAGCTGGTACAAACTTGTATTCCATATTCTCTGAGGTTAATTGAGCTAAAATGATATACGCCAAGGAAAAGCCAAATTACAAAGGAGAGTTGACCAAGTTGAAAATTGGTGTAGAATGACATCTGGTAAAGGAGCGGGGTGTGAGGTTTTGTGATTGTCAAACACCCAAATCATCCCACATATGCCTTGCCATGTCCCAATCCACTTTTAGCAATGGAAGCCACTAGAACAGATTTACGGGGCACAGGAGAGGGGAAGATTGTTCCATTGTGCAAGGAGAAATCCTTGCGCAGATGGAACAATCTGTTTAATGCTACATTGAAGACAACCCCCAGTTTCTATCCTAACATCTGAGGTAGTAGGTGATGTGGAAGACCTTGCCTGGGTCATCGAAGAACTGCTGCTTGTCATAGTGAGCTTGATGGACTGAGTCAGTGTAAGTCAGCTTAATTTGCTCAGTGTGAACCCATTAATAGAAGAATAGAAGTAGGCCCAGAATCAGACAGCCCCACCAAAGCCAATGGAAGACTTCTGCTGAGTAAAAATGGTAAGATTACCAGACCAACATCATCCTGTACTCCCCCTCTCTCTCCCAGAAGTTTCATTGAAAGCTGTTTCACTACTGCCCGCATACACCAGTGCTCTGCAATTATCCAAGACTTTCATTTTATACCTCACTATAAATAGTTTCATTAGATTCAAGTTTATCCTACGCAAGTTCTGTACTCCAGAGAAATGAGGATAGCAGAAATGTTTCAAAGGAAAGAAAGATTGTGTACATAGCATAGAACTTATTTCTCGCACTATTCTAGTTGATAGCTAAAATAGTTGGAGACATTAACGTGGAGGCCAACTACATCTTGCATGTTCCAGGTTAGAACATTTCCTGTAATTTAGGCTGCAGTCTGATACACACTTAACTGAGAATAATCCCATCCAATTTATTGAGGCTTACTTTTGAGTAGGCATATATAGGATTGCATTGTTAGAGGATAAATTAAGCTAGAACTGATTGCACAGCAGAGTAATTTTTTTATGCAGCCCTTGTTTGTAAAGTGCCAGTAAGGCTTATCTGCTTGGTACAACAGTTCCATTAGAAAGACTTCTGTGTTGAATAAGAAATGGGTACACAGACACAATCCTCCTGATTTGTATTAACCAGGTATCGCCAATCCACCTAGATTTAAATATTTGTTGGGGTGGTGGCAGCAAATCTGGATTAAGCACACATGTGAACCTTGGTTAATTTAGTCTTTCTTTGAAACACATAGGGGCAACCTGTGGCTTACATATATGACCCTTGCAGACCTTCAGTGTGGGTGAAGCCCAAGTCACTCGCTGACTGAATTCCACATGTAAATTGCCATGCACATTCTGCATTTAAATTGTACTCCTTCCCAGCTGTTTCATAAAGTGGGGAAGCAGAACTGAATTGGGGAGGATGGTGCACAGAGTGATTCCCATCCACTGTCCTTCCCATGTAAATAGCACACACCTCTCAAGCCCACTACACAGCTGTTTGGCAGGCTGCAGGGAGTGTTAAGGTGCTGGGGAAGATCGTCCCTGCATACTGGCTGTCCTTGTAATATGTAAATCATGTTCCCTCCCAGCCGTCATCTCCCTGCATATGTCTTCCCCATGTGTGTGTGAGAATGGCCTCATGCCCACTGGCCATCCACCCTCAGCCACATGAGGCTGTCAGCCAGGTTTAGAAATTACCAAAATCTTCTTGAATCTCCTTATGTGAATAATATTGACATACAAGGCAGATCCTATGTGGTGATCTGTGTTGGTTGTAAACAAGTTAGAGAACATGCATAGGGATGATGCAATAAATTCTACATATTCATCATCTAGAATTTAACTGCTGCCCTACTCTGGGGAACCAGACAATAGGATTTAGATTCTTAATGCAGAACCAGGTAGCTAGTAAAGAACTGTAAGAATTGTAATGTTGCCTTTTTTTGAAAACACATTTATAGGCCTCATTATCAACATAGAATCTATTATTTTTAAAGTGCCTGACAGATCTAGAAATGGTACAAGTTTAAAAATAATGATTAAAAAAAACAAACCTGAAAGAGCATGGTGGTATTTCCATTGGCTAAAGAACAAGGTTTCCTCATTCTGCATCCCTTCTTTGTGATCTCCATTTTCTATTTTGTCCCAGTGCCCTATGCTAGTATCTTTTCCAATATGTTACATCTTGATAAAATAAAATTTGCAAACCTTGCAAAATTTGCCACAAGAATAAATCATGCAAAGTGGATATGATAATTTATTTAATTTGCACAATTTATCATAATTACAGCATCTTCCCTGGATCTATCACTGTATTCGAGATACATAAGGTCAAATGCATACAGGGAACAACACTGCCTAAGCAAGGGGGGGGGAGTGTGTGTGTGTGTATGTGGGAAGGCAGCATGAAAAAGGCAAAAAGTTAAAAAAAGAGACAAGTTTAATCTTGGTGATAAGTTGAGCAGTTTATTTTAGAAAAAAAATGAAGTCTTTTTTAAAAAAATGTCCATCAGATTTCAAAATAAATTCTTTATCAGGAAATTCTTTATGGTTCCCCCCTCCCCAGTTTCAAGGGACTTTCTCTTGCAGACCCTTCCATGTAAGTATGCCTTGCAAAAAGACCCCAGGCCAGAACAGTTTCTTCATTTGTTTCAAAGGAAGGAGTTATTTGCATGTTTATTCATTTGTGTAGGGGGAATCAGCTCTCTCTCCAGTGAAATGAGAATAAAACAGATTTACTGGCCACATTCATGCATACATTCAATCCACTATTATTCCACTTTAAACAGTCATGGTTTCCCCCAAAGAATCCTGGGAAGTGTAGTTTGTGAAGGGTGCTGAGAGGAGACTCCTGTTCTGCTTACAGAACTCCAATTGCCAGGGTGGTTTAACAGCCAGACCCTCTTCCCAGGGAACTCTAAGAATTGTAAATTAATGAGGGGGACAGGGGTTGCATAACAACTCTCAGCACCCTTCACAAACTACATTTTTTTAGGTTTCTTTGAGGGAAGCCATGACTGTTTAAAATGGAATAATAGTGGAATAAATGTATGGTATGTGAATGTAGCCTGTGAGAGAAAATGATTAGCATCTGAGTGCCCATGAAGGTGTGGATCAAGGCACTTCAGTTTTTTGACTACTGATTTTGGGTTCTGAATCCAGATCTTTAGATCCAGACAAGATTGTGCTGATGATATATCCACCTGTATACTTAGGTGCTTCTTTCTCAATAGTTCATAAGGAACATGCTGTTCTGAGGCAATATAGCTGAAATCCTTGATGAAGAAAACCAGCGGCAATGAAACGCTAGAGCAACCAAAAATCATGCTGGCAAACACACATTGATTGATCAGCCACTGCTTTTCACATTCCCATTTCCAAAAGTGAAAGTGTTAGACAAACATCTGTCAGGAACTGTTTCAAAACAATTGATCTTGCTTCAGGGAAAATTGCACGTTCCACAGCAATGCATATAATTGAGCCCCAATTTCATTTCATTTTTTAAAATGAAAAACACCCTCAGGAGGAGGCTGCAATTCAGAGCAGAGAAGTGGTGGTGAAAAAGGAGGGGGTACTTAACCTTCTTCCTGCTGGCCATATACATTTGCACGTAGCTGGTAGTTCGCCCCTTGGAGAGAAGCAGACCTGCACACAGACTTTTATATAACTACCTCTGGCCTCAGCATTCTATACTTGTATGAAATCTTCAATTTTTCTAGGATGGTTGAAACTTCAAGGAAGTGAGAGGCCTCTTCTTGCCACCCGTCCCCCAACAGTTATCTTTCTGCCTGTGTTTTTCTTTATATCTCTGCCTGCAGCTTTCACTCTTCCATATGTACCACCTTCAACAGCTTGAAAGCCTCCTGCTTTCTTAAATGACTATGCCCAGACTCCTCTGATGAACCTCCTGCCTTGAACTTTCTCCCAGAACTCCTATGTGGTGCCAACTCCATCTCTCTCTTTCTCTCTCTCTGCACATCCAATCTGCAAGGCCTTTGGCTTCATTCTCATCCCCAACTGAAAGGAAGCATCAGTATGTGTTAACTACATTTCCTCATATTCGTCCCTTGTTCTTTTTCACTTTCCCATCTCTCTCCTCCTCTTGTCATACCTCACACTGTAGACATTTAGCTTGCAAACTCCTGGGAGGAAGGGACATGCCTTCTTTGGCTAATGCGTGTGCCAGTGCTACTACATACAGTGCTGTACATTGTATTGGTGCTAATTAATAATACTAATAAACAGACATCTGCATTCAGGAGCACCATTGAGGAGGAACAGTAAGGAATGTAAACCTCAAATCCTGATGGGCAAGCACGCATCCTCCCCACTCTTGTGCTGATTTTTCATTTCTGCTGACTTTACTAAATGGTGGGAGAACATGCCAGACTCTGGTGGGGGAAAAATCTCAATATTCCCTTTCAAGTTTCTCACAAGATCAGGTAGAAGATGTAAATACTTTTAATCTACTTGTTATGGACAAATCTGTAAAGAAGGAAGCACAGAAATAGGAACAAACTCCTCCATTGCTGGCCCTCTTTAGGAATGGCCTGCCTGGAGAAAAGGCCACACAGCAAGCCCTCCTAAGGCGCCAGCTTAGAACAGAATGGGGAGACCACAGCTTGGTAATTCCTTAACCATTTCTTTTCATATTCAAACCTGGTCTTGACTTACTTCATTTTTATGATGATAAAGATGCATCCATGTATGCTGATCAGTTAATTATCACAGTCTGCTCTTATTTGGATGCTTTTATCCTATTGCAGACTTGCGTATGATTTTTATATTTGCTTGTGACATCTCCAGCAACAACTGTGGCTACTTATGCACGTTCTTGAACACCGTAACTTAAGTGGGATTAGCATGAGTTGCTGAACTATGTGTCTGGTTATAAGTGTAAGCTGGGGAACGTCCCTGTTGACAGAGCTCATTCACATTCTGCCCACTGACCAACTCTGCCCAGGCTGAAAAGGCCTAGTACAGGACCCCAGAAGCTTCTTGTCTGGGAGGATGACTTACCTTTCCAATGACATCATTCCGGCTGAGCTTGTCCTTATCCATGACAGTGATGATAATGGTAGTTTCCCTCAGTTTCTCTGTGGGGATGTCGAAGATGAAGGACTCGTTAAAGACAGGGTTCAGGCACCGCTTCATCACTACTGTCTTCTTCTTTTCCACCCGCTTGTCTTTGTACATCAGCCACACCTTCACGTAGGGGTCTGACACAGGAAAAAGAGGACATGATCACTGGAACATTATTTACTGTAGAGGGGAGGCCCATGGAGGTGCCAAGAATTAACACCCCAGTACTTGGGCTCCAGATCTTATAAGACTGGTTAACACTGTAGCATTTCTTTCTATTTTCACTAAGAAGCATCTATATCAAATTACAGGGTTCGGTTCTATTTTTAGAGAAAGGTCCAGCTATTCACTTGCCTTCCATGTGGGAAAATGCACAGCTTATTAATGTCCCATTCCAAACCATCCCATATTCAAAGATCTATCCCAGAGACTCACGTGCATCACAACTTCTTTTCAAGCGAAATTCATTTAGAGAGATAATTGACTTAGTTATTTCTGTTAATACCCAGTTATAATCACTTTCCCAATATTGAAAAACAAACTATGCTATCCTCTGTTTTAAGTGCTTGTGGCCCCAAATACCAGGCAAGACTAGCATTTGCTAACTCTTAGTTGTGGCAAAGTCATGCCAGTCTGTTACACCTAGCAGCTGCATAGTCTCTAGTCTGCTTGCTTATACAACCAGCCCCCTCAGGTTCAGGAGTTTATTCTTAACCAGAGTTCCCATCATTCTTTAATCATCACATTCCAACATAGCACTGCTTATGAAGTGCTTCAAAAGCAAAGCCAAGATTTCTGATTTTCCCTTCGGCTACTTCTAGAGCAGGGATTCCACCAGTGGTCAGTGGGATATCCATATTAAATATTCATATTGATTTAATTGCATTTTTATTGCTTTTTTATATTGTATTTTGTTCTGTTACAATTTGAATTCTATGGAATCCAAGAGAAGCAATAAAAATACAATTAAAAATCAGACAGCACCTAGCACAGCAAATTAAAATTGCTACAACAGGCAAAAAGATCATTAAGTTGTTTGCCAAGATCATCAGCAATTTTCAAGTGGTCTGTAGGGGGGAAAAAGTTTTGGGAACCACTGTTCTAGAGCTTTCCAGGACAGGGAGCCTACCTCTTCACTAGTAAAAGGAAGTCCTCCTTCATGCAGAAGAGTAAGCAAACAAGTTTTTGCTACTCAATAGTTGCAATGTAATTAGATAGCCTTATGTATGAAATATTTAGTCTGCAGTAGTGGGATAAAATACATGAGCAACAAAATGTAATTCAATCACACCACCTTGTGATAGCATTTTATTATATTGCATGATATTGTATTTTTACATTTTTATGATGGTATCCCACTCTGAAATCTTTATGGTGAAAGGTGAGCTAACTAGTTAGCTAAACAAGCAAACTAACAAATCTGTTTATCTTCCTCCTATTACAAGCTGCATGAAAGACTAAGGCAGTTGCTCTTTTGGTACAGATCATAATAAGGGAAATCTCCATCCCATGCTAAGGCAAAGAAACTTTCTAGAACTTCTAGTTGTTTTAAATTTCATTACTTATACTATTATTCTGATGTCCTTGTTCTTTGAAGCCACCCCATTGTGTTACTTTATGTCCCCGTGAGGAAAATACTTGAAAGATTTCCATATTAAAAACTGAACTTCAGTATTTGTCCTCTCTGACCAGGACTCAACGAAGCCACAGGTATACGTAGAGGTGACCCATGTGTATGGCTGTGGTGAGGTCAGAGGCAAAAATGGGCAAAACAGTGAATGTAAGTTTTACTTAGGTACATTAGGCTGGATTTTACACATGCTCACACACCCCCTTCTATCATCCATTTATCCATCCATCCATTATCCTTGCAAGGGGCATTATCAGAGTTCAAGGGCAAATCTCAGCCAGGCAAAAACACTCAAGGAGAGTGTGAACCAGGGCTGGTGAGCGGGTTGGCTTGGGGAAGGTTCCTAGCAGGGCCGCATTATGACTTTCGTGGGCCCTAGGCACTTTTGCCTTCGTGGGCGCCTTCCTCCATAATAATATCAATATTAAAAATTATTTTTGATATAACTTTAAATACTTTGACATTTTTTTTCTGTTTTAGGCAAAATTTAATAGATTTTCATGGGCCCTAAAAATTTCATTTTTTTCTGAAGTGAGAAAAAAATTAAAATATTTTCTTTGACACTAAAAATTCATTTTTTTCTTCTGATTTTAAAAGAAATTAAAACATTTCCGTGGGCCCCTAGAAGTATTGTGGGTCTTAGGCACTGTGCCTACTGTGCCTCATGGATAAGTCAGCTCTGATTCCAAGGCCAGAGGGAGAGAGGCCTGGAGGGCCATATTTGGCCCCTGGCCTCAGGTTCCCCACCCCTGCATTACAGACATTTACACTGTTAAATTGTTACTTGTTTTATTACATTTGTATCCCACCTTTCTTCTCATAGTGAACACAAGTTGGTGTACATGGGGTTCCCAGGCAGACTCCCACCCATGCAACTGTCAAACCCAGACCTGCTTAGCTTCAGCAAGAAGGCTCAATCATGTGTCCTAAGACCATGCAAAAGGTGAAGAACTTTTCTATTTAAAATTTAAAACTTAAACTGAAAAGTGAGTTGTCTTTTCAGCATGTGACACAAACTTTTAAAAAATCCCATCTCCTCAGCATTTCCTTCTAATTTTCAGTGCAGGCTTGAGGACTGCCTAAAAGTGTGCCACAGTTTAAGAACCATTGTTCTAGAACTCCTCTGGCATTGATCAGAAGCAATTGAATGAGGATCTTTGTCTGCACGCTGCCCTGGTTGTTTGTGAAGTAGGCTATGGTAGCCTTTCCCCCCAGTGAGACAGGGATTCCTGAGGTGAAGCTGGTCAGGTTGAAGGCATTTATTCCTTCAACTCTTTATCAGCTGGAGATGATGGACATAAATTATGACAGGCTCCTATGATAGTCAACACTTGACTATCAAAGAGGTTCTGATAGGCAGAGCCACCCCTAGGCACCGGGAAGCGGGTCAGTTGCCCCGGGCTCCATGCTTTGGGGGCCCCCCGTGCTTGGCGATCTGCTCACCAGCCAGCTCCTCCCTCCCTGCCTGCTCACCTTCGCCACACCAGGCAGGGCGCAGCACTCGTGCACTCTCTTTTTCTCTGCCCGGGACAGGGGCTCGCTCGCATGCCCGCCTGCCATGCCAAAGCCGCCGCTGCCACAGCCGCTCCTGCTGAGGTCAGCGAGTGGTAGCTGCCCCGGGGACGGCGAGCTGGGCTGGCAGTTCCGGGACTGGTGCCTGTGCACCTACGGCGACTCGGCCAAGACCAAGAAGTGACCTGGAGCAAATGTGGGGGCCCCCCAACTATGCTTTTGCCCCAGCCCCCGCACATGCTAAGGGTGAGCTGCTGATAGGATCCAGGTTTACTTGAACCTGGTAAATGCAAAAACCTGTAAGAAAATGGTCATTTGTGGTTTGCTTTAGGCCTATTTGCCACTGTATAAGAAGAGCTGGAATCCAATACCTGATGTTCCCCCAATGTCCATGGCTTTAAGATTCTGAGCTTTGATAATATTCACAACAATAGAGTTAGCAGAAGGGTTGTAGCAAAGGGATAGGAGCAGCTCTCCTCGTCTTCCCTGCAGAGAAGAATTGGTAGAGACAGAGGAATTTTTGTGCAACATTGTACATCATTGATGCCCACTGTAAACACTGACTATACTTGGGACTAAAATCACTCAAACACAGTTCAGGAGCTAATCAGTTGACTGTTAGTTTTTTTGGGGGGGGTTGGGGGGATGACTGCTAGTTTTGGTTTTTCTGATTTCTCATTTTTCCATTCTAAAGTTCAGTTCTCCACAATTACACATCATTTTGCTTTTTTTTTTTTGAAGACCTCATGAAAATTCATCAGCATTTTAGTGGGAATTTCTCCTAACATACACATTTTTGGAAAGCACATTTTTACTAATATAATGCATTTTTGTATGTTACTTTTACTATTATATAATAGTGCATATATTACCCTAGTATTTGCATTCTTGTACAGATTACTTGCCAGGAGAATTGCGTTGTAAAATTCAGAGAAGTGCAAATTTTGAAGGATGATACATTTTTTGAAAAAGTGCGAATTAGGCAGTTCAGTTCAAGTATTGTTTTGAAAAGTGCAAACGTAAACTGAATCAAATTTCTCCCCCGCCCTTACACAAAATACACCTCCACCATGGGGGAAATTGCCTGGAACTGGCTAAAGTCATTGCTTAAATCAGGCTTGTGTTCACATTGGTTGAGGTTAAAAAAATGCATACACCTGGGTAGACAAAGCTGTTCTGGCCATGCTCATGGGTGCCATTTTGGGTTTCAGTGAAGTAGAAAGGGAGACCATGGGGTTTTGGGGGGAAGGTGGCAAGATTTCTAGCAAGATTTTATAAGTCCTGCTCTTAGATATATTCAAGAAATTTTGTAAAAAAGTGTATTTTAAGAGCACAATAACTATGTTATCCACACAGGACAGTAACTTTTTTGTTCTGTTTGGGAAGCAAAGGGTTTTGTGCCTCTGGCATGTATGGACCCATTTGATTGATTACAACAGTAATATTTTACTGTGTACAACCAGTGAACTGTCTAGACACATATTGTTCCTGAGAAATAATCAGAAACATGAAGGGGTGTGTGTGTGTGTGTGTGTGTGTACAGAAGTGTGTGTAATACCGCTTCTCCTGCCCTCCCTAAATGGCACTCATGACTATGCTTAAGAACTTTGTTTTTGCTGTGCTCCAAGGCCTTTAGGGCCTTAATATTCTTTGCAGTTAAATATGGTTATTAAGAAATATGGGCGATGGCTTATCAGGGCCATAGTAGTCCTGTATCTCCTGAAGACAATTATTGCAGAAGCACTGGAACCCTCTGGCCATGCTAGTAGACAGAGGCTACTGTAGCTATATGGCCAGCCTGTAACACATGCACCGGGTCAACCTCGGACATTCTTGATCAGCTCTCTGTTTCAAAACAGAGCAAGCATCTTACACTCCCATCACTGCAGGGCTTTAGGTCTTTCCAGAATGTCTGCATCTGCGTCAGATCCACTTTGTTGAGGGGAATAGACACTTCCCCAATGGGATCATTCCTACTGAACCGATCATAATCCAGAACCTGTAGATAGAGCACCCGCTGAACCACTTTCTCATATGGGAAACCTGTCAAAAGCAAATGAGCAGATTAATAGCTGAGAGAGTATACACAGGCAACTACTGTAAAGAGAGCCCAAATGAAACCCTAAATTTAGATAAAAACAGCCATTCTGTTGGATATGCAGGTCTTTTCTACATTAGGCAGCATCTATTACTGTATTCAGATTGCCAATGGGTAAGGGGTCATGATTGGTCCAGGCCATACATAGATGAAGACATCCATGCTTCTGGGAAATCTTGTAGCCTTGAATAACATTTGTAGGTATTACAGATGAATGAATAATAATCCATTAATCAAACCTGATGCTTCAGGAAACTGACTGGCTGCTGTAAGGGCCAGGAAGGAATCCCAGCCCTTATCCATCATTGTTACTTACATCACTAGTGAAGGCTTTTGGCCTCTCTATGGCAACGTAAGGCTCTGGCCATTCCCCTGAGGTTGGGTAATAAATGTGATGGACTAGGGGCATGATCTGATTTGGCAGGAGGCAAGACAGTAGATAAAACAGAAGACTTATATCGTATGTAGCACAAACAGATCAAATGGAAGACATAGACCATGGTATGATGTGTTGCCAAACTTGACAGATCACAATTTACTTTAGGATATGTCTGCATCCTCTCATTCTTGTGTGATCTTTCTCTGAAAATAGTGCAAGGAACTAGTGCAGTCTGAAATTCATTGTTGGTCAAAACTGATTATCTGCTGAAAACCACCTCCTTGTTTATTTATGTGAAAGTGGGCACCACATGAAAGATGCACTGACCTTTAGACTAAATGTTTGGAGAAAAATGTCTTGCAATTCCCTTCATCCCAAATATTTTCCTGCTCCTTGTGGAGTGTACCCACATGATGCTTCCATGTCAAAAAATCACCCGTAGGAAATATTTATAACTACATTTACTCATGAGAACAAGAAAAATTAATAAGCATTTTAAGCTCCTCTCACACTCTAAGACATGTCTGAGTCCCATTCATAAATAGTCATAGATATACTCTCTCCCACCTTATAATTTTTGGGAAGAAAACTTACTTTCAGATGCATATCCATGAATAAAATGCAGCAACATGGGAGGTGACCCTAATCTAGTAGCACTGCAGACAGTGCATGACAATTGCACGGCTGTTCTCATTAGATGTGCATGGCTCCTTCATGTGATGGGGTTGGCAGGTTTCTCTTTACATAGATTATCCTGACCATGTGGAATCCTCATGTCAACACTGTATTCTTGGAAGCCTCTGTGACATTAGCGTGATGACTCACTGCATGATGAGTGGCTTTCAAAGCTAACAGTCTATGCATTTCCAGCCTATGGTGTGAACTGACCCCAACTGTTAGCAGAAGGCAGAAGCACTGCATTAAACGGGCTAATGCTCTGCTTTATTCTGGCACACCTTCTTTCCTCTTTGGCTACAAGTATTCTGCACAACAGCATTTTCACTCTTTGCCATCAACAATATTGGTTGTCTTTGCATTCAGACAACGAATAATAATAATAATAAATAATAAAAATTTATTTGTTAGTCGCCTATCTGTCCGACTTAACGGACACTCTAGGCGACTTACATAAAATAAAATATACAGTATACAATATACAATCAACACATTCATCAAATTAATCTAACATCAAAAACAGTAATTAAAAGATCAAGAAAAACTAATCCACCCCAACGTTCTTATAGGCCTGCCTGAATAGCCAGGATGAGGTCTCTGCTTAAAAGCCTTGTTGAAAGAGGAATACAAAAAATAAACAAATGAAAAAAACAGCCCCCAAACACACACTCACATACCCCAGCCACCATTTTTTGATTAATGGGGCCAGAGCACGATTCTACTTTGCAATCCCAGGGCCAGTGGCAGAATTTGGAGCAGAATTTTCTTACTGGCAGGGAATGAAGGGAAACATGGCTGCTCTTTATAGGTGTAGAACTGAGACACAGGGCAGATTCATTAAGGAACTTGTCTGAAGCCAGAGCAAATCCTTGGCCTCTTTAATGGGCACTCTACACCTAGACCATTTCACCTACCTTCAAAGAGAAAGGTCTCATTCCAGTGTGGGTTTAAGTTCTTCCTTTTGACCTTTGTCTCCAGCTTATGTTTTTTATCTGGTAGGAGGTAAATTTTGACAAAAGGGTCACTTGTGCCACTGAAATCCTTGGCTGGCAGCTCCTGAGCTTTCAATATTTTCACAGTCAGGGTGGATTCCTGGAAATTGTAGCCAACACTAAACTGGATCCGGCCCAGGTTCTCTCGGCTAGAGCTGTCATGTCCCTCATCATCCTCAGACCCAGGGGAGAGCTGTGGCACAAGGGAAAACAGAAAGAGGCAGCTATGAAAGTCTGGGACAGAAGGTGGCTCATCTTCTACATCTGGCAATTTTTAAACGTGAGAAACCCAAAGGCATTTGCTAAGCGAGGTTCAGATTAATTGGTGATAATTTCTCATGGTTTATTTATTACCTGTAAAGGATTTATGTTGTTACTCTTAGAGAACATTTTCGTTTACAATCCACTTCGTCTTAGCCAGTGACTCCAATGGGGAAAGAGAATCCCTGTGCCTCTTCCCTTCAGAGAGCTTGAGGCTTTTTCAGACTGTCTGCTGTTCTCAGGTGAGAAACAGCACTTTAAAAATCATTTATCCAATGTAAGGGAGTGTATGAAGGGAAAGGGCTTTGGGAAATTACTGCAGAGAGGGCGGCAGCAGGGGGGGGGCATTGTTAGAACAAGATTTATTTAATCATAGGCCTAACAGAGAGCAAGTCTGAGGGAGAGGAAATAGGTATTCTACTGAAAACAGCATTACTCTGCTCCTTGTTAGTAGAGAGTGAAGCCACCCATCTCAGAAACACCTCACCCCATTGTTATCATCAGTGCTCCAGCCTCCTTGGTATACATCTCACCTTCCAGCTTCTACATAGTTCATGCCTTCACAATAAACCTCCAAATGCTGACTCAGAAGGAGCACCTCCTTTACCCTCAGCACTTTCCTGTTTCCCCTTGTCTAGTCATGAGCGAACCTATATAGCTTCTCCATTTTCAAATGTCCACGTTTCGGTAGTGTGGCTGGGAAATACCACGTCTGCATGTTTGTGTGCTGCTACTTCGCATAAAATGAACAGCTTGTAGCACTGTTGCTACAGACTTTTGTCTCTGAATGGCACAGACTGCTCCTTCCTGAATTCAATTCTCAGAGGTCCATGAGTTTCAGTCCTCTAGCAGTTCATTCCCACTCAATCTGTGCTCTTCATGTTCTGTTTTATTGCTAATGCTAATTAAGCCTTTCTTAATATTTAATAATTTAATTGCATTCAGGCCGTCAGGTCAGTAGTTACACTGAGAAATTATTCCCATGTTGGTCTTGCATAGGAATCTGTGGCTTTCTCTCTCCAGTTCAAGACCAAAAGCTTTCTTACAGTTTAGCTGGCTCCAGGAGGAGTGTGTGTATGTGTGTCAGAGAACAGCCTAATAAAGAAACATTCCAGATTCAACAGATAAACACACAAGACATCAACATTCTGATTAGTCTTACAAAAAATCATTCTAAATAATTGGAAAACTGAAAATACAATGGTGAATGAAACAGCCCTTCTGCATTTAGTCCACACAAACAAATATGGTAAGGATTTCAGAAAATATGCAAAGTAAGTGGAACCCTTAAAATATATACAGCTTGCCTGAAAGAGCAAGGAAGGCAAAGAGCTGCATATAATTGCTTTCATGCTAACTCTTCTCTAGAATTGCCACCTTTTGTCCACTCACTTTTTTACAGACAATTTAGTGGACTGCCTTCAAGTTGATTCCAACTTATGGTGACCCTATGAAGAGTTTTCATGGTAAGCGGTATTCAAAGGGGGTTTACCATTGCCTTCTTCTGAGGCTGAGAGGCAGTGACTGCCCAAGGTCACCCAATGAGCTTCATGGCTGTGAGGGGATTCAAACCCTGGTCTCCCAGGTTGTAGTCCAATACCTTAACCACTACACCACACTGGCTCTCCAATTTAGTGGACACCACTGTCAAATTATTGCAGTCCATTGTTTTTTGTGTTGCTCTCCTATGTTTGTTTAGACTTGATTGCTCGCGATTCCTTGGCAATAAAATGCAATTGTAGAGCCAGCTTATCCAGTATGGATTGGCAAAAAGAGATTGTTTTTTCAGGGCTCCTGTGATGTAATTAAAAGTTTCCTTTTTGCCGGTCCTGTCCTTTTTATTCCTTCCTGTTGGTTATGGCTAGTTTGTTTTTTGAATACTCTCTTACATTCTCCTTGAATAGCTTATCTTAATCACCCCACTCTCAAAGGTAGGAAAGTGGAGGTTTTTATTACTGATTTCCTCCAATTTGTTTAATTTTAAATAACGAAGTACTACTATTTTGCTATAAAACAGAAAATAAAAAAAAATAAAGGAAACCTGCAATTAAAGCTCCCCATGCCCCAGAAAGTGACACTGTGACAATTAAGCAGCTATTCAAGAGGCAAAGAGATCCCCCAGCTTTGATCAATAAAACAGGCAGGACCATCAAACGGGTAGCATCTTATTTTTACCTGCACTTCATCCAGAGATCCCAGCGCAGGTTACAACAATTTAAAAACACTTAATTAAAACAGTTTAAAAAACATAAACAACTTCACATAATTAGCATAGGAAAGGTGCACTGTTGAATGGGACTTACTGGTGAGCAAACATAGAAGTATCTTACCCATGGGGAAGAACATTTTTGGATAACAGAATGCTTTATTTTCATGCTTGTATGGAAATTCAGTTTTAATTCCTCTTATAACTACAGGAAAGCAATGGTTCAGCAATGCTAAACAGCTGGAGCATGGAAGCAACCTACATTTAAAGCACTCTTAGACCACTTTTACCATCACGGAGAATCCTGGGAACTGTAGTTTGTGAAGGGTGCTGACCTCACAGGGCTGCAGTTCTTAATACCCTTCACAAACTACAGTTCCCAGGATTCTCCATGATGGTAAAAGTGGTCTAAGAGTGCTTTAAATGTATGGTATGGGTGTGCATGTCTCCATGCAAAGACACATACAGAACGGTCTCAGTTTTCCATCCTATTCTTTGTATATAACAAGAAGGGCTAAAACAGGCGGTTTTGGAATGCCAGTTGTAGTACTTTTTGTTACAGCATGCTTGACTGGCAAAGGACATCACAGTCTTCATTGTATCTGCCCGCACAACCCTTTGAAATTGATCAATGTTTTACAGATGAGAAAATGAAGAAAACCAAACTGTAATTTCAGGGAAGGTGTGAATTTATTACTTTTACAAAATTAATTACCACTTATTTGACAGAAGACTTCTAAGTGGTTACTTTGAATTCTGTACTGAATCTAGTCCTAAATTCTGGATGCTGCAGCACACAGATGACAAGCCCAATACACAATTACCCACACCTTATTAACAGCATAGTTTCAGCCTGTTTTATTAACTCATGACCAATGAAGACAATTTTAGAAGTATATGTTAGCATTCACCTATCTCTGTTTTGGGAGATGATATTTGTCTGAAAAATGGGATAAAAACATCATACAAGAAAATAAATATAGCTAACTTTCCCCTTCAGTCTGGCTCCATGATGCTCCAGCACAGGAGGCCTAGAATCCCAAGGTTTATAAGAAGAGACTAGAACAGGGAAAGTTCCCCCCACCATAAAATGCTTTATGTTTGATGAGTTTAACTAAGGGCATGTTGAAAGTTATAGCATCTAAGGGAGACTGCAATCCACGGTACATAAGAAACCTAAATGTCTGTGTTGACTCCCACAATAAGGTCAACAATTTCCAATTTTAAATCTCACCCCTTTGGGCAGCTTGCCTTGAATCTGAAATACTTTAACCCTCTGCTGCTATTGTTTTCAAAGGCTCCTGAATGCGTGTGCAGCATCCAAAGGCAAACAAAAGCATGCTGCTGTAGACAGTCAGCTGGTGCAGAATATGGCTGCCTGAGGGGGGGGAAGGGGGTTGGAACATGTGACCCTGATTCTGCACCAATTGCCACTGAGTTTCCAGACCCAGTTCAAAGTGCTGGTGTTGCTCTTCAAAGCCCTAAAGAGTTTCGGGTCAAGTTATCTGAAGGACTTCCTTCACCTGTATGTATCTGCATGTATGTTGGGATCAGCCTCAGTGGATTAGCTTCAGTCAGACAGGTAGGGATGAGAGACAGAACCTTTTCAGTGGTGGCCCCTCACTTATAGAATTCCCTTGCAACTGAATGGCATTTGATCACCATTAAACAGGCCTTTGGAAGAACCTTAAAACTTTTTATTTCTCTTGAGGAGTTTAACAGTGCAATCCAAATCCAAGATCTGCTGCAATGAGCAAGTTTGGAATAGGTAGATCTTGGGCTGTCTTGGCAGAGCTGGCATTACTCCCTCACAGGGGCATCACTACCGGGGTGCGGAGGGTGCGGCCAGCACCTGGGTGTCATCATGAGGGGGGTGACACCCAGAGCCGCCCCACCCCGCGCCGTTGCCTGGCAAGGCTGCTCCAACTCCTCCTCGGAGGCAGGTGGCGGGCGGGCGAGACTGGGAGCAGCGTCGGTGGGGCGAGGGAGGCGCGCCGGCATTCCCAGGCCTTCTCTGGCTGGGTGCCCCTCCGGCATGCACCCTCCCATGGGGTGGCTGGCCTTGAGTGCGCGCACACATGCGCGTGCACACAAACCCAGCCACCTCGTCCATGCCCCTGGGAGGGCGTGCACCGGAGGTCCGCACCCTCCTGCACTCCGGCTAGAGACGCCGCTGCTCCCTCACCTTGACTCACCCGGGGATATGCTGGCTCAGTCAGGGCTCAGCTGGTGGAACTTATAGTGGGTAAGTCCTCCCAAAAGGGGAGTTCTCAGGGTCATGGCAGGGGAAGGATGGGCAATTAGAGACTTACATCTATTCCAAATATCTTTCAGCTCCTTCCAGGAGTCAAGTTGCTACAACCCTGTGATGTAGGCTTTACTGAGAGACAATTGTACAATGTCACTCAAGAGTTTCATGGCTAAGTGAGGATTTTAGCCTGCATCTTCCCAGTCCTAAACTACCATTGCAATTGCCACTCCACACTCTCAGCATATCTAGTATGTGAACCATGCTGTAAGTTTTGCTTTATTATTTTTAAAAAATGTAGAGGCTGAAGACCAAATTCATGTGTCTGCTCCATTCACATATAAAGCAGGGTTGGGTCTTCCCTTAACAGTGCAATGGGAAATCTGTTGCTTTCCATATGTTGTTGGACTATAACTCCCATCATCCCTGACTAATGGACATGCTGGCTAGGGCTGATGGGAGCTGGAGTCTAAAAGCATCTGGAGGGCCACAGGTTCCCCATCCCTGCAAAAAGAACAAGGAGTGTGTGCAAGAAAAAAGAGGGTGAAACAATGAAATGAGGGGAGGCAAGCCATGGGAGAGGGAGGGTTCAACACTCCCCTCCCATATGCTCTTTCATTGTTAAAGTGCCCTCCCACTTTATAGATGACCAATGTGGTGGAAATGTGACAAACATGGTTCTACCATCAATTGGGCCCGAAAGCCCAAGAAGTGAGTTGAATGCCCAATCAAATCTCATCTCTGCCATGAACTCACTGAGAAATCTTAAGGAAGACATTATCTGCATTATGGAGGTAATAGGAAGACTGACCACTGCCCTTTTTTGGTAAAAAATGAGGTGCTGGTACTCATATCTTGATAAAAGTACCATGAGTGCCAGCACAAAATGGCTGGCCTGGGCAGCAAAGAAAGAAAAGGAAGGAAGGAAGGAAGGAAGGAAGGAAGGAAGGAAGGAAGGAAGGAAGGAAGGAAGGAAGGAAGGAAGGAAGGAAGGAGCGCTGGTACTCCAATACTTTGGAGAGGCAGATGTGGGAGGGCAGGATGGATGAGGCACAGCTGGTGCAGTCCTGATCTGACCTCTCTCACTGGCTACCCACATCAACTGGGCTGGATGTTCTGGCCTGTTCTAGGTCTTTTGCTCATGGCTGAGGGTGGTTTCCCTCTTTCCTGAAGGGAATGTAAGACCCCTCAATCCATTTCCCTTTAATACATGAAAAGGCTCTTTAAGCTTCAAAGATGGCTGGAACTATTCAGAAGAAATAGACTGCTGCCTCCTAGTCTATTAGATGTCTGGAAATGTTGAAGAACTGAAGCATGAGAAGAGGAGGCACCCAACTGCACACCATCTCCACTGGTGTTGCGGGCACACTGTTGCAAAAAGAGACTTCAAGAAACTGGGACTGTGCTGGCAAACGCAGATGTAGAGAGATGGTTTGAGAAGCCCCTTATGGTAGGAATGTGAATCGTAGATTTGTCGGCAAAGCCCAGAATGCTTATTTTGTTGAGCACTGCAAGGAGGAACAGGTTCCCTCCTTTACATTAGTAAGAAAAATGAAACATTAACAAATGGACAGGAGGAATGACCTGCTAAATCACTAATTCCCTATGAGACCTTTCTGCTCATGTCATATGCTGCAGTGCACCAAGCCCCGACTACTGGAGGCCCTTCTCACCATCCTTCTAATGGGCTAATCTTCACCAGATACTGTCCAGATACAAAGGATCATTGGCCAACTCAGCTCATCCTTGCCCTTGGAACACCCCATTTTAGGCTTTCCATCGGCTTATGCTAGCAGGGATCCTGGAAGCGGCACTCCTGTCTGCCCACACTTTCAGCAGGCAGAAGGGGAAGATCTGCACTGGGGCACTAATGTCACTCTACAGGCAGTGGGAGGCTGGTGGAGACTGGGTGGACGGTGGGACACCTCCTTTCATTTCCACCCCCTACCCCTAGACCGGCACAAAGGGGGTTTGGATTGCTCTGTCAGTTATTAATATGGGACAATTATAAATTGAGTGCAACGTTTTCTCATTCAAATAATAATTATATGCCCATACATACTTCTGTATGTTTATCCCCATATTTAATACATAGTGCATTCTCAAGTAGTTACATGGTTTCATTACGTCTGAATGTTTCTCCCTGGGTTACTGAGACTTCTCTTGGTTCGTCTTAAATGCCCCACTTTCCAATCTTAATGATTTTGCGGTACTGTTAGAGGTTTGAAGGAACTTCATACTATACATCAAGAGCAACACTCCAGAAGAGTTAAATCAGCTTTTTGAGAAAAAGGGCAACCTTTGTACATTCAAAAACTATTGGAACATCAGTTACATCACTATCAACTGAAGAGACCATTGACAGTGGAACTCTATATGCAATATGTGGGACAAAAAGTGCTGAGGAGACCAATGACTCAGGTCCAAAATATATGTTACAGATAAACATTACAGATGGATGGGTTCCTCGTTGCTCATCTGCTTTGCCCACTGGCCTGGGTGTGGTGTATTAATGCGAGATTGGTACATAATAAGACCACATTCATCCATGATCTGATCATGGATGAAGGTGCTGATTTCGTGTACATTACCAAGACTTGGGTGGGTGAGCTGGGAGGAGTCGATCTGACCCAGCTTTGCCCACTGGATACTCAGTGCAACACCAGCACAGGCTGCAGGGACAGGGGGGAGGAGTTGCTGTGGTCTACAGAACTTCCTTCTCCATTACCAGGAAACCACTGTCTTGGAGCTGGCTGTGAGGGCCTGCACCTGGTGTCGGGTCATGGAGACAGTAAACTAGGGTTGCTGCTGGTGTACTGTCCACTCTGCTGCCCAGGAGCTTCTCTGATCGAGCTGTCTCAGCTGTGGGATTGGAGGAGCCCAGAACAATTGTTCTGGATGATTTCTTTGTCCATGCTGAGGCTGCCTCTATTGTTCCAGCTCAGGACTTCATGGCCTCCATGACAACCATGGGGCTGATTCAAGTTGTCACTGGCCTGACGCATAGGGCAGGACACACCCGCGACTTGGTTTTTGCTCCAGATGGAGGAAGAGGTGGTCCGGAGATCGGGGGGGGATGTCACCCCATTGTCATGGTCAGATCACTTCCAGGTGAAGTTTAGACTTATGGCTCTGATCCTCCCCTGCAGGGGTGGTGGACAGATTAAGATGGTCCACCCTTGGAGACTAATGGAATCCACTGGATTCTTGAATGTCCTGGGAGAGTTCCCAGTAGATAGATCAGGTGACCCTGTTGAAGCCTTTGTCACGCTGTGGAGCAGCGAGGCGTGACAAGGCTCTGAGCACCCTCTCTGACATTGTGGAGCCCTGTTAGCACCTTTGTACACCAGTGAGCTAAGGGCAATGAAACAGGCTGGAGGATGGCTAGAGTGCAAGCGGCAAAAGACATGCTGTGAAGCTGACTGTGTATGAGTAAAACATCATAACCATGCCTGCTGTGTGGCGGTCAGGGTGGCAAAGGTCCACTTCTGTGCCACTATTGCATCCTCAAGTAGCCATCCAGTGGAGCTTTTCCATATTGTCAGGGATCTGTTGACATCAACTCCAGGAAATGGAGACTTAGACCCTTCGGAGGCCTACTGTGAATTGTTTGCAAGGCACTTTGAGGGTAAAGTTGCTTGCCTCTGTAGCAATCTTGATGCCCCACCCACATCTACTGTAGTCCCAAGTGAGGTGTCCAGTGCAACGTCTGCTGCAACTTCTTGGGATCGGTTTCAGTTTATGCGGCCAGCAATGTGCCCTCTCGACCCTTGCCCTTCTTGGCTTATTAAAGCTTGCCGAGGGGGTTTGACCGAGTGGATCCAGGGTGCAGTCAATGCGTCATTGCAGGAGGGAATGGTTCCAGCTGCCCTGAAAGAGGAGGTGATCCGACTGAAAAAGCCCACCCTGGACTCATTGGTTTGTGACAACTACTGCCCGGCCACAAATACCCCGTTTAGGGAAGGCGATTGACAGGGTTGTAGTGCAGCAACTGCAAGTACTCTTGGATGAAACAGATTATCTTGACCCATCCCAGTCTGGGTTCAGGCCTGGTTATGGGACTGAATCGGCCTTGGTCGCCCTGATGGATTACCTCAATTGGGAGGACAGGAGAAGTGTGACCCTGTTATTCTTGCTTGATCTCTTGGCAGATTTCGATACCATTGACCATGGTATCCTTCTGGGCCAATTTGGTGAGATGAGTATCAGAGGCATTGTTTTACAGTGGTTCCAATCCCATGTCCAGGATTGTTTTCAGAGAATAGCATTGAGTGATTGTCTTTCGGTCCCCGGGCAATTGTGCTGTGGGGTGCCGCAGGGTACCATCTTGTCCCCCATGCTGTTTAACATCTATATGAAGCCCTTGGGAGCAGTCAACAGGAGATTTGGGGCAAGGTGTCAGCAGTACGCTGATGATACCCAGCTCTGTTTCTCTGTAACATCTGAATGGGGAGAGTCCGTGCAAGCCCTGGACCGCTGCCTGGACTCGGTGGTGGACTGGATGAGGTCCAATAAACTGAGTCTGAATCTTAGCAAGGCGGAGGCACTGTAGGTTGGAGGTTCACGAGTTCAGATAATTGGTCAATTGCCTGCTTTGAATGGGGTTGTACTCCCTCTGAAAGAGCAGGTCTGTAGGCTTGGGGTGCTCCTGGATCCATCTTTGTCACTAGAGGCCCAGATGACCTCAATGGCTAGGAGTGCCTTTTACCAGCTTCAGCTGGTAAGACAGCTGCAGCTCTTTCTGGACTGGGATAGCCTGACCACAGTTGTCCATACACTGGTAACCACCAGGCTGGATTACTGTAATGTGTTCTATGTGGGGCTGCCCTTTAGGTTGGTCCGGAAGCTGCAGCTGGTGCAAAATGTGGCGGCGAGACTGCTCACTGGGGCAGGGTATTGCCAAAATGTAACCCTGCTGCTGAAAGAACTGCACTGGCTGCCCATTTGCTACCAGGTCAAGTTCAAGGTTCTAGTTTTGGTGTACAAAGCCCTATATACCTTGGGACCAGGATACCTGAAAGACCGTCTTATCCCTTATATACCCAGTCGATCACTGCGCTCTGCAGATGAGGGCCTCCTGCAGATACCATCTTATCAAGAGGTCCATTCTTCACAACATAGGAAACAGACCTTTAGTGTGGCAGTACTTACCCTGTGGAATTCCCTACCCTTAAATATTAGACAGGCGCCATCTCTGTTATCTTTTTGGCGCCTATTGAAGACCTTCCTCTTTCAACAAGCCTTTTAAGTTGAGACCTTATCCCAGTCTGCGTCTGTGTTGGAATTACTTTTTAATATGTTTTTAAACCTTTCTTAATATGTTTTAAACTTTTTTTTAAGATGCCTTCAAAGCTTTAAAAAAATGTCTTTAAAGATGTTTTGTTTTAATGTATTTTAAAGTCTGTTTTTATGATGTTTTAAAGTGTTTTTAGTGCTTTTGTTTGCTGCCCTGGGGTTCTGCTGGGAGGAAGGGCAGGATATAAATCATATAATAAATAAATAAATAAATTAACAACAACAATAAAACAACAACAACAATTGACCTTGAGATGAGACCTTGAGATGAGATATGAAATTGAGGAAGCATCCAAACTAGGAAATGTGGTAGTAATGGGTGACTTCAACTACCCGGACATAGACTGGCCGCATATGTGTTCCAGTCATGACAAAGAAGCAAAGTTTCTAGATATTCTAAATGACTATTCCCTAGACCAGTTGGTCATGGAACCGACCAGAGGGATGGCAACCCTGGACTTAATCCTCAGTGGGGACCGGGACCTGGTGCGAGATGTAAGTGTTGTTGAACCGATTGGGAGCAGTGACCACAGTGCTATTAAATTAAACATACATGTAAATGGCCAATTGCCAAGAAAATCCAACACGGTCACATTTGACTTCAAAAGAGGAAACTTCACAAAAATGAGGGGATTGGTAAAAAGAAAGCTGAAAAACAAAGTCCAGAGGGTCACATCACTCGAAAATGCTTGGAAGTTGTTTAAAAACACTATATTAGAAGCTCAACTGGAGTGCATACCGCAGATCAGAAAAGGTACCGCCAGGGCCAAGAAGATGCCAGCATGGTTAACGAGCAAAGTCAAGGAAGCTCTTAGAGGCAAAAAGTCTTCCTTCAGAAAATGGAAGTCTTGTCCGAATGAAGAAAATAAAAAAGAACACAAACTCTGGCAAAAGAAATGCAAGAAGACAATAAGGGATGCTAAAAAAGAATTTGAGGAGCACATTGCTAAGAACATAAAAAACAACAACAAAAAATTCTATAAATACATTCAAAGCAGGAGACCATCTAGGGAGACGATTGGACCCTTGGATGATAAGGGAGTCAAAGGTGTACTAAAGAACGATAAGGAGATTGCAGAGAAGCTAAATGAATTCTTTGCATCTGTCTTCACAGTGGAAGATATAGGGCAGATCCCTGACCCTGAACTAACATTTGCAGGAAGGGATTCTGAGGAACTGAGACAAATAGTGGTAACGAGAGAGGAAGTTCTAGGCTTAATGGACAATATAAAAACTGACAAATCACCGGGCCCGGATGGCATCCACCCGAGAGTTCTCAAAGAACTCAAATGTGAAATTGCTGATCTGCTAACTAAAATATGTAACTTGTCCCTCGGGTCCTCCTCCGTGCCTGAGGACTGGAAAGTGGCAAATGTAACGCCAATCTTCAAAAAGGGATCCAGAGGGGATCCTGGAAATTACAGGCCAGTTAGCTTAACTTCTGTCCCTGGAAAACTGGTAGAAAGTATTATTAAAGCTAGATTAACTAAGCACATAGAAGAACAAGCCTTGCTGAAGCAGAGCCAGCATGGCATCTGCAAGGGAAAGTCCTGTCTCAGTAACCTATTAGAATTCTTTGAGAGTGTCAACAAGCATATAGATAGAGGTGATCCAGTGGACATAGTGTACTTAGACTTTCAAAAAGCGTTTGACAAGGTACCTCACCAAAGACTTCTGAGGAAGCTTAGCAGTCATGGAATAAGAGGAGAGGTCCTCTTGTGGATAAGAAACTGGTTAAGAAGCAGAAAGCAGAGAGTAGGAATAAACGGACAGTTCTCCCAATGGAGGGCTGTAGAAAGTGGAGTCCCTCAAGGATCGGTATTGGGACCTGTACTTTTCAACTTGTTCATTAATGACCTAGAATTAGGAGTGAGCAGTGAAGTGGCCAAGTTTGCTGAGGACACTAAATTGTTCAGGGTTGTTAAAACAAAAAGGGATTGTGAAGAGCTCCAAAAAGATATCTCCAAACTGAGTGAATGGGTGGAAAAATGGCAAATGCAATTCAATATAAACAAGTGTAAAATTATGCATATTGGAGCAAAAAATCTTAATTTCACATATACGCTCATGGGGTCTGAACTGGCGGTGACCAACCAGGAGAGAGACCTCGGGGTTGTAGTGGACAGCACGATGAAAATGTCGACCCAGTGTGCGGCAGCTGTGAAAAAGGCAAATTCCATGCTAGCGATAATTAGGAAAGGTATTGAAAATAAAACAGCCGATATCATAATGCCGTTGTATAAATCTATGGTGCGGCCGCATTTGGAATACTGTGTACAGTTCTGGTCGCCTCATCTCAAAAAGGATATTATAGAGTTGGAAAAGGTTCAGAAGAGGGCAACCAGAATGATCAAGGGGATGGAGCGACTCCCTTCCGAGGAAAGGTTGCAGCATTTGGGGCTTTTTAGTTTAGAGAAAAGGCGGGTCAGAGGAGACATGATAGAAGTGTATAAAATTATGCATGGCATTGAGAAAGTGGATAGAGAAAAGTTCTTCTCCCTCTCTCATAATACTAGAACTCGTGGACATTCAAAGAAGCTGAATGTTGGAAGATTCAGGACAGACAAAAGGAAGTACTTCTTTACTCAGCGCATAGTTAAACTATGGAATTTGCTCCCACAAGATGCAGTAATGGCCACCAGCTTGGACGGCTTTAAAAGAAGATTAGACAAATTCATGGAGGACAGGGCTATCAATGGCTACTAGCCGTGATGGCTGTGCTGTGTCACCCTAGTCAGAGGCAGCATGCTTCTGAAAACCAGTTGCCGGAAGCCTCAGGAGGGGAGAGTGTTCTTGCACTCGGGTCCTGCTTGCGGGCTTCCCCCAGGCACCTGGTTGGCCACTGTGAGAACAGGATGCTGGACTAGATGGGCCACTGGCCTGATCCAGCAGGCTCTTCTTATGTTCTTATGTTCTTATTCCTTTTTCTCAGAACTGTGCTTGATTGGGACTGAGATATTGTGTAGGGCCTTTTCTGAAGTACCACACACTCAGTTGGGGCCTCTCCAGACTGGTATTTTACGGCAGGGAGATTTTCTAACATGTTCTTGACACAATAATAGTGCATTAGTGGCAGATTTATTCTGATTTATTCATTGTTCTGTGATACATTATTGCTGCCCGAAGATGCAGTAGCACAACAAATGCAGGACCAAAAAACTCCAGAACATTTGTGGTATGAAAAGTTAGGGGTTTTCAGCAGGATGTTGCAGGGTATGCACTGTTGGAAATGAAGCCGTATGACCACCCCAAAACCTTTGCAGGTGCAAAAAGTATTGAAAGCAGGGTCAGATATAAGTACCCTGATAGCATCATGAGTAGGGTTGCCATATTGCCTGGTTAGCTGGGTTTTACCCGGATTCGATGCATGCCACCCGGCGCCCGGCTAGCCCCTTAGGTGGCCTGGATTCTCAGCTTTAATTTTTTAAAAAATTAAGTTTCTAGGTGGTCCGGTTCTCAAGATATGCATAAAAACGTCAGCCTCCCCGACTGTTAAATCTTTCTTTAAACAGTACTGTATACAGTACTACAGCACTTCCTAGCTTTAACCCCGCCTGTTCAGGATTGCAGCCAGTCAGGCATTGTGTTTCAGTTTCATTGACCTGAGGCAACAAAATGGTGGTTTCACCCCGTTTATCTGAAAATCTCATAAATTGGGTAAGTATATACATTTCAGTTTTTTTTCCTCTTGTGTGCAGGAGTCAGATCTTGGGCAGTGTTTTGAAAACCTTCCCAATGCTTGCTTTTTGTAAAAGCAATGCTAATCCCATATGCCCAGAGTAAATCCCATTGAATTCAATAGGACTTACTTTTGAGTAGACATGGTTATGAATGTGCTCAAAATCAATGGGACTTTGGAGTGAATGTAAAAAAGAATTGTGTTTGTGTTCTAACTCTTTCTGCCCCCTTCTCCTGTCCTATTTTAAAGCAAGTAGGCAGGGCTTACTTAGGTATTACAGTTTTTATTCTGTAGGAAAGTAATCCTGATTTTTTTAAAACTAATACTGATTTTTCTGCAATGACCAACTGGTTTGACAATAAACTATTATATGGGCTGTATGTATTTATACATCTGCAGTGTGTGCGTGTGTGTGTATGGAGTCTTTCCAACACCCCTGTGAGGTAGGGTTGGAAACAAAGGCAGCTCACAACAAGAAATAAAGCCATTTAAAATCCAATAACCATAAAAACAAGTATAAACAGTTGCAAAACAGCGTAAAGTGGCATGATTCTGAATTTTGGGTTGTGTAAATGAAGTTGCTTATCACTTGAGGTTGCATTTCTGTCCCTGTTTGAGTAAGCCCCAATGAATACACTGGAACTTGCTTCTGAATTAATAAACCTAGGATTTTACTATAAATATCTTTACAGTTTGTGTAAATAATAAATATATTTGATAGTCATGCTTATATAAATATTTCTTCATTTATCATATTTTTGGTTTTTGGTTAGGAATCCTGACTGGTTGTGGGATGCTGAGTTTTCTGCCTTACTCATAGGAATCTTGTTGTGGTTGGTATGGTATTGCATTTAGGAAAGTGTTACTGCCTTCTATGTTTTTTTTCCTATTTGCATTTCACTTATCTTTAACCTCACTCCGTTACAGCCATAGAAGCAACAACAGCATATGCAAGATAATTAACTCCCATTAGTGATAAGAACAATAATTTATAATTATTATTTCAATTAAAACAAGAGGCTTATCAATACTTTGAAGAGGACCAGATATTTATTTTGTTTCTGAGCCCAGGACTGGGTCTTTCATGATGCCCGGGGGGGGGGGGGAGCAGGAGAGTAGTTGATAAGACAGACATCCTGGCATTGATAATCTAATTAGCAATGTATGTGTGGGGTTGTTGCACACTTCCAGGCCTAGTTTCATTTTGAGTATGGAGGTGGAACCTGTGTAGATGTGGTTGATCAAAGGGAGAAGAAATTTTGAGTTAAGCAAAGCTCTGCTTTTATAAAACCTAAGAAACATACAGATACTTTGAATGTCTGAGTGCCTGCACCAGTGGAATACTGGAGGAACTTGTAAAACTTGCTGCAACAGTATTTAGAACTGAGCATGTGGTGTGAAAGACTCCTTTTCCTAACATTTTGGCTTCTTGTTTTTCTCCACCCACCACATCTTTGAAATATATCGTATATAGTTAACCGTACTGCTGCCCTGACTTACTTGTTTGTTGCTATTTTGTGTTTTTATTATGTTTTTATATTGATTGTGTATTTTTATTGTTTTTATTATATTTGTAAGCTGTGCTGAGCTCTGTTTTTAACAGCAAAAGGGCAGGATATAAATTCTCTTAATAAATACTCCATAGTGTTGGAAACTAGAGTCTAGGCATTTAATGCTGAAAATGTTGCTTTTAAAAAAAAGATTTCTCACATCTTTCCCCAGCTTTTGGTGGTAATTCCTAGGCACAAAAACAAAACAACTGGACAATCCAAATATTAATATGCAAATATTTGCATAATATGCAAATACTTTACATACTATGCAAATTAACCTGCCCGGATTTGTGGAACTGGAATATGGCAACCCTAATCACGAGCACCAATGAGCACCAACAGGGCGCCATCCCTGTTATCTTTTTGGCATCTACTGAAGACCTTTCTCTTTCAACAAACCTTTTAAATAGAAACCTTGTTCCATTCTGCATCTGTGTTGGCATTGCTTTTTAATATGTTTTTAAAGTTTTTTTTAAAAAAGACTTTTTTAAAGATGTTTAGTTTTAGTATGTTTTGAAGGATGTTTTGTTTTAATATATGTTCAAGTTTTTTTATGATGCTTTAGAGTGCTTTTAGTGCTTTTGTTTGCTGCCCCAGGTTCCTACTGGAATGGTGGGATAATAATAATAGTAATAATAATAGTAATAATAGTAATAATAGTAATAATAATAATAATAATAATAATAATAAAAACAAAGACATGTAGATTTTAAAAAAAGCGATGTCTGGAAATGTTGAACATCATTAATATTTGTCCACCTCACATTCTATTTCATTAGCTGCTGCTTACTGTGAAGTGGGAGGAAAGTACAAACAAACCCTAATATGATTACATAGTTCACATGTATTCCCCCCAGTATATGTTACTGGAGAGATGTGGATTGGCAGCACTCATCACACTTCTCCCTGTAAGATGTACTTTGGGCTGCAGAGAGTAAGAGAAGCTAAGGAGCAGGTGGATTATCCAGCTCTCGTCGATGTTCTCATGGTCTGATGTAGAAAAAATGCATCTACAGTTAGCTGTTACACAACCCCCACTAGGCTTGCACCTTTCACACCTTCCCTAAAGCAGGAGACATCCCTCTCATTTTAGGTGAATAAATAGTATCTCTTGGGTTTCTTGCCTGCGGCTTTGGTGAATTCCAGGGAGCTGTCAGAAAAGATCAGCCTTCCTTCCTGCCATTGGTATCTCTCAAATGGCTCCTGGCTCTGATCCATGTGCTCACTCTGGCAGTACTGGGAGGATCAGTTTGATAAATCCTTCCTGACAGCCTGCCTGAACATTACCAAAGCCACCTCTTAGAGAGCAAAGTGACAACATGGACTGCCTTTTTTCCAGTGCAACAGTTCATGGGTGCCTTTGTCTGTTGTGGATGAGTATGGATGGACCTTGAAAAAGGAATGAGCCCAAAAGCAGTTAAGTTAGTGGTACTTGGTCTCAGACAAGATTAGGGATGGTGGATGTTTATTAGAGTCCTGGAAGGGCTGATAAACAGGAAACAGGAGAAGTTAACCCAAGGTTTTGATAATCAAAGAGGAAAACAATTTTTTTTTTGGATCACAAAGAAAAATGACTCCTAGATCCACTTTTGCATTAGTCACTCAGATACATAAGCTTCATCTAAAGGGGCAGCAGGGTGGGTACAGAGAACGTCTTTCCTCAGAGCACATGCTTAATTCATTTTCTCGCCCTACCCCCCTTCTTTTTGAGATGCTGAATATCAGTGTCCTGGGGAGAGACTGTGCAAAGTCCTGTACCTCTAGAGAGGTTTTATGGTGATGCAATTACTATAGGGTGCAATAACAAAGCTTGAGTAATTCCTGTGTCACTAACCAGGGCCACATTTAGGGACAGGCAACCCAGGGACAACTGTTTGTGACATTGGGCTCAAAGGCTGGGTGCCTAACATGGGCTATCTACTCAATCAGCTATCCACTCAATAGTTGAAACAAATATTACAAACAGTTCATATAGTGTGAAAAAGTACAGATTTACAGATCCAAATATAGAAATTTATCATCTGATGTGACAGAGATAAATCATGCATGTAAATTGTGCAGTCACTAAATGGGCTACAAATGCAATAAGAAACAAGGTAATAAACAGTGGAACAAATGGAGGGATCACCAATGATGCTCCTTGCTTGGGATGTCTTTTGTTGTAGGCCTGGCCTTGCCATTAACTGTGGCTTCCACAGGGCTGTCAGGTCCTGACCCAGAGAGCTTGAGAGATGCAAGGCAGAGAAACAAAATGCAGCAGAGGTGCCTCCCATTCCAGTTGTGGGATTGTGCTCTGGGGTGAAGCTAGAAACGTTACAAACACTCCAGCCTGCTTGCTACATGCATGCACCAAAGTGGGAGGAAGGACCCACTCTGTTGCATTCCATTTTGCTGTCCTAGATCCACCTGAGCAGTTGTAACTTGATCTGGGCTTGAAAACACACACACAGGCAGACATATGCTTATCTTTTTGCTTAAAGCTCACTTGTCATTGTTGGCCAAATGAGTAAATTTGTATGCATTTGAAGGAATTACCTTATCCATATAGGACAACAATTTTAAAGCTTCCACATTATGAGCAATCTGGAAAGCACCTTGTTCTACCTTAGCTCCAAGCTAATGAGTAATGGCTCTGGCAGAACAGCTGAGTGTGGAGGTAATGGTGGGATATGCTATGCTCAGGCAGTGATCCTTGGTGTTAGGAAATGAATGGTCCAAGTCCATAAGAATGCCTGTATTTTTACCTTGGAGATTATGGAATTAAGTGGGAGCACGGGGGGGGGGGGAAGCAGGGACCAATGTCTCTTCCTGCCCTTCCCTAGGAACGCCTGACATAAATTTGCTTAGTGCATGGAAAGCTGCATGATTACATTACATTATTGCATTTATATCCTGCCTTTCCACCAAGGAGCTCAAGGTAGCTTACATGGTGGTTGAAGGAATGGTGTCTAGCTGTAGTAGAGAAGTTGAATGGAATCTAATAAGAGTGGAATGGGAGCAAAATCATGGGATACATTTGAAAATATATGGCTTCCTCTTACAGCATTCACTTCAGAGCAAGGTGGATTGGTAAAACCTTCTGAAGCGCATACATCTTTCTGATATGTTTTGCTCCCAAAATATTTGTGGTTATAGTTCACTGTTTTTGTTTTTGTTCTGCTCCTGGTAAGTATTTTATAACCTCATCTTGCTCAAAATCTTTGTTTGTATGTTCATATCAACACATGGGCTGATATGTAGTACATTTTTGTTAATGGTTTTGTTTATTTGTTTCTTTATGTGTAGAAGTCCCCTTCTAGGATGCACACCTTAATGAGGTGAGGGGGTTTGAGAGTGTTGTAGAAGCTGAGAGCAATGCCGTCAGGAGTCTAGACCACGAGGCTAGACTCCTAGCAGGGGCACCCAAGGTCAAAGCTGAGACACCAGACGAAGATGCATCCAAACTCAGAGAAAGGCAATGGTAAACCACCTCTGAATACCTCTTACCACGAAAACCCTATGAACAGAGTATGCAAAATGCAACACGAGATAGTGCTGGAAGATGAGACCCCCAGGTCAGATGGCACTCACCGAGCTACTGGGGAAGAACAAAGGACAAGTACGAGTATCGCTGTGACTAATGACGCAGCTGGGTCAAAGCTGAAAGGAAGCCCAGAGGCTGATGCGCACAGATGCGTAAGGAGAGTCTGGAGTTGTACAACGCACACAATAGGAACATGGAATGTGAGAAGCATGAACCAGGGAAATTTAGAAATTGTCAAGCAAGAAATGGAATGCATCAACATTACAATACTTGGTGTGAGCGAACTAAAATGGACGGGAATGGGACATTTTCAATCAGGCAACTACAAAATATTTTATGCAGGAAATGAGAAATTAAGAAGAAATGGGGTTGCTTTAATAGTGAGAAGTGATGTAGCAAGAGCAATTAAGAGCTACAATGCAAGGTCTGAGTGAGTTATATCAATGAGATTAAACGGGAAACCTATCAACATAACCATCATCCAAGTCTATGCTCCAATGGCAAACGCAGAAGAAGAGGAATTGGAGAGTTTTTATGCAGAAGTACAGGAAGAAATTGATCACACACCAAAACAAGATGTGCTGATAATCATGGGAGATTGGAATGCAAAAGTAGGGAACAGAGAAGAATTAGGAATTGTGGGGAAATGGGGCCTAGGAGACAAAAATGAAGCAGGAGAAAGACTTATTGAATTCTGTGAAGCCAATAATTTGTTTCTTGTGAACACATTTTTTGAGCAACTGAAAAGACGACTGTACACATGGACATCACCAAATGGTCAATATAGGAACCAAATTGATTATATAATTGGTAGCAGAAGATGGAGAAGTCCCATACTTTCTGCAAAAACAAGACCAAGAGCAGACTGTGGTACACATCATGAACTGGTCGTATTGAAAATCAGAGTACTGTAAAGCTAAAGAAGACCAACAAAGCAATCATAATGCCAAAATACAATTTAAGTAACATCCCAGAAGCATATAAAGATCAAATAAGGAACAGGTTTGAGAACCAGAAGAACTATAGAATGAAGTCAGAGACGTTATCAGGGAAGAATGCAAAAAGACAATACCTCTAGTTAAAAAGAGAGAAAGACCTCAATGAATGACTGAAGAAACTCTTAAAATGGTTAAGGACAGAAGGAAAGTAAAAGCAAAAGGAGACAGCAACAATCAGAACCCTAAATGCAACAATACAGCGACTAGTACGTAGGGACAAAGAGAACTATTACAATAGTTACTATATAGAAATAGAAGAGGACAACAAAAAGGGTAGAAGAACCCTGTTCCAAAATATTAGAGAAATGAAAGGGAAATTTAAACCAAGAGTAGGGATGTTGAATAATCAACAGGGGAACACACTGACTGACCGAGATGAAATAAAAGGAAGATGGAAGCAATACACTGGAGAACTCTATAAAAGAGATGCAAGGATGACAGATTCATTCACGTATGATGAAGAACCAGAAATTTTAGAATGCGAGGTGAAAGCTGCTCGTAAAATACTTGGAAGAAACAAATCACCAGGAATAGATGGCATACCAATAGAGTTGCTACAAGCTACTGAGACTGAATCTGTCCAAATTTTGACAAAAATCTGTCAATATGGAAAACGAAACAATGGCCCACAGACTGGAAGTGTTCCATATATATCCCAATTCCAAAGAAAGCGGATCCCAGGGAATGCAGTAATTATTGGTTTAATCCCATGCAAGTAAAGTAATGCTCAAGATTCTACAACAAAGGATCTTACCATATATGGAGCAAGAAATGCTGGACGTCCAAACTGGATTTAAAAAGGGAAGAGGCACCAGAGATCATATTGTAAACATACGTTGGATAATGGAACGGACCAAGGAATTTCAGAAGAAAATCACCCTGTGCTTTATAGATTACAGCAAAGCCTTTGACTGTATATATCATGAAAAACTATGGAATGCTTTAAAAGAAATGGGGGTGTCACAGCATCTGATTGTCCTGATGCGCAACTTATACTGTGGACAAGAGGCTACTGTAAGGACAGAATATGGAGAAGCCGATTGGTTTCCCATCGGCAAGGGTGTGAGACAGGTGTATTTTATCAGCCTATTTATTTAATCTATTCGCAGTACATATCATACGGAAAGGATTGGACCAAAATGAAGGAGGTGTGAAAATTGGAGGGAGAAATATCAATAATGAAAGATATGCAGACGATACCATACTACTAGCAGAAACCAGTAATGATTTGAAACGAATTCTGATGTAAGTTAAAGAGGAAAGCACAAAAGCAGGACTACAGCTGAATGTCAAAAAGACTAAAGTAATGACAACAGAAGATTTGTGTAACTTTACAGTTGACAATGAGGACACTGAACTTGTCAAGGATTATCAATACCTTGGTACAGTCATTAACCAAAATGGAGACAATAGTCAAGCAATCAGAAGAAGGCTAGTACTGGGTAGGGCAGCTGTGAGAGAACTGGAAAAGGTCCTCCAGTGCAAAGATGTATCACTGAACACCAAAGTCAGGATCATTCAGACCATGGTATTCCTGATCTCTATGTATGGATGTGAAAGTTGGACAGTGAAAAAAGTGGGTAAGAGAAAAATCAACTAATTTGAAATGTAGTGTTGGAGGAGAGCTCTGTGCATACCATGAAAGACAAATATTTGGGTATTAGAACAAATTAAACCAGAACTATCACTAGAAGCTAAAATGATTGAGGTTATCAAACTTTGGTCACATAATGAGAAGACATGATTATTAGAAAAGATAATAATGCTGGGAAAAACAGAAGGGAGTAGAAAAAGAGGAAGGCCAAACAAGAGATAGATTGATTCCATAAAGGAAGCCACAGACCTGAACCTACAAGATCTGAACAGGGTGGTTCATGACAGATGCTCTTGGAGGTTGCTGATTCATAGGGTCACCATAAGTCGTAGTTGACTTGGAGGCACATGACAACATGTGTAGAAGTGTTGTGGATTAATTCTGAATACTTTAATAAAAAACTTTTTTTTAAAGGTAGCATACATGGTTCTCTTCCTCCCTATTTATCTCCACAACAATCATGTGAGATAGGCTAGGCTAAGATATAGTAACTGGCCCAAGGTCACCCAGTGAGCTTCATGACTGAGTGGGGATTTTGAACACTGGTCTCAGACTTTCGTCTGACATTCTAACCACTACGCTAGGCTGGCTCCAATGTATTCCAGTTGCCAGAAGACAAGCTTTCTGGCTACAGAACAGACCCTAAGATCTTAAAGTGCAGAACCCCACTATCTGCTGTGAAAATAAACAAGTGCTTATTTCCTGAAGACAATCGTGTTTGTATTCTATTAGTGAAGGATCAAATGCATGGTTTCCCCCTATTTCCTCAAAGCACAAAGGTAATATTTTATTTTTATTTTTTTGCTGTCTTTCTGCTGCTCGTCACAACTTGAGATGTGCTGTTGAGCTGGATAATGTGTTCAGCTTACAACACCTCTTGAATGAAATACTACAAAATCAAACTGGATTGTGTTGTGCATTGTTTAGTACTGGCACTCTGGGCATGTTCCAGCTTGAGTAATAGCATTCTGCCCCATTCCACCTATGTGCCTCTCACAGTACAGCCAAGAGCATCACCATCCACAAGTACTTTAATAATATGAAGCTTAAGGATGGATGGGAAAAGGAGGCAAAGGGCAAGGGGATGAGAGTTGTATTAACAGGAGAGACATTCTACAGATTCTATGCCCAGAAAAAGGTTGAATATCCTTCACTCAGGCTATTTAAAACAAGAAGGGTCATAGTTCTTGGAAAGAGGCTGATTGCAGGAGAAATGCATTAGGGAGCCTGTTAACTGCAGAGGATACTACAAAACAATCTGGACATCTTTGGTGGTAGTGAAAGTGAATTTAGATCTACAAGCTTCCTCACAGGGCCATTTATTTGAAGACAATTTGGAAACTTCAGCTAATCCAAAATGCTGCATCATAAGTATTAGCTCAGGTGTGGGGAACCTGTAGCTGTCCAGATGTTGCTGAACTACAACTCCCACCATGTCGGGCCATAGGCCATGCTGACTGGAGTGATGGGAGTTGTAGTTCAGCAATATCTGGAAGGCCAAAAGTTCCCTACACCTGTATTAACTGGTACTAGTCACAATAAGATACTTCTTATTCCTGTATTAAGAACATTTTATTGGCTGCCAGTTTGTTTCTGTACTAAACACAAGTTCTGGTGTTGAACTTAGTTATATATAATCATGCATAGTCTGGGCCCTGAACAGGCATTAGGATCTTCAGTTATACCTCAATTCCACAGACAAAAAAGATCCTCCACTGGAGCCTTCCCTGTTACAGATAGACAGTGCACCCCACCTGTGCAATGCTCTCCCCTATGAGGTCCATGGGGAGACTACTTTCATAACATAGGCTAAGGCATTTTTATTTCATCAGGTCTTTGGGGACTTGCTACAAATATGTAACAAATGTGATTATAGCATTTAGGGTTTCTCCAAATGTCCTGTTTATTCAGCATTCATCCAGATTTGCTAGCACAAAGCTTACACAGTGATTAGTGATTTGCTAGCACAAAGCTTACATCAAGTCTTTTTTGAGCATTCATTCTGAATTGTTTATGGGGTAGTTATATGACAATGAGCATTCATCCTGATTTGCTTGCAGGATATTTACATGTCTTCCTGTTAATAATTCATTCCATGATTTTTAGTACATTTCCCCATCACTTTCCAAATGGCAAAAAGTCCACGTTTTTAAAGAAATTGATTTGTTGTGCAACTGCAACAGAACACTTTAATCCTCCTTGATTGCACAAACCTAGTTCTGGTATGTACTTGGATCCCTCCTACAAAATACTGACGGTCTGGAAACATCCTCAGATTAAAAAAAAACATTTTTGTTGTTTATATTGGATTGCTTTAGAATAGGGGTGGGGAACATATAACATCAAATGAGGGGCAGGCAAAGGTGGGGCTTGGATGAAAGGGGTTTGTAGGCACTGCCAATCAGCTGACGGCAGTGCCTGCAAAGCCCCTTTGCAATATTTGCCCAACTACAAGTTGCGCACAGTGCTTTGCACCTATGGTTTAATGTGACTGAGTTATAGCCTATCTCGGAACCTCTCCACATCATTGCTGTATCTGTCTCATCCCTATGTGGGTTCCAAAGCTACACTCTCCTCAAGGGACTGGCCCAGTCCAGGAAGTCCTTGTGTAGAGATGCTTGAGGACTTTACACTTTGTAAATTCTTATATGAACTGAACACACCTCTTGGACAAACGTGCAGATGGGAACCTAAGTTGTCTGCTGGCTTTTGCAGTTCCTGAATGTTCTGATGTGGTTAGTGGCTCAAAGAACACATCAAAACATGTTTTTAAATGTGTATTTCAACAGAAGTGTGTATTTTGTTATTTTAATATATTGATGTTTTTAGAACTATTGATTGTATTTTATTGATTTTAAATTGTGAACTGCCAAGAGGATGCAGTTGATATAGAAATGCCTAAAATAAATACATAAATAACAAAGAAAAATGTTTTTTTTAAAAAACATTTAAATGCAAATATTTATGCATATTTTAAAAAACACTCATATTTATGCAGAAATGGACAGAGCAGACTTATGCACGAACACATACAAAAAGTAACAGACATCCCTCTCCTTCAGTGAACTCTTCCATCAAGGCCCTCACCATCCCATCATGGTAAATCCCTGGAAACATGCTTCCTCATATCCCCCCTCTGCCTTTCCCAGCAAAGCTTTGTGCTGCCCTCCTCTGGAAGGTGTTATGCACTGCAATCTTTCAAGCGTAGACTGTATCCACAATAGAGCTGCGTACCTGGGTTGCTGTTTCCGTGTGTGCTTTTGTCCACATTAGGGATGGGCTCTGTTGGTTGGTGCCGCTTCAAAAGCATTCTGTCACCTAACAGGCCATCATTGATTCAAGTCTGTGATTTGTCTGTTATCAGATGCTTTTTTCAATCAGTTTTTTCCCCTCCCAAAAATATCAATAAAAGTTTTGTTCTTAATATTAATATTTTAGAGAACATTTTGAAAATAGCTGTGGAAAATCACTATATAAAAATCTGATCTACAACAATAGAGAATAAGAGACTTAATGAAAAATTCTGTACCAAATCTGAATGGGGTGGAATACTAGCGCATCCCTAGTCTACACGTTAATTCTTTCAATTTTATATCTCTGAAATTTATCTCGATGTTTTCCATCCACACTAGTGGGCAGTGCTTCCTAGGATGTATTTGCAGTGTGTGAACATATGAAAAGAACATAACAAGAGTCTGCTGGATCAGGCCAATGGTCCTGTTCACACAGTGGCCAACCAGATGCCTACGAGAAGCCTGAAAGCAGGACCTGGGTGCAAGAGCACTCTCCCCACTTGCAACTGGTATTCTGAGGCATACTGCCTCTGACAGTGAAGGTAGAACATAGCCATCACAGCGAGTAGCCATCAATAGCCTTATCCTCCATTAATGCTTTACAAAATTCATACAGGCAGGAAATTGCATGAATTCTGCCTATATATCATCATGCGCCACAATCCTGCACTACATGCATCTTAAAGAACTGGAATATTCAGGTAGGCATCACAAGGCCCCTGTGATCACAAGGGCATCTTGCGTGTAGTGTAGCTCTTCCCAGTTTTACCACAAGAGGGAAGCACATGACACCACATTGCCCGTGTCTGATGTGAGTGAAGTCTATTTTTTCAACATAATTAAGAACTGCAAATCAATGTGTGTTTAGTTATCAAGTGATGTACATGGATTTGTAAACCAGCTTGAGAAACAAGCAAATGCACTAATGTTCTTCTAGATGGCACTGGGCTTGTTCTGCAAAAGCCACAGGCTGTCACAGTCTCTGCATATTCCTGCAGTAGTACTCATGCCACTTGTGCACCCTGAGAGGCCTGTCCCCTCATGGCCAGGTAACCTAAGTGGGCAGACAGTAGGCAGTCCACTGCCTTGAGCCCATGAAACTCCCAGGTCCCCCCTTAAGGGTCGCTTCCTGAAGCCAGCTGAAGCCAGATCCTACAGGGAGAAGGGAAGGCATCCCTATCTAATGCCTCTTTGCAACAAAGACACAGCACATGTGGCAAAATCACTGTCTTTATTAATCAGCATCCAGGATGGAGGAGATCCTGAAAGGGAAAGACATATGTGGGGGGTTGCCTTGGAGTGTGGCTTGACAAATAGCAGGGTAGCAGACACAGTGTCCCTCATGATGCCAGCTCCAAGTTAGAAACACCTTCACCTGTTGCATAACTGTCTGTCATGGACCTTGCAAGGGCTTGGAACAATGCAGGAGCCTGCCTGGAGCAAGTAAGTTGAAAATCCATAGAGGAACAGTTGGGAGTACTCTAGTCACTGTTGTTGGTCATGAGGTAGACTTCCCTGTTGGTCTGCAGAATGGAGTGCGAGTTGGATCCTGCATCTGTGAGAGAGCAAGGGGAGACAGACAAAGCACACCAAATTCAGCAGCTGGAGCACACAGTCCTTGGACTTGGATGGTGTTTGTGAGAGAATGAGAAAGATGGAATAGTGCGACCTGAGTGCTCATCATGTGCTCATGTCTCAGTTTCCCGCCTCCCGCCCCCATATTGGGGAGGGAAAGACTGCAGTAACTGAGAGTATACATCCCCCTTGTGGATTGCAGTGGAACTATGTGGGGGCAGGGCAGGCAGGGACAGCTTGCTCTGCTCCATAAATCTGAGCTGTAATCCTGCAAGTCAAAAGTGGCCAGCAGTATTTGGCCAGCAGTGGCAATCATTGGAGTGGAATGTCTGGCCTTTGCCAACAAAAGCTTACCTGTTTGTGAGGATGAGTGCCTCCCATGAGTGGGAGACGCTGGTCCCCACTGCTGAAGGGGAAGGGTGTTACAGCAATTTTGTTCAGACAAGACCTAGTATTACAGGGGTGGGGATAGGGTTGCCAGGTTCAATCCCTGATCCTGATCCTGTATCTTTAGGAGAAAAGAAAGTCAGTCAAGTGCAGGTGTTCTTGCAGCCCTGTAACAGGAAAAACCACAAGGTGGAATTCTCCCTTCCCACTGCACAACTTTTAAAGATACAGAAGTCCTCTTGGTTGCCAGACCCAGCCTCCAAGAGGTCTTCTGTATCTTTAAAAGTTGTGCAGGGAGGAGGGAGAATTCCATCTTGTGGTGTTTCCCATTACACTGTTGCAAGAACACCTGCACTTGGCTGACTTTCTTTTCTCCTAAAGATACAGGATCAGTCTCAGGGAGTGAACCTGGCAACCCTAGGTGGGGATCAGGCCTGGATCAATCTGGCCTGCGGTCTCTCATCCATTTGCTTCCTCCTATTTGGCCGTGCTGTAGTTTCATCTGGTTTGCAGCCATCTAGCCACCATGGGGGTGGCGGTGGCGGTGGAGAGAGGGAGAGGGAGAGGGAGAGGGAGAGGGAGAGAGAGAGGGAGAGAGAGAGAGAGAGAGAGAGAGAGACTGGCAGTCAGGCAGGTGCATATGCAAGCTTGGAGGTAGGGATGAGGGAGAAATTTGATTCAGTTTGCACATAAAGCCAAATCTATCAAATTCACACTTTCTGAAAAAATATGAGAACTGAAGCACAGCCATCCTTCAAAATTCACCCTTATGTGAATTTTGTGATGCAGTTCACTAATACTTTTTTTACAAAATGCATATATTAGGGGAAATGTGCACAAAAATGAATATATATGGGGAAATAACATACAAAAATGTATTTCATTTGAAGAAATTGCTTGCAAAAATGTGTACATTAGTCAAAACTGCATTCAAAAATGTGTTAGAAGAAATTAGTACTAAAATGCTGAAGAATTTTCATGAAGATTTTTTAAAATCACAAGTTGGCACAGAAAGATTGGAAAAATGAGAAACTAAGAGAACTAAAATTGATCAGTCCTTCCATCCCTATCACAGAGTGTGACAGGCAGAGTGGAGTAGCATCATTAGGGAAGATACTCTAGCCACTATGCTCCATGGGGAGCTTGCCTGCCTGCCTACCTCTTTGTTGGTCTCTTTCTCTTCAAAGGGAGAACGACGAACCCAACTGGGGAAAGGTGCAAAGAGTGAAGGACTGAAATGTGGGATGGGGAAGGCCTGCCAAGATAAAAAAAAAAGAGGGAGAGAGAGAGAATCAGAAGGAGAAAATGATGTAACAGGACAAAAGAGAGTTTGGCTATGAGAGTGAGCCAGGAATGTTCAAAGGTGGGCAAGAGAAAGGAGCTTGCACACAGGGTCAGGGACCACAGGGGTGTGTGCATGGACAGGGGAGTGTGTTGATGGATGGATGAACAGATGGCGTGTATGCGAGAAAGAAAATGAATGGAAGAGAAAATAACTAGATGGTGGATGAATGGGGTACATGCTTGTTTCTGTGTGTGAATGGATGGGTGGGAATTCTTGTGTATGAGAAATAGGTTATGAAGGGGAGAAAGAGGGAGAAAAAGGGTGTCACCACTATTTTTTGGCTTTGGCGCTGCTCACCGTCAGCAGGTGGACTTCCAACCATTTTTGGCCCTTGACTTAAAAGAATCCCTTCCCCTAATGTATAGTAAGGTGGTAGTGAGGAGACATAGGAGATAGTTGTAGCAGTTACACTTTGTAGCATGGTCCCCCCCCCTTTGCTTACCTGTGTGGTGTGCTCTGTTCTAGCATTGCCAAGTGGAGGGGCGGAGGTTACTGCTGTTTATGCCTAGAGTCCCAAGGTGAAGTTCCTGTAAGGGTTCTAGGCAGAGAAGTGTTAGCAATGTGTTCAAATCACTGTGTGTGTGACCTAGACATAGGCTGTTTTGTGCAAAGTGCCCTTTCTCCATAGTTCCCCTCACCGGAATTCTCCTTTGTGAGCTCTATGTGGGGCCAGAGAGATTAGACATGCTGCACATCCTATCATCTGAGTTATGATCTGCGATTGAGTGAAGAGGTAAACCATGCACTATGCTCTGTCATGGTGATGTGGATAGGGCAGTTGTCGATGTGGGGCTGGCTATTTTAAAGTTTTCCCCTTCCACTTAAATCAACGGGAAAGAAATTTCTTCCACCAGGTCTGCAGGTGGTGTACAGTTGTGTCACTGATGGGGGCATGGGCATGGAAGAGCATAGGATATGGCATAAACCTGTTGCTGCCCCCACATGCCCCACAACTCAACCTCATTTTAGCCATACTACTGGTGTATCTTTGCCACCACAGCAATTGCACTGGCAGTGTCCCACCAGCGTATGTGGTGTGTTCCACCAGTGTAGCAGTGCATCTTGTATCCTGCAAATATAGCAGAGCTTCCTCCAAATCCTCTGGCCCCTTCAGCAGGCATAGCTTAAGCAGGATTGCAATGTTAGTTGCTTCTCCCCCCTAAACCAAAAAGCCCCAAACACGATACCCCCCTTTCAAAGAAAACTACCAGCATGGGAAGACAAAGCAAGCTAATATTTCAACCTTTTTCTAACTCCTAATCATTGCCAGAGGTCTGGCTACAAAAACAATCAAAGGATTAATTCATTAAAAAATGCAAACATATGTTGACCTACATACTAAAATCCTCATGCAGATACATTTACTTTTTGTCTAAAATGGGTGCAGAGTGCAAAGAAAGGAACACATGACCTAAGCTTGATTTATTTATGAAGGCAAAAGTTTACAAGTTAATATTCCATGTGTGTGACGGGACCCTCTTCGACTCCTTGTCTCAGGGTCCTCCTCCTCATCCAGGTATGGCTGCATCCCACAGATGAACTGTGCTTGCGATTTAATGGCTCTAGGAGGCAGTTCTACACCTGCTGTGCTCTTTGCAGGCTATCTCATTAATAACTCCCAGCAAACAAGAACAATCCAATGGGAAGGGGGTGGAGAGAGTGGGGATGCTAGAAACAGGGAGACCCAATGGGAGTGGAGGAGACATGGAATGGATAGCGAGAGCTAGAGTCAATATATAAAGAAACACTTTCAAGATACCAAGAGCAGCCCAGAGTAGATCTTTCTTTGACCTCTGAGGTCAAAAGTGTGGTGATATAGGGAGGTCACGGTGCGATAAGTGTATCTATTACTCAGTAACCAGAATGTGTAAATATACCTTTATGGATCGGTTTATAATGGATCATTGCCTCCTATGCTAGGCAAGTATCTATAAATGAAAAACAAGCAGGAAGGTAACAGTCTTTTTCTTTTTTGATTACTTGAAATCAATACATGAACTCACCCTAATAGGTTTGAAATATAGTTGCTTATTGACCAGAGATTTTAATAATGGATTTGGTGTGCAGCTAGCAATCTTTAAAACAGACTTGAGTTTTGATTGCTATTCCTCTGCTTTCATCTGACATACAACCAGCCATGTTGCATAGTCCTGGAAAGTTTGTTTCCTTTTATTAGACCTGGGCAAATATCAGAAGCTGGCCAGCCCTGTTGATGCAAAGCAAAGGGAGCCCCAAGGTCTAGGGAATTAAAATACCATGTAGCCCTGGATCAAAACAGAATGGCTGGTGTTGGGATGGTTTAATCACAAAACTGGGAGATCAACCTCATAAGTATGTCTGTGTTTCTTCAGAGTGTATGTCCCCCTGTCCTGCAGAGCTAAAAGCAGCTCTAAAGGGGGTGGGTGAAGATGGGTGAAGATGGGGGGAAATGGTGTAAAGGTACTGTTTCCCAAGTCAAATCTGGAACCTCAGCAGCAGTTTAAGGGTAATACACAACTACGGGTGATCAAATCATGGATCTCCTGCATCACATATAGTTTGAAATTCAAATAGCCCAGCTACACTTATTCATGTTCCAATAACCTCTTCTTTGGATTACTATAATGTGATATACCTGGGCTGCCTTTGAAAATGGACTGGAAAGTTCAGGTGGCTCAAAACAGGGCAGCAAGATTGTTAACAGAGGCTGGCCAATATGACCATTCTACATCCAGTGCTTTGGCATCCTCCCAGGCTTCTAGTCTGTTTCTGAAAGTGCTGGTATTAATCTTTAATGCCTAAATGGCTTGGAGCCAGGTTACCTGAAGGATTGTCTCCTCCCATGTGTACCTGTCTGGATCCTAAAATCATCTTCAGAGGCACTTCTCCGATGAGATGGATGATCGCTAGGGAGAGAGCCTTTTCATGGATGATCACTTGGGCGCATGATGTCTAGGGACAGCAGCATCCTGGATGTGGAATGCTTTCCCCAGAGAGGCTTGCCTGGTACCTACATTACAGTCTTTTGGGCACCAGGTGAATCCTTGTTTATATTTCCAGACTTTTTAGTTTTAAAAACATGTTGTAATACTGTTTAGATCTTGGTCACTGTTGTTTCCCTGCTGCTGGTTTTATATTGATGTAATTTTAATTTGTTTTTTAATTTTATTTATTACATGTATATCCTATTTTTCCTCCAAGGAGCTCAAGGTGGCATACATAGATCTCCCCTTCCATTTCTTCCTCACAGCAACCTTGTGAGGTACATTAGGCTGAGAGGCAGTGACTGGCCCAAGGTCACCCAACGAGCTTCAGAGCTGAATGGGGATTTGAATCCCGGTCCCCCAAATCCTAGTTCAGCACTCTATTATACCACTCAGGCTTTTTAAAATGTTGTATTTTTATATTTTATGGTGTTTTTTAAAAATTGTACAGCTCTTAGAGAATTCACTGTTAATGGGTGGTATACAAATGTTGCAAATAAACCGTTCTGATTCCAAAGAAATCTGTGTAGGACAGGACAAGAACTAAGACTGGATTCAAGTCTTGGTCTCCTTGTTCACTGATTGGGGAGTGGAGGCTGAATTAATTTAAAACACCCACACCCCCAATATATACCTTTGTTTCATTTTGATTATATCCAGCCCCTCCCTCTTCCAGAAGGAGGCACTTTTGCAATAGAGAAAAGGAATATGGATATGCCTCATCCAGAATGGAAACCTTTCTTTCTCCAATCTTTACAGGGATGCATACTGTGAATTATTATTATAGTGGGGAAACCTGACAGCACTCACCATCAGCATCTCACTGGTCAGGGAGTTTACAAGGTCTGAGACAGATGAGCGAGGCTCTGTTTTATGGTCAAACTCTTCGTGTTGTGTCTGCCCTGCCACAGGAGCTGTGTTCACCACTTTGCCTCCAGAGGGCAACCTGGGGGAGAGAGGAGAAACCCATTATGCTATGCTTTGGAGACAGTAGAAATACAATATTCAAGATGGGGAGAAAACATATGTTGTGACAGGACCACTAGAGAATTGAGGGCTAAACTTCCAGTACTACAGAGGCATTTTTAAAAAACAGCCACCTAATCTGATTACCCATTTCATTTATGTAATTTCCCACTTAACCCTGTAGGATCCTAAGCTAGCTTGACTGACTCTTGCTTCTTCACTGTTTATTTTGCTCTTTTGGACTCAGGAATTGTCCTTTCTTCTGACCCTTCTCTTGCCTCTCCCTGTCCTCTACTGACACTTAGATTGTTAACCACCATCACCCCGAGTGGGGGGGTCTGTCCTCTTTTTATGTTGCAGATTGATTTCATGGCACTCTATAAATAAACAAAATACCCACCATGTTGTGTCATTCTTGCTCAGGGTCTCCCCCTGGTTCTGGTTTTGTGATGATCATTGCTTCTTCCATTTGGCTAGATGTTCCCCCATCTCCAAGACCCCATATGGTACTACCCATCTTTCACCTTGAGTGATTGGATATTACCTCTATGTTATGCCAATCCTCAATGCACATGGGACTGAGCCAGACAGGGAGTGCTAAAGCTTCATGAGGGTTGCAGACTGAATCTGTGCTGATACTTGCTGCAAACTCTCTTCCTGTCTCTCCAGTCCATTAACCTTCTCCAAATACAAACATCCCCTTTCAACAAAAGGCAACCACCTTTGTTTGCTTTCCTTGACAGGCAATTTCTGAAATGACATATGGCCAGATGCTTTCTCTGCCAGCCTCAGTGTATGCAGAGCACCTGGGGAACCTGAGTGCTGGGTGCCAAAGGGATGCCTCACAAGGTCCCAGCAAAACAGCAGAATCCTGGCAGATTGTCTGTGTCAGGCTAGGTATTTAGTCCAAACGTTAGCACCAGTTAAGTAATTCCACAGCATCCCATATTTTACCATATAGGTTTGGGCAATGCTATTTTGGTTAATCATACATTTTTTATGCCCCACAGTGCCATTTTATCTTGGCAATAATAACACAGCAGCAGCTGCTTTTCAAGTTACCTCTACCATACAGAGGGAAATTGTCAAATCATAGTGCCTCTGGAAATCCCCTTTATTCATTGGCTTCCTTTGTGTCCCCAAAATGGCATTGCTATAAGTAACCTAAGGAAGCATTTGCTTTCCTCTAGGGTCCTGTCAGTGAAACATTCCACTCATATTTCCATGAAACAGCACATATCAGGCTTGGATCTTCTGGTGAGCTTGTAAGACCCTTCATGAGAATAGGGGTCAGTGGTCTCAGTGTTTCAGTGGTCTATCATACCAAAGTAAAACAGCCGATATCATAATGCCGTTGTATAAATCTATGGTGCGGCCGCATTTGGAATACTGTGTACAGTTCTGGTCGCCTCATCTCAAAAAGGATATTATAGAGTTGGAAAAGGTTCAGAAGAGGGCAACCAGAATGATCAAGGGGATGGAGCGACTCCCTTACGAGGAAAGGTTGCAGCATTTGGGGCTTTTTAGTTTAGAGAAAAGGTGGGTCAGAGGAGACATGATAGAAGTGTATAAAATTATGCATGGCATTGAGAAAGTGGATAGAGAAAAGTTCTTTTCCCTCTCTCATAATACTAGAACTCGTGCACATTCAAAGAAGCTGAATGTTGGAAGATTCAGGACAGACAAAAGGAAGTACTTCTTTACTCAGCGCATAGTCAAACTATGGAATTTGCTCCCACAAGATGCAGTAATGGCCACCAGCTTGGATGGCTTTAAAAGAAGATTAGACAAATTCATGGAGGACAGGGCTATCAATGGCTACTAGCCATGATGGCTGTGCTCTGCCACCCTAGTCAGAGGCAGCATGCTTCTGAAAACCAGTTGCCGGAAGCCTCAGGAGGGGAGAGTGTTCTTGCACTTGGGTCCTGCTTGTGGGCTTCCCCCAGGCACCTGGTTGGCCACTGTGAGAACAGGATGCTGGACTAGATGGACCACTGGCCTGATCCAGCAGGCTTTTCTTATGTTCTTATGGCTGCATTTATCCCTGACTTTTACAGGTGTTTGCAATCCACCTGTGCATCCTAATTTGAATGGTCTCCCTCTCCACCATGCTCCCCCCTGACCCCTATTCTCAGGAAGGGTCTTACAAGCTCACCAGAAGATCCAAGCCTGGTATGTGCTGTTTCAGTGGTCTATCATACCAATGTAACAAGACTGTCACAAGCAGATCAATTATCTCCTTATGTGTATTTGCAGCATTCATAAGAATATGGAATCTCAGAATTGTAAGGTAGGCAAATTGCTACACCTAGCATAAGGAGGTGAACACCCTCAGGAGGAAGTGAGCTGGGAGGAAGAGACAGGAGCTGGTGTGAAATAGAATTTCCAGAATGCTGGAAAGGGCACATACAGGAGGAGAGACATAAACTTGCTCATGGCCCACAGAAATATTATGGCAATGGATGCACTTGGAGACTGCTGGTAGTACAGACTGATGGGCAGTGGGCACACAACACAGGCAAAAAGTGATATACAAAGATACAGAGGAGAGTACATACAACACCTGTTTGGACGGGCTCAAGAAAAATGTGGTATTCAATCCCCTGGCATATAAATCAGTGACAACTCCATGTTACATTGACTGTGGGTACAAGTATAGCAAGCTGGGGAATTGGTACCTTTCCAGATCCAGCTAAATTTGTCTATGTGAAGAAGATGATGAACCGAAAAACACCAACTTCTGTCCTTCGTTTTTAGTGTGGAATTCAGCTTTTTTTGGGGGGGGGGAGATGTATGTTTGTGAGTAGCTTGAACTGCTGGGGGGTTGCAGCGTAAGTATTTGTCTCAGAAACAAGCTTTCAATGCAGCTGTGTGTTAATTTCCCGGCAGTTATGACAAAGTTATGATCATCATAACGGGAGACAGTCCATTTGCATCCTAGTAGGAGCAGAGACTGAGGTTTTGGGCTGCAAGTAGAGAGCTTGTTACCTCCACCCCTTACAGAAAGGAACAGGAGGTAAAGGAGATATACTTCTGTAGGCTGCTAGAAGTAAGGCAAGGTTGTTCATGCCATAGCTATGAGAATGTTGTGTTTGAATTGGGTTCCAATCCCAACTCTGCCATAAAGCTCATGGGGTAGTTCTGAGACAGTCACTATCTCTCCAAGAGATTATGAGGGAAAAATTGGAAATAACTTTGTAGACTGCACTGTAGAGACAACAGATAATAAAAAAGCACTACAAAGAAGTACTTACAGATACAAAAAGGAGATTTTTATGTGTTACACTGAACATGTGGAGGGTAGGAGCAAGAATGATCTGCCGTCTCCATTTCCTCAGAGTTCCCAACTATGGGGACAGAACTGCCCCATGTGTGGGTTCTTTACAGACAGTCAGATGAATGTGTGGAGCTCAGGAGCAGAGACAGAACAAGCAGTATCACTCCCCATCCCATGTATCAATGTAACATGTGAAAAGGGGTTTTAAAAAAAACACACCCTACCCATAAGCTTGTCATTCTATCCTTGTCCACATATTATTAGCATGTACAATTAATGTGTCTGCGTGTACATGAGTGTATGTGTGTGGAATGCCTCTGTGGTAGCAGATTCTGCCCCCAATCTATGTGCATTCATTTGAAGGTTTGAAAAGACACAGAAAGTTGCCTTATGCCAGGTCAGACTGTTCATCCATCTATCCCAATATTGTTTACTCTGACTGGCAGTGGCTTTCCAGGGCCTCAGGCAGAGAAAGGTGTTTCCCATCACCTGCTACCTGATTCTTTGAACTGGAAATGTCAGCGATTGAACCTGGGACCACATGCAAAGTGTGGGTTCTACCACCAAACTACAGTCCCTCCTTTAACTATTGCTAGTCGGGCGGTATATAAATTTAATAAAATAAATAAATAAATAAATAAATGTGGAAGCTCTCTTCATGTATTTAGGAAGGAACTCGGAAAAAACAAGGTTTCCAAATACACAGAGAAGAGTCTTCAATGATAAGGCTGACACCTGTAATTTTCAATCAGCCAATAATGGGTAGTTTCCAGCTTAAATTTGGTCAGCTGGACCTCACTCACTGACGTTTTCTATAGGATGTGCGCGTGGGAGGGCAGCCTAAGAAAAACACAGAGACAAATTCTTCAAAGGCAGACCAAGAATATCAAAGAGACGTTGACCAAAGGGAAAACTCAAATACATTGATTATATACAGATACCTCTTGACATATCACAAATGATATAATAACCACAAAGAGATGGACCAGCATGTGCTGATGAACGAATGCAATGGCTCATCACATGCACATCTTCAGGCACACTGACATGCAGACCACACACAAGAGCCAGACATATGGATACCCATCAGGAAATAGAGCAATACACACAGAAATAGTTCATCAACATACACAGGCAACTTTAGGCTCGTGCAGAAGGATAGACTAAGACACACACTCTCAGGTAGTGGAAGATTCTAGATATAATTAGTTACACTCTGAAGCACTGACACATACAAAGATGCTGGTTGTATACTGACATACGGACTGGCACATGCATGCATGGATAAAGGAGACAAGAATAGCTGAAGGCAAAAACAAAGGTTATAAATAAAGTGAGAGTGAATGTGTGTGTGACTGTCAGAAGTTATGACAAATCCAGAGTTATTTTTTGCAAACCCAGAATACTGGATCAGCTGCAAAGCTGTCTGGGAGTTGGTAAGTGATGCAGAAGTCACAGGACAGGCAGAGAGAGAAAGAAAGACTGAAAAGAGAGACTGTCTTCCATCCCAGGATCTGCAAGGTGCCTCCTGAGTCGTGATAGAACAGAAACTGGGTGGAGAAAAGTGTAGCAGGAGAGAAACGCACGCGCACACACACACACAACATACATGACAAAGATTAGTAAGGAACAAACAGCCACCACACCCACAGGACAAGGCACTGGACTGGCCAAGGCTGACAATGGGGAAAGGCCAGGCAGCAACAAGAGCAGCAAGGCTAGAAGAAGGAAGAGGAGAAAGTGCAAGGAGAGGGAGGAGGAGGAGATATTACACTGGGGTATGGGATGAGAACTTCATATGATCACTCCAAACAAGATTGCTGGGCAGAGGAGGTAAAAAGGATTTGAATGCAACCATAAACCTGCCCCCCATAGCAAGCCCCAAAAGACTGCATCACAAGCCCCTTTGCAATCACTTTACAACCATCAACATTCCATAGGCCAGGCAGGCAGGGAAGGTGAACAGTAAGATACAGGAAAATGTGGAGGAGAGGAGTAGGAACAGAGCTTGGAAAAGTTACTTTTTTGAACTACAACTCCCATCAGCCCAATTCAGTGCCCATGCTGGCTGGGTCTGATGGGAGTTGTAGTTCAAAAAAGTAACTTTTCCAAGCTCTGAGTAGGAAGATATAGCAGCAGTATAGTGAATGTGCAGAAGTTGGACGCAGGTGAGGAAGGAACAGGTAGAGACATGCTTCCACAAGGAAGGCAGGAAAGGGAGCAAGTGGGAAGATACAGAACTTGAGACTGATGTCTCAGTAATTCAGATATTACTGAGAACGGTTGTAGTCACCAAGACACCCCCCATGGTTCCATCCCAAGAGGCTTTGTAATACATTAAGCTGTGATCATTCTTTCCCTCATTATCAGCCTCCAGAGAGTGGGAGAGCACACTGGTTTGGAAAGAAATTGTGTGATCAGGGGAGGAGCACCATGTGATCAGAGCTGAATGCATTACCAAGGAGATGTGGGGGACCAAACCAAGATGTGGGAAGTTGTTTTCCTGAACCTCCATCAAGGCCTCACAGGGAAACAAGACAAGGCAGGCGGTCACCATGACTTTTCCTGATTCAGATAGTTATGTTTTCAAATATAAAAAATAGGGAGCTGTGAGATATGCTGAGCTCCTGAAGCACAGACAAATGAACAGATCAGATCTCCTAACATCCCCATCAATTCTGCTGCAAGACTTTTATGAACTCTGCACAACATTTAGGGTTAGAAGCTTTCCTTGTCTAACCAGACCTATGGCACCAGAATTCCCCCATTAAGTTGTTTGCTCAATTAGGACATGAGGACATATTCAGATTAAACTGATTGCACTATGTCTTCCCCTATTCATATAGATAGACCAGGAGAACACTTCCTGCCTTGCTAATAATTGCTGTTGTAACCAAAGATCAATTCACATGACTAACAAAGCATGTTGATAATTACAGATTTTGGCACACAGTGGAGCACTTGTGTAACTGCTTCACAGCATGTCCCGCCACTCAACCCACAATTATTGTACCAACATGCAAGGTGGGATTGTGAGTTGTGTGCATGGTGAAACAACTACAAGGCCACCTCACCATGTGCTGAAATCTAGAATGATTCAAGTCAATCTACAGTCAGTGTACAATGGACCTATGGATTTGTGCCCATACAAACAAGCCTCAGAGCGCAATCCTAACTATGCCTACTCAGAAATCAGCCCTATTTAATTCAATAGGGCTTACTCTCAGGTAAGTAAGGTTAGGATTACATCTTTAATCACCTTGCCCATAAAGATGTTATCAAGAAAATCTGAGAATGTGTTCCAAGATGGGTTCCCAAAGATTTAGGCTTAAAATAGATGATACAGTAAATGTGTAATCACATTTGCCTATCTTTTTTAAAAAACAAAACAATAGCCATGTGCGGCTCTGATACAGATCAGGGGCATGGTGTGAATAGATGGGCCTTTAACTTACCCTTGTGCTGTTTTCCTGATGAAAATTACCTCCTGAAGTTGCTACTTGTCCTGGGAGCTCAAGTAGCAGTTTCCCTTCTGGGGCAAATATCAGCTTTGGCATTGGTGGTTGTGGTGGTAGGGATTTTTTGTCAGGAAAACAGCACAGGAGAAGAGGTTTTTTTAACCCCTCCCGGTTTGACCCCCCATAGCTGCTTTTTTCATGTACAGATACACAAATGTGATCATGCGTTTAACATCTAATTTGGTCCTCAAGGCAGAAATGTCCCAGAAATGGTTGTATTGGGTGGTGGAAACGCTAGGTTTAGTGAGTGGTTAGAAGCTACAAACTGGCATGGTTACAGATACGATGCCGGAAACTTTCAAGGGCCTACTTATTGCTTCTCCTTGTCTGAGTGCACCTTGACCAGTCCAGAGGACAAATGAAAATCAATGCCTTTTTACCTAATGGTAGCAAAGTGAACTGAATCAATGTCTATGCCTCTAGTGTTGGGATTGTGAAAGCTGTCAAAACAGACCGTTCAGATTACGTATGTATCTTGACTGGGAAATGTGCACAATTCTCTCTTAATGGAAGGTTAATGTGCACATTCTTCATGAGGCCTAGTAAATGTGCACAATGGTGGGTTATTATGCACATTAACAGCTCAACTTACATTTCCTTTAACATATATACTGCTTCATATTTCAACAGACATCCCTATGGGATCTATATATGAAGCGGCCCAAACATTCTCAAGGCATGACATTATGTTTTATGCAGAGATTCATACCCTTGTATCAGAACATGTGTACAAATTGCTGGGTTATGTTATAGTTCTCAGCTTATGCATTGGCAACCTCATGCAGCATTAGCTTCCCAGTGTGTCATGTCCACAATATACATTAATAATGCCATTTTTTGAGAAACTTCTTAAAACTCAAGTAAATGTTTGTGTAAATAATAATAATAATAAAAGGATGAGCTCTGATTTTTCAGCTCTCTCATGCCAAACACCTCCCCATTGCAGCTGTGTGAAGTTACATGATGCTTGGAAGTCTGGGCATACAATATTCTCTGCATTCCTGTACTAAAACAGGAATGGGGAACTGGTGGCCTGTAGGACGGATGTGACCTGGGGGCCTCCCCATCTAACCCACAACTCCTTGCCCAGCCTTCCAGTGCAGCAATTAGACTTGAAAAAGTTTCCCTTTGGAGCCAATGGGAGGATTTCCTAACCGCAGTTGCTGCCCAGGGAGTATTTTTTTTTCTTTTTGAAAGGGGAGCTTGCAGCTGGGGAGGGACTACCCCATGTACCCTCCTGATGAAAATCCCCTCCCTGGTGTGGCAATTAGGGTTGACAATAGTCTTCCTTCAGTGCAACTAAAGGCACCAAATAGTGATACACGGTGAGGGCCAAGGTCTCCAATAGACAGAGAAGACTCTAAACAACACCCTGCTTTGGGCAAAATGGAGAGCCTTCATTTTCCCATGTTTGTTTTGAATTAAGCTTATAAAAATACAGCTCTTTCTCAGTGGGATTCCTCCAATCTGTTGATGTAGTGAAATAGGAAATGGTCTTCAGAGCGAATCCCTGAAAAACTTCTCCTACAGATATAGTGTCTGTGACCATCTTGGAGTTAGGGAAATGTTATGTGATGGATACAATAACCGTGTGGATTTCTCTTTACTGAAACTATAGTTGTAACAACAGTGAGTGTCCTTACTAAGCTGGGCCTGGGGCAGCTTGATTATGTAGGAGGTAGAGGAGTTTTCCAGATGGGAGGCGTACAGAGTGGACATGTGCCAGTATAAGGTACTTCCTCTCCCACTTGACTGCTGTGGCCTAAAGGGATTCTTTATCCACCTGCTACTATTTAAAATTGCAGATTGACAAAGCAAGGATGAACTAAGCAATTGGATGATCAAATGGGAAGTGTTAAAATATGTAGTGAAATATAGCCACAGCAAGTTAAAAATAGTCTTCAGGCGGGAATGGTGCCAGTTAATTAATACACTGATCATGTGAAATCTTCTCCTTCACACCTCCTCTCCTTAAAAGATGGAATTTAACATACACGTGGAACTGTTTGAGGCCTCTGCCTCTAGCTAGGCAGTTCCCCTCCCAGGGACTATTTTGTGAGTCACACAGTATGACCCTGTTAGATTCCATTAGTCAAGTGAGAGAGTGCATGGGAAGGGAAAAGCAAGGAAGGAGACACTATTCTTGGTTCAATGGGAGCAACCTACAGATCTTCAGTGTAGCTCTAAACTGGGAGTGTTAACGTACCTATTGCATCTTCAGAAGGATGTGCTGTACACAGGTGGTTTGGGATAAGCCATATTATGATCAGGGTCCTTGGTGTATTAGTTATCCTAATGCTAAATTCCAGAACTGGCAGCAAGGCCTGATCATCATAGTGTGGTGTAGCACAAATGGCATATTGGTAGCCATGGGGTTAGGGCAAATATCTCATGTGGCTGGGCTTGGCAGCAGCAGTGATACATTCCGGAGATGGTTTTTGTTTGTTCCATGATTTATGGACCAGCTGTCTTCGTGACTATCATGAAATACCCCAATCACTTTGCGACACTCATGGGAAAGTCTTGATGAATAGGAACATTTTAGCTACGGGATTGCTGAGAAGAATTCCCTCAGCATTGTGACTGAGGGGAACTGCCTTGTTCCTATGAGAGTTGATCTAGCATGCAAGAGCAGGAAATTCCAAGGTGATATTGCATGTCTCAGCACAAGAGACTATGTTTCCCGAGACCCAACTGGGCAGTTTCTTGCTATCTCTTGAATGTACAAATCCTAGAATTCAAATATTTTCACATTTGGGTAGCAATTGAGAAATATTCACCTTCTCCATGTTTGCAGAGCATACCGTCTAACCTGAAACTAAACCTGTAAAATTCAACTCATGCCCTTTTTGGTATCATGGATTCTATTGTGGGTGAGAGAGATTTGCAGCACAATCCCATGCAGGTTCACTGAGAAGAAAGTTCCACTGTGTTGGGGCTCACTTCCAGGTAAGTGTGCACAGGATTACTGCCTTAGGCTGCAATCCTAACTACACTTACTAGGAAAAAAGTAACCCCACCAACTCAGTGAGACATACTTCTGAGTAAACATGCATAGGATTTCTCTTTTAACAAAGTTGAGAACATGGCCAGAAAGACCATTATGAAGTTCACTGCTGAACGTAGGAGACTAGATGTCTTCCCTCTTGCCCATAGGGTTGCCAGGTCCATGACCTGAGACTGATCCTGTATCTTTAGGAGAAGAGAAAGTCAGCCAAGTGCAGGTGTTCTTGCAACACTGTAATGAGAAAAACCACAAGGTGGAATTCTCCCTTCCCTCTGCACAACTTTTAAAGATACAGAAGACCTCTTGGTTGCCAGGCCCGGCCTCCAAGAGGTCTTCTGTGTCTTTAAAAGTTGTGCAGGTGGAAAGGAGAATTCCACCTTGTGGGTTTTCCCATTACAATATTGCAAGAACACCTGCACTTGGCTGACTTTCTCTTCTCCTAAAGATACAGGATCAGTCTCAGGCCAAGAACCTGGCAACCCTACGAGTCCCCCACCTGCCCCCAGGGAAAATGCTTTTAATAAGATATATGCACAAACTCCACATCATGGCCAGATGCAATGGAGAACTGAGCTCTTGCATCTTTAATTGTTGTGCAGAAGAGAGAATTTCAGTAGGTGGTGCGAGAGCAAATGGTTAGTTGTTTAATTTATTATTGCTGAATTTTTTTTACTGTCAAGGAGGCAGAGACATGCTTATGGAATTATCTGTTTCAGTTGTTGTTTGGCCTTGGGTATTATGCACTTCAACTTGGAGAGGGGGGAGGGGGTGTCATTTGCCTCAGGCAGAAAAATGTATTGGCCCAACCCTGCACTTTCCTTCACCCACAGTTTATTGGGGCTGGAAAGGAAGGGAAAAGGAACTGGATGGAGATGTAGAGATGTAGGAAGGGAAGGGTTTATATGAGGATGTACTCCCACCAAAGTATGCACTTGGGAAAGAAATTGCCATTTTCAATCAGGGAGGAAATGAGGTTACAAGCAGGAGGGAAGGATGTTGCGAGTCTGGCTTAGATGTTGCACCAGGCCCAACTTAGGGGATTCCTTGATCTCCTGCAGCAGCCTTCCAATTCTCATGGGCCATGATGGAAGCCTCCTCATGAGGCTTTCATTCCTCTTGCTGTTTGCTGCTGCTGCTGAGCCCCCGACTCCTACTCATACCTCTTGTCCCCCTGAGAGTTCTGGTTCTGCTGGTTTCCAGTGGTTTGTAGATCAGGTATATTGGCAAAGTCGTCCTGTTCTGAAAGCCCCAAAACAAGGGACAACACCACCATACGGCCTTCCCTGTCCAGAGGTGATCCAGCCAGGGGAGCGATGAGGCCCCAGGTTCAGTGAGCAGGACACAGATTTCGAAAGACAGACAGGAAAGAGAAAAAGAGGAACAAAGCATAAGAAATGAAACTGGCAAGAAAACAGTATGATAGTACTACAATGAAAAGAGAGTTTAATATCTATCAGCTGTAAAAGCACACATGAAATACACAGGCTTCCTGGGCAAGATTCGGAGGCCAGAGAGAACAGGGAGCAGATAATTCACAAGGATCCTGTGTAGGAGGAGCTGCACAGGACTGTGCCCTTTGAATGTCTACATGCGCAGATGTCCTGGAGACAAAGCAAAGTTGCCATCGTGGCTTCTTTTTGCATAGAACAGCCTCCAAAGGCATCCATTCATCCATAGCCCACATGAATATGAACTTCAAAATAGACCACCATTATCAGTTAGTCTAACAATAAAACAATGGATGTCTAACACAGAAAGACAGTCATGTGGATACTTCCCCTCCACACTAAGTAGTGATTCCACGTACTACACTCAGGCACTAACCTTTGACGCTACTGCTATGCAAGGCACAAAGGTGAGCAAAGATAACACTTTACGAGATGAAGCATGCCTAAAGTTTGCTGTAGAAGGCAGGAGTGCCTGGTAACTTTGTGATATGTACATCATTAACACTGATTGTGGCTTACTATTGGATGATTCTGAGGTTAGGTACAAGGGATGGAGGTTAGTGATCTAATTGCTGTTATTTGTTAATTATGCTTTGAAACCAAAGCTGGCTGCAGGAAGACTTGCTTGAAAAAGCAGTGTTGCACAAATAACTGAACAATTTACTGATGAGTTATACAGAATGTTAGTTTGCTAGATAGTTTTTACAGCCATTAGATGTAGTGAGGTTATCAGCAACTAACAGCAGGCTGGCTTTGCACCAGGAGACTATATGAGCTATTACTGAATATGGAAGTCACTGGAATTGTGGGGTGATTAGTAACAATGAATGGTTGCAGATGATTGATTTTGGACAAGTGTAGCTATAGAAAATAATGTGAAACAATTGCACGGTTGTTGTTTTGCTGCTATATGTATACTGAATGGTGCATAAATTCTGTATTGTAAGCAGCAAGGTAAATGGGCTGGGGCATTTATCTAACGCCAGCTTTGAAAGTGGACTAGTACTGAATAAGAAGAATCCCTAAGGGAATTAATTTATATAGCAAATTGGCAATGACTGTTACAATTACAGCTTTCTGGTAGAATTCCATTTTCCCAATCCATCCTGCAGCGCATAATGGAGAAACAAGCTCAAATCCTCAGGTGAATTTAATCTACTATTACACCAAGTGATGTCATGGCAGTGTGAAATCCCACCAAGAGGGCACAGGCGGCCACTTTGAAGCATGGCCCTTGTCAGCTCTGTGCTCATCTCTAATGAGGAGGGATTTTCAGTTCTGAGCAAGAAAGCTTTCTTTTTTGGTCTTTTTTGAAGGCAGCTGTGCTATGTGCCTCCAGGCTGTTGAGGGTGGTGCAAACAACAAACAGTGCCACGACCACAGCAGTTCAAGTGCTGTGCCTCTCCCAACGAAGTGTGACGTGCCCACTCTCTGGCATGCGTGCATTGCTACTTATCACGCCTTGTGAAACCTTTTCCATCTCTCAATTCAGAATGGGTCAGTGCACTCAGAAGACTGGAAAAGGTGCTGGGGGAAAAGCTCTGGGCAGGGATTCTGTGTAATTAGATTTGAAGCTGTTCAGCTGCATGTAAGGGGTGGGTGGGGGAGATCAGATAAGCACACTGTTTGCGGAATGAGAGAGAGCAAGAAATAGCAGGAATTGTGACAGGCCAAACAGCATGCTGAAACCAAATATATCAGGGCAGGAACATCATTATCTGTTCTTTCCTTTCTCCCCAAAGATTGAAGGATGTCTAATAAACAGGTCCTTTGATAGTAATCAGACAGGGAGCATGGCTTCAATATTAAAATACAAGGCCAGCTGAAGCTTGCTGTGTTCTGGCTCAAATCCTGCTACTGGCTTACAGTCTGACCTTGAGTAAAGACTAAGTCTATCCGTGCCTCATTTGATTTGCCTAGTCTGTAAACAGGAAGAAGCTTCTGTGGAAGCTTTAACACTGACAGAAATAATCCATGACAGCCAAAATGATGAAAAGTGGAAGAAGTGCTTAAGAACTGAAGTCCTTCAGCTGTGATAGTATGCTAAAAGTTGGCCACTCTCCTGCTCCTGACCATGGCTGTAATCCTAACCCCACTTACCTGGGAGTAAGTCCTACTGAATTCAGTAGGACACTTCTGAGTAGACAGGGTTAGGATTACATTGTAAAACTCCTTCCTCGTCACTCCTTTTATATCCCCCTGCCTCTCTACTCTCTCTGTTCCACATAAGCCCTACATGATTACAAAGCGAAAACAAGTGTCACTCAATTCAACGAGACGTTCTCTCACTGAAAAAAGTGTGTACAGGCTCATAGTAATATTTTGCAACTTTTTGAGCTAGTCCACACATTCTCATAACAAAAGGGAACTCCTGTGGCAAATTCTTCCTCCAATCCCTATAATGTTTAGAATGGGCAAGTGGGATCTACAACAAAATGCTATGGTGTATCCCTACCTCCTAAGAGGAGTGCTCCTGTTCATGACTCCACTTCAACCTCAGGAAGGAGCCATTTTCTTCACATGCACTAGGCTTTCCCCTGCTGTGCTACATAGCACTAGAGAACTACCAGTCCCAAACCTGAGTACTTTATGCTTTATAGCAGGATCCAAGGAGCACATCATTCTGGAAATGGGAAAAGCACCTCCTTCTTCCCTCCAGGACACTATAAGCTGTCAGGGCCTGAGCAAATCAATTTCTTCTCTTCCTCCACCCTCTTCAACTTGCACAAACATTCCATGTCTGCTGTAGGCTTGACTGGCATACATTTATACAAGTCTTGTTCAGATGTTATGTGCTTAGAACTGAATACACTTAGAAACCTTCCCATGATTATCAGGGAACTGAATTTGCTTAGAAGCCCCTTTCAGATTTTCATGCTCAAAGTGGGAAGTCAGGGATAGATCCAATGTGCATGGGGATGCTGAGGACAGAGCCAAAATCCATTGGTCCATGTCCCCCACACATGCGGATATTCCTTGTTCAGGCATAATACTTAAATAGGGATAGAGTTTGTCAGTTCTTTGTTTTCTCTTTCTCCAAGCTTAACTGCCACCAATGTTTTGTCTTTTAAAAAAATCCACAAACTTATGTACCTCTGTGGACCAATGACATCCCCAGAGCAGAAGCCACTACTTTATTTTTAAGCAGCCGGTTTTGCTTTCAAACGGAGAAGCACCCAACCATCTGAGTTTACTATTACAGGGAACAAGTGGGACCAGCAGTAAATGTTGAGGTGTGGAGTCCTCCTGGTCATTGTGCAGACAGATGGACATGCATCCCACCAGCATTCTCCATTCTGTTCCCCTGGGCATAATTCTTTGGCAACTGAACATGGCCAGTTCTCACTGGGGTTTTTTTTTGAGGAGGGCATTGCCTTCTTTTTGTGTAAAGGTTTTGTACTTTTGAAGAATGGGATTCTCTCAAGCATGCAGATATCTTCCTCTTGTTTCTCCTTTTGGCACTCATCAGCTGAGTTCACTATTATAGGCAGTGACCAGTGAGATCTGCAACATGTTGCAGTGTATCCTCATCTTCTAACAGTACTATATGAAGTCCGCAGTGTATTTGTTCAGGGTTCCAGTCAGGCCTGCTCTCCCCCAGGATATTCCAGTCCATCCCCTCCTTTCTGTCCTTTTCCAACTGGTAGTCAAGATTCCATAACTACTGGTCATGCCCAGTCCTCATTCGGCTGTTTTTTGCCTTCTTAGATTTTTTGAAAGAGGGTTTTTTTTGGTACTTTTGCAAACCTTAGGGTCGCTCCGCCCAGAGCTTCCTAATACCTCCTCTCTTGTTTCCCAGTGTCCCCCTTTTGGTTCCAATCCTATCAGCACTCACCACCGGAGTTTATTAGAGACAGTGATGATTACTACATGTATGGCATCATTATGATGATTATAATGTGTGCTCTGGCTTGTAGAATGTGGCCTGATTTGTATCATTCCTAGAAATGAACTGCCCTTCAAGTATGAAGCCACTGGTGTGACCAGCACCCATTCCCTCCCTACCATTGCTAAGTAACCCATGGTTCATTCTCTCACCTTCTCACTGTAGCTCATTCCAACTAAAACCATACAGACGACAATGATAAGAGAATAAGACTTTTCCTTCATACTCCTATGTTCATGTAGAACATGCAGGGAACAGCAGAGGGAGAAGGAGAAGAGATGCATGGCTACCATTATATCTGCAGAAAAGCCAGGATCCTCCATTCACAGTCATCTGTCAGCAACTATTCTATCAGGCTATAGCACAAGGAGAGATGGGACTGGAGGGCCATCAGTGCACCTGAGAGACCAGTGTGGGATCCAACTTTCCTCAAGCAGTTTCTCTCCCAGCTGTTCATCAGAACTTGTAACTAAGAACTGAGACTTAAGTTTGCTTATTTCTTCCTCCCTCTCAATCCATCTTTCTTTTGTGTCATATCTTTTAGATTGTAGGCCTTCCACCAGGGACTGTCTTGTTTTATTGATCTGCAAGCTGCTCTGGGAGCCTTGTTTGACTGAAAAGAGTGGTGCAACAATAAATTTTAAAATAAAAATAAAGAAAAGAATGGTTCAAAGTCCACCTCCAATACTAATTCGACTAAAACATCTGCAGCAGGGACAGCATTGTGTTTGAGTCTCAGGTTCAAATACATGTTCAACTACCAAACTTACTGCATGGCCTTGGGCCAGTCACTGTCACTCACAGGGCAGCCAGGTCAGACCCTGAAGGGGCCCTCCTTAGGGTGAGTAGAGCTCCCTTGTGTGATCTGCGGCAGTGTTGGCTCCCGACCCTGCCACAGACCGCAAGAGGGAGCTCCCAGGCATGTATCCTACTGCCGTGCAGGCCTGCGACACCCGCCTGCATATTCCACCTACCTCTCCCTTGATGTAAATGCTGGTTGTGCTGCAGGCAAGTCTGCCATCAATCAAGATGGTGGCCAAGGTTTCCCTAAGGGGCTAATGCCCCTGCCACCATCTTGTTTGATGACAGGGATGCGTGCATGTAGTATGTACACGTGCCATCAACCAAGACGGCGGCAGAGGCATCAGCGCCTTAGGGAAGCCTCGGCTGCCATTTTGGTTGATGGTAGGTATGCGTGCACAGCATAGGCAGTATAACCAAGGGAAAGGTAGGTAGGTGGGGCATGCGTTCGTGTGTGTGCCAGGGCCTGGGGCAGGCTGGTGCCCAAGGGCCCTGGCATGCCTGGGGCCAAACCTGATTGCTCAGCCTAAACTATGTTACATGGTGGTTGTGAGGATAAAAGGGGTGTGTGTCACTATACTGCCCTTAGCTCTTTGGAGAAAAGGTAGAGCAAAAATGTAATAAATAATGTGTCTTCTGATTGTCACCAACATCAACAGGACCCTTCTATTTGATAACTAGAACATACCCTGAAATTTCTGGATAGACTGATTGCAATTAACTTGCTACAGTCAGGAAATGAGATGAATAAATGGAAGTAAAACTGAGTATAAGGATTAGTTTTGCTGAGATAATATTGTCTTCGTTTTTCAGGAGGTCTGAGCTGAGCATGCATAAGAGTAGTTTTCACAAGGAGATTTCACAAGTCTGCTCCCCCTCCCCTGCCTTCTGAAAAGAACATTTTGCTTTATGCAACTTCACTTCATCATGCAAACACAGCTGGCATGATGCACACTGGTCTATTATCTTTGCTTTTCACACTGTGGTCTGAATGAGAATAACAGTTGAGACTATTGAGATTTGTAAAACCTGGCTCTGTGCAGGGGCTGGACAAGATGATCTTCAGCTTTCATTCAGCATCCCAGAAATGTAGCAGCTTATTTTAGTGACTGTTTTTGGGATTCAAGGAGATCTTAATTTCTGCAACAGATGGATATAATATGGGGTGGGACTCAGAATAATCTAATTTAACACTGCCCAGATATTCAAATGGATGCTACTGCAAATAAACTACTTATAGATTGTTGTTGTTGTTGTTGTTGTATTAACAAGTTATATCCTGCCCTTCCTCCCAGGAGGAGCCCATGGTGGCAATCAAATGACAAAACACTAAAAAATCTATAAAACATGTGTAAAACAAAACATGTTTAAAAAAATAAAAACAAAAATCTTGAAAAACATCTTTAAAACAATTCCAACACAGATGTGGACTAAGATAACATCTCTACTTAAAAGGCTTGTTGAAACAGGAAGATCTTCAGCAGGCACCGAAAAGACAACAGAGACAGTACCTGTTTAATATTTAAGGAGAGGTCCAAAGGGTAGGTGCCACAACACTAAAGGCCCAATTCCTGTGTGCTTGTCTACAGTGGGCCTCTGGTTGAATCCACTTTAAACTGCCATGTGTAGTAGCTGTGATCCTACCATATATTTAGATCCAGACAGATAAGGATTACTGATTACCATAAACAACAGTTGTACTAATGCAGATTTCAATGGCTTCCAACTGGGATATCTGAAAGACTGATTTCTTCTATGCAGCCATACCATATTACCATCACCAGGCAGGAAAATATTGCTACCTGCCACTTACCATCTAGATCAGAGAGTGGACCATCCTGTTCTTGCCAACATCTGTGGCTGAGGTCTGGACCTGCTCCCTCTGCAGCACTTTTAAGGGGTTACTCTGCTGCTGTCATACACCAAGGCCAGAAAGTGCATCATGTTGTTCTTACTAGTAACTGGATTATTAATTAATTGCAGTATTTTGATATTGATGTTTTATTGTTTTGATTTTTTGTTTATATGGATATTAGGGTGACATTAATTTTTATATGCTGTGGTGAACCACTTAAGTGTTATAAATTTGAGAAAGTAGTAAAGAAATAAAGTGATTATAAATCTACCCTAGATTTACCCTAGATAACCAAGCCCTTATCTCTGTGCCCTGCCTTCAGAGGTGAGGTAGCTGGTAACTGGGGAAAAGGCCTTTTCAGTGGTAGCATCCCATTCATGGAATGCTCTCCCTAGGGAGAATTTCATTTAGATGCCAGGTTAACACTTTAAATATATATATATATATATATATATATATATATATATATATATATATATATCCAGCCATTTTAGTTGGAGTTTATTGATCAGTGACCAGAATGTTTTTATATCGATTTATTCTTCAGCTTTATTAAGTATGTTTTTTATCCTATTTCTGTTTCACACTTCGTAACTATGTTAATTCTGTTGTGTATGTTATGATTTTCCTAAGTATGTTCTGATATTAACAGTGCAATCCTTTGCATGTCTACACAGAAGAAAGTTTCACTGAACTCAGTGGGACTTTGGAGTAAAGTCTGTATAGGATTGCAGCCTCCAAGATATGTTTGGAAGAAGGCAATGACAGAATGGGCCTTTTCTGTGGTAGTCCCCCACTAATGGAATGCTCTCTCCAGGGAAGCTCGCCTGGTGCTGACTTTGTCATCCTTCTGGCATTAGGCAATATTATCTTTGCAAATTGCTTCAGAACTTCCTTTTATGTGATGTGTAAACTGAATAATTTAAACTAAGTCAATGGCATATGCATTTGAATACACGTATATAGGATTGCACTGTAAGATTGTTCATCCATAGGGTTATTGCTTCTTGCTTCAGGAATTTGCCTGATGTTGGATTTAAACTAGAGACTGTTTGTCTAGTGCTGGTTTTAGTCCATATTTATTGTTAAATGTAATGGGTTTATATTGTTTTATTTATTTTTCAAGATATTTTACTGACTGCACACTGTTTTGTGAGGTGAAAAGTAGTACGGAAGCTTGTTTGATTACACCCTGCAAATAAACCCTGCAAATTTCAGACTGAAGGGGACAGACTTTCATTTCTGTCATCTCTACTAGATGACCTTTACAGGGTAGTATGAGATGCAGACCCACCTCTCTGCTTTGAACCTTCATTTGTGAAGGTTGAAAGGAAAATGGTAGAGTCTACTAGCTGCTCATCCCTTGTGTATTTAGGTTAAATGATTTTGCAATCAAGCAAGATAACATTTTGCCATCTATTCTCTCCGTTACAGAACCACTGTACCCCCCTCCCCCAAATTGCTGGTCAAGGGCATTCCGTCTAATAATTTTCAGACGGTACTGTAGTTGTGTCAGTCTGTTGCAGCAAAAACAGCAGAGTCTTGTGCACTTCAAAGACTAATACACATGGCATTAACTTTCATGGACTAGAGTTCATTTTGTGAGATGCTCTTATTTTATTTATTTATTTAACAAAATTCATATACCGCTTGATTGTTAAAACCTCTAAGCGGCTTACAAAACCTGGCACCTAAATGAGTTACATATTCAAAAATACCATATGGTACAGCCAGTGTGGTGTAGTGGTTAGAATGTTGGACTATGACCTGGGAAACCAGGGTTCGAATCCCCACACAGCCATGAAGCGCACTGGGTGACCTTGGGCCAGTCACTGCTTCTAGGCCTCACAGGAAGGCAATGGTAAACCACCTCTGAATACCGCTTACCACGGAAACCCTATTCATAGGGTCGCCATAAGTCGGAATCAACTTGAAGGAAGCACATTTACATGTTATAGCTCTCTTGGTGTGATACCAAATGGTACAGCCCTCCTGAATACACATGGTGGATCGTATGTTTGTGTTTCTCCTTCTCAAAGTCTTTCTGCAGAAAACTGGTATGTCAGGGTGAAGGCAAGACTCTAATCCTCCTTTAAGTATATTATATTTACATGACAAAACTTTCAAATGTGAGGCCTCTGCCTACATTCTGAATCTAAAGTGATACAATGTGACTATGGGGGAGACAGGATGCACATGAGAGTGCTATCAGCGTCTGTAGCGCACTGAGAAACCTTGCTTTGTAAACCCCTCACCAAGTCGGTGTTCCTTGGCTTTACAATAAAGCCTGACAATTGCTCACAGATCACTTCACTGGACTTCAGAGAAAGCTGTGTAGACCAATGAACCATCTGCTATAAATAGCTTAAACATTGTTTTGTAGGCACTGTTCGGTGCCAGCCACCATGCAGTCATTGCCGCCTTCTGTTCTACAAGGGTGACAATCACATTTATGTGACAGTGTCACTCTTCAGTGACAGTGTCACTCTTCAGTGACACCTGCCTAGCAGATGGGTGTGATAAATTCAGAATAGTGGTTCCTTCTGCTGATTGGCTCATTCTATGCAGGTACCATCCTTCCTCATCTACAGTGAACCAATTGGCAAGGTTGACTTTAAAATGCCAAGGTTGTTTTTTGGGGGGAAGGGGGGAAAGTGTCCCACTCGTACAGGAGAAAGCATACATCAGATATGTACTGTGAATGTGAACTGCATATGCATAAAGAGTACCACACAAACTTACCAAGGGAAGGAAGAAGAATCTCAAGAAAACTTGCCCTGCTTGCCTTGGGGCGAAGCAGTCTGGTGTTGACCAAGCAAGTTTCAGTGATCATTGGTAGAGGGAGGTGTAGTGATGGGACTACCGTGGAAGATGAGGACAAGGCTATCTATGCCTTGACCCAAACCATGGATGGGTTTCCAGTTGCTCATCTGCTGGGCACACTGGCCTGTGTGTGCTGTTGTTTAACACCAAATCAGTACATAATAAGACCACAGATTTGATCATGGATGAGGGTGCTGATTTGGTGTGCATTGCTGAGACCTGGGAGTTTACCTGACCCAGCTTTGCCCTCCTGGATACTTGGGGTAATACCAGCACAGGCTTCAGGGATGGGTGGGGATAGCTGTGGTCTACAGAACTTCCATCGCTGTCACAAGGAAACCACTCTGTCTTGGAGCTGGCTGTGAGGGCCTGCATCTGGTGTCAGGCCAAGGAGACAGTAAAGTAGGGTTGCTGTTGGGGCACTGCCAACTCTGCTGCCCAGCAGCTTCTCTGACCAAGCTGGCAAAGGCCGTCTCGGCTGTGGGATTGGAGGAGCCCAGAACAACAGTCCTTGGTGATTTCAATGTCCATGCTGAGGCTGCCTCTAGTGTTCCAGCTTGGGACTTCATGGCCTCCATGACAACAGGACTGTCTCAAGTTGTCACCAGTCCAACACATAGGACAGGGCACACCCTCGATTTGGTTTTTGCTCCAGATGAAGGAAAGGGTGGTGTGGAGATGGAGATGTATGGATGTCACCCCATTGTCATGGTAAGACCACTTCCTGGTGAAGTTTAGACTTTGTTATGTGCCTTCAAGTTGATTTCGACTTATGGTGACCCTGTGAATCAGTGACCTCCAACAGCATTTGTTATAAACCACCATGTTCAGATCTTGTAAATTTAGGCTCCAATTTCTCCCCTGTAGGGTGGTGGACAGATTAAGATGGTCTGCCACTGGATTCCTGAACACCCTATACTGGGGAGTTTCCAGTACACAGAGCAGGTGACCCTGTTGAAGCCCTTGATATACTGTGGAACAATGAGACACATCGGGCTCATAACATGGTTGCCCCTGAGTGCCCTCCCTAGCATTGTGAAGCCCGGTTTACACCTTGGTACACCAGTGAACCAAGGGCAATGAAACAGGCTGGATGATGGCTAGAATACAAGTGGCTAAAGACATGCTATGGGGCTGATCAGACATGAGTAAAACATCATAACTTCACCTACTGTGTAGCAGTGAGAATAGAGAAGGCCCCCTTATCTGCCTCCATCATATCCTCAAGCAGCCGTCCAGTGGAGCTTTTTTGTTTTATCAGGGGTCTGTTGACATCAACTCCAGGAAATGGAGTTTTAGACCCTTTGGAAGCCCACTGTGAATTATTTGCAAGGCACGTTGAAGGTAAAGCTGCTTGCCTCCGTAGTAATCTTGATGCCCCATCTACATCTATTGTAGTCCCCAGTGAGGTGTCCAGTGCAATGTCTACCGCAGCTTCTTGGCACTGATGATACTTAACCTCTATTTCTCTGTAACATCTGAATTGCAACAGTCCATGCAAGCCCTGGACCGGTGCCTGGACTTGGTGGTGGGCTGAATGAGGGCCAATAAACTGCCTGAATCTTAGTAAGATGGAGGCGCTCTGGGTTGGTGGTTCCCGAGTTTAGATAATTGGTCAGCTGCTTGCTTTAGATGCAGTTATAAGCCCTCTGAAAGAGCTGGGTTGTAATCTGGGGGTGCTCCTGGAACCATCTTTGTCATTAGAGGCCTAGGTGACCTCAGTGGCTAGGAGTGCCTTTTACCAGTTTCAGCTGGTAAGACAGCTACAGCTGTTTCTGGACGAGGATAGCTTGATCACTGTTATCTATGCACTGGACCTCCAGGCTGGATTACTGTAATGTGCTCTATGTGGGGCTACCCTTGCGGTTGGTCTGGAAGCTGAAGCTGGTGCAAAATGTGGCAGTGCAACTACTCACTGGAGCAGAGTATTGTCAAATTACCCTGCTACTGAAAGAATTGCAGTGACTGCCCATTAGCTATGGGTTCAAGTTCAAGGTTCTAGTTTTGGTGTACAAAGCCCTATGTAGTTTGGGACCAGGAAAGCTGAAAGATCGTTTTACCACTTTTATACCCAGTTGATCATTGCCCTCTGCAGGTGAAGGCCTCCTGCAGATACCATCTTATCAGGAGGTCCATTCTGCATAACATGGGAAGCGGTCCTTTAGTGTTGTGGCCCCAACACTTTGGAATCCCCTCCCTTTCAATAGTAGACAGGCACCATCTTTGTTATCTCTTTGGCACTTTTTGAAGACCTTCCTCTTTCAAAAAGCCTTTTAAGTGGAGACCTTATCCCAGTCTGTGTCTCTGCTGGAATTGCTTTTTAAGATGTTTTTAAAGTTTTTTGTTTTAAAGTATTTTGTTTTTAAGATGTTTTAGAATGCTTTTAGTGTTTTTGTTTGCTGCCCTGGGCTCCTTCTAGGAGGAAGGGCAGGATATAAATTAAGCAAGCAAGTAAATAAATTGCTCTACCTAGTCTGAACTATTTGTTGGAAGTGTGGCAAGAGCAACTCCTGTTTGGTTCTCTTTGCATTCCTAAGGGGAGGTAGAGAGAGGGTCCTCCAGCTGGCTAGACTGCCTATCCTTATCTGTGTTCCTCTACCTATCTTCCTTCCATTGTAAACTAAAACACTTAGGGAGCTCACCTCACTTCCATCCTCTCCTTTCTTCTCAGACCAGCCAATGGGGGGGCATCTTCCCTTTGTCTCTCTCCCCTGAAGCATGGGGGCAATGACCAAGCCTGGGCCTTGTGCCTCCAACCTAGCTAGTTAGCTATAATGTGAGCCTTTCCTATCAAGGACGTATTTCTATTAATAAACTAGTATTTCTTATTTTGAAATCAAGTCTAAAGTCTCAGTGATTCAAAGAAAGGTTAAAACTTGCTTCCTCTCAGGTAAACCACACACATTCACTTGGCACAGCAAAGATGAGCAAGCTACACCCAGCTAAACTCGGCTATATTTTTACCGATTCTCCAACCCTATTTAGTGAATATTACCAGCACCACTGAATAATCCAAACAGCTGTATCTGCCCAGCAACCCACTCAGCTTCGGTGCATAAGGTGTCAATGGGTACATTGCTTGTCATTTAAAATCTGTGATTCTACCTCAGAAGTCTCACCTTTATGGTATTGTCTAGATCTTATTTAATGCTCTTGAAGTGGCATCTTATCTTTAGCCAGATGTCTAATATATGCTGAACAAATGGGAGCCATAACAGTACCTATTTTCATAGCTAGTGGCTTTGTGGTAAAGGCTAAGCCTCTGGGCCATTGATGTTGTCTAAGATTTGTGCTATTATTGTTGCGCTGTGTGTAGTTGTGTTGCTTAATTTTGTTTAAAAGCAGCACCACAGCAAGCAGAGAGTAGCAGCAGTTGAAATGCGAGTGTGCCAGCGTGTGCGTGCGTTTGCCTAAGAAAGAAGGCTTTTACCCTGCAACAGCATCACTGAGACTGGAGACTTAGTAAAATAAGAAAAGCTACTTTATTTATAGAAATACACAGTAGATAGAAAAGGCATACCTAGTTCTAACTAACTAGCTAAGTTGGAGGCATAACTCCCAGGTGTAGGAGTCAGCCCCATGCTTGGAGAGAGAGCAGAGACAAAGGGAGTCTCCTCTCTCCTGGTCAGCTAAACAAAGCCTATCCATCTGGAGAACCCTAGCTCTATCTTCCCCCTGGAGCTTAAACAAAAGAAGAAAACAGGAGTTGCTCTTGCCCCACTTCCAACAATTATTAGGGCTCAGGTGCCAGAAAATCCCCAGATAATTTGTATTAAACTATTATAAAGATTGCATCTTCAAGAAAACCTCTAATTTTCTTGCTCATTGCAGTGAAGGTAATCATCACAGCTGATCAGCTAACTAAGCAGACTCCAATGCAAAGTCAGTGACTGCAGCGGAAGCCGATGGCTCCATGTCAGAAGTTGCAGCACCTTGGACAGCTCCGTGAAAGTTCAGACTGTAATCCAGAGGGGATTCTACTCCCCCACTGACATGCAGCCACCAGCCATCACCGGGTGACTGACCAAAGTTTGAGACCTGATTTTTACAGAAAAACTAACACCTCAGAGAATCATCTCCTTAGGAACCAGAAGATTTAGCTACTTGCTTCTGTTTTGTATCATTTTTGTTACAAAATCTGAAATCATTCAATTAATAATCTGATTAGGACCTGTTCCATCAGTTTATATTGAAGAAAGGGATGGTTATACATGCCACTGGTTTTGTAATGGATAAACTATAGGTATGTGCTCACAACAGTTTAAAGTGGATTCGATGCACCCCAAGTCAACCTCATCCAAATGACAGCCTGCACTTTTTCATTTAATTTGGATTTTTCCAATCCGCAGATAATGTTGTAAAGGGAAAAATAAAATTACATGTTACCTGAGTGTGGACACAATGAAGTGCATTGTGTGACTCTTTTTGTTTTTTTAACATTTGTGTGACATTTTGCTCAGTGCTGCCTATTACCACACTCCCTCCTTCCGTTTGCTTATCATTTGACCACAGCCTAGCCATTTTGTTTTCATGAGCCCAAAGGAAAGGATGAGGCATGCCTAGTTCCACCAGTTGTTGCTGAAGGCATGTTTGTAGTAGTTTAATTTTTTGAAAAACAAACAGATGTTTTGTACAGAACTGCTCTTGTGCAAAACAGCAGTATTAAAAGTAAAAATGGCTCTTGCAGGTAGAAGAGGTGGGAAAAGAAAAGAGGGGGGGAAGAAAAACAATGCCTCCAAATTCCTCTCTCTGTTCTGCTTTGGTCATGTGTGTTTGTGAGTGAAACATACTGTTTATGTTCTTCTCCAAGACACACAGTGGCTTTCTGCATTGAGAAGTGCCTCTGCTTGCTACTCTTTCCCCTGCTGAAGCTCTCTTTGGTGGGCAGCTGGCTTTCTGCCTGGTGGAGCCGGGTGCGATGCATACATATGTTTTTTATTTTTGAAACTACTGTTTTGCACAAATCTGTAAATTAAAAAGATGTATTTCAAAAAATAAAACACAAAATTGCCATTTTGCCCACTGTGACGTATGCTTGAAAGTTTGGCTTTGTTGAAAGTTTGTTATTGCACTATTCCAAGGACAAAACAATAAAAGAAAAAGGTGTGGGTGCACAGGTAAACAAATAACTGTGCATACAACATATGCCCATAATGGACCTCAGGTTTCCAAAACTTCTGGAGGGGGGGAAAGTAGTAATTGAGAGAAGGGAAAAAGACATAACAGTGCAAACATGCCCCATCAAGCACCACAGGAAACATCAAGATACATTTCAATTGAAAGCACTCATGTGTGCATAAAAGTGCACAAAAGCATGTATGAAAAAATTGCATTTGTGTGACTCATGTGCATATTAACCCCCTGGTGTGTATACAGCCTAATTCTAAAGTTGGAGTTGCACTGATTGTGGATGTCAAGATCTGGTTCCTTGCCTTTGTTCTATATGGCCTGCTTTTCTTTTTTATAACTTTTTAACACTTAAATTCTAAACAAAAAGTGGAGGCAATGCTGTGATCCTTGCTTCAGACAGTGAACGTTTTCACCCACAGAGTCCTCCATGCTACTTTGAACGGATGACACAGCCTTGTTATTGCAGCCTTCCACAGGCTCTGGGGGTTAAAAAATGCATTTGTATTAAAAAGCAAAGAGGGATGTAAAAACAAGATGTTTAAAAACAAAACAAAATAAAGCTAATGGATTTTCTGGGGGTGGGAGGAGTGGTGGTACTAAAAGGCAGTGGCTTCTTAAGAAAGAACAATTGGGTTGATCAGCTTGTTTTTATTCTAGGGGTACTTTTTCAGCCAATTAAGGCTGCAATAACTAAATGTTGTGCAAACAAAGATGTCCAGATAAAATGAAACTCATTTATAAATCAGGAATCACACCAACAAAGAGAGAAGAAGTCTATGAAGCTGCATATGAATATCTTTCCGTTTTAAACTAGGGCATATTCTGTGGTGCCAATATTACTCGACAGGAAGGTGTGTAAAATTAAAGAACATGTGGCACATTTACACAATTCTGGACCAAAATGGAATAAACTCAAAAGTCATTTAGTCCAACATGTTACTGATAAGCTCAGCTCAGCTGGCACTCTATACATGCCCTGGAACTACTTTACTCCTTTAGCTTAGCTCAGCAGGTGACTGCAATGAGTGCAGGACTGTTTGCAAGCACAACAGAAAAGTTTACCTTACCTTAAGTGGGCTAATCTAATGCAGAGAGAATCAAATAGGAGTTCTTCTTGCCACACTTCCAACAGGTTGTATGCATGGGATTGAGAGATTTGAGAACTCTGTATGAACAACAATGCTTAATTATGCACCTTCAACTAGGAACCAGTTGAAGAACTCTCAGAACCGCTGTCTATTATCTTTGAGAAATCATGGAGGATGGGTGACGTGCTGGATGACAGGAGGAGGGCTAATGTTGTCCCTATCTTCAAAAAGGACAAAAACGAGTAATATCTGGGAACTACAGACCAGTCAGCCTGACATCAATCCCTGGGAAAATTCTACAGCAGATAATAAAGCTGTAAGTCTGTAAGCACTTTGAAAACAATGCAGTAATTACTGGAAGCCTACATGAATTTGTCAAGAACAAATCCTCTACATTAATCTTATTTCATTTTTTTATTGGGTAACTTCCCTATGGGAGACTGTGGGAATGCTGTCGACATAATATATCTTGACTTCAGCAAAGCTTTTGACAAAGTGCCCCATAGTATTCTGATTAGCAAGCTAACTAAATGTGGGCTGGATAGAACAACTATCAGGTAGATTCACAGTTGGCCACAGAATCATACTCAAAGAGTGCTTATCAATGATTATTTCTCAAAGTGGGGGGAAATAACAAATGGAGTACTGCAGAGCTCGGTCCTGGCCCCAGTGTTCTTCAACATTTTTATTAATGACTTGGATGAGGAAGTGGAGGGAATGGTTGTCAAATTTGCAGATGATACAAAAGTCTGAGGAATAGTTAATATCCTGGAGAATAGAAACAAAATTCAAAGTGATCTTGATAGGCTGGAGCACTGGGCTGAAAACAACAGAATGCAATTTAAGAGGGATAAGTATAAAGTTCTACACCTAAGCAAAAAAAACCCCAAATACATAGTTATAAGATGGGGGATACTTGGCTCAGCAATACTACATGCGAGAAGTGCAATATGGCTGCAAAAATGGCAAATTCTATTTTAGGCTCCATTAACAGTAGTATCATTTCCAAATCGTGTAAAGTACTAGTTCCCTTCTATTCAGCACTGGTTAGACCTCATTTTGAGTACTGCATCCAGTTCTGGATACCACACTTTAAGAAGGATGCAGACAAACTGGAACACGTTCAGAGGAGGGCAACAAGGATCATAAGGGGACTCAAAACAAAGCCATATGAGGAGAGACTGAAAGAACTGAGCATGTTTAGCCTTGAGAAGATTGAGGGAAGATATGATAGCACTCTTCAAGTACTTGAAAGGTTGCCACATAGAGGAGGGCCAGGATCTTTTCTTGATCATCCCAGAGTGCAGGACATGGAGTAATGGGCTCAATTTACAGGAAGCCAGATTTCAACCGAACATAAGGAAAAACTTCCTAACTGTTAGAGCAGTACGACAATGGAACCAATTACTAAGGGAGTGTTGGGCTCTCCAGTACTGGAGGTATTTAAGAGGCAGCTGGACAGCCACCTGTTGGATATGCTTTAAGATTCTTGCATTCAAGCAGCGTGCTGGACTAGATTGATTGATTGATTGATTGCATTTGTATAGATGGCTTTATAGGCCCCTTCCAACCATACTATGCTATGATTCCAGTATTCTATTTGCCAATTTTTAACACAAGCACACACCTCTGTTAGGTCTTACTAATTTTGGCAAGAACAAAAGCCTCCTTCTGAGTGGCACTGATCCACCAACAATTAAATCAACAAGCATTTGCATCTTGTAGGAATAGCATCTGCCACCATTGTATTGCACATGGAACCCTTGTTTTGCACTTGGCACTCATGTTCCAAATAAGGTCACAGACTTTGACCTCATTGACTCTTGCTCCTTAATTGTTGTTTCCCAAGTCCATCCATTCATCTTGAGATGGGAAACCTAAACTAGAGCCCTATCTCTGATTGCTTAGTAATGCCTTTTGTTAAAGAATCATTTCTGTCCTCTGTCAGATCTTAATCACCTATTGTATCAAGTATCTGTTCCATTCAGGAAGCCAGGTCTAACTATTCCTGTGCTTAAGCATTCACATGTGAACATTCAAACTGTTGAATGGGCAGGGATGTGCACCAAAGCTCCACTCACCAAAGTTCCTGTGTGAGTTGGCTCACCAACTCGGTCCCCAACCTTCCTTCCATGTTGAGTGGGGGAGGTCTGCAAGGTACTTTTACTTGTATTTGCTTGAACTTGAATAGAATCCTCTGTGTGACTGGGAATCCTGATAAAGCAGAATTCCTGGTCCCATGGACATTTCTGTGAAAGCATCCTACAGACCTTCTCTACTCAACATGAGAAGATTGGGGACTGAGCGGGTGGGGCTGACTGGCACAGGAACAATGGTAGGTGGGGTTTGCATGCACGCACCTACCCACATCCACGATTTCAACATCCTTATGTTCAGGCAAATGCACAGAATATGGCTGAGGGACATTTAAAACACCATTTGGTTCAACCCAACAATACAGGCTGTTCCATGTCTGATGTCTGTCTACCTCATGGATTTGTCACAAGAGCAGACACTCCTACTTTAGCTAGACTCCTTTCCTTTGCAACCCTGACTCTATTCCCTTCCTTCTTGTCCACATTCAGTATTTTCTTCAAGGTGAGGAACTTCAACAGAACACAGGTCTTATATCCCCCCACCCAAAGGAAGACTCTTCTACCTTTGAACCATATTGGGAGGGTTCCAACAAACACCCATGTTGTTTCCTTGGACACTGCATAGCATGGTGCTCATGGGGACCTATGAAAACTTGCATATTTTCAATCACCTCATCACAGGCAGTGTTCTGAAGCGGGCGGGGGGCTAAGGGAGCTTGCGTCCTAATTTTTTTCTGGCACCCCTCTGATTTTCTAACAAATAATTAAATTCATTACCTTTTTTTCTGCTCCTCTACTTTTTTTGTGCTCCCCCCGAACTTTTAGGCTCCTTTCCAAAAGACAGGACCATCTATATAGCAGCCCAAACAGTGATCAACCCACATAATCTGGACCACTTGTGCCACAGTGAGACACCATAATGGTGTAAACCAGCCTTTCCCAACTAGTGGGCCACCAGGTGTTGTTGAACCACAACTCCCATCAGCCTCAGCCAGCATTGCCAAAGGTCAGGAAAGATGGGAAATGTGGTCCAACAACATCTGGTGGCCCACTAGTTAGGAAAGGCTGGTGTAAACAGAGCAAATAGGTTCAGATGACCCAAGGAAGTGAGTTTGCTACAGGTCACATTTACAGAGTAAGAGGAGAAAATGAGTGACAAGGTCTTTCAGATGTTGTACCACAGCTGTGGAATATCATCTCCAGAGAGACCCACACCTGGTACCTTCTCTAATGTCTTTTTAGCACCAGGCCTTTATTATTCTAGCGCCCTTTGAAATTGGGTTGTAACTTTATACTTTTACAGGTGGACAGAGCTGCCTTGATGTCACATTGATGTCAGGTGATCCATTTTCCTTTGCCTATGTGGTTTCAAATCAAACCATAAAGCAAAGGCACAGCATCTACAGATGGTTGGCTGTCAGCACTGCGAAGCCCTGTGCCTTTGCAAGCACCGCTGTGATTGTTGGCACTTGAAAAGGCACAGGGCTTTGCAGCTGCCATCAATCAGGTGACAGCGGTGCCTGCAAACCCCACTTTTAGCAAGGAGCTGTGTCTTTAGCTACTCCACACCTAATGTTATATACGATACAATGTGTAGGACAAGTGGGCAAGACTTTCTCGAAATGGACTAAATGGGTAACCTGGATGACCTAATTAAGCCTGTGGCCTGGAGGTTCCCCACCACTGCTTTAAACCCTGTTTGAATTTTGCAGATTTTTATTCTCTGCTCTCTATTTTCTTGGACCATGCTGCCGCCTTGCTCTACCCCTGCACTGTCCTGCTAAGTGGCAACAACATTGCCGTTGGGAGGGCAGTGGCATGTCACTGCCCCACTACACTGGGTGCTTCTGCTGATCTTAACTGATATTGTTTCAATACTGCATTTTAATCTTAACTGTATTTTTGTTGTATTGTATTGTTCGTTACATGATTATTTTATTTTGTGAGCTGCCCAGAGAAAGTTTTGTTATGGCATAGCCTACATAGATTGTAAATAAATAGATAAAATAAACAGCCCCAAGAGTTATTAGCCAGTATAGCCAGGTGGAGAAATATGGGAATCTGTTAGAAGTTAGGTTTCAGCAAGAACCATCCCAAGGAAACCTTTATTACATGCCAAGTCTAAGCACAATTATAGAATGTGGCTTGCATCGTATGTCACATTAAGACATAGTTTAAAACAAACTATTTTTAATGTGAATTATAGTTTACCGTTCCTGCAGTTCTCCTCCCCTGCTGCTGTTGCAGCTGCACAAGTGTAGTCCAAACCTGGGCTCATGGCTCATTTTCCCTAAACAAGTCATGAGTGGTAAATGTGCACCCAAATGCTACTTGTTCAAGTTAAACCATCGAATCTTTTACGCTATAGTTTAATGTGATGTATAAACAGAGCCAATATATAGATCCTTATTAAATCATGATAATCATTGTGGTCTGTAGTTTTCAGCTGAAGACTGCAATATTATTTATGCATCCACAAATCAAGCACTGCAAACTACAATTGGAGATCTTTGACCAAAGCATTTCAGTGCAGCCCCATCTATGCATATGTCAGTGCAATCCAAAACAAGCTTTCTACTCCCAGCTCAAGTTGGGCTGCAGATTGGCTGCTCCTATTGGGAGGAAGGATGGGATATAAATAAATAAATAAATAAAAATCTCACCCAGGGAAGAAGGGGAGGGGGACAAGCCTCCTAGGGCAGCTTAGAACAAATGTTTTCTCCCCAAATCGGCTTCCTAGGGTTCAGAGTTAGATAGCATCTACAGTATGTTTGCCAGTGCCACAAAACAAGAAGGAAGAACAGTTGCTACTTCTACTTCACATGTAATGCATTGAGGCATATTTTGCACAATTATTAAAATAGAGCAAGAACAAACACCATATAGCCCCTGCTTAACAATTCCCTGCTCTGACAGGTGCTACCAAGCTGTTCCCTAAAAACCTCCATGGAATAAAATTCTACAGCCTCCCTAAGCAGCTCATATTCGACCACTCAGCTGCTCTTATAGTTTCACCAACGTTTTATCTAAATATTGCCTACAACTAAAGCCTATTGCATACTGTCCTATCTTCCCTGAATCTTCTGAGCAGCTCCCAATTCCTTCTGATATTCTTTTGAATACCTTGCCCCCCTCTCCCTAATCTTTTCACTAGGCTAAATATATCCGGTGACTTTAGCCTTTCCTCATATTATTTGCCTTCCAAAACAGGTGCCATCCTCATAGTCATAGCTTTTTTTCTGAATTGTTTCTAATTTATTTATTTATTTATTTATTTAATTTAATTTATATACCGCCCTAAGCCCGAAGGCTCTCTGGGCGGTGTACAAAAAGATAAAAAACAAGCAATATATAAATACAATAAATACAATAAATCAAGAAAACAAAACAAACAAACAATAAAAGAACCAAACAACATCCAAAAATACAAATAATGATGAAAATACCATTAAGACACACATTAATTTCTATGCTGCACAGATGCCACAGGCACAACAGCAGTTTGACAGCTGAATACAACTACTGTTGATTAACGCTGGTTGGGAATGTATATATGACCAAAGACTAGAGCAGTTACAAGCACCTGATACTGTTCCTGTGAGCTTAAGAGAATGTTTCTATGATCAAAGCTGCTTTCCTACTACTAGTGGTAAAGTACCAACATACTGCTGATTTTATATCATATCTAGCATCAACTTCTATAAAGGAGTTGCCACATAAGGGCTTTTGCCTAGTTATTTGGACCTCATGTGCAGCCATAATTTCATTTTTGTTAACTAGACAACCCCATCCAATCTTTTTCTTGAACGTACATTTACTCATATGCTTCTTTTATGCCAAAGTACCTGCAAATGCAAAAGCACTGAGGAGCTTTCATTTCAAATGAGGTTCCAAATCCTACATTGTGAGGTAAATAGGACACTAAGGCTGCAATCTAACCCCACTTTTCTGGGAGTAAGCCCCAATGAATTCAACAGGATTGACTTCTGAGTTGACATGGTTAGGATTGCACTTCGTCCTTGACAACTTTGTTGTGTGCTTAAAGCCACGTTGGACCTTTCTTTGAGGCTCTGGCTTAGCCTGCTTGATCCTAATTATGGACATCTGAACCAATGGAAACTAGTACCTAAACTTTTACGTATTGCTTCTCAGCAAAATATCTTTAGCAGTCTATCAGTTTTCTATGTACTTTTCTGTTTTTAAAAAAATCTTATTTTCTTTTACTTTATTCCATATGCGTTAAATTAAACTTTTAAATAAAAAATATTCATTTGGCTCACTTTATTCCAGTATTACTCATGTTAGACTTATCATTATTGTGTTTCTATAAATAAATGCTTTCAAACAGGGGCCAGTTAAGCCAGGAAACTCCTCTAAGCTATAAACTTAGAAGAAGTGCTAAGGCTCCATCAACCCCAAGTTTATTCCTGTTTCATATAGCATGGTACTTTTGCCCACCTCAGAGTTATTGATAAAATGATGGCAGTCACCCCATTTGGGCTGAGGAAGCAGCACAAAATCTATTGAGATTAGCCTGGTTTGGGCTCCATTTAAATATCACAGCTCAGAGTGCTAAAGTAAAAGGAAAACTAATTCTCTCTCAGTAGCCTCATTTATGACTGTTACACAATCATAAGCATTGCCTCAGATTACCATCTGAGTAGTATTCCACTGCTGTTACTCTGTATGATTTGTAGACTTATAACTTCCTTGATTTAGAAACAGAAACCCATGAAGAACATGAAAACAGCACGAGTGCCATTCAAAATAAATTATCTTACTGCTAATGGTATGTGGTTGTATATATGGGGCCACAGGGAAATTTGAAGTTGAGCTGGGAATCTTACAATCTTCCAAGTTCTCCTGTGGCAGTGTCTGACCCACTACAACTCTCCTGCCAAATTCTTATCACAAGTTTCTTAGGTATGCTGAAAAACACCTAGCAACTGAAGAGCATAATGCTCTATGTGAGGCTTAAAATTTACCTATGTACCATTCAGAGAAAAGGCTAATTGGAAAAATTACTGTAAGCATGGACAAATATTGGCTAACATTAAGGCAAAGGAAGGCATCACAATCCCCCTCTCCCAAGGAAATAAGTGGCATTACTCGTAGATAAGGTGACAGTGACAGCTTCAGCTTAGCCCTTGGTGCTTGGAATTTAGAAGCTGTAACCAACAGGGGAAGTATTTAAGACAGATTCAAAATCACACACTTCAAACTGCTCTGACAAAGCTGCCTTTACAGATCACAGCAAGGAGGATCTGAAGGGCTGATAGGCAAGGATTTAATGGATAAAAAGACCATACCTCTGTTTGTGAAGGGGAACTGAAGCGTCACCTATTTCTATGAGGGTTTGTCAGCTTTGCAGTGATCTAAAGAAAACCTCAGTGCAAGGAAAAAGAATTTTTTCCTTCACCCTACTAGTCTGCTTTTTCTCTAAAAGAGACAAAATTTGTGCCGGGGGCAGTGTGTTAGGTTTGGATGCGGGTAAATCAGGCTCAAATCCCTGCTCAGCCATGAAACTCTTACAATGGCCATGGGTTCATCTTACAATTTCTATTTGAACATTTAGAGATGTGATGTATTCATACCTGATTTTATGCCACCCGCCACCATTGGTCAACTGATGTAGAAACCTATACTCCTTGGTTACAAGAATCCACTAGCAGACTTGTGGACTGGAAGAAATTAGTAGGTATTTTAATCCAGCCCTTATACTGAGACTGGATTCCCCATATTCAAATTATGCCATTTCAGGTACACTGTGCCAAAAGCTAAGAGGACATGGGTCAAGGCTGTGTCATGGCAGAAGTGACTGCAGGACAAGAAACAAATAACATCAAATGTTCTTATTTTCAAAGAGGATAACAATCACACTGCTGTATCTTTGGTTGTTAAATGGAGATAGCTAATGCTACAGTTTAAGATTCCACTGTATGTTATTAGAAAGCTGAGGAACTAAACAAAGCAAACTACTAGAAGAATTCCAACAAGGAAGGATTAAGAAAAAGGCCCTCATGTACAAATAGGAAGAGGCCTCCTTTGGGCTGAGATAGTACTTCTCACCTCCCTCATACCAGAAGATTAGGGATAGACAAATCAGCCCATTTCTGGTTTCTCAGTTTCATTTCTTTCCAATCTTAAATTCAGTTTGACACATTTCCACATCCATTTCTGATTTTTTTAAAAAAAGTCCTCATGAAAATCATCAACAGTTTAGTGTACAGTTCTCCTAATATACATAGTTTCAGAAGCAATTTTTCCTAATATATTGCATTTCTCTGTGTTACTTTTACCAATGTATGAACACTTTCCCCTAATATGCACATTTGCTGCAGAGTTACATTGCAAAATTCAGAGATGTGCAAATTTTGAAGGACAGCTGCGTTTAAGATCACATATTATTTCAGGAAGTGCAAATTAGGCAGCTTGACATTAAAATGTGAACTGAACCCAATTAGAAGATTAGAATCTGGCTGTGAAACGATGCAGTTTGTGGAATCTAAGGGGAGAAGGCTCTTTGCTCCTGGCAAAGGAGTAGGCAAACAAACTGCCGACTTTGCAGTTAGTGAGGTGCTAGCTGCATTACACCAAGAGCTGACTGCATTGCATAAACCACAGCCTCCAGGGGTGCCGACTGCCAGCCTCAACAATGGGCACAAACCTAACAGAGCAACACACAAGTGCAAGACACAGTGAGAGAAAAGAGCATGAAAACTTACAGGAAAGATTTCATATCCAAGCCTCGGTTCCGAATCTGTCCCACCACATGGTCCCAGCTCCCAGGGTTGGAGCGGCTGCGGCCACCAGCTGTTCTGTGCTTGGAGCCAGCAGAGGTCCCTTGCCGTGACTGCCCACTCCGACAGCCCCGGGGGTTGCCACTGGTGGAGGAAGTGGTGTGAGACTGCAGGTGACCCAAGCTCTGGCTGGTGGTGGGCTGGCTGTGGTTGGGTTTCTGGTGCTGGCTGAGTGGCTGTTGGAGACTCTGCTGGCGCAAGAGGGTGCGTGGGCGCTGGCATTTCGGGTCTCCTGCTGAGGCGGGGATATACTCAAGGGTAGTGGCTGTGGACATGGTGGAATCCTCAAAACTTAGGGAGGTGAAGGGCGAGGGAAAGGAGAAAAAGGAGAAGGTAAAAGGGCAAAATTGGAGGAAGGAAAAGCAGAGAGTTAGACAGAAGATGCCCCAACACAGCACTCTCTCTGCCAGACACCTTTGGAAGCAACAAACTGTCCTTGGAGGTTGCAGTCCCACCTCTGAGTCTCCAGCAGCATGGAGCCCCTGCCCTGTAGCCATTTTGTGGCCTTCCTGGCCCCACAGATGCTCATCAATCCTTGAGCTCAGTATGAGATCGCTTATGAAGTGACTTCTCCTTTTTCTGCTCCTTAGCTTTTATGGAGACTCAGAACACCAACCCTCACTTCAGAACTAATTAGGATGCTTTGTGAAGGAAAATCCCCTGGTGCCCCGGCTGCTGCCTGTGACATGCGGCACACCTAACAACCACTTTCCCCATTGGCTGTGTCTGAATTAACAAACCTGGGAATGGTGTCATGGACACTGATGGCCAAACTGGTGGCATGCTCCAGGGCTCAGGTTTTTTCTTTTTCTTTTAGTGAGGCTTTACCATCTTCCTACTCTTCTCTTGAGTTCACGCAGCCTTGTTTTCCAGAGCATACAGTTATAGTGGATAGTGTTGCCGACTTTTATGGACAGAATTCTATGCCTTTAACAGCTGGCAAATAGCCAGAGATGCAATAGCTGTAGCTTTTCCTGCTATTGTGCCAAAGAAGGCTTCAGGTTTTGCATTTTTGGCCTATCATGCAGCAGTGAAAGACACACAAGCCTGTCCTTAAAAAGGTGGCAACCCTAGAACTGAGGCAGTTTTACTGATTATGATAGTAATGTGTTAGGTCTGGGGTTTGTTAGGCCAGGCATAGATGACCTCCCAGTATTTATGTCCCTGAAAGGTGCCCTATTGTCTTCCTTCACAAGGAAATTTTCAGTGAAATTTGGGAAACTGCTTGAGAAAGGAACTAAATTTGAAGGTTGCAGCCCTCTGTTTTCAAACATGCATCACTGCCAAAGAGCTATAACACTCTGTGCATGCATATGTTTCTGTGTATGCATGCGTGTGCACACACACATGATTTCAAGTGAAGAAGAGGTGGGGGGGAATGGAGTGCTGAATTTTTCCTCCACCTACTGCTTAGGGTGGTCAGATGTGAAAGAAGACGGGACTCCTGCACTTTAAATAGTTGTGCAGCCTAGGGAATGTCATACAAGCTATACCAGCTGAAACTACCCCTTCTGCCCAATTATTAAAAGTGCAGGAACTCTATACTATTTTTGCATCTTCCCATCTACCACTGCTCCCCCACATCTCCCCAGGCCATTTTCCTCCTATCTCTGTTTAATTCTGGTCTCATACCACAGCTAGGAAAAAGGAAGCTGGGAGGCAGGTTGCACGGTGACAGGTGAGGGAGGGGGACAGGCAGAGAAAGTACTTAGCATGTTGGTCTCACACCTGCTGTGTCTCCGCTTGAAATTGCCTTCGTATACTTCTTGGCTGTTCAGTGTGACCTGCATTTAAAGATGTAGGTCTTGTTTTGCCCTCAAAATCGGCACTGAAGTACACCATAGTGAGGTTTCCTCCATCCTCCCAAGAGTGATGGAAGATACAGTAGTTAGTCTCGTGTTGGTAGAACTATCACTGTTTTCAGGTGTGGCTATGCTTTACTGCAGCAGTAGCCAATGTCGTGCCCTCCTGATGTTGTTAGACTACAACCTGCATCTGCCCCAGCCAGCATGGCCAAAGGTCAGGGATGATGGGAGTTGTAGTCAAACAACATCGGGAGGGCACCATGTTGGCTATCCCTGATGTATGGTGACTGGCCACACCTCTGTACATATGAGAGAGACACTTGTAGGCATGATCTGTAGCCTGTGGGCAATGAAGCACAGGACAGAACGTATGGCTTGAAAGACGACACAAGAAGTGCAGATCATTGTCAAAAAGACATGACAGAGCCCCACAGCTAACCATGTAGAACAGGTGATTGAGCACACACTCAGAAACATGATGCAGAAAACGGCTAAACATTAAACCAAAGACCTGAGAAGAACAGCCACGGCTGATTACATTGTCAGATGAAAACACAGGAGGGAAACATGCAGGTAGTCACAAAAAGGGCCCCATGGCCAGGGCTGTTCATTTTCTGCACTTGCAAAATTCAGTTATGTATTTTGATACATTCTGCAGGACTTAGATTCCTGAAAATATCTTGGGAACTTTAGAAGCTGCCTTATACAGAGTCATCCCTTTGTTTCATCTAGCTCTCCAGGGTTTCAGATAGAAGCTACCTTCTGCACACTAAACATGTGCTCTACCAACTGAACTATGGCCCTTTTCCTTCATTTGCTTAGAAATGTTTTAGACATATTATGTTTGTGGCATTACAATTAAAAGCTCACGTATTATTGGGGGACAGCGCTTCAGTGCCCTGAATGTCTAGTTTCCCACCCACCCCTTATGACTGCCCATCATCTTCCTATACCCATCAAACCCTCAGTTACATAACATCACATCTGCTCTTGTCCCAAATTCTAGCTTTTGCAGAAATCTAAGTGGTGAGTTCAAATACAGAGTGCAAAGTTGCATCCAGGGCACCGATTCACATGAACACATGATTTGTGTTTCCATAATAGAAAATTTGTTTTCCTCCCTTTTTATTTTCAATTTTTAAACACCATTAATGAACAGCCCTGCCTGTAGTTAAAACCAAAGCTGGACTTAGGTATGGGAAATGAGTGCGCAGGAAGGGGATGTGGAAAACACATGATGAAGCATGCATAAGAATATAACAGGGTGGCTGAGAAAACAGGCTGTTGAAGGTATAACCGTTAGGGTCTCAAGGCAGATGGATGAAGATGTGACAGGAGGAGAGAGGTGCACAGGCAGCTGATCACCCACCAGCCTTATTGTTTTCCAGCTCTGCTTCTCCCCAAGCCCTGCTGCTCTCCCAGGGTTAAGATGGGGCTGACAGCTCCAAAATATTCACAGGCCACTCTGTGTAAACGGTAAAACTAACCCGGTCCTTAGATTTAACCAAGGAAGCATGGAAACCAGGACCTCATAGCAAAAAGATTCAAGACTCCTTACTTGCTGCTGGCCTGAGCTGAAAGCCACTTCCACCAAAAGCAGCAGAAGTACTGATGCCAGGGATGTAATGGCAAAGTGGTGGTATCTTTTTGTATTGTGGAGTGTGTGTGTGTGTGTGTGTGTGTGTGTGTGTGTGTGTGTGTGTGAGAGAGAGAGAGAGAGAGAGAGAGAGAGAGAGAGAGAGAGAGAGAGAGAGAGAGGAAAGAAAAGGAATTGTGAAAACCTGTATAAACAAAGAGCCCAACTCCCTTTTTTTTTACCTTGGAAAATTATTCAGGTAGCTCTGCATGCATCTGCTACCAATGCGCGTGCTTGGACAGAGTACTGAGTCCCTAAGCTGACCCCACCTCCTGTCAGCACAAGGCAGAAATAGGCCTGTCCCAGCCACTTCCTTCTCCACATGCAGTGACCTCATTTCAATCAAATCCTAAATTAGTCCACTTTTCAAGCTCTCAGTAACAGGAAACTAAAATTGGCTCTTCTAGGCCAGTAACAAGCAGAATATATAAATTTCCGTCAAGCGTTACTGGAGTGTGGGAAGCAGTCCCAGGGCTGCAGGAACACTCCCTCTGGTATACCTGCGGATAGTACCTTATCCCACTTCCAGTTCCTATCTCGGCTATTGTGCAAGCAGACAAATGGGCTATCTCAGACAGACAAAGCAAAGTAGTGCTCCATCACAAAAACACACACATGCCAGATACAGGGACAATCAGTCACAAGAACCTTCATTATGAGGGATGTATGACAGATCAGTTTACTCCACAATGAAAACTTTATTTAATCAGGAAATGCTTCAGTGTCTAGGACTAATCTACATATGAATTAGTCATCAGTCTTTTGGTCTGTGGCTGACAACATATTTTCAATATGTTTCAATTCTTTAGGTATGAAGAATAGGGTGGCAGACAGGACAAATGGACTACCAGTCATTTCCTTAGTCCACAGCAGTTTTGAGCAGCCACATAGGAATCCTCATTGAGTAGAATCAAAAGATTTAGAAACTTAATGGAAGATAAGCCCACTAGTAAAGACAGTTATGGGATTCTGCTCAGGACACTGAAAGCATCTTTGAGTGAGAAAAAGGTATGGAATGAATCACATACTGGACTCACACTTCTGGAGAGTTCACTTAGAAATTGCCTTGTAGTTCACAGTTCATTTACTCAGAAGAAGCATCTAGTAGTGCAGCTACTGCTGCAGATGATCAGACCTCTAGCTTGACCCAGTGTGAAGCTCTGATCTACACAAAAGTTACTATCATCATCAATTGCCTGCCCTTCACCAAAGGTCCCAGGGCGGGTTAAAACAATTTAAAAATACATTAAAAACAATTTAAAATCCCCAGATAGGATGGGTCCTAAAAATATACGTGTCAGGTGTCAACGGCCAGGGTAAAGAGGTCCTAGAAGAGTCATACCTCTCTTCTCCTGAGCCTTTAAGCTCCTCACGTCTGCCTTTCCTCCTCCTCTCTCCCCCCCCCCGTCCCTTTATACTTCGCCTTTTTTAAGAATTTAAACCTGCTGGTAGGAACTGTTAGTAGTATAAGTTGGCTAATCAAGGGGTTGGATAGTGAGAACACTTGCTCAAAGTGAAATACTTTTCCAGATGGTGATTTATTTATTTATGCATGCGTGTGCGCACACACGCATACACTCAGGGATACCTTCAGATAAAATCTGGGAGTGTGCATGCATAATACAGCCCTCTACCTCTGCGTAACAGAACTTTTCTCATTAATCCCAGCACACAGCTGACCACAGCATCAGGGTGCCACGTACATAAGTTATGCTTTCCTGTGCTCTGCTTGCATCCAGCACAAAGACGGCAGCTGGGTTTGGTTTCTCCCCACCCTTTGCCACCACTATCTCCACCGCCACCACTCCCGTTCCTAGCTGCAATGACTTCTGGGCCTTGAGGCCAGGTCAGGCCTGTGATGGACTCTCACTCACTTGGATAGGCTGAGCTTCCCTGCTGCTAGGTGGCTCTGCACCGTTTGCCATCGGCCTCTCCCCGCCTTCCCAATGCTGGGCTCGCTGTGGGCAGACACACTGCTCTTCATGCCGTCCTCTCGGAGCTGTGGCCTCTCCCCATGGCGTCCTTCTCGCTCCCCTGCCAATCCCGCTGTGGCTGAAGCAGCCAACTTTCCACTGGACAACAAGGAGCCACTGCGGTATGTCAGGAAAGGAAGGTGGCAGGCGGCAGGGAGAAGGAGGTCACGCAAAGGGGAGGGGGGGAAAGAGAGAGAGAGAGAAAGAGAGAGAGACAGACAGACAAGTGACAGACAGACAGACAAAGAGAAAGAGAGACATCAGCACTGCAAAAGAAAGGGCCAAGGAGAGCCTTTGTCCCAGGCAAAGACAGCAGGCAGCCCTGATTTGCTTGTGAGGTTATGATTGCAGCCAAAGTTATTTTATTCCATAGACAACGAAGGATTGAACAATGGATAAGACCATTGGGAGAGGTACTGTGCAGGCGAAGGGAGAGAAAAGCCATGTTAGTGAGAGAGCTTACCACTACCATCACCATTACCACACAGTGCGGATGCAGAGAACACGCTGAGAGGGTGACCAAAACGGGCAACCCCGTCCTGCGCTGCAGAGAATGTAGGGGATGAGGGGTAGGAGAGCCAAAGGAACCAGGGGTGCAGGGAGGGAAAGGTGCCGGCCTCTCTTAGTGAGTTGCTTAAGGCAGTGGTTCTCAACCCATTGGGAGCACCGTACAAGCCTAGCAAGCCGAACGCCTGAGCCAAGGCCCTCCAAAACAACAGGACTGCAGTGGTTTGTGTGGTCAGGCTCTAAGGCTTTGGGCCTATTGGCCAGTGCCTGCCGCTGCTTCCATTTTGGTTGGCTGAAGCCACAATGCACCTATTGGGTCCAAACCCAAGTAGGGAAGCCAGCCACTTGGTCATAAGGCCTATCCCAGAAGTTAATAGGCAGGAGCTTGACCTGATGCCAGTGAATCCAGTAAAACACGCTTCACTGGGACCAAGATTTGAGCCATAGAGAATAGGGGGAACCCAGGGCAGCAAACACACAAGCCTGACATAACAAGTACCAGTGCAGATGCCAGTAGTTGGGAACCACTGAATTAAAGGGAGGGAAGGGGGGGAGGGAGGGAAGGCAGGAGGGGTTGCTCGTCTCCATGGCCATTTGTCCATGGGGAGGGGGTGGAGTGTGAGAGGAAGCGGTAGAGCAGGGAAGAAGGGGAAGGGGAAGGGGACATCAGGAGGGAAAGAAGGGTGTGCATATACTCACTATATATGATCATATCAGTTAAAGAGAGACTCACTTGAGGGAAAGTCGTGGATCACCATATGGGGCGTAAGGTGATATGTTTAGTATAAACTCCTTGGGAGGGTAGGAGCTCCATTTCTGCTGCACTGTGTTGTCATTGTTATTCCAAAAGTCTCTGTCTAGATCACTACATCAGCCGGTGATGAGGGGAGGAAAAAAAAAAGGGAAATACAAAAGAGAGAATCTAAATTCCTGCAAGGGGAGGAAGGAGGAAAAAAAATAACCCAAATGAGAAACAGCAAGGTTAGACTGATGATTTCTCCTCCTGCGGAAGGTAAGCTCTGTGCCTCACACCCACATGTGTATGTACACACACGTACACAAACACACACAGGAAGGGAGAGATGGGAACAGGAGGTAGAACTGAAGAAAGACAGGAACAGGCACCTCCAGAATCTGGTGGAGAGAAAAAGAGAGAGGGGAAGAGAGATGGAGTGCAGGTTAAAGAAGTTTACATCAGATGGCCTTACACCTTGCCTTCTCAGGCCCCCATTTTGCCTCTTGGGAAGGATAACTGTTGTTTTGCATGTACTACTCATTTTTCATCCTTTGGCCAGTCCCTTCATCCCTACTGTGACCCTCAATATGGAGCCTTGTGGAGAAGCTGCAACAGAACCTAGCACAATGGCAGCATTAAAAAAAAAATAGTGGAAATTTCTGTCTCAGTCTCAAAACATTGGCTGGACCCACTGCTGCTGCTTGAGGGAGTGAATGAAATCTCTTCCAAGCAGTTCTCTGTGCATATGTGTCCATCAGATTGGAGATAAATATAAAAACAGAGAAGCAGCAAGAACCCAACTCAAGCAGGAAAAAACCTTGGGTGTCAGGTTAGGGAGAGGGACTCACCAAGATGGTTCCTATCTGCTGGATTAGAATGTTATTCAGATTATCTCTGCCAAGTGTATAGCAGGGTGGTGTATGTGTTGTGGTGTAAAAACGGTGGGATTTAGTCCCAGCCATATTAAAGAAAATGGCTACAGGAGAGAATTAATTTGACCAGGGTTTGACCTCTGAATCCTTTTCCAATGCCTGCCAGGATGTGCCTGGAGCATGCACAGTAATAATAAAGATGACTCTAGATGATTGCCATCAAGAAGAAAGCCTTACCTAGCCTGAGGGATGTGGTGTGTCCTTTCATGGATCTTCTGCTCAGTTGTGCAGAAGGAGCCAGGGAGGGTGATCTGTCTTGGGCTGGAGGCTGTGCACTGGCAATATTCTCTAAATAGGTCATGACTCCCAGTTTGTGATCTGCTAGACTCCAGAAGCTAGAGCCTGATTAAACCATCTCCTCCTGATTTTAGAGAGGCTCAAATGGCTACCTAACATTTGATTCACAATATATGAGATCTGACAACAATAGCCTTTGAAGTCAAGTGGTTCTTTGGTAAATTTATTAGAGATATCAAAGGTTCCTTCCAGACCAAAGGTTTGTTCCTGCACTCAGCCCCTTCACTGCTCATTATCTGTTCTTGCCCTTCCTTTGCTTGTGGATGAAAAGTCTTCCCACTGGCCTCTTGAGATGCATAAGAGGGGGAAGATGAAAAACCTGGGATAAAGGGCAGCTGCATTTCTTCAAGGAAGGGTGCTTCCAGATGACCTATTTATTGAGCATTCATCTTGATTTGTTTGCAGGGAGATTGGACAACTGTTGTGTCAAAGCAAGGGTTATCCCACACTTTCCAGTGCATTTCCCATCACTTTCCGTACTGCAAAAAGTCTGATCTTTTGGGGAAGTGGGTTTGTTGTACAAATGTCCCAATCAACTATAACTGTGCAGCCACTATTTCCTGGGTATAATTATGTGATTGAATCCCATCCCCAAATAGCAACAATTTGGAATTGCTTGAATTCAAGATTCATTCATAGAGAATGGAAACACAAAGAAAAGTGTTACAAGGCAGTGGGAAAGCAGAGAAGCCAGCCTCTCCATTGTGCATCTCTGCCAGCCTCATTCCTCACATTACTTGCCTTGCTGAGCTTGGGATCAGAGGTGTCATAGAGGCCTCTTGTAATGCTGGAATGGGGCTGTGCAAAAGTCCAATGTTGCAGATATAAAATGTAAAATATTCCTATGTATACTGGCAGTTTCCTCTGCAGGAAAAAAGTGCTGTTGCTTTGTATTGATCTTGACCCATCTATAGGCATAGTCATCCAATGACTGCAGAATACACACATCCTGCCAGGTTCGAAAGATGCTAGGGAGCAACAGTCAGTGTCACACATTTATGATCAAAGGACATGGCCTCAGAGTTCCATATTCAATACATCTGGTATGGAAGGCAGAGACCCAAACTGCTGATGGGCCCATGTATCCAGGGACGCAACATCTACCTACCTACATGTATGCCTGTGCACACACACACACACCCATTCACACACACATATGAAATGCAGCACACATTTACATACTGTACACACATATATGAAGAATCACATAAAAATGCATGCACAACACAAATGCACACAAACATACAGAAATGTCACCAATCCATCTGTTTGGGGGCCAAACTAGCTGATACTTTAACTGCATAGTAAGCACCAATGACTGTTTTTTCTTTATTTAATTAATGCTGCAGGGTCCTCAATGACTACAGTGTGTGGGAAGGAGAGGTCTGTACCTCCCCTCTCCACCACAGTCTGGATGAAAATGGACCTTGTATGGAGCAACATTGGGAGCTTTTCCTCCTAAGCTTCATAGCAGCATGTAGGGAGCAGATTCCCCAGACCATGACTGGAGAAGAAAATAATAAACTTCCCCCCTCTGTATCCTGTGGTCCTGATGACAATCACCCGCTCATCCTATGCTCATTCAATAAAGGGGAAAAAATCATAGATGTAACTTAATGCTACACATTTAGCCTAATGTGTAGTTTGGCCCTCAGTATCATCACTCGTGGGCTTCTTAGCACCCAGCAGGAGGAAAGACAGGGAAGAAAGTACTATATGCATACTTTTGAGGGAACACTCCTTTTACCAGATCAACATAGTTCTGCGGGATGTAATCAAGTTCCCTTGTTTCAAAACATCTCAGCTTCACCACTGAACTCCATGAAATAAATGCCCAAACTCCACAGTATCCTTTACTGTATTTGACTTGGCAATCGCATAGGCAGATGGCAGGAGGAACTGAGGGTTAGTTGTATGTTCATACTGGAAGGCAAAACACCAGCCATGTTACAAAACTGATACTTAAACATGCTCTCAGGAAGTGTGAGTTTTTAATCATTCCTGAAGATGAGAAGAAATATCAGCACATATGGGAGTGCACCTAAAATGTAATCATGGGAGCATGATGGAGAAATGTCACTTCATTGTGATGTATTCCTATGCAGAATGGTCATATAATCTCAACTCATCCTAAGTTATTGTTGCAATATGAAAGAAAGGGAGGCGATAAATGTAGACCCATATTCAACTGAGGTATGAGTAAGCTGCATTGGTGAGTCAAGGGATTAACCTAACTATTTAAAGTTTTATACCAACACATTGTTTGCCACATCATCTTCATGTGCTCAGGGCTGGCGTCAGAGGGTGACCAGGTTGAGACCTGTCCAAGGGGCCCCTGAAGGGCCGCTCCTTAAGGATGGTGGCGATCCCATTCTGTGATCCTGCAACCCAACCCTGCCGCAGATCGCAGAGTGGGAGCTCCCAGGCACCCACCAACTACAGACAGGGCAGGCTTCATTAAGCCTGTACACATACAGCACCTACCTCTCATGTCAGTGTGAATGTTGTGCACACTGTGTGCACCTGCTTGCCATTACCCAAGAGGGCAGCAGGGGCTTTTCTAAGGGGCTAATGCCCCCACTGCCATCTTGATTGATGGCAGGCATGCACGCTACATGTATACATCATTCACACAACACAAGAGGTAGGTGGGGCATGTGGGTGGGCTTATTAGCCCCATGATGCCTGTATTGGGTTGGGTGGGTGTTGGGCTATGGCTCTGCAGGCTCGGAGCAGGCTGGTGCCTAAGGGCCCAGTTATGCCTGGTGCCAGCCCTGCATGTGCTACTGCCTTGCTTTTAAGAGAAACCTCTGAGTCCAGCACTGGGTAACTACAGTTACAATCCTAAACACACTTACTAGAGAGTAAGTCCCACTGGAAACAGTGGATCTTCTAAGTAAACATGCATAGGATTGCACTGGCAGACTTTAATCCTATGCCACTTATTTGGGAGTAATTCGAAGTAAACATTTGTCAGATCAGGTTACAAGTCTTCTTCATTACATAGAATACCTTTGGTTGGGTGTTATAGCCCTGAACCCACCAAGCCCTTTAGGGAGAAAAAGGAGTATCTATTTGGAATTAGGAAGTCCAGCTTAAGTAACTGAGCAGAATCATCTCCTGCCAACAAGCCAGAAACATTTTAAACATTTTTGGGGAATAGTAACATATAATTTTAACATCATCCAAGGGTCAGGTTACAAATACAGACTGGGTATATCTAAAAAATGTTAAGTAAACGTACATTACTAAAGAAGAAAAGGGTGGGGAAAGGTAAGCATTCTCTCTCCTTATGCTCTGTTATCCTTCAAACAAAATGGAGTTGAGTCCTCAACAATATTTATCCTAAAGGTCCCAAGGAAACATAATGAATAGGGAGAGACATTCAAGTAAATAGCATGAACTCAACTTCTTATAGAGCAAAGTTGGGAAAAGCTATGCTTTACATAGGGCAATGAGAAGAAAGACACCCAGAAGTATTTCTAGAGAAGGGCAGGTCCTAGCATGTCATCTCAAAGCTAGGAAGAATAAAATGTAGGCACAACCCTTTCACAGCAGGCTAAGGAAGAACAACAGACAATTGGTGGGAATGTGGTACTTGGCTTAACCCCCAACTTCCTCCTAGGGAATATTTCCAGGCAACAGAAAAAAACCCAGAGGGGCTTAAATCATAGTGACATGGACAAATATGCCATTTGCAGTTTGTCCCACTGCCGACTCTTCTGTGCCAGTTCACTACTGCACGCACAACTCATTACCAAGTCATTTCTTTGTGTGAATACACACAGCTGCAAAGGAACCTGGAATCAGTCCACAGACCACAGTGGCTTGGAGTTGTTTCAGAGGAATGGATTTATTTATTTTTTTAGCTCAAAAGCAGATTATGCAGCCGGCCACACATTCTACTAGAACTGATTGCCACAATCTGAAATTATGGGCGTTTTGGTATTGATGCTCAGGAATCAATGTACATAGAGCAGTATTTAACTAACTTCTGCACTAGCAGAAGCCAGTGCAAAGATTCCCACTGGTACAGCAGGACCTTCCCCCTCCTCCCCAAATCTGTTCAAGAGGGTCAGGAAAACACCCAGAACAGGTGCAGGGGGAGGAGAGTGGAGATAGTTCTGTCGGGCAGAAATGCTTGTGCTGACAGAATGATCTCCCTAGCACTATGTTGCATACAAACCACTGTAATTTTCTTCTCACCCCTGAAAGGGGGCCAGGAGGATTTTACAAACTTTGGCACTACAGACAGGCCTGTGACTAAGGGTAGAAACACATTTACTGTTCTGCTGGTTCCAGTACTTCTCTACCTCTCTTTTCTGAAAACAGGGGCACATGATGCTAGTCAAACCCTACCCCTTTTTACTGTAAAACCTGGTGGGAGCAACTTAAGTGTTTATTTTTTTTTAATCCAGCTTCAAAGAGATTTCACAACTGATCAGCAGATCAACCTATTCTCCCTCCATGTATGGCTAATGGAAACACTTTGATCTGACGACTAGTGTGTTTACAGCCTAAGGAGACTAGTGTGTTTACAGCTAAGGCTGTGAGCATACTAGTCACCTAGAGGTTTTACAGTAAAAAGGGCCTGGGTTTGACTAGTGTCATGTGCCTCTGTTTTCAAAAAAGAGAGGTGACGATGCACTGGAAATGGCAGAACAGTGTATCTCTATCCAAAGTCTTAGAGAAAGAAAATACCAATGGCTTGTTTTTCCATGCAGGTTTTTATCATTTGCCCAGAGACAGAAGAAAGGTTGAACTCTCCTTCTGACTGGTATATATCTAGGATGGGATTCAATGGTCAAAGTAGACCCATTGAAATTAATAGAACTAACAGGTTCATTAATTTCAATGAGTCCACTCTGAGTAGAACATAGTTGAATACAACCCCAAGTGTGGCTGGTTATACATAAGGCAACATTGCAGTTTGTTACTGATCTCTTGGGCAATCCCTGTATCTGTTGATGTCACGTGTAGGGAAGGAGAGAGAATCTGAAATGTATTGAAATACAGGGAATGCCCTGGAGAAATGTCAAAGAAGAGATAAAATAATAAATGTTGTGGGGGAGAGGGGAAAGGGAAGGATAGCAGAGATGTAATAGGGATAGATTTCCTTTTTGAGGGATAGCTTTTGAAGACTTGAGCTTTGGGATGCAGAGATATGCCTGGAAGTGTCAGAGTACCATGGTGAGAGAGTAAATGATAAAGAGGACAGCATTATTTAGGCAGGGTAAAAATTCAGAGTAACAATAGAAACAGTATTATTCTGATGAATGTTGGAAAGAAATATTTGAAGGTATGCCAGAGCATTTCGGACTAGTGTAGAAAATATAAGGGTGTATGCACAAGAGCAGGTTATTTATGAAAATACAAGAACAACTCCACAAACTGTAGCAGCATCAGTACTTGAATGTGTAGTGATGCTGTAGTGGCTGGTGTGGTGGAGCCATGAAGTAGCCATCTCAGCACTGGCGGCCCCACTAAGGCTTACCTAGATGGGGATGGGGCAAGGCAAAGTGATGGTGAGCTTGGGCCTGTAGGGACACACTGGTGGAGCTATTCTGGGCCTTCCGCCAGTGCATCTGTGCAGCCCTGACTTTGGCAGATCCTGCCTCACCCCATCCTGCTCAGGAAAGCTGCAGAGTTGCTGGTGTTAGAAGGGTGGCCATCTCTAACCACCACACTGGCTGCTACTGCAGTGGTGTGCATACATACATGTTTAGGACTAGAGCAATGTGTTAGTGGAGGAGATGAGAGATATGTGCTTAGGACTACTGCAGTGAGGATAAATGCAGGTGCCCAGTTTTTCAAGTAAAGGGTTACATGAAGGCATAACAGCCAACACATCTCCACGGAGTATCTTCATTATGCAGTGGTTGTGATCCAAGCACCTCCAGTCCATTCGCTCCAACAATCCTTCCTGGGACTTACTTAATGGCTTTCTTTTCACTGCGACCTCGGCTGGAATCTGGAGTTCCCACTGTCTCCAAGGAGCTTTTATAACGTTTGCCCTGTAATTAAATGGAAAAGAGAAGGTGAGGATCAGAGTTTGGAAGATTGCTTTTAAAAAGGAATAAATTACAATTACTGTTACATGGCCCCAAAAAGGAATACATTACCATTAAAATTACAATCATTCTGAAAGGAATTGATTACTTTACTATTACTCAAAAGTAATCACTACAATTACAGTTAAGTTACTTAAAAACAAACCAACCCTAAAATGCCTATAAGGTGCTGGCGTTGGCTGCTGCAACCTAAGTAGCATAAAACAGCATTAAAAATAAATGCACATGGACAAATAATGCTATGTATCCATAAGATAGCAGTGGTGGTCTCTCCACTAGAAAGAGAGGCGGGGAGGGAGGCAAAGGCCCCCACTTAGATCTTTGGACGTCAAACCAAAGTGCAACACACACACACCCCACTCTTCAGCCAGCCAGCATCATCTCTCTCACTCAACCACCTCCTGGACCCTGCCACCAACTAAGGCACACCTACCCAAGCAAACATTTTTCCCTGGGGTGCAAAAAAGTTAAAACACTGCAAATGCAGCAAAGTAGCCAGGGAGGGTGGCGGAGGCTGCTTCATGTGCCAAGTGCAAACACAGTATTAACACACACAAACACACACATGTTGTCATCTTTCACCTCCACAATTCTCCATTGGGCTGCTGCCTCCTTCTCCTTCATCCATGTCCTTGCCCTCCAGCTCCTTTCTCCCTCACTCCGTTCTTCTCCACCACCGTACATTTTTTAAACATTTTGTCCACTCCACCCTCATCTCGTTCTCCGCCTCCTCCCTCGTCACCTCCTAAACACCCACAGAGCATGAGGGAAGAGTGACACTGCGCAGAAGCCCAGTTTGATGCACATAATTTTCATCCATGAATCAGAGGAGCAGAAGACTTCCTCTGCTCCCTCCCCCCAGTAATACCCAAAAGTAATGCTGGAAACATTACAATTACTCCTCAAAAGTAATAAAATTACTCCTCGTTCTATTGCAATCAAAATGTAAAGAAACTACCCACTCATTCTTCAAAAAAGTAATAAATTACAAGTAATTCATTTTTTGTAACTAATCGCTTCTAAGCTCTGATGAGGATACGTATTTATCTGGTAGGAGGAAAGGTTTTGCTTCTTAAGGGGATAGCAAGAGGTCAAGGTAGGACCTCTTCCCCTTTTCTCTCTTGCAGTGGCACTGCATGTGATTATTATCCAGAGGCACAAAAGGCCAACTTTTGTCCATTTGCATGTAGAATATTTGTATAAAGAGACTGTAATTTGGGGGTGATCTCCACAGAAGTTTTTGGTATGAGAAAATACTCTTCTGTCCTCTGCACACGGACGCTAGTTATAGAGGAGTCTTATCTCTGCTACAGCGAAAGCTGAAGGCTGAAATACAGTCTTATTTAGTGCTATAATTCCACATGCATTTCCTCTTTGCATATAAATCCTGCTAAGCAGATGAGGAAGCATTTACCAAGTCAAAGTAGGGGCAGCAAATGATACAACCAGAACTGTATACAGGATATCTAACGAGAATAGAAAACACAGGAATGTGCAAAAATGCTAGAAATACAAAATACAAAAAGACTGTAGCAATACAAAAAAGTAGTGAGCCTTGTTAATGATCAATAGATTCCAAAGCGTGATATAAGCATGGAAGGAACCAGTGTGGCAATTACCAAGCAACAGTTTCACACATCACAAAAATGTCCTGGGCTAGCATAATGCCAGGTTTTCCAGAATCAGAGTTGATGAAGAATGAATTTAACAGCACAGCGGGGAAGGGTGCAAGTTGTTAATAATAGGCTCCCTTTGGGAAGAAAGGCAGGATATAAAATAAATAAATAAATACATCCTCTGGCTCCTGTCACCCAGTCACCTATTCTCTCACCATTTAAGCCTTAACTTTTAAAATATTTACTAAAGTAACATGTCTTTAAATTGACCCTGGAAGCTGAAGTTCCCCCCTTTTTATTTTCTTTCTTTAATTTTCAAAACAGGCTTATTGAATTACTATGACAATTTTACAAGTGGAAACATATAACAAAATATACAATCTAAAATACAAAGGGCAGCAGACAAAAATAAAAACCAGAATTATCCAGTTGCATTCTTTACTTTACAGAATCACAGAATAATAGAATTGGAAGTGTCCTATAAGGCCAATGAATCTAATCCCTTCCTCAGTGCAGGTATTCAAGTTAAAGCATACCCAACTTAATCTATTGCTTTACATGGATATCAGAATGAATCAGCTCAAAGTCCCACTTCAAAGTATCCAGAAACAGATGTGAAGATGCTGGTCAAACCTCCCTTTTCGTGCTACTCTTGGAAAATTTCTACGATATGTAAAAGTGCTAGAAGCATCTCTCCTGGGGCAGATAAGAACAGGTTGTAAGCCTTTTTCAATTTCAGTATTGAGATCTAACCAGATTAGATACCGGTAACACAATTTTTTCTCTCCCTCTACCTGTACCCCCCTTTTTATCATAGTGAAGCAAAAATATTAACCCTGAATTAAATAATGCAATGGGTGTATTTGTTGACCAGGATTGGGTTGTATAATTATCTCCAGATCTTTGCACTGGTTTTCTTTTCTCTGGTAGTGTTTATTTGCATGTCCTTGTGTTGGTTCATTTAAAAATAATTAAATTGGAATAGTTAAAACATATACTCCATATATGATATTTGCATTTGTATACTTTTAATAGGCCTTGTTCAAATGTAACACTAAGCCAAACCACAGTTAAGTTACACAGTAGTGTAGTGGCAAATCCAGAAGTGAAGGATCCCTTCATGTTAGTCACAGGCACATCCCCTCCGCTCCTTTTTTTTTGCTGTGCGGTTGCAAATGAGATCCGTGTTAATGACTTCTCACGCAACATCCCTAGGAGCCAATAAGCATGAAAGAGGAGAGTGTTAGCTACTGAGAAGAGTCTTCTCAGTGTTTGACTTGCCTCCTGTCACCCTGATAGGCTCCAATCATCAATATAGGACAAGGAAGCATGTTAGAAGGCTCTTCTCAGTGGCTGACATGTGAGAAGGCTCTTCTCATTGGCTTGTAGGATGCTGGAGACATAGGGACGCTGCTAGGACCATACTCTCAAAAAGGTTAAGGGTCTAAGACCCTCCCCCCCAAGATCCTGGATGATTACATACCCTGGCTATGCATGAACAAGCAAGCAGGCTAGTGCATAGAAAATTTTGGCTGCTTTGCTCTTCCCTCACTGCTGCTGCTGTTCTACCACCAGCTAAGCTATGGTTTGGCTGAGCATGATCTGCAAACCTACACTCATGGTTTGTCTCCCACGATAGGTAAACAAAGAACAAACCATGGTTACAGCTCATGGCTTGTTTGGAGCAAAACAAAACATGAGCCTGGGTTCGCATATAATGTTAAGCCACACCATGGCTTAGCTCTTGGCACACAATAGAAGTAGCAGTAGGGGAGGAGAGGTGGCCGCAGTTTTCAAACTGTGCACCTGCATGATGGCTTGTTCGTGCTAAGGCTTGGTGTAGCTTAGTATTATGTGTACAGCAGGCCAGAGTCATGATCTACTCTGGTATAGCATTTGATATTATTTTAGCATTTTTGTGCAATCAAAGTTTTTTTTTGAGGGGAGGAAGATGGCTAGAAGCTTCTATATATATCTACTAAACTAGATTTTCAGTACTGTCAGTTAGACAGTAATCTGTGTGGAGCATCAGATCTGACAACTCTATGTTCCAATCCATCAGCCTCTGCCTTCAACAAAACTAGAGTTCCTGCATTGTGCATTAGGGATATAATCGCAAGGTAACATGTGGGTCTCTGGGGTTAAGTAATAGAAGGCCATATTGAGGAATCAAAATTAGAAGAAGGCTGACTTTCAGTGGAGATGACTAATCATAGTTCACAATGAAATCAATGGGAACTGCTGAGTGCCTTTGACTTCCAAAAATCAGGCCACTGGAATTTAATTATCTATCCCCTAGAAGGAATGTGTTCTCTTTATATTTTATTACTGTAACTTTCTCCAAACCCTGTAGGGTATTTCTAACCACACACTTCCCCTCAGCACAGGGTTCCTGTAAAGTGGTATTTATTAGCTAAGGGACATAATCAAAGTTAAAGGCTCCAAGCTGATCAAAGTGTTCTTTTTTAAAAGTGCATTGCTCCTGCTTGCCGCCCTGGGCTTCTGTTGGGAGGAAGGGCGGGATATAAATCAAATAATAAATAAATAGAAATAAAATAAAATAAAACAGAACAAGATTGTTTGGTTCACTGATATTGACATATGGCATTCTTTATAAAGGTCAGGATGGTAACTGGGCAGTTGTGAAAGCATTTGGCACTTTTTTAAACAACAGAAAGTTTTTTATTTCTGCTGATGTGAATAGAAACATGTTTAAGGATATGCTCAGATTCACAATGGGAGTCCATGGCCAAGCAGAAACTTGAAGTCCTAGATATGTGTAGCTTTGTCTGTCACACAATTTCCCATTTACTATTTAAAGCAATTGATCCTACAATATAAGTAATGATGAATATCTATGCATGACTAATTCTTAAGCAACCAATAGGCAATCTGCTAAATCATCCAGGATTTCCCCCCCCCCAATGATGCCTGCTTAGTATTTTTAGATGAAAGGGTCAATTTATTAGAGTGGGTGAGAGACAAGAACAACTTTTGTTTTGTGTGAGCCCACTATCTCACATTCTTAGGTTGTTAGTTCTAAAGTTTGTGTTTTATTATTATCCTGATTTTGTCATGTGTCAGGGTGGCTTCTATGCAGGACCGGCTCCAGGTTTCTGGGGGCCCTCGGGCACAGGGTATCAGTGGGCCCTTGTCCCCTCCCTTTCCTCCTCAAACCACATTCCTCCTCCCTTGTGACCCCACTCCTTTCAAAGAAAACAAACCTTCGCCAGTATTGCAACTCTGTTATAACAAAAATACAAACTTGATTTATTTTAATTTGTTGGGGTAAATTTATCTATTTTGTAGGCTTCAGCTTCTAAGAATTTATTCTGGTTTACCATGTTAATGATAGGCAGATTCTATGGATAGTATCAGAGTCTGGGATCTTCCACAAACTGTACTGAGAAATAATTCTCATTTTTTGTTGTTGCTGTTGGCTTCTCTACTTTACTGTTTTCACAGACAAAAAAAGTGTGTGTGCGGGGATGAATCCATCCTTTCGTGTCATTTGCAAAGATCTGAAAAAAGCACTTTAAATAAACATTTCAATTCTCCACCAGGATTTTCTACTCACATAGGAAGCTGCCTTATACTGACTCAGATCATTGGTCCATCTAGCCCAGTACTGTCTACACTGACTGGCAACAGCTCTCCAGAGTTTCAGGCAGGAGTCTTTTCCAGAAGGTCTCTCAGGTTCAGTCCCTGATGGCACCTCTCCTACCTGGAGATGGCATTGGGGATTGAACCTGAGGGACCTTCTGCATGCAAGGCAGATGCTGCAATGGCCCTTTCTCTGAACTCACACCTTACTCAACTGTGCTGAGATATTAGGAGGCATTCTAGAATTAATCTTGTAACCCCTTATTGCCACGTGGCACCATTATATCAGAGCACCAGGGCAAGCCAAGGACAAGTCAGTAGATTAAAGACTGCTCTTTTAAGCAAATACTAATTTTTAAAAGTTAAAATTCCCTTTCTCAAGAAAAAAAGGCATTCACAATATTTCAGCTACAATTCACCTATATGATGAGAAGACCTGAGAGACTTGGGAGGCAGCTGACCAAGAGAGGAGGCGGAGCTCTGGTGAGGCTCGGCGGCACCACTCACTGCAAGGCAGAAGGGACTCAGGATTCCTGACCCTGAAAGACCTGAGAGACTTGGGAGGCAGCTGACCAAGAGAGGAGGCGGAGCTCTGGTGAGGTAAGCAGCTCATCTGCATACTTTCTTTCCCATCAGGCTCGGCGGCGCGCGCCTCATGGCGCACAAATTTAAATAAAAAAATGGAGGAGGATCAAACAGTTGTTGTCATCTGCAACGTGTGCACTATGTTCGTCTTCTTAATGGAAACCAGATGCGATTACACTTGCAGCAAGTGCAGATTGGTGGCGCTCCTAGAAGAAAAGGTTAGGGGGCTGCAGCAACACATAGACACCCTGCGACTTATCAGAGAAGATGAGGACTTCCTCGATAGAACACAAGAGGAATTAAGGGAGCGACACAAAGTACAGGAAGAAAGTGACAAGGAAGAACAGGACTGCAACAGCAACAAATCCTGGTGGACGACTGTCACTGTAAGGGCAAGGAAAAACAGGAGGGAGTCAGAACTGCTGCAACTAACAAATCGCTTTCAGCGTCTCTCAGCAGTCAGCACCCCTGAAGAGCCTAAACAAACTCAACTGCATCAAGAGACACTGACTGCAAAGGAAGACTCCACACCCCAGAAGAAGGAGGCTGATGCAACCACCGCTCGCGGCAAAAAGAGGAGGGTACTAGTAGTTGGAGACTCGTTGCTCAGGGGGGTAGAGGCGCCAGTATGCCAGCCGTACAAAATGAATCGGGAAGTCTGTTGTCTCCCTGGGGCGCGCATCCGGGACGTCGCTGACAACCTGCTGAGGCTCATTGGGAAACAAGATAGGTACCCCTTTCTCCTCATCCATGTGGGCACAAACGACACGGCCAGAAACACCTTGGAACAGATCACCTCGGACTATGAGGCTCTGGGTAGGAAGGTCAAGCATTTGGGGGCGCAGGTGGTCTTCTTGTCAATTCTTCCCGTGAAGGATAGAGGACTACAAAGGGAAAGGAAGATACTGCAGGTCAACGACTGGTTACGCAGATGGTGTCGACAGGAAAGGTTTGGATTCTGGGACCATGGTCTAAGCTTCTTGGAGGGGGGACTGTTGGCAGGAGATGGGCTGCACCTCACGAGGACTGGGAAGAATCTCTTTGGCAGAAGTATGGCAAAACTCATCAAGAGGGCTTTAAACTAAAGCCTCTGGGGGATGGAGATGATAGCTTAAATACCGATCCAAAGACAGCGGGTTGTAAACGCAACGATTTGAAGGGTACAGCAGACACTGGGAGGGAGAAAGGGAGGCACGGCAAAGCTCAGGGTATATTAACGGAGGAATCCAATCGGGACAAAAGAGACTTCTGCTGTCTATATACCAATGCGCGGAGCTTGGGAAACAAGCAAGGGGAGCTTGAAGTCTTAGTGCATCAAGGCAAATATGATTTCATAGGGATAACAGAAACTTGGTGGGATGACTCCCATGATTGGAATATAGCCATTCAAGGATATAAACTCTACAGAAAGAATAGAAGCAACAGAAAAGGAGGGGGAGTAGCGTTATACGTCAAAGACCAATACATCTCTATGGAAATCCTAGAGAGTGAACAAAGGGGTCCAGTAGAGACCATTTGGGTAAAAATAAATGGAGAAACAAATAAAACCGACATGGTAGTAGGTGTCTACTACAGACCCCCTGGCCAGGAAGAGGTGGTAGATGAGGCCTTTCTCAAACAAATCTCCGAAATCTCAAGGAGGCAAGAAGTAGTAGTGATGGGGGACTTCAACTACCTGGATATCTGCTGGGAGACAAACTCTGCGAAGCACAAAGCCTCCAACAAATTCCTGATGGGCCTTGCTGATAATTTCCTCTTTCAAAAAGTAGAAGAAGGAACAAGGGGATCAGCAATCCTGGACCTGATCTTAACTAACATGGACGAATTGGTCACGGGAATTAAAGCGGTCGGTACCTTGGGGGAAAGTGACCACGTAATGCTGGAATTCGTGATTCTGGGGAAAGCCAAAGAAGAATATAGTCAAACATGGACCTTGGATTTCAGGAAAGCCGATTTTAGCAAGCTCAGGGAAATGATGGGTAGGATCCCGTGGCTAGATAGACTAAAGAAAAAAGGAGCCCAAGACGCATGGGAGTTAATGAAGAACGTATTACAAAAAGCGCAATCGCAAACAATTCCAAAGAGGAAGAAAAATGGAAGACATCGGAAAAAGCCAATGTGGCTACACGGAAGACTGGTGGAGGAAGTAAAAGTAACAAAGAGCATGTATAAAGAATGGAAGGAAGGACGCATCACCAAGGAAGAGTACCGACGAGCGGCTCGGGCTTGCAGGAATAGCGTAAGGAAAGCTAAAACCCAGAATGAGCTGAGGCTGGCGAGGGAAGCGAAGAACAACAAAAAGGGGTTTTTCAGATATGTTCGAAGCAAGAGAAAGACCAAGGAAACGGTGGGACTGCTGCTCAATGAGGATGGCAAAATGTTGACAGATAACAAGGAAAAGGCAGAACTGCTCAACACCTATTTTGCCTCCGTTTTCTCCCAAAAAGGGAACAGTGTGCAACCTTGCATCGGTAGCAATCTCAGTAAGGGGTCGGGATTGCAGTTCAAGATTGATAAGGAGATAGTCAGGAAATACCTAGTTAATATAAATGAGTTCAAATCTCCAGGGCCTGATGAACTGCATCCCAGAGTATTGAAGGAACTTGCGGATGTACTCTCGGAACCTCTTGCCATCATCTTTGAGAAATCCTGGAGAACGGGAGAGGTGCCGGAGGATTGGAGACGGGCAAACGTCGTCCTGCTCTTTAAAAAGGGTAAAATAGAAGATCCGGGGAATTACAGGCCGGTCAGTCTGACTTCAATACCGGAAAGATATTAGAACGGATAATAAAAGAGTCCATTGGCAACTATCTAGATGACAATGCTGTGATTAGAAGAAGCCAGAATGGGTTTGTCAAGAAAAAATCCTGTCAAACTAATCTCATCTCTTTTTTTGATCGGGTCACTAGCTTAGTAGATGGTGGAAATGCTGTAGATGTCATCTACCTAGATTTCAGCAAAGTGTTTGACAAAGTCCCCCACGACCTTTTGATTAGCAAACTGGTCAAATGCGGACTACATGGAAATACTGTCAGGTGGATTCACAACTGGTTGGAAAACCGTACTCAAAGAGTGGTCGTCGGTGGCTCTGCTTCGGACTGGAAGGAGGTCTCGAGTGGAGTGCCACAGGGTTCTGTCCTTGGGCCGATACTCTTCAACATTTTTATCAATGACTTAGACGATGGGGTGGAGGGAAGCCTTATGAAGTTTGCGGATGATACGAAACTGGGAAGGATAGCTAACACAATGGAAGACAGGAATAAAATCCAAAGGGACCTTCCAAAGGGAAGTAATAGTCCCACTATATTCTGCATTGGTCAGGCCTCATCTGGAATACTGCGTTCAGTTCTGGGCACCTCATTTTAAGAAAGATATAGACAAGTTAGAGCGGGTCCAGAAGAGGGCGACGAGGATGATAGCCGGTATGGAGAACAAGTCTTATGAGGAAAAGTTGAAGGAACTTGGCATGTTCAGTCTGGTGAAGAGAAGGCTGAGGCGTGACATGATTGCACTCTTTAAGTACCTGAAGGGCTGTCACATAGAGGAGGGTACAGATTTGTTCTCTGCTGCCCCAGAGGGTAGGACTAGGTCTAATGGTTTTAAGTTGCAGGAGCGTAGATTCAGATTGGACATTAGAAGGAACTTCTTGACAGTAAGGGAGGTTCGGCAATGGAACCGACTGCCTAGGGAGGTGGTGGGATCCCCTTCGCTGGATGTCTTCAAGCAGAGGCTGGACAGCTATCTGCGGGAGATGCTCTAGCTGTGGATTTCCTGCTGTGAGCAGGGGGTTGGACTCGATGGCCTACAAGGCCCCTTCCAACTCTATGATTCTAAGTGTGTAAGTTGTACAAAAATGACACCAAAGGATACCTCCACATCACAGGGCTTGCATGCAGAGAAATCTTCAAATACTGCAGACCCATATAAACACAGATGCAACGCAATACTCCAGCGTGCTTCAGTCCATCAGAAACCCTCATAAAAATGTCTAATAAGAGGAATCACCTTTGATGTCTAGTGCAGAATAAATACACAGCACTGGTGGAGATTTAATGCTCTTAGTACTACTAATATAGTGTTTTGTACGAAGGACTAAAAAAAGGGCCTTTCTAGGGACAAACTATTAGTTTCTGAACATGCCATGTTACCACCAGGCATTATAAATGTACAGGTTTCCAAGTTAAAGAGACACATAATAACTAGGACCTTCTGGCAGACCTGGTTTCAAATCCCTGCTCAGCCATGAAGCTTGCTGGGTGTCCTTGGGTCAGTAACTGTCTCTCAGTCTAACCTACCTCACAGGGGTGTTGAGAGGATAAAATGGGGAGGGGATCATCTTTGAGTTCCTTATAGAAAAAACAAGATATAAATTAAAATAATAATAGGAGCTTCCCCGCTACAACTGGGGTGGTGGGGAGGCAATGGGTGGGGAGAGGGAATTCATATACAAAAGCCCCAGGACAGACCTGAACAATGGAAGATTGCCTGTAAAAGGAGAGGGAATCTCTTAATACACACACACTATCAGATCAGTGGGGCAAACGAGCAAGGGCATGGGGAGGCAATAATTATTATGCAGTTAAGACTGCAATCCAATGCATTTACCTGGGAGTAAGTCTCATTGAACCCAATGGAGCTTACTTCTGAGTAGACATTGGATTGCAGTCAACTACATTTACCTGAAAGCCCTTTTGAATTCAACAGGACTTACTTCTGAGCAATTAGAATAGACATAGATAGGCTCTCTTCCAGCCCCATCCTCTCCTCAGCATTGCCTTGCTTCTGCTACTACAGGCCAGTAAGCTCCGCCCCTGCTCCCATGCCTGAAACTCAGGACAGGCGGGGCAGCTCCTTAGCAACCATCCTGGCGCTTGTCTTCCCCAGCATGCTGATTCCCTCCTCTGCTGCTGGCCTGCACCTATCCCATGAGGGCCCCCTGGGCTCCTGTGTGAGATCCAGTGCCCCATCTGGCCATGTGCTAGCACCAGGCCTGCTTACATATTTGTTTTTAAAAAGAATTTATTTTAATTTAAATTAGTAATACTGTTAAAATTTTCATAGAGTGGCCACATTGCAAGCCAGAGACTCCCCCTTTACTGTTGAATTGGAAGAGAAGGCAGTAGTACTGGCTTCTCCTGCCTGTCTTGTCTCAGGCCTTTCAACTGTCTGGCCTCCACCCTCAGCACAGCAGGCAAGAGACTGAGGTTAGATTAAGGAATGGGTGAAAATGGGGAAAAAAGTCACTTGCTTCATCTCCTGATGCAGTGGTAATTTTAAAGTTACAGGAAAAGACTCTGCCTACAAACTGGCAATCATAACACTATATGATTTTTCCCTTACACTTTATGTCTTCTAAACAAGCAGAGAGGCCAGCATTTCTAGCATGGGCGCCTTGAAACTAGGTAGGGACTTTGGTGCTGGTCCATGTTCTTCAAGGGAAACCAATGCCAGTCTCAAAGGCCTTCCTTGCCTCCCTATTACCACAGCCCCAGCAGGGGGGAATAAGCCAGGCCATTTTAGGATTAATTGAACTCTAATTAATTAAATTCACAGTAACAAAAGAATGTCATAAGATAATGAAGTGAGCATTTTGTTCTTAATTGGGTCCCGATAATAAGGTCACTTGGTTGTGATTTCTGATAGCAGGTTCAATGTGCTTCATGATTCTAGGGCAGACAAGAGACAATTAATGCTAATTAGTGAACAATTAGCAGATGAAAACACAGGTGTAGAGGGGAGGCAGTTTCCATGCTATTCTTGGTGCAAGTCTGCTGGTACAAAGTGAGCACTTCAGCTTAACTCAAAGGGCTGAGACATGTAAGCGACACATCCTTCTTCCTTGGATTGTGGATTAAATGTGAAAGGGCAATAATTACAACCAGAAAGGGCAATAGTACAACCACAGAGGTCTGTGTTGCAGCAAAATCAAATTAGGGAATGTCTCGAGGGACCCCAGGATGGAATAAGATAAGATGGACTGAAGAGCAAAGTGATTTGAATAGCACAAGGCTGGTGAGGAAGTGTGGTGAGATAGTATTCCATTTAGAAGGGCCAGGAATCAGAAGCCAGTAGAACTTTAGATGTGAAGCATAAGCAGTGTAGAGGCCTCCATGTGAGGAATGGAACCCAAATGAGCTGGGAGAACTAACTCAGTCATTTCATTGGAAACAACACAACTAACGAATTATCTAGGAAAGCTACTTTCAAAGAGTCCATGGCTATAACAGGAAATCTCAGGATCTATCCTAGTGACCTATTATGGATTCTGTGTACACTTAAGACTCAAAGTCCTCTTCAGGTGCAAACAGGAATAGAATATAAAATTGGCAGGTAATATGAAGGCCTGGCCAGGGCCTAGTACAAATACCATGATTTAGCATTGTGTGTTTGCCTGCTCAGGGCCTTCTACTTGCTTACACTTCTGCTCAAGCTACAGGCTTCAGAGATCCTAAACTAGGGCACATATTCTCCAGGTCCAGATTCAAGTGCAGTTGCCCATGGCCCTAACAACCATTGACACTATGGAGGTTTTTTTTTTACATTATTATGTTTTTATTCAGGGCTTTTGCACCAGTTCTAATCCTTGATATGGAGCTGAAAACCCTCATTTTCTTAACACTCACTGCCAGCAACAATGTGGTAACACATCCACAAGGTTTCTGAGGCCCACATGTGCATCTTGAAGAGAGTGGCCACTTACATATCATAAAAGAGAAATGAATCACTAAAAAGTGGGGGGCAAAAGATGGCACCAATTTGTATATGCATATAGATACAGATTTAGGAAAAATGCTGTAATTTATATAGAAATACATCTCAACATAGTGGGGATGGCTGATCATGTGACCTGTGTGCCTCCTCAGTCTGTTGACAGACAATTTCAAGTCTGTCCTAGCTCTCCCTGTTTTTTTTTATCATTAAACCATTGAACCAGATAGTTGTTCAAAGAACAGATGCCTTTAAACAGAGGACTGTCATCCAACAGCCAGCTATTCAAATGGAAGACTATCTTCTGTAAAGTAAGACACATGGCTATCCTAATCCTGAGCCTAGGATTCTGACAGGATCAGTGAGAAATATTCATATTACAATTGACTCTCTGTCCAGACTGTTCTGCTATACTCTTATGCACACTTACTAGGGAGGAAGCTCCTTTGAGCCCAGTGGAACTAAGTTGCTCTTCTGTGCATAGGATTGTACTGTTCATCTTATTCCCAAATTGTTGCAACATTTTAGGACACTAACATACATTTTAGCATAGCTTACAAGTTTGAGCTGTATTTTATGTTTTCAAATAATAGGCTAAGAATAAATAGGTGTGCTTAAATTCAAGAAGAGTTGCTTGTGGTGATAGGAGGGGATAATGGAACTGTGGTACCATAGCATCTCCCTAGCTCAGAGCTTGGAAGTTAGAAATAACGAGTTATTTATTTATTTTTTATTTATTTATTGCACTTTTAAACCGCCCTTTAGCAACAGGCTCTCAGGGCGGTGTACAACAGAATAAAACCACATTTAAAACCAGCGAATGTGGATTACAACATATAAGTATAAAAACACATTAAAAACAGATTAAGACAAAATTAATAGAAGTTACAATTAATTAACTATAACATTAAAATTAAAACTACTTGTAATTTGTTACAATTTTGCATAACGAGTGGGTAACTTCGTTACATTTTGTATGTAACAGAACGAGTGGTAATTTCATTACTTTTGAGCTGCAAATGTAACTTTTTTGCATTACATTTGGACGTTACTGGGGGGGGGAAAGCAGGGGAAATCATCTGCTGCTGTGATTGGTGGAGGCAAGATATGTGCCTCAAACTGAGCTTCTGCGCTGTTTAGCTCTTCCCTTGTGCTCTGTGGAGTCACGAGGGAGGAAGTGGAGAGTCAGACAGCGCTGAAGGGCAAGGAGGAGTAGAAGGCAGAAGCAGCAGAATGGAAGTAAAGAGCTGTGGAGGTGAGTGTATGTGTTACCCTTTCCAGCCTACTCTCCCTGCCCCCCCGCTCGTCCTGCCTCCCTCAGCCTGCTCGCCCGCCCCCTCTGCTCTTCCTGGCACCCCCTGCTTGTCCTCGCATCTCCTCCGCTTGTCCTTGCACCCTCTTTGCATCCCCTCCGCTTGTCCTTGCACTTTCTTTGCATCCCCTCCGCTTGTCCTTGCACCCTCTTTGCATCCCCTCCGCTTGTCCTTGCACCCTCTTTGCATCCCCTCCGCTTGTCCTTGCACCCTCTTTGCATCCCCTCCGCTTGTCCTTGCACCCTCTTTGCATCCCCTCCGCTTGTCCTTGCACCCTCTTTGCATCCCCTCTGCTTGTCCTTGCACCCTCTTTGCACCCCCTCCGCTTGTCCTTGCACCCTCTTTGCATCCCCTCCGCTTGTCCTTGCACCTTCTTTGCATCCCCTCCGCTTGTCCTTGCACCCTGTTTGCATCCCCTCCGCTTGTCCTTGCACCCTCTTTGCATCCCCTCCGCTTGTCCTTGCACCCTCTCTGCATCCCCTCAGCTTGTCCTTGCACCCCTCCAGAGAGGGTGAAAATTGGGAACTGGCAAGAGACTAGGAGGTAGGTGCAGTCTCATACTTCTGTTTGTGTGTTTTGCTTCAGTTATGTGCCTCTCATAGAGCGACTCACACTAGGCAGCAAGAGATGACTACCCCAAGCAACTAATTTGGGGCACCATGCAACAAATTATTAGCTATTTTAATTTTTGGTTGTTGTATATTTACTGTCAGGAAGAGGTACTTGTGAGCTTTTCTGCCTCAAATGCCAACATAACTTTTCAAGCTATGGTACTATGACCTTGACTTGGGGGCAGGGCACCATTTGCTCTTCTGCTTCAAGTAGCAAAATGTCTTGGGCTGCACCTGCTTGCAGTCATTTCACATACTGGACAACTAACATGGCTTTTTGGTGAAGGGCAAGAGAGAATAAGGCTATTATCTCAAAAACAGTTGTGCTTGAGGAAAAGATGGCAAACATATGTAGAACTGAACTTTTCTGCAATAATATAGACATTTGCATAGGGTATTTTTTTCTACTCATGGAATATTAAATCTTTAAGTCCTAAATCCTTTGTCATCCCCTCCCCCTTGTGCACACCCTTTACACTGTCTTTCTCCCTATGCATGTAGGTCAAAATGACAACTGGTGTAGTTTGGGAATTAACAGAATGAGAGCTGAATTACAACTCAAAAAAGAACTTCCCTGCTGGTGTCTGCTACTGATGTGGGGGGCATTTTGTTAGGGAGGAGTGATGAGAGGGGGTAATTTGCTGCTGAAACTTTTTATCTGCAACCCCTTCTCTGGCCACTTTCCCCTAGCTGATGGAGGTCAATAAGGAAAAATATGGGGCATTGCACTGGTAAAGTGGCAGGCATGGAAAATAGCCCCTTCCATCTATCTCCTGCTTCACCTACCCAAATGCACCCCAGCAAATGCTTTGCACATTGACAGCACACATTTAGTTGGTTTTCTGGTATTTGCTGAAAGTGTAGTTCCATGCTGGGTGCAGCTGGGACGTTCTGAGTTCATATCTTACCACAGCCATGAACTCGCTGGATGACCTTGTGGCCACACCCACGCCAGACATTTATGCCACTTTAAACAGTCGTGACTTCCCCCAAAGAATCCTGGCAAGTGTAGTTTGTGACGGGTGCTGAGTGTTATTAGGAGACTCCTATTCTCCCGACAGAGCTCCAATGTCCAGAGTGGTTTAACAGTCAGCCCCTCTTCTCAGACAATTCTGTGACTGGAGTTCTGTGGGGGGAATTGGGGTCTCCTAACAACTCTCAGGACCCTTCACAAATTACACTTCCCAGGATTCTGAGATCATGACTGTTTAAAGTGGAATAAATGTCTGGTGTGGATGTAGCCTTAGTGAGTCATTTTTCTTTCCAGCCTGCCCATCATATGGACATTAAAAAAATCTGGACTATTATAAAAGTTAGAATTTTATTTGAAACACCTTTCAACACTCAAAAAAGGACTGTCAGTCATTAGAGCAGTATGACAATGGAACCAATTACCTAGGGAAGTGGTGGGCTCTCCAACATTGGAAGCATTCAAGAGGCAGCTGGACAGCCACCTGTCAGGTGTGCTTTAACTTTTATTTCTGCATTGAGCAGGGGTGTGGACTCGATGACCTTAAAGGTTCCTTCCAACTCTACTGTTCTATAATTTTCAGTTAGCTGAGACATCTCTCTCTCTCTTTCTCTCACTCATTCACACAGCCACTGAGCATTCCATAACACAGCATGCTCAGTACTCATTTGGGCTGTTTTGGGAATCATCCCTTTCTGTTTTCTCTCTCACTTTTTTGTATTCTGCAACACTTGGGGTTCCCTCTTGCCCACTAATACTCCTTATTATGTGTGGTATGGATGGTGATACCATGGCTACATAAGCAACAACACATCCAGCCTGAGCTTCAGAAATAGAGGGAATGACACTCTGACCAGTTTAAGTGGTTAGTATTTAAATCTGATTGGAAACTGTTCAATTTGATACAAGGTGGCTATTAAGCATGACCTAAAAGTTGCAATTCCAAGCATACTTACTTGGAAGTAATTCCCATAGCAGTAAATAGGATTTACTTCTGGGAGTATAGAATCAATCCGTAAGAGTCTCCCAGTAGACACCATACATGTAAGCACATGGCTTTTCCCCAAGAATCTTGGGGACTGTAGTTTACTCCTCACAGAGCTACAATTCCCAGCACCCGTAACAAACTACAGTTCCCAGGATTCTTTTTTGGGGTGGTGGTGGAAATGTGCTTTAAATCTGTCATGTGTATGCAACTTTGGTGAGATAATAGCTGAAGGTAATCAGCCCAAAATGATAACAAATAATCAGTAGGCATTCCCAAAAGACATTCAAACAGTGGGTAAAAAAAAGTGAGAATTACAGAGGCAAACACAGAATGCAGTTAAGCAATAAAGTAATCTAAGAGAGAGGAGACACCTTTGTCTCTGCTCTCTCCCTCCTGAGCCATGAGGGCAACTCCCAAACCTGAGTGTTGCACCTCCAAGTTAGTTAGAACTAGGTATGCCTTTCCTATCTACTATGTATTTCTATAAATAAAATAGCTTTTCTTATTTTACTAAGTCTTAAGTCTCAGTGATCTCAGTGCAGGGTAAAAGCCTGCCACTTAGGTAAACGCACACATTGGCACACACACATCTCAGACTGTTGACAATCTCTGCTAATATCTATACAAATTTACATAACATGCATCACCTGAACTCACATGATCTAGAGTTACCTTAGATCTTGCAACATTTGCAAATGAGAAGCAATAGGGTTTTATATTAGTTCTGATTGTCTATTGGGCTATCATAGGGTATGTATTTTTTGCGTTTTCTATGGCAAAAACTCCAACTTCAGTGGAATTTATGTGATGTGTTCTAATCATTTGAATTTGGCTAATGAATGCTTTATTCTTTCATCTGAACTTTAGCAGTAGTACTAAAATACTAATAAAAAAGGGAAAGAGAAAAAATACTTTACATACATCATTCAGCTGTATTGTTAATTATAGATATAGATATAAAGGATAAATGGCATTTTGTCAAAAGTATTTTTGTCTACATTTTATACCTCCTCCTTGGTTTTCCAAGCTTGGGATGGAATGCTTGTCATACAGAATTAATTTGAAATGCTGCATTATCATAATCATCATCTTCAAAATAAAAAATAAATGTACTGCCTTCAAGTTGATTCCGACTTATGGTGACCCTATGAATAGGGTTTTCATGAGAGGCAGTGACTGGCCCAAGGTCACCCAGTGAGCTTCATGGCTATGTGGGGATTCGAACCTTTCTACTACCCCCTGTGTGTGTGTGTTTAGTTTTAATATTGTTTTAGGCTACTTAGATGTGAAGCAGCCAAGGCCAGCACCTTGTAGGCATTTTTAAAAAAAAGTAACTAAAATGCAATTGTAGTGATTACTTTTGAGAAAAAGTAAAGTAATCAGTTACTTTCAGAGCAATTGTAATTGTAACTGTAATTTATTACTTTTTAAAAGTAATCTTCCAAGCTCTGCCCTAGCTAATGCTGAACTTTGCTTTTCCCTTCTGAAAACTCAGGTCTCATCTCTCCTCCACCTCCACCTCCCTTTCTCCCTCTTTTCCACTGAAATATCTTAGTAGGTTTCAGGTTTTTAGAGGCCAAAAGGGCTGAAACAAGTGTTTGCCTAGAAATGCCCTGGCCTAGAAATCTCACATATCTTCATCAATAGCCCAAAACCTTGAGTATGGAAGGTGTTTTAATTCAGAGCATTTCACATACAACCTCAGGCTGCTTTCACACTGCACTTTATTCTGATGATTTCTTACCTGGTAATTTGTGCATTATATTTGACCTTTCACATGACATAAATGCTAGTACCAGAAATCTAGTGAAATCTAGTAGAAATTTAGTACTAATTTTCATGATAATACCAGAAAAAATCTGTTTGCAAGCCTGGGAACACAGAATATTGTGGGAACGTTGCGCTAGCTGCAACAAATCACATGACAGGCATCCCTACATGCAGTGCATTCCCATCCTTTAGGCATGTGCCAATTTGGTTTTTGCCTGATGAAATTGTGCCAGTATTCTGGTGTAGGCACGGATAGCAGGATTCCCTTCCTTCTTTTCCCACAGACACTCCTGTTCCAGACACTAACTCAAGCAGTGAATTATGGGGGAACTACAGTGCACATGTGTATAACGGGATAAAGACAAGGTGCTGTTGGTTGCAGCAGCATGAAAGACAGTTGCATGAAATACCAGTATATCGGCCAAAAAAGCTATGGTTCCTTAATGCAATAGGTACTGCAGTGTGAAAGGAATTTTAGAAATCAGGACAGAAGCACTATTATTTTAATCTGTTATACCAACGCAGTAAGCCCCATGTCTGAATGCAGCCTCAGTAATCCTAAACAATAAGACCCATACTGCAGATGAGAGGCTGAGGCTGAAAGAATATTCACTTGCTTAAGCCCATCAAGTGAGTTTATCATCAAGATGACATTTGAACCAGAGACTTCCTGGCTTATAGTTCACATACGTAGTCACTACAATACACCAGTTACTGGAGTTGGAAAACCTAAATATGAAGGGTTGCATGAGTACATCTTCTGGTACAGGTGTGCTGATCAAGGTGATGCTGTAAGTATAAACTATTTGATCCATGCATCCATGGCACACAATCTGCGCACATCCATTCACAAAATTCACAATATATATATTTCTTCTTACACAGAACTTAATATGTGAGGAAAATGAAGTGGCACTAAATCCAATTAAGAATGTTCTGCATATTGTGAGCACTAGGTGAGCTGTCTGCTAAGTGGAATACAAAGGGCATCACGTCACTGTGAAGAAAGAGCTAGTCAGCTAGCCTTAGGAATTTTCAGGAGGCTTAGAAAAGAATAAGGACATGCCTCTCTGGGATGGACTTGGACACAGAGAACACAAGAGAGAGAGTTACCTAGGCACATCTCCTGACCATTTATGGAAGTATTAATGGGGAATTATTTAGATACAAACAGTAAGCAAAATATATTCTTTCATAAAGGTATAAGGTTTATAATATGTTAATTATTTAGCAAGCCAGCTAAATCTTTTTCTCCTTGGTGCTGTCTTCCCTGCTTGTTACTGGTATGCATGGTATGCTGGTACAGCTTGACTCAAAGAGATAAGATAAGGGGAACAGGACTAGTATAGAACATCCCTGTGCTCTCCAAGGCTTAAGGATTACTCTGGAATGTATTAGGTCACTGCAGAAATGTGCTAAGTATGAAAATGTATTGAATATTACCTGATTGGCTAGAGAATAATGTATGCAGTGTAACCTCTATGTAATGCTTAGTTGTAGCCCCCTGATTGGGGTATGCTAATGTCTTTGTCCTGGAATGTATAAAATACCCAGGCGAATAGTGCCATGTGCAGAGCCCCACCAAACATCATGGGAGACTAACCGTGCGTACACTCTTTATCAATGAAGGCCTACCTTTGCTGCAAGCCTGTGTCTTCGACTTCCTCGAGGGCCTCCGGCCCATTGGACCCCAAAATTCCCCATCAGTATCAGCTTCTGCAGCAATTACTGATGCCATGCAAAAAGGTCCTCAGCCACTCAACTGGGTGAAATCCATTAGCCATACTCAGTGTAGACTCATTGAAATCAATGGACTTACATAACATATTGATTTCAATGTGTCTATTCTGAGGATGACTAACATTTGATGTAACCCATTATGTGTTAATAATCTAAACAACTGCGCTAGAAACTGTCCTAAAAAATCTGTGCAACCTTTTTTTAACCTTGTCCTATCACATCTTTTATTTTCCTTAACAAACATCTTTCTGTTAAGATAAACTGGACTCTAAATCATAGAACAGAGTTAGAAGGGGCCTATAAAGCCATCAAGTCCAACCCTCTGCTCAACGCAGGAATCCAACTTAAAGCATACCTGACAGGTGGCTGTCTAGCTGTCTCTTGAATGCCTCCAGTGTTGGTGAGCCCATCACCTCCCTAGTTAATTGGTTCTGTTGTCGTACTGCTCTAACAATTAGGAAGTTTTCCCTGATGTTCTGCTGAAATTTGGCTTCCGTAACTTGAGCCCATCATTCTGGGACAATCGAGAAGAGATCCTGGCCCTCCTCTGTGTGACAACCTTTCAACTACTTGAACAGTGCTATCATATCTCCCCTCAGTCTTCTCTTCTCAAGGCTAAGCATGCTGAGTTCTTTCAGTCTCTCCTCATAGGGCTTTGTTTCCAGTCCCTGATCATCCTTGTTGCCCTCCTCTGAACCTGTTCCAGTTTGTCTGCATCCTTCTTAAAATGCAGTGTCCAGAACTGGATGCAGTACTCATGATGTGGCCTAACCAGTGATGAATAGAGGAGAACTAATACTTCATGTGATTTGGAAACTATACTTCTGTTAATGCAGCCTAAAATAGCATGTGCCTTTTTTGCAGCCATATCGCACTTTTGGCTCATCATATTCAGCTTGTGTTGTGTGATTTAATAGATATTAAAATAATGGGAAGTAGTTAACACTTTACTTGGTACTGTAACTCCACAGAGGCAAAATATTTTTGAGAAAATCTAATGAGCTTGGGGACATAGGGTCAAGGGATTCTGAGGCAAGGCTGACAACTTAAAGCAGTTGCTTGCTGCTTAGACACATTGAGGTCATAGCCCTGATGTGCACCTAACAGAAATGGGGTTTCTTCCAGTTTGTTTCAGGGAGTCTAGGGTACTGGAAGAAATCTCACAAAACTTTTGATAATTGGTGCATTCAGATGACCAGGAAAGTCAGATTTCTGGAATCTGCTATGTATGAAGACTACAGAATCTATTATATGTTTGAGCCCTTGTGGCAAACCTCAGTAGAGAATTTAATATTCAGAGGCAGGCACTTGAAGCTTCCAGGAAGTTATAAATCCTGACAATAAACTTTGAATGATTTAACACAATACATAACAAAACATAGTGCAGTCATTATGTTCAGCTGCATTTCAGGGCACTTTGGGCTGGGCTGTAGGGTTGGATTTGTTTAAACTAAAAAATGTATGAAATATGAGCTTCTATTGGGAAAGGAAGTGGGGTATAACATTAAAGAATGAATGAAATAAAACTTCCTTAGATTTGAGAAGACAATACACTGTAATGGAAAGGTTACTGGAATTATTTAACTCCTGCAACCACCTGCTATAGTCAAAATGATGATTCAGTGCTACAACAGATGAGCAATGATACAACTTTTAAATCTCGCTGTCCAAAATGGTCACATTCACAGAAGCTGTAATCATTGCCCACAGCAACCTATATGTAAGCACATAAACTCAGCTCTTCGGATCAATTTACTCCTGATTTCGCAAAAAAAATAAAAATAAAATCCCCCCCCAAAACAAAAACACCCAGCTTGCATTGTTTACAGATTCACTGGCTGAACTTTGTTATGAACTGCAGACATGTCTGAATAACTGTGGCTCTGCAACATCAAGCTAGAGCACCAGAGAAAACAAATATTCAAGGGAAAATATAAATGAGTTTCACAGTGGACCCCACTTACATTGCTTACTGTTGTTCATGAATTTTTTGAACACAAGCAATGGATGTCTTTTCCTCCTTTGGAAAAAAACTCAGAAGGTAATATCCAATGGTGCCCATTCATCAGTGAAATTGAGAGCATTTGTGGAATGAATTCTCCCCTCCTGCAACCAACTATGTGCCCGAAAATTTGCTATAGAAGATTAGAGGACTCTCCAGAGCAGATCTGGGGATGTGAGGGGGTCTGCTGGGGAGAGGAGGGGAAAGGGAAGTCTCATGAGAAAGTAGAAATCTGCTTGTGCCTAGAAGTTCTAATGTGAAGAAGTGGCAGGAGAGGTAGACAGACAGGTCAAAGGTCTGGAGTTGAAAAATCTATTTAGCTAACGTCAGCTTAAAAGTAGTCATCACAGCTCTTGCAGAAAGGAACTATATTCAGGTGTCACAATAAATTATGGTTAATTGTGATGGGAACAAGCCTAACCTTTCCCCAGCCTCTTGCACTCTCCCCTCTCCTCTGGTGTGGCAGGAAGGAAGAGATCAGAAACTTTGCATCCACTTGCACCTGAAAGCTAAACTGTGATTAATCTTAACTATGGTGGGGTTTTTAACACCCCAGCTTCATAAACCATGTTTTGAAGTTGGCTTGTTTCAAACAAACCACAGCAAAGATTAATCACAGTTTGTTGGGTTTTAATGACAAAATAAGCTGCAATTAAGCAAAAGCTTCCAATCTTCTCCTCAAAGGTATGCTGGAGACTAGAGGCAAGCCTAGAGACTAGAGAATCTCACCCATGTTAAGGACTCTAGACTAGCTGAGGAGGAGGTGAGGGATGGGGGGCACTGAAAGCTACTTTTCTCTTTTCCTTTCCAAAAGGAAAACAACCAGTTTTTGTTTATTGTTGTTACGTGCCTTCAAGTCGATTACAATTTATGGCAACCCTATGAATCAGCGACCTCCAGTAGCATCTGTTATAAACCACACTGTTCAGATCTTGTAAGTTCAGGCCTATAGCTTCCTTTATGGAATCAATCCATCTTTTGCTTGGCTTTCCTCTTTTTCTACTCCCTTCTGTTTTTCCCAGCATTATTGTCTTTTCTAGTGAATCATGTCTTCTCATTACATGTCCAAAGTATGATAACCTCAGTTTCATCATTTTAGCTTCTAATGATAGTTCTGGTTTAATTTGTTCTAACACCCACTTGTCTTTTTTGCAGTCCATGGTATCTGCAAAGTTCTCCTCCAGTACCACATTACAAATGAGTTGATTTTTCTCTTATCAGCCAGTGTGGTGTAGTGGTTAAGGTGTTGGACTATGACCTGGGAGACCAGGGTTCGAATCCCCACACAGCCATGAAGCTCACTGGGTGACCTTGGGCCAGTTACTGCCTCTCAGCCTCAGAGGAAGGCAATGGTAAACCCCCTCTAAATACCGCTTACCATGAAAACCCTATTCATTGGGTTGCCATAAGTCGGAATCGACTTGCAGGGCCGGTTCTAAAGGGTGGCCAGGTGGGGCACTGGCCCGAGGGCCCCTGGAGCTACAGGGTAACAGGGGGCCCCTCAGCGGCCCCTCCGCTCCCCTTCCACGATCCGCTGTGATCTGCAGCCCCCCACGCCCCCTACTTATCTGTCTCCTGCCTTTTAGTATTGCCCTTAATGAAGATGGCGGCTGCGGTTTCCTTAAAGTACTGAAGTCCCTGCCGGCATCTTAGTTGATGGCAGAGATGTGCGCGCATAGCATGCACGCGTGCCATCAACAAGGATGGCAGCAGAGGCTTCATCCCCTTAGGGAAACTGTGGCCGCCATCTTGGTTAATGGCAATAGTAAATGACAGGAGACAGGTAGGGGGGCTGCGTGAACGTGCACGCACACACATGCCAGAGCCCAGGGCAAGCTGACGCCCAAGGGCCCCGGCATGCCTAGAGCCGGCCCTGTCGACTTGAAAGCAGTCCATTTCCATTTCCGCTTTTTTCACTGTCTAACTTGCATATCCATACATAGAGATCAGGAATACCATGGTCTGAATGATCCTGCCTTTAGAGTTCAGTAATACATCTTTGCATTTGAGGACCTTTTCTAGTTCTCTCATAGCTGCCCTACCCAGTCCTAGCCATCTTTTGATTTCTTGACTGTTGTCTCCATTTTGGTTAATGACTGTCTCAAGAGATTGATAATCCTTGACAAGTTCAATGTCCTCATTGTCAACTGTAAAGTTACATAAATCTTCTGTTGTCATTACTTTAGTCTTCTTGACGTTCAACTGTAGTCCTGCTTTTGTGCTTTTCTCTTTAACTTTCAACAGTATTCATTTCAAATCATTACTGGTTTTTCTAGTAATATGGTATTGTCTGCATTTCTTAAATTATTGATATTTCTCCCTCCAATTTTCACACCATCTTGCTCCAATCTCGCTTTCCATATGATATATTCTGCATATAGATTAAACAAATAGGGTGATAAAATACACCCCTGTCTCACACCCTTTCTGATTGGGAACCAACCGGTTTCTCCATATTCTGTCCTTACAGTAGCCTCTTGTCCAGAGTATAGGTTGTGCATCAGGACAATCAGATGCTGTGGCACTCCCATTTCTTTGAAAGCATTCCATAGTTTTTCATGATCTACACAAACAAGGCTTTGCTGTAATCTATAAAGCATAGGGCAATTTTCTTCTGAAATTCCTTGCTCCATTCTATTATCCAACTTATATTTGCAATATGATCTCCGATACCTCTTTTTTTCTAAATCCAGCATGGACATCTGGCATTTCTTGCTCCATAGTTGTAGAATCTTGAGCATTACTTTATTTACATGGGATATTAAGGCAATAGTTCGATAATTACTGCATACCCTGGGATCCCCTTTCTTTCGAATTGGGATATATATTGAATGCTTCCAGTCTGTGGGCCATTGTTTTCTTTTCCATATTTGTTGACAAAGTTTTGTCAAAATTTGGACAGATTCAGTCTCAGTAACTTGTATCATCTCTACTGATATGCCATCTGTTCCTGGTGATTTGTTTCTTCCAAGTATTTTACGAGCAGCTTTCACCTTACATTCTAAAATTTCTGGTTCTTCATTATACAGTTCCTCCTTGGATGAATCTGTCATCCTTGCATCTTTTTTACAGTGCTCTTCAGTGTATCGCTTCCATCTTCCTTTTATTTCATCTCGGTCAGTCAGTATGTTCCCTGGTTGATTATTCAACATCCCTACTCATGGTTTAAATTTCCCTTTCACTTCTCTAATCTTTTGGAATAGGGTTCTAGGCACTACCTGTGTTTACTAACATGAAAACTGACCAGCTGGGCAGAGGAATCCAAGTGCTGGAAAGCTAGCGGAGGGGGCGCTGGTGGAGGAGGAGCCAGCAGAAAGCTCTGTGGGATTCTTCTCCTGCTCAGGAGCTGCTGGCTCTGGCGGTTGCTGTACACACAAGCCAGCTGGGAAGTGCTGGCTCTGACAAACAGGCCTCCCAGGAAGTGCTCCCCATAGGCCACAATGGGAATTTAAAAAATTGTTTTACTGTGCCAGCATTTTCAAGGGACCCAGGGGAGGGCTCTGAACACGAGGAGGATCTCACGTAAGCCCCCCCCCTCACAGTTCCTCCACCTCCACCATGCCTCCAGAATACCCCATTTTGGGGGTTTCCACTGGTCCTCCATCTGCTGGGCTGGCCATCCTCAGTGAATCCCCAGCGGTGCCGGTTGGCTCCTGGTGGGGCCACATCTCAGCCATGGCAGAGGGCTGCTGCTGGCAGAGGCCAGCAGAGGCTGGTGCTCTGAGACATCCAACTCACCACAGCCTGGTGGAAAGGTAAGTTGGATTGCACTTTTAGGCACAGGGGAGAAAATGAAGCCACTTTCTTTCACTTGATATTGATATTCCTCTTCTTTCATTGATATTTCCTTTCAAAATGTTAGTATTGATATTTTGGGAGAGAAAAAATCAGACCAGTAAAAGTAACAGAGGGCAGACAAAGAATGAACTCAAATTAATACTGCCAGTCAGATAGACAGAATATTTTCAAAGCGCACCAGCCAATGGATCCCATCCCTAGGTGTACATTCATGCATATCCCTGTTCTATGAATACTTATGATACCACTTTCTTAGTTTTGGGAAGGACTGTAACCCAGAGGTAGAACATTTGCTTTGCATTATAACATCTCTGGCTCAATCCCTGGTACCTCCAAGCAGGGGAGGGAGAGACCCTTGTCTGAAACCTTGGAGAGCCACTGCCAGTCAGTGTAGACAATACTGAGCTAGATGGACCAATAGTGTGAATTAGTATAAAGCAGCTTCATATGCACTACCTAGTTAGGGCATACCTCTTCCACCTTTTTATGCTCTAGACCACCACAGCACAGTAAACCAGTGGTTGTACAAGACTTCTAAAAATGGGGCCAGAATACTTGAATATCCAGGCAAATTCAGAAGTAGTTTATCAAAAGCCACTTATTTAGGAAAAAGTATGGACACATGATCAAGCATAAAGGAAAATAAACAAATTAGGTATTCACTAACAATGCTTTGCCCCGAACCAAGCTGATAAAAGGACTAAATACTGTATACCTATTCATAGTTGCATTACGAAATAGATGACCAATAACTGAACAGGTGCATGTGAGCAGATGTAGTATATGATCTCAGCCTACAAATCAAAAGGCAACTTCCTACTATCTGAAGCAGCAGTTGATGGTTTCAGATTCTGGGTCAACTGATATTCTGACATTCTATGACATTCTAGCGAAAAACAAAGGCACTCTTCCATAATTTGGCTTTTAAAATAACCTGTATTTTAAAAGGAAACATAGTTCATATGGTGTTGAAAAACACTAGTATCCCTACAATAGAAGGGTGTCCTCAAGGAAAGATGCCTTAACCACATGCAACAAATGTAAAATAGATAAGGAGGGTGAGCACAGGACAAGTTGCAGAAGAAGTTTGGGTTAAGAGCTCTTCAGGCAGGCTTTTGGGGTGGGTTAGGTTTTTACTGTTATGGTTTTAAATTTTAATGTTTTAATGTATTGTTTTTGTATCTTGTACGTCGCCCAGAGTGGCTGGACAACCAGCTAGATGGGCGACTAATAAATTTAATAAATAAATAAATAAATAAAAATTAAGAGCTTCAGGAAAGACAGTTGCATGTTTATATCCTGCAACAACAATTGCATGCCTTGTGCAATCTAATCAGCTCCGTGGGAGGCCTGGAGGAATTCAGGGTACGGCAATGAAAGGGAAAGAATCCTTTTGATGCTCTGGACTGACTCAGGGCCGGTTCACATGGCGATTTAACATGAGATGGCTTCTACTTGCATGCCTGTTTAATTCGCAGCAATGACATGACGTAGGAGGCAAAGGGAAAGCATCCCGGTGCTTTTAGCTTCTAATCCGCAGCAAATAAATCCAAGTTTAATACGAAAAGGGAAGAAAAAAAGTCTGTGCTTCTTATCTCTAGGGGTTTGTAGACGCTTAGCTCCGATGCTTTTGTGAGTCCACGCCACTCCCTTCTCCTCCCTTTGCTATGTCATTTCCTGCTGGCTCCCGTTTTGCAAGCCTGCTGCAAATGGTGCTTTTTTTTCTTTCCCCCATTACTTGTACAAAAAAGCATAACATTGTTCAAACAAATATTTGTATTTCTGCTGGATTCTGAAAATACAAATAATCAAACTTAAGGATTTTTTCTTTTTTTATGAAACTTACTCTGGAACAAACTGAGCATGCTCGGTTGCCAAGGTAACTAGAGGAAGTGATAGTTTGATTTTAAGAGGGTGTGGTCATTAGGAAGCTGCGTGATTGACTCCTTCCCTTCAGTATGAACAGAAAACAGCTACTGAAAGGTAGGAAGTGTGATCTTTAAACTCCCATCATGATGGAAAAAGCTTTGTCTTTAAAACAGAGTTCAACTCTAGTGTAAATGAGCCCTCAGTCTCCTTTAGATTCAAAATACAAACACATACTAACTACTGTTAACAATGGGGGTGTCTTGCAGACTCTAATTGGGTCAATAACCCAGCTACATGGTGCTATCAGGCCAGCATGACTCAATAGCAGTTTTTATGGGCTACACTCAGCAATTCCCTGAGCAGAAAAGACCTGTGTTAGTCACTGACAGACAGCATAATCAACTAGGAATTTCCTCTAGCAGACAACTGATTGAAATGAATGGGGCTTAAATGAGAACCCCCAGAATGTGCATATGGCATGAGAATCCCACAACTGCAAATACAGCTCTGAAACCCCTTTTTATAACCCTTCCCTTTTCACACTTTGCCCATCTTAAACCAATATTCCCATCTGTCTGCTGCTTTCCACGCCTTGATGTGTGCCAGCCACTAAGTAAAGTTCTTCTTGTTTAGATATATAAAGTGCATAGCTGGAATGCTCAACTTGCCAAAGCATGCAGGGGATCTTCCAGCTGCGACATTAGTTACAACTTTATCTTATTCACAATGCTTCCCAATCTACTCCCTTTCTTGTTGACTGAGTCCCTGAGAAATTCACCTTTCCTCTCCATAAAAGCATGCTGCACTAAAGGAGTCTCTTGTGTTCAAGGAGGACTTGAGAGGGGTATTGGCAACACACAAGACTGACAATCAATACATCTCCTTAGAAGAATTTGGTGAAGGGGTTTGGTACAAAACCTTCCTGAAGATCCAAATATGCAGCACCTGCCAGATCTTTGCACTTATTAACTCCAAGGATAGAAGAGTATGGAGTGATTCTTGCTAGTATGGGTTGAGAAAATGCAATAGGGGTGATGTATCTTTAGTCAGTATTTCAAAAGCTCTAGTCTTTAAAAGTACTTGGTGGGACTAAGGAGGCTTGGCACCTGCTCTCAGTTGCTGCATCTTATTTCCAATCTTTAACTGGCAGTACATAAAGAAAATTACACGTTCCTGCTTGGGCAAAATGCATTTCCTAAATGGGAGTGCAGGTTGTTTTCACAATGTGCTGTAGTCAAATTTGGACTGTACTTTAAGGAAAGAAAGAACCTGTAGTCTCACCTGAGAAATAAGCAGCAGCTAAACAGGCAGACACTGTTGAGAATGCTGGGTTCCTCTCATTCCAGCCTGCCTCGGAAGCCAACATCTGATGTTGAAGACAAGAGTATGAGCAAGATGGAAGCTGACTGGGAACAGATGGCTTATGTTTCATCTACATTTTGGCAGAAGGTGAGAGGGTTTCACCTTCATGGGTTTGATTCTAAATTTAGCTTGACAGAAGAACATAATAATCCATTAAAATTCTATGCTGCTTGAATTCCCATTGTGTATCTATACCAACTGCCCAATCTGGAACTTTTCTTCTGCTTCAGCTACTTCTCCTGACCCCACTGGGAGGCTCCAAACAGGTGGCATAGGTGTCAACTGCTGGCTTTAACTCTCTCATTTTGGAAGAGACCCTTTAGTGCTTGGGAAGAGATGTGACCCTTAATCATATGATAAAGAATGGAATAGGAATGGGTAAGTCGAAGGTGGGAGCTCATCCACAGAGAAACCTGCCTTAGATATAATCTTCCTTCCTCTTAGACTGACTAAAGGTTTTAGCCAAGCTAGGTATAATTCAAAACAGTTTTTGGAAGATCACCAAATTTTCGTTTGGACGTTCTTGCATGGAAACCACCAAAGTTTCTGCTCAAAATTCCCATATGCTCTAAGTTTTCCTGGAATTGACTGAGAAGATTGCATAAAAACCCTAACAATGAAGACTGGTATGAATCAAATAACCTTTCAGTGTATATTGTATACAGATATAATGTACTTTTATAATTGGCTTTGAATCACAGTTTGCCTTGTTCAAATATCACTTTAGTCATGAAGACATGTCCATAGTAATCCTATGCACGTATACTCAGAAGTAAATCCTACTGAGATCAAAGGAATTTATTCCCAAGTCAATGCACATAGGAATGCTGCTTTAGACTAGCCACTGTTATCAGCTTCAGCAGTTCCCACCCACCATTCATAAAACAGGCACAGTATTGGACCACCTTATATATATATATATATATATATTATTTCAGCAAAGCATTTGACAAAGTCTGCCATGACATCCTTGCTGAAAGATGGTGAAATGTGGGCTGATCAATACTATTGTAAGGTGGTGCCACAGCTGGTTGAACAACCATCCCCAATGAGTGAGCGCTCATTAATGGCTCTATGCTAGGTGCCTGGAGGGATGCCTCAAATGGAGAAGCACAGGGCTCTCTTTTAGGCCAGCTGCTCAGCATTGCTATAAATGATTTGGCTGAGGGAGTAGAGAGGATGATCATTAAATTTAAAGATGACACGCAGCTGGGAGGGATAGCTAACATCACAGAAGACAGAATCACGATTAAAAATGACCGTGACAGGCTGGACTATATTGCACATCGCAATAATCTCTTCTGGAAGTTATCAGAGCATGGAGTATTGTCGTCAAGTCATCTCTGTCCAAAGGGGCTGAAGCTGGCCAACCAGCCAGAGATGGAAATAGGCACTCCTAGCCACTGACTAGCCTCTAGTGACAATGTTGGATCCAGGAGTACTCCCAAGCTATAGATCTGCTCTTTTCAGGGGAAGGCAAACCCTTCCAGAACAAGCCACTTCGTGCACATGAGAATTCTAGACACAACACCTCTGTCTCTTCAGGATTCACCCTCAATTTATTGGCCCACATCCAGACCATCACCACCACCAAGCATTGGTTCAAAACCTCAAGCACCTCTCCTGATTCAGAAGGAATCCTGCACTGAGCAGGGAGTTGGACTAGATGACCTCAAAGGTCCCTTCCAACTTGATAATTCTGTGATTGTAGGCAGAGATAATGTATCAGGGTTTGAACAAGCAAAGTGGGAGAAAGAGATTTCATTTAGGCCACTCAGCAGTAAAACATTTTGCTGCGTGGCACCCTGTCTCAGAAGCACAGTATGTATAATCAGTCTTTGCTACTGGGCTTCCTAGTACAATTGCCTCTCTTCCCCCACCCCCACCCACCCAACAAAAGTGCACTGCTGCTAATGTGCCTAGAAAATGTCACACAGACACATCTTTATGTGAAATGGCAGCACAGGGCAAGAAATAGGGAGGGGCTAGCATGCATATATGTTTTCTTTTGTAATTATTTCCATCTCTCCCACGATCCCTGGACAGCCCCCCCTTCTTCCACCTCCTCCTCTTCCCTGTAATAGTACACATACAGGGGACCAAAAACAAAAGAAATAATTAGATAAGCCTTTTGAAGGGTAGGTGGCAGGAATTTAGGAAAATTAAATTATTGTACATAAAAGTGTGTGAGAATGCACAAGGCTGTGCACCTCATACAGAAACCTCACACACATTCTCAAGCAACTAGGAAGGCTGTCTTTCACAGAATAATTTCTTTTCATGCTTCCCCCTCCAAAACCATACTCAATGGCTACCACATGATGCTTTTGTTGGACCACTAACCAGGTCATGTGGATTCAGCTGATCACGTCAGAGTGACGTGCTGCTCCTGTAGCTGAGCTACACTGTCAGTATGGTGTAGTGGTTAGTATGTTGGATTTGGACTGGAGAGATCTAGGTTCAAATCTTCATTCAGCTATAAAACTCACCTTCGTGACATTGGACCAGTCACTACCTCTCAAACTAACCTACCTCACAGGATTATTGTGAGAATAAAGATGGGGGGAGGGGAACCATGTGAAAATTATCATGAAGAAAGAGGCCACACAGAGGATCTAAACAATAACAAGAACTTTACTATAACTAATTATATACAGAGAACAAGGCCCACAGCATGGTGCTACTTGTAAGGCACCCCTCCCCCCTAGATCTCATAGTCTTGAAGATACTTGGGACGAGCCCTGGTGCAGGTTGATCGATGACAATTTTGCATTGAAGTTGATAGTGCATCCCCTAATTCCCCATTTGGCTCTGGTTGATGCTGGTCCACGTCAGAGTGCAGGTGCAACTGCTCTTCTCCGGCATCAGGAGCAGCCACTGGCTCATTTTCTCTTTCCACTTCAGTATTTCCAGCATCCTCAGAGAGAACTGATGGAGATGGCCTTCGTCCTCTCATCTGGTCCAAATGCTGACGTAACACATGGCCATCTGAGCCCTGTAGGACAATGGGCCCGTGGCTTGAGTCACAGTGGCAGGAATCCACGTTTCACTAGCACCGTAGTTCCTGACATACACAGGGTCACCTGGGGTGAACACCCATGCAGGTTCTTGAACGGCAACGGACTACCTTGGTCTGTCTGGTCAAGTCAGGATGTAAACGATCAAGCAGAGTCGTTAGTCATCTGTTCATTAATAGCTCGGCTGGGCTCCTTCCAGTTGTGGCACAAGGTGTGATGTGTTGTGTCAAGGCGTCAGTCACCTTCTACAATCTGTTTCAATGCATCCTTTGTTGTCCTGACCATCCTCTCAGCCTGGCCACTGGTTGCTGGATGAAAAGGGGCTGAAGTGACATGCCAAATCAATCCTTTATCCGGGAATGTGTGGAATTCTGCAGATGTGAACTGGGCCCCATTGTGTGAAACAACGGTGTCTGGCAACCCATGTGTTGTGAAAAGCCTGCGTAAAGTCTTGATAACAATATGAGATGTCATTGACGATGCTGGAACCACTTCTAACCATTTGGAGTATGTATTAATAACAATCAAGAAAGTTTGTCCCTGGAAGGGGCCTGCAAAGTCGATATGAAGCTGTGACCATGGAGTTTTTGTTGATTCCCATGGGTGCACTGGGGCATGTGGTGGAGCTGGTCTTGAAACCTGACACTTCTCACATCTCGATGCATTCTTCAATCTCGCTGTCCATCTTGGGCCACCATACATAGCTGCGCCCCAGAGCCTTCATTCACACTATACCAGGGTGCCCGACATGTAGGGCCTCCAACACCTGATGTCTCAACAAAGTAGGAATGACAATGCTATTTTCCCACAGGAGGCAACACTTGTGCACTGATAGTTCATGTTGTTTGGATACATATGATCTGAATTTCCCCTCAAGCTTCCCTAATAGCCATCCCCTTCACACCCAGTTGAGAACACAGGGAAGAACTTGGTCCTTGGGCAACGCAGTGGCAATATTCCCAGCATGGAGGGGTGGTTCCGGTAATGACTCTAACAACAGCATGTCCAGTGGAGGGGTTTCATCAACCCCAGCAGAATGGAGAGGAAGGTGGCTCAAAGCATCAGCATAGGCAATGCTCCTGCCAGACCTATGTTGCAATGTGTAATCATACACGTTCAGGAAAATCGCCCACCGCAACATGCGTGGAGATAATATTTGTAGTGTCGGCTGGTTAGGGGCAAACAATCCTAATAATGGCTTGTGATCAGTAGCAATAGTGAATGGTCAACCACAGACATAGTCATGGAATTTTTTTACGCTAGCCACAATAGTCAGGGCCTCCTTATCAATTTGGGCATAATTCCATTCTGTTGAAGACATTGTTCTGGAGTAGAAAGCGATAGGCACCTCATGAGAGTCCTCAGGTTGGTGGCTCAGGACAGCCCCAATACCATATAGAGATGCATCACACGTGAGCATCAAGGGCTTCCATTCATCATAGTGCACCAAGACACTGTCAGATGATAACAGGTGTTTTACGTCATGGAAAGCCTTATCATGCTGGGCTGTCCACTGCCATGCAGCATGCTTGACAAAAAGGTGATACAATGGTTCTGCTGCTGTAGCCTTATGTTTCAAGAAGGCGTAATAGAAAATCAAGAGTCCCAAGAAGGCTTGGAGTTCCTGTTTATTACGGGGCACTGGAGCTTCATGAATTGCTTTACATTTTTCCAGGGTAGGCCAAATGCCAGTGGCATCAATACTGTAGCCAAGGAATTCAATTTGGGGAACACCAAATACACATTTCTAATGCTTGACCAGCAACAGCAACAAGGTGCAGTACATCCCGCACCCATGAGGCAAGTTCAGCAATGGAGTTGCGGGCAACCAAGACATCATCAAAATATGGTATGGCATTTTGTACTCCTTTGAGAATGTCCTCCATTAAGCTCTGAAAAATTCCAGGGGCCACAGAAACACCAAACCGGAGGTGTTTTACTCTGAATGATCCACAATGAATGGTGATAGCCTGAGCATCGGCAGTAGCATCATCAACAGACAGCTGCTGATAGGCCTGGGTCAGGTCAAAGTTCGCAAAAACTTTTCCTTGTGGAAGTGATGCCAAAAGATGATTCACCACTGGGATTTGATATGGATGCTGATGTAGGGCTTTATTGATAGTGCACTTGTAATCACCACAAATGCGGATGCCACCATTGGCCTTCAATGGGGTGACAATGGGTGTCTCCCATGTAAGATGTGTCACTGGCTCCAAGATGCCTTGCTCTATGAGGTGATCAAGTTCAGCATCAATCTTTGCTTGCAGTGCAAAAGGAACACAACGGGGTTTCATACGGATGGGGGCCACAGTAGGATCCAAGAACAACAAAATAGGAGGTCCCTTATATTTCCCAAGACCTTTATCAAAAACAGCTTTGAAATCATTTAGCATGCTATCCCATAATGATGAACCAATCTGGTGGACTGTGACGTCCTTCCCCAGCACCACCAGTGAAGCTGTCACTTATGGCTATCAGCAGACAGGAACGTCAGGTTTTCTTCTTACCCCTTTACAGCTCTAGCACAGATCTCACTAGATCTCACTGCTAGGCAGCACCACCAGTCACTTTCTGTAACCCAAACTCCCAGAGACTTTGCCTAAGTCTCTCTATAGCTTGTTACTTTGTGACTGTGTGCCTATGCTGTTCCCAACCCCCTTGTATCTTTATTTTTAAAGCATACAACTCTGGGTTGCTCTGGATACTTGACTTGTTACAATATCTCCCTTCACCGCTGCCACCATTAGATACAGTTTCTGTTCAGCCTTGGTAATTACCTTGCCCTCTCTTCTGGTCTGTATATTCCCCCAGCCAAGGATCAGGCCTTTGGTAAACCAAGTAAGTATTTATTAAATATCAGAAATAACAAGATTACTTAAGGAATGTTTCACAAGCGTATGGTTTCATCTATATTCTGTTAGGTACTTGACTTTTTACTAATTGCCTCAGAACTCCGACTCACTCTCAACACCACCACCTCCAAACCTCCAACCTCTCTCTCAGCCTCTCAAAGACACCACCTCAACCACAACCTCCTCGATTCAACTGTCATTCTTCCATTTATACTCCCAGCCATTCAAACGCTCAGCCAATCATCCAGCATTCTACTGCTCATGTACTCCCCCCTCCTCTTTCACTCTACTTACCATATATCTTCTATATAAACAGCACTTACCATATTTACAATATAAGCAGAAACATCACTTGGACCTCCGTGAGAGCAATGTCCAATGGCTCAAACCAGTCTAAGCCAAGGAGACTGGTGCGATGCCCTTGAGCAACCAATAACTGTAAAGTTCCATGGAAAGTTTGGTAATGTACCTCAACTTCATAGACTCCCTTTATTGGAACCTGATTTTCCTGGTAATCAGTAAGTTTGGAGTGGAAAGGGACAATTTGTGGGCCCCCACAAGGAAATATTTGCTGGTAGGTTTCCGATGAGATGATAGCATAACCTGAGCCCAAATCAACTTTCATGGTGCATGGAGTGCCCTGGATGGTGACTGTCACCTTCACCTTCCTCACATTGGCAGAGTACTGCAACCCTGGCTTGATGTGGTTAATCACATCCTCTGCGTTGTCATATGTGGAAAACTTCTGTACAGTGTGTGTGGTACTACTTCGTGTCCTTGATGGTGTTTTCCCTTCCACTACACTTCTGCGGGCAGCTGCTTCCACTTTGGCTTGGCATACTCGCTCAATATGCCCAACTTTTTGACAATACCAACACTGTGCACATCTGAAACGGCATGCACACCGTTCATGGGATCCACCATAGCTCTTACATTTCACTGGAGAAACTTGTCTGGATCTCAGAGGTCCTGCAGCACCTACTCTGATTGATGAGCATTTGCACTGCAGCCTGTGGATCTCTAGAAGTTGTTGATTTGAATCTTTAGCAAGCTGGGTTTCTGAACAGGGTGAGTTTCTTGCCAAGCTCACTCCTCGGGTGCTTGCTGCTGCTGCTTCGGTAGCCAGAGCTTCCTCTAATGCAGTCTTGAACGTGAGCTGTCCTTTTGCAGACAGACGCTTTTGCAGGCCCTCATCATGCGACCCACAGACCAGGCGATCACGCAGCATCTCCTCAAGGTTGGGGAAATTGCAGTGTTTCGCCATGTGTCTAAGTTTAACAACATACAGTGACACACTCTCTGTTGGGCCCTGCTTTCATTTGTAGGAAAAAAATTACATTATGCTATTTCAGACAGTTTTGGAGAGAAATGTCCTTGTAAAGCATTCAGGATATCCTCATAAGATGTATTAGCAAGTTTTGCTGGTGCTATGAGGGCCTGGGCTAGTTCAAAAGTGTCCAGCCCACAGACAATGAGTAACACAGTACCTTCTCTGACTCTGTAATGCCATTTGCTGCCAAGTAAAACTACAGCCTGGCTGCATAACTGTAGGAGAATTCTTTCTCCATTGGGATCTTTTGCTGGGGGTCGTTAAAGAAAATATTTGAGGACACGGGCTTGAAGCAAAAAGGTACGCCTTTATTCTTTACAAGCATATGCAGGGCCATATGCAGAGTCAGCCCCTCAGAAACATCCAGGAGAGACTGCACTGAGGCACTGTGTGCAAGCTCTTTTATAGAGTAGTTACAGCATGCAAGCAGCACCGTGCTGTGGGCCTTGTTCTCTGTATAATTCACTAATAGGGAAAAAAACCCTTGTGGTTTAAGAATGTACCTATAGCCAACAGATATTTCTATCAAACTTTAAAAAGCAGGGGAATTGGGCAGTTATAGCGAAAGCACCAGGAGAGCAGGAGACCTGACCTCCTCTCAGAGATTGTACTGCCCTACAAATTTGTCAAAATGCAAACACAATTTGGGTTGGTCTTTCACAGTCCAATCCACTTCCTGTGTAGCTTGGAAGAATTTGGTAACGTGCCTCTGAGCATATGGTGAGTGGTGGCAACACCTGCAGTCAGCCCAAATAATAGAAAGAAGACGTGCTGTGCTGATCTTGTTTTAGCAGGGAGGAAGCAACATTATTAAGACAGTTGATATAGTTCAGACGGTCACTTTAAATATGTCTGATTTACTTTGCAATTTTAGTGAAGTTTCCTATAGGAAATCATTTTCTTTTGTTTCTATTTCTGTGAATATGTGAAGTACAGCAACACTTTGCAAAATGTACACTAAAAAAACTCAAAATATAATTGTGGAATAATGGCACTGACTTCTGCAGAATAGTCTCCAGAGAACCTCAGGAGTGTCTCAATTTGCACAAGATAAAACAGTGGGAGGTGAAATATATTCTAGCAAAATTCTAGGTGTGCTCTGTGTTTTTAATTGACCATGCCCACCTTGCCTTAAATGAAGTGGTTTAAATATAGCAGGCTGAAAACATACATCCTCTTTTTTCGAACAGCTAGAGTCATTGCTGAAGTAGCAACATATTGTAATCAGTCTGATTTTACATCAAACTGCAGTTTCAGATTCAACTGTTGTTGTTATGTGCCTTCAAGTCGATTACAACTTATGGCAACCCTATGAATCAGCGACCTCCAAGAGCATCTGTCATGAACCACCCTGCTCAGATCTTGTAAGTTCAGCTCTGTGGCTTCCTTTATGGAATCAATCCATCTCTTGTTTGGCCTTCCTCTTTTTCTACTCCCTGCTGTTTTTCCCAGCATTATTGTCTTTTCTAGAGAATCATGTCTTCTCATGATGTGTCCAAAGTATGATAACCTCAGTTTCATCATTTTAGCTTCAAGTGATAGTTCTGGTTTAATTTGTTCTAACACCCAATTATTTGTCTTTTTCGCAGTCCATGGTATGAGCAAAGCTCTCCTCCAGCACCACATTTCAAATGAGTTGATTTTTCTCTTATCCTTTTTCACTGTCCAACTTTCACATCCATACATAGAGATCGGGAATACCATGGTATGAATGATCCTGACTTTAGTGTTCAGCGATACATCTTTGCATTTGAGAACCTTTTCTAGTTCTCTCACAGCTGCCCTACCCAGTCCTAGCCTTTTTCTGTTTCTTGACTATTGTCTCCATTTTGGTTAATGACTGTGCTGAGGTATTGATAATCCTTGACAAGTTCAATGTCCTCATTGTCAACTGTAAAGTTACATAAATCTTCTGTTATTACTTTAGTCTTTTTGACGTTCAGCTGTAGTCCTGCTTTTGTGCTTTTCTCTTTAACTTTCATCAGCATTCGTTTCAAATCATTACTGGTTTCTGCTAAGAGTATGGTATTGTCTGCATATCTTAAATTATTGATGTTTCTCCCTCCAATTTTGACACCTCCTTCATCTTGGTCCAATCCTGCTTTCCGTATGATATGTTCTGCATACAGATTAAACAAATAGGGTGATAAAATACACCCCTGTCTCACACCCTTTCTGATGGGAAACCAATCGGTTTCTCCATATTCTGTCCTTACAGTAGCCTCTTGTCCAGAGTATAGGTTGCGCATCAGGACAATCAGATGCTGTGGCACCTCCATTTCTTTTAAAGCATTCCATAGTTTTTCATGATCTACACAGTCAAAGGCTTTGCTATAGTTATAAAGCACAGGGTGATTTTCTTCTGAAATTCCTTGCTCCGTTCCATTATCCAACGTATGTTTGCGATATGATCTCTGGTGCCTCTTCCCTTTCTAAATCCAGCTTGGACGTCTGGCATTTCTCGCTTCATATATGGTAAGAGCCTTTGTTGTAGAATCTTGAGCATTACTTTATTTGCATGGGATATTAAGGCAATAGTTCGGTAATTACTGCATTCTGTGGGATCCCCTTTCTTTGGAAGTGGGATATATATTGAACACTTCCAGTCTGTGGGCCATTGTTTAGTTTTCCATATTTGTTGACAACGTTTTGCCAAAATTTGGACAGATTCAGTCTCAGTAGCTTGTAGCAACTCTATTGGTATGCCATCTGTTCCTGGTGATTTGTTTCTTCCAAGAATTTTAAGAGCAGCTTTCACCTCACATTCTAAAATTTCTGGTTCTTCATCATATGGTTCTTCCGTGAATGAATCTGTCATCCTGTCATCTCTTTTATAGAGTTCTTCAGTGTATTGCTTCCATCTTCCTTTTATTTCATCTCGGTCAATCAGTGTGTTCCCCTGTTGATTATTCAACATCCCTACTTGTAGTTTAAATTTCCCTTTCATTTCTCTAATCTTTTGGAATAGGGCTCTTGTTCTTCCCATTTTGTTGTCCTTTTCTATTTCTATACAATAACTATTGTAATAGTTTTCTTTGTCCCTACGTACTAGTCGTTGTATAGTTGCATTTAGGGTTCTGACCGTGTTTCTATCTCCTTTTGCTTTCCTTCTCTCTTTAACCATTTTAAGAGTTTCTTCAGTCATCCATTGAGGTCTTTCTCTCTTTTTAACAAGAGGTATTGCCTTTTTGCATTCTTCCCTGATAATGTCCCTGACTTCAGTCCATAGTTCTTCTGGTTCTCTGTCAACTAAGTTTAAAGCCTCAAACCTGTTCCTTATTTGATCTTTATATTCTTCTGGGATGTTATTTAAATTGTATTTTGGCGTTATGAGTGCTTTGTTGTTCTTCTTTAGCTTTACTCTGATTTTCGATGCGATGAGTTCATGATCTGTACCGCAGTCTGCTCCTGGTCTTGTTTTTGCAGAAAGTATGGAACTTCTCCATCTTCTGTTTCCAACTCTATAATCAATTTGATTCCTATATTGACCATCTGGTGATGTCCACGTGTACAGTCGTCTTTTTGGTTGCTCAAAAAATGTGTTGGCAAGAAACAAATCATTGGCTTCACAGAATTCAATAAGTCTTTCTCCTGCTTCATTTCTGTCACCTAAGCCCCATTTCCCCACAATTCCTAGTTCTTCTCTGCTCCCTACTTTTGCATTCCAGTCCCCCATGATTATCATCATATCTTGTTTTGGTGTGTGATCAATTTCCTCCTGTACTTCTGCATAAAATCTCTCCAATTCTTCTTCTTCTGCATTTGATATTGGAGCGTAGACTTGGATGATAGTTATGTTAATAGGTTCCCCATTTAATCTCATTGCTATCACTCGCTCAGACCTTGCGTTGTAGCTCCTAATTGCTTTTGCTACATCACTTCTCATTATTAAAGCAACCCCGTTTCTTCTTGATTTCTCATTTCCTGCATAAAATATTTTGTAATTGCTTGATTGAAAATGTCCCATTCCCGTCCATTTTAATTCACTCACGCCAAGTATTGTAATGGTGATACACTTCATTTCTTGCTTGACAATTTCTAACTTTCCCTGGTTCATGCTTCTCACATTCCATGTTCCTATTGTGTGCATCGTACAACTCCGGACTCTCCTTTCACATCTGTGTGCATCAGCCTCTGGGCTTCCTTTCGGCTTTGACCCAGCTTCGTCATTAGTCACAGCGCTACTCGTACTTGTCTTTTGTTCTTCCCCAGTAGCTCGGTGAGTGTGTTCTGACCTGGGGGGTCTCATCTTCCAGCACTATCTCGTGTTGCATTTTGCATACTCTGTTCATAGGGTTTTCGTGGTAAGAGGTATTCAGAGGTGGTTTACCATTGCCTTCCTCTGAGTTTGGATGCACTGTTAATGCACTCAAAATAGAAATAGAACATAACCTCCAATTTGAAATAGAAAAAGCTGTCTTCACCATCATATGACATTGACCAATAAAAAGGCGTTGAAATTAATAAAAATAAATTTGACACAGATTTCTAGGATGAATAATGAGGGAAATAAAATTTTCTAGTTTAGATTCTCTGTAGAAACATTAGTAACACAGGAAAGAAGCAAAGTAAGAACACCAACAATCATACAGAAATATAATTCTCCATCTTTGGAGATGGCAGGTATTACCACCACTCACCATATACACAGAGGCACGTTACTAAATTGTTCCAAGCTACACAGGAAGTGGATTGGACTGTGAAAGACCAACCCAAATTGTGTTTGCATTTTGACAAATTTGTAGGGCAGTACAGTATCTCAGAAAGGAGGTCAGGTCTCCTGCTCCCCTGGTGCATTCACTATAGCTGCCCAATTCCCCTGCTTTTTAAAGTTTGATAGAAATATCTGTTGGCTATAGGTACATTCTTAAACCACAAGGGTTTTTTTTCCTATTAGTGAATTATATACAGAGAACAAGGTCCACAGCATGGTGCTGCTTGTAAGGCAGGCCTGGAATTGAAACTGCCACAGTCTGGGGTTGACTCAGCAGTTCCTGGTATGGCAAGCCTGGAGGGCCAATACTCTACAACATGTACACTGCTTTGAGCTCCATGGAGGAAAGGCAGGATGTAAATGTAAAGAGCAAATAATTAATAAGCTACCCACACTCTAGAGATGGGTGAGAATTTCGATTCAGTACTCATTTCAAGCAGAATTTATCAAATTCACACTTTCCGAATCAATATGAGAGCCAAAACACAGCTATCCATATAAATTCACATTTAATAGAATTTTGTGATGCAGTTTGTCAACAAAACAATATTGACAAAAATTCATATATTGGGGAAACTGTGCATAAAAATTAATACATGAATGAAAACAACATGCAAAAATGCATTAGATGAGAAATGGCTTGCAAAAAATGTGTACCTTTGTCAAAACTGCCTACAAAAATGTGTTTATTAGGAGAAATTTGCACTAAAATGCTGGAGAATTTTCATAAGGATTTTTTTAAAAAATGCAAGTTGCTGCAGAAATGGGAAGAACAGAATTTAAGATTGGAAAAATGAGAAACTGAGAGAACTGAAATGGACAGATCTTTCCATCCCCACCACACTCTCAGCAAAGTGAAAGGGAAAACTATGAAAGGGTGTGAGTAGTAGACAACAGAAGCAGTCTCTTAGCAAGAAGGGAAGACACCAGAGTCAATTCTGGGGAAGATGGCTACCTTGTTGCTTCCCTACCTGTCAAGCAAGTAATTCACTCAGCCAGCATCTATTTTTTTCTTTAGCCACTTATCACTATCTACTCCATTTGGAGGAAGCAAAGGAGTAAGTTGTCTTTCCTGTCAACATGAAGGTGCTTTTTTTGTATGTGCCATTCACTGGAATGAAACTGAACTAGACAGTTCATTTCACTCACTCTGTGGCAGCCACTTTTATTAATTTGGCTCCCAGATGAGCTCCTTTACTTATTAGCGTGGCATCACTGCTGCTTAACTCATGAATGTATTCCACACGCAAGCTCTACTCTTCTCTAAGTTATTGGCAAACTAAAGCAGACTGAATCTGGAAAGCTGGGCCTCATTTCTTCTGTAGGAGTGAGATAGTTGCCAGATATAAGTTGACTGCCAGTCCCAATATAGATTGTGGGAGGAGGGAGAATGGTGTCAAGGAAGCAACTGTGGTTGGCTGTGTGTGGCAAGGCTCTAAGATGAAATGCTGCTGTTTGCATTAAGATGGAGACACTGCTTCAAATTAAGTACCAGACATATTTATTCCTTTTAATTATTACTGATCCTGGTTCAATGTGTTATATTCCTGTGCTTAGGGAGGAGAAAACCACAGAGTTTTATTTTTATCTATGCGTTTTTGGTGTTGATAATGGGAGAAAAAATATAGCCATCTTTGAAGCACTTGACCCAGTTTTGAATCCCTCGATGAGCCAAGAGAGATTTCTTTTCAAGAGAAAACAAGCCACAGCATGAAGCTGAATGCCAGTCATGTGGGGTGTCTGGGGCAGCTCAGGGATTTTTCATCTGATTATTTTTTAAAAATTGGATTTTATTCTTAGCTCTACAGTAGTCACATTAGACATGATCCAGTGCCAGTACGTGTTGTCAAGTAATGGATGGGGTTTACCCTTATTGTAGGGGAAGATGGGATAGCCTTGCTGTGGGGAACAATTATTTAATAATTTTTTACTTTAAAAAGTCAGGGCAGATGTGTGTTCTAGTGCTGGAGAGGTTGAGTACCTAGCATTCATAGAACTCAATAAAAAAATGAAGTAACAATTTAAGAAGCAAAAGGGTACAGAATTGCTACAGGATTCTGAAGAGCAGCTGCACAGTGTTTTTCGTTTTCAGTTGCACGGTATCTATTGAGGCATGATACCAGAACTCTGTTTAGATGTGTGCCTGTATGTGTGGTAGGGAGTGCCATGCATGCAAAACCAGATTTGTATTCACTAAATGCATGTCTGAAACCATCTTAACAGAGGCTGTGAGATATAGGATGAATGTGAGTGGCATATGGGAAGGGAACCCAATTTTCCTAGAGAGAAAACAAGGCAACCATATTTGCATATGCAATTCATTTAAATATATGCAAATATTGAAAAGTTACCTATTGCCTAATATTCTTCCTGAGCTAAAAATATAAAACCTGTATGGACGGGGACGACAACTCATTTTTTAAAAAGAAGCAATTATTTTTAAATAACCACAAGAAAGCAACTGCCGAGCTGTTTTCAGCTGTCCATGGGGCAAGACTGAAGAGGGCAGTATGAGATAATACAGGAAGTTTTAGTGGATACTGTTATGAAATCAAATGGATTATGATTAATTTTGACATGGGCAGCCTGTATTTGCCGAGTGAGTTTTCATTCTGGTCATAAAAAGCACAGGAGAGGTCCCTCTACCATTATCCAAAGGTAGGCAGACCATAGCTCAGGCAATACTGTGTACAGTCCTGGTTGCCTCACCTCAAAAAGGATATTGTAGAGCTGGAAAAGATTCAGAAAAGGGCATCCAAAATGATCAAGGGGAGGGAATGATTCCCCTATAAGGAAAGGTTGCAGCATTTGGGACTTTTTAGTTCACAGAAAAGGCAAGTCAGAAGTGACATGACAGATGTGTAAAGAATTACTTTCTTTTGTCTGTCCTGAATCTTCCAACATTCAGCTTTATTGGATCTCCACAAGTTCTAGTGTTATGAGGGAGAAAAACTTTTCTCTATCCATGCCATGCATAATTTTATACACAACACATAGTTAAATGATGGCATTCACTTCGACAAGAGGCAGTGATGGCCACCAACTTGAATGGCATTAAAAGAGGATAAGGCTATGGCTACTAGCCATGATGGCTATGCTTTGCCTCCATAGTCGGAGGCGGTATGCTTCCGAATACCAGTTGCTGGAAACCTCAGGAAGGGAGAGAGCTCTTGCACGCAGGTCCTGCTTGTGGGCTTCTCATGGGCAACTGGTTGGCCACTGTAAGAACAGGATGCTGGACTAGATGGGTCATAGGCCTGATCCAGCAGGCTCTTCTTATGTTCTTAATAACCTCCTTGGCAAATACAATGTTCTCCAAAAGTTACCCATCCTTCAAGTCTTGTTCCCCTCTGGAAAATTACCTGCTAAATTCTCTAGCCTGGAAGTTACCCAAAAGTACTGCTTTTACCCTCCTTTGTTGTATCAGGCATTTTAGGGAAGATTTACTCTCAGGCTCAAGGTGCCTCCAGACTATAATTTTGTGGGAATTATTTACACGCATACCGTAACTTTAGATTTACACAGTTAATTGCATTAAAGGGATCTGTCGCTCTAGCACAATAAATCCATTTTAAAAAAGAACCAGACTTTGTGTGGTTTGGAAAGTGCATTGAAAAGTATAGGATGAACAAAGATGTATAAACACCCGACAAACAAATCAGGATGAATACAGGACAAATGCTCATTGCTGTATAATCATTTTGGAACCAAATCAGAATGAATGTCCGATAAAAACCTGATATAATCTATCCTCCATGAAGGCTTTGTGTAAATCACGATGAATGCTCAATTAACTGGTCATCTGGATAGATCCTCACAGACTTCTTAAGCCGTTTATCACACCATCGTGATCCTCATATTTACAAAGACAGGATTTGCAATCTGTATCTTTATTTTAATTAGTTTAGCCCAATTTGAGCATAAAAGGTATGTGTTTGTGTGTGGGGAAGATCCATGCTGTTTTTAAGAAGCCAGAAATGGGGGTTTGGGGCCACATGCATGCAGTTGGAAGGCTTCCAAGGATGAACAAAGGCAGCTGGAGTGGAGGGGACGTGGAAAGAGGGGGAGGGTTGGAGTTACAAAAGTTATAAAAATGTACTTTAAATATATAAGAATATTGAAAAAAGTAAGCAATACCACAAAAGCTGGTTATATTTAAGATCAAAAGCTTCTATTTTTGCAGTAAAAAGAAAAAGGCGGCAGAATGTAACATCAATAACAAAAGATAGGAGTAAAACATGCAAACCATTATTTCCCCATCCTCTCTGCTGATATTCACTTGGACATAGATTATTTTGAAAACTTCTCTTCGTGCCACACAAAAGTTTCCACCAAAACACACAATAATCACATCTTCTAACAAGCTAAATAAAAGCTGAACCAACCATGATGAAGCGTCACTCAACAAGAGGCTCTTATCGACTGCAACATCTTCATTCACTGACAGGATTCCCCATCAACAAACTCTCCCTCCGTTACAAAGCAAGGATCATCATCGGCTCAGTCACAAACCCTGGATCCTTGCCAAGGATGCTCCTTTTGCCTCTTTGCACAACGTTCTATGCTTTCCTTTGTGCCTCTACATGTAAAACCCAAACAATGGTGGTGTGATACCGCGATTCTCTTCTGAATCCAAGATTAACTCTAAATATCTATTCCTTTACCTCTTGTAGTGTCCTTTAAAGATTCATCTTATTTCCCCTATACAGAAACAGAGGAAATAGGGTAAGATGTTGCTATAACCAGGGTCATCCTTAGATGAAATGGCATCCTAGATGAGTAGTGTCATTGGTTCAACTTTTGAATAACTCATTTTTAAATTGCATTTGTAGTCCAATTGATGTGCAATTTGCATGTGTAATTTATTCCTATCATAAAAGATGGTACATTTGTTAGTATTGCTAAATCTGTATTTATTCACGCCATCTAAACTGTGTGATATTTGTTTCAGGTGCAGATTGGACAATAGAATAGATAGCCATTGTTTAGGCACCCTACTTCTTACCCCAGTGCCCCAAGCAGTCACTTAGATCACCTGTGCCTAAATCTGCCTCTGCACAAAGGATGCTTTGTGATGGTTGTTCTCTCAGGTACCGCAAGGGAAACATCACAAATTTTCAAAATTCACATTTGGGTGTTTCCACTCTTCTGCTCCCTGCTTATTCTTGATTTTTTCCTCAGCCTATGAACATTCTCAGATCAAGACAACCTGTCACTCTTGGGTCTTGGGGTTACTTCTTCAGTGCCATTTATGACATTCACAACAACCCTTCCTGATGCCTCGCCACATGCCAAATCCAAAGAATTGGAGGTGGCTCACAAACATCACGGGGAAAGCAGCAATAGATGTACACACACACCCTCTAAATCACGTCATGCATTTTTCTGTAAATATTGCTTCTTTTGCTTCCAGCCATGAACTGATGGACAAACTAGATGTTCAGTAGCAGTCCCAGCTCTGGGAACCTAGGCTGCTGCAGAACAGCTGAAAAGCAGTGGGGAAAGGGATTGATTTGGAGCAGGAAAATGGCAAAAAGAAGAGGAGGAGGAGGAGGAGGAGGAGGAGGAGGAAGGCTTCTTTAACCCTTTCCACACCTGCCACTTCTCTCTTGCACCTCTCTCTCTCAACAGAAGGAGATTTGTGCTTGCTGCAGTTGGGGGAAGAAGTGTCAGGTGAAGGAAGGGTTAAGCATCCCTTCGCAAGCCCACTGCTCCCCTCCAAACTGTGCCCACTTCCCAATTTTCAGCTGTTGGGCAGTGACCAGGTTCCCAGACAGAGTCTGCTGCCAAACATCTAGTTCAACCCTAACATATGAATTAACCAGGCGCAGGAGATAAATCATTTAGGCAGGATGGGAGGACTGATGTTAGTACTGAAATCTGGGAATCTTTTATCGCTGCTCCCCTTATTTATAGGTTCTCTTCCCACATTACATGAATATCTATGAGAAAGACATGGGTATGCTGGGGGTTTGAATGTGATAGGACAGTTTTCCTTAAAGCTAAACATATGACTTAAACCTTTCCATTTTACAGTTAAATTAGCTCAGTGGGTAGAGCACGTGCTTTGCAAGCAAAAGATCCCAGGCTCAGTCTCTGGAATCTCCAGATAAGGCTGAAAAGGCTTCTCTCTGAAAACCTAGATAAGCTGCTGCCAGTCAGTGTTGACAATACTAAGCTAGATAGACCAATTGTCTGGTTCAATATAAGGAGTTTCCTGTATTCAAGACATGGGATGAGATATGATTACATCTACAGCCTGACCCTAACTATGCTTAAATGGAAGGTTCAAGTGAGTTAAATGGAGCTTACTTCCTAGCAAGTATGTTTATGATTGCAGCCCTACAGCCTGTCTAGCTGTTTTTTTTACAGTAACTGATATATCCCTAACAACAAGTGCCCCCTGCCTCAATTAGGGATATAATGGCTGCTGCTAAGGAAGAGATTTTTGTTATATACTTCATAGGAATGTTAGAAGTTCCCTTATACCAGGTTAGACTATTTGTGCAACTAGTCCAGTATTGCCTACTCTGACTGGCAGGGTCAACTGGCTGCATCTCATTTAAACCAGCCTTCACCAACCTGGTGCCCTTCAATTATTTTGGACTACAACTTCTAACTGCCTGAGCCAGCATCACCACTGGTCAGGGATTATGGGAGTTGTAGTCCAAAACATCTGGAGGGCACCTGGTTTAAATATACATCATAATCTAGTTTGGCCCAGAATATCCACATTAACGAAATAATTGATTGCATGCGGAAGACCTACAGTTCCTCTGAGAAGACAACAAGTAAATGCTTTTCTGGGAATGGTTAACCAATTGGTTTCACATTTCAAAGTTTCATTTGTATCTGTCTTTAAGTGACCCAAATAGCAACAAAAATATCATGCCAACATTAAATGCTTTATTCACAAGCATATTTCTCCCTGCTGAAAACAAAATTAGTGCTGAGGACACATCTCTGTTTAAAGGTGTAACAACAGAAAGTAACCCACCACAAATTTTGGAAGCTAGATATATCTACTGGCCTCTTTACGGTGCTGGGATCTTAATCAGCTGACTTGGCTCCCTGAATGTTGTGGAGGAAGCCATGTGTATTTCCTGAAGCTTTATTCTACTGGATAATGTCAAATAATCTCTTGAAGCCTGATTCTACTGAAAAATGGTCAAAAGCCATTGACTTTAAAACAGACAAGCTGGAGGCGTCAAGCTGAAGCAGAACATTAAAGTGATAACCAGATATTGTGATTAAAAACTTAGGTCAGGAACATCCAAGAGACAATTATGTGCCCATAACACTGACCCAAGTGCTTCTCTAGATAAGCAATCACGAGCTATCGTATGGGTTGGGAAGAGGGAAAGGAGAAGGAAGAGAAGAGCTGGATTAACAAGCTAGCTAAATGTGGGCTGGATGGAGCAACTATCAGATGGATCCACAGTTGGCTACAGATTCGTACTCAAAGTGCTTATCAAGGGTTCCTTCTCAAAGTGGGGGGGAGGTAATGAGTGGGGTACTGCAGGGATCAGTTCAGGGCCCAGTGCTCTTCAACATTTTTTTAATGACTTGGATGAGGATGCAGGGAATGTTTGTCAATTTTGCAGACAACGCAAAATTGGGAGGGATAGCTAATACCCTGGAGGATAGAAACAACATTCAAAGTGATCTTGATAGGCTGGAGCATTAAGCTGAAAACAACATAATGAAACTTAATAGGCATAAGCACAAAGTTCTACATCTAGGAAAAAGAAATCAAATACACAGTTATAAGATGGGGAATACTTGGCTCAGCAATACTACATGCGAGAAGGATCTTGGAATTGTTGTTGATCGCAAGCTGAATATGCCAACAGTGGTATGTGGCTACAAAAAAGGCACATGCTATTTTAGGCTGCATTAACAGAAGTATAGTTTCCAAACAGCTGAAGTACTAGTTCCCCTCTATTCGTCACTGGTTAGGCTTCATCGTGAGTATTGTATGCAGTTCTGGGCACTACATTTTAAGAAGGATGCAGATAAACTGGAACAGGTTCAGAGGAAGGCAACAAGGATGATCAGGGGACTGGAAACAAAGCCCTATGAGAGACTGAAAGAACTGGACATATTTAGCCTTGGGAAGAGAAGACTGAGGGGAGATATGATAGTACTCTTCAAGTACTTGGAAAGTTGTGACACAGAGGAGGGCCAAGTTCTCTTCTTGATTGTCCCAGAGTGCAGGGCATGGAATATTGGGCTCAAGTTGCAGGAAGCCAGATTTCAACTGAACATCAGGAAAAACATCCTGACTGTTAGAGCAGTACAACAATGGAACCAATTATCTAGGGAGGTGGTGGGCTCTCCAGCACTGGAGGCATTCAAGAGGCAGCTGGATAGCCACTTGTTGGTAATGCTTTAAGTTGGATTTCTGCAATGAGCAGGGGATTGGACTCGATAGCCTTATAGGCCCCTTCCAACTCTACTAGCCTATGATCTTATAAGGAATACATGGGTCTTTTCTGTGAGGTAGACAGCATGCACCAGATTAGCCACTCTGTTGCTTAGTAACGTACCAAATGGAGTGACTGTATGCATGTATTCATTTGACTGTATGCTTCATTGGACTATTTCTGATCGAATCTTTATTTTGACTGCAAGTATGGAAATTAGTCAAGGAGTTTGAAGTTGCAGAAAAATCCAGGCCTCCGTTAATGGTGCAAGTCTTTGGCTTTGACTTGCCATGGTTTTGATTATCTAACCTGTCTATGTAGCGGTGAATCTGAATCCCACAAACATCCTAGTCTTGCAAAGAGTTATTTGCAAACATGGGTTCCTGAAAAGGTACAAACTTCTCACCCTTTACTGACGATCTTGATTTCTGCTGCTTTTCTTCCTTCACTAGCGTTGAAGTGGCTTTTATGTTGGAACTTAAGAGATACCAAGCTGCTACAGATGGATTATTTAGATCAGTGAATGTCTGCCACCACCAGGGAGCCAATGTAGTGAGACAGATAAAAGGCTGGATTTCCACTGGAGAGAGATAGGCTCACCTCACACGGAGCCACAAAGCTCACTGGATGGCATACCCTACTTCACAAGGTTGCTATGTGCTGTCCTGGGCACCTCGGGGAAAAGGGCTTGATATAAAATACAGTGGTGGAAAGGCAAAAGTGGAACTATTTGGACTTAGAAGCAGAGTTTATCTGTCTTGGCCCTCCCACCCCACAGGTTGTTTTATTAATTGAGAGCCAGAGGCATTAACTGAAAGAGCCCCAAGGTCTCTTGTTTTTTTGCTCTTTGCCTGTAGCGCTAAGCCTGTGACCAAAAAAATGGGGACGTTCATGCTCTGGCACCAAGATCTGTAGTGCCAACTCAAAATCATCTTGATCCTGAATCTATGTAGTGGACTACACTGTGTTGTTGGGATCGGAGTGGTTTGGGTGGCATAGCTGGCTGCCCTGCTGCATGTAGATAGGTCCCATGGAACAGAGATGTTTTGTTCTTTTTGCAGGGTCTCTGGCATGTTGTTTTGAAATTGTAATTATTTGTTGGAATTGATGTGGGTGATTTTGTTTGTTGTTTGCTGATATTCTGTTGACATTATCTTGTAATGCTACATGCAAAATGGATTCTTAGGTGTTATTATTTTTAGTTATATTTAGAATTGTTATAAGATGGCAATGTGATTCTCGTTGTATATTTTGTCATTTCTATGGGTTATAATCTACCTTGAGTATAGTAATGTAGAAAGACAGTATACAAATATTTTTCAAAACTTGCATTTGTTCACAAGTGTCCTTTAAAAAAAAAAAAAAGCCAGCATGCATCTCTTTTTACCCTTAATGGATAATAGAGTGATAGGCTCGCTGTGGTCGGATGCTACTGTTCTCCTCTCCTTTTTAAATTAAAAATAAATTAGATTAGGTGTGCATTGCAATTTTCTTGGCTGTTTTAACAGTATATCAGGTCTTATGAAAATGTTACATTTATGAAAAATGAATAACATGCTAATAAAATAAACTATATAAAATAAAATGAAAATGAAAAGTTTGGTTATTCGCTAGGTAAGTAGTCCCACATTGGAATGATACAGCAGGACAGCCTCTGAAACATTAAAGGAAAGGTTACAAAATTGAACGAGTTAGAGGCAGGGAAGCTGTGTCACTTGTTACCATTCACGTTGTTGCACGTGTGATGCCCCTGTATTTTGATTACTGTAAATATGGTAAGTGCAGGTTTTGTAGGGTAAATGTGGTGAGTGAGTGAGAGGGGGGAGTACATGGGCTAGAATGCTGGAGAATGCTGTATTGTGATTGGCTGAGTGTTTGAGTGGCTGAAGGTATAAATGAAAGGATGACAGTTGAGAAAGGGTTCTGTTGGTTGAGTCGGTTGGTAGGTTGTTGTGGGTTGGAGTTGGTTGTGGGTTGGATTATATTTGGCTGGTATTAAGGCAGATTATATATGACTGGAAACATAAAGAATGACACTATATGAAGCCATACGCTTGTTAAATATCCCATAAGTAATCTTGTTATTTCCTGGTGTTTATAAATAAATATTTTATTGGTTTACCAAAAGCCTGATCCTTGGCTGGGGTTTACACAGACCAGAAGGGAGGGCAGGGTAATTACCAAGGTGCAGAAACAGTATCAAATGGTGGTAGCGGTGAAGAGATAGTGTATCATCAAGTATCCAGGGCAACCCAGGGCTGTATGCTTTATAGGCACAAAGATACAGGGGGGTTGTGGCCTGCAAGTGCACCCAGACACAAAGTAACAATAAGCCAGAAGGGGACTAAGGCAAAGTCTTAAGGCAATATTGTGAAACAGGGAGTGGCTGGTGGTGCTGCCTAGCAGTGGGATCTTGCGAGATCTGTGCTAGAGCCGGTGAGAGAACAAATAAAAACCAGGATCCTGATTGGAGGGACCTGACAGGTGGAGGTCTGAGGTGGGATCCTCACAGTGCGCCTCCCCCAATCTCCGAGTGGTGAGATTTCAGGGGTCCCTGCGCCCATCCAGGTTTGGTTTCCTTTGGGAAGAGGGTCAGCGGAGACTGCGGTATCTTTATGAAATATGGTTTATTTATTTACACACATTCCAACCTGAACTGAAGAATGGAGGGGTTCAATGCATCAGCAGTCCAATATCCAGCTTTTCCATCTGGGTGCAGGGGCATCCTACAGCCATGATGCAAAGGGATAGCCTCTCTGCGTGCCTGCAGCCCCAGCCATTCTCTAGAACACACTCAAAGCTACAAGCACACTCCTTCTCCTAGCTGCCAGAAGTCAGGGGAAGGCTCTCCTACAGAGTTTCGATCACAAAAGGGGTCTTCCTAACCCACTCTCCGTTGCTAGGCAACTGATCGGCCCATTATCTTACCTGGCCAATCTATTTGGTTAACAAAAGAGATTCATCTGGCTAGCAGAGCCAGCCCCCAGGGCATAGGATTCCAAATCAGAGGCTGGAAAGGTGACCCACAGAAATCATCCATTCCAACCCCCCCCACATGCTCATAACAACATTACAACATGGAGCATTCCGCTATTTTTTAAAGGCTAGGCGAGTGTTCCTATGCTGCGGTGATACAGCAGGGGAGTGATGTAAAATATGACTTTAAAACTCATAATAAAAAGTCACAGTTTATGGCAGGCATGAGTTTGGGTAGATGTGTGTCACCCACTATTACCATACATGTCACAGCAATGACTGTGCTACCTGGGAAGAGAACTGCTATTTCCTAAGGTACAAAATACTGTGATTTGAGTGCATGTAACATTAAAAATGTAACAGAAAGACAATTTTGAGAGAAGACATCTGGATTGCCTGCACAACAAAGGATAATATTTGGGTAGTCATTTCACTACAAGGGATTACCTTGAGTGGTAGGATGCCCTGAAAGGCTTGGAAGATAGTGGTCCGGCTTCTTCAATAGAACATGTGTTACTCACATGTAAGGTGGTCACAGTTTCAAGCCAGAGTGAGACTGCAATTTTTGCTCTGGCTCTGTGTTGCTGTGCTAGCTTCATCCTCTGACAACCATGTACTGAGTGCACTTGTCTGCAAGGGAAATAGTATGTGTGAACAGCAGGAACCCGTGCGATCAAGTGTCCTGACCGTGTGGAGCCCTTATGAACAAGCAATTGCTCATCTTTAGAAGTTGACTCGCAGAAATGGGGCTCAATGCACAGTTGTTGGAGGGTGAGGTGAGAAGTGCAGTCTACTCCAGCTTGAATATGATGTGTGTGGCTTACATGTTGGTAGTGCATGAACAGACCTCATTCTATATTTACGCTAAATATTTTTAATTTAGAACATTTATATTCTGCCTTTCTTTCTTCATGGAAATCAAGATGGCATTTCTCAGGCATCTGGATATTGACCTGCTTAGCTTCAGCAAAGTGGCTGCATCATGTGGCCTTGACTCACTGCAGCCCAGTAATACTACTACATCTTGCTGAACATGAAGCCTCTTTTGTTTTTGCATATTGAGCTGCTTAAAGTTCACAATAGCCCAGAACTGTTACTCAGCACAGCTATTCCCATGATAGTTAATGTCTTAACTCTTTCTTTCTTAACTCTGGAAAAATTTAATAAACTGGTAGACTGTTCAGCATAGGTATCAGAATTAACAGGAAATTTACATTGCAGCTGATTTCATTAGCAGAATTATTTATGAACCAGTGTGAACGGAGAAGTAATGGAGTGTGTGACATATTTTGGAGAGATATTGGATGTGTGCCTCAAAACAGAGTTCAGCAGAAAAAGTATCATGTCCTTTAACCCAGCATTTTGTTGGCCATGCAAAAAACTTACCTGAGCCAGTCATCTCTGCAGGTTGTATTTGTGTGTGTGTTTGTGCACATGTGTGGAGTGTGTTTGGAAATGGTCTGTGATCCCTGAGAAGGTGCCAGCAGAGTCTGGGTAATCAAATCATTATGTTTCAAGGCACAAACTGATAGTTACATGGTCCATGAAAGAATCTCCCCATCCCAATTAAACCAGGCATATATTCCAAAAATCTTTTTGCCTCTGAAGTGTCTGCTATAGTTGAATGAATGAATGAAATGAATGAAACTTTATTTTTACCCCGCCCTTTTTCCAAACTGGAACTCAGGGCGGCTTACAAATAAAACTACATGTAATTAAAAACATAGAAAAACATACAATTAAAATACAATTAAACTGTGCACAACCTTAAAACCGTAAAAAGCACTTAAAAATCTAAAAACAATTTAAAATAATACAGATAATAATGTAAAACAATAAAACAAGCCTTGTAAAGCCCAATTCTAAACACCTTCTATCCCAAAGGCCTGTTGGAATAAAAAAGTCTTTACTTGCCGACGGAAGGATGGCAAGGAGGGGGCCATTTGTGCCTCCCTAGGAAGGGAGTTCCAGAACCTAGGAGCAGCCACCGAAAAGGCCCTATCTCGCGTCCCCACCAATTGTACTTGTGAGGGTGTTGGGACTGAGAGAAGGGCCTCTCCTGAAGATCTCAGGGCCTGGGCAGGCTCGTATAGGGAGATACGGTCTGAGAAATAGCCTGGACCTGGGCCGTATAGGGCTTTAAAGGTCAAAAACAGCACTTTGAATTGTGACCGGAAACAAACTGGCAGCCAGTGGAGCTGTTGTAACAAGGGAGTTGTATGGTCCCTGTAACCAGCCCCTGTTAATACTCTGGCTGCAGCTCTTTGTACCAGTTTAAGTTTCCGAACAGTCTTCAAAGGCAGCCCCACGTAGAGTGCGTTACAGTAGTCTAAACGGGATGTAACTAAGGCATGCATCACCATAGTCAAATCAGGCATTTCCAGGAACGGGCGCAGCTGGCGCACTAGTCTTAAATGAGCAAAGGCACTCCTGGCCATGGCCAAGACCTGGGCCTCCAAATTCAGAGCTGAGTCCATGAGCACACCCAAACTGCGAACCTGTGTCTTCAGGGGGAGTGTAACCCCATCCAGCACAGGCTGAATCCCTATTCCCTGATCTGCCCTTCGACTGACCAGGAGCACCTCTGTCTTGTCTGGATTTAATTTCAATTTGTTCGCCCTCATCCAGTCCATCACTGATGCCAGGCACTGGTTCAGGACCAGGACAGCTTCCTTGGCCTTAGGTGGAAAGGAGAAATAGAGGTGGGTGTCATCCGCATACTGATGGCACCGAACCCCAAACCCCCGGACAACCTCTCCCAGCGGTTCATATAGATGTTAAACAACATGGGGGACAAAACTGAACCCTGAGGGACCCCATAGGTCAACGGCTAAGGAGTCGAACAGGAGTCCCCCAAAACCACCTTCTGAGTTCATCCCTCCAGAAAGGAATGGAGCCATTGTAACACAGTGCCCCCAAGTCCCATCCCAGCAAGGCGGTCCAGAAGGATACCATGGTCGATGGTATCGAAAGCCACTGAGAGGTCCAGTAGAACTAACAGGGACACACTCCCCCCCTGTCCAGCTCTCTGCGAAGGTCATCCACCAAGGCGACCAAAGCTGTCTCTGTCCTGTAACCAGGCCTGAAACCAGACTGAAATGGATCCAGATTAGCACCAGGATTTCTTTCTTTTCTCCAATTCAAAATACCACCATTTGTTCTCTGGGTGATACAACCCCCCCCTTTCTCTCTACTTGCATGTAGAAAGTGGAGAGTAATTACATCTACTCTGCTTTGAAAGAACTAAAGGAAGGAAGATAGAAAATATTCCTGAAGAAGAATTTTACAGCTCAAATTTGCTAAGCTTTCAATGCTAAAACTGATTTCTACAGTACCACTGGTTGCAAGTCCTTTTGGGGGATGTTCTTCTTTAAAAACTTGTGTTACTTTTGTCTTTGGATTGGCCTTCTACCAAAGAATAATTGACAACCTATGTCATTCAGGGACTCTCCTGCTGTTATCTATATGTGGGTGAGGGCAAGAAGTCAGGAACTGTAGCTGAAACTTTGTTTGACAGTTCACGTATAAGTGCCATATGTCATTTCCTGCCTCTTGGGAAGCATGAGGGCAGAAACTGAGTCCATAATAATGATGGTAGACCTTTGGTGAGCAGAGAGGCTCAAAATATATATTACACAGCATTCCAGATTTTTTTCTTCCATTGTATTTTTTTAAAAACAACAACCCAAAAATCACCCTGGATAGGCTGCATATTTAAATACAGGAAGGATGCACAGAGAGAGGCTGCTTTACCATTTCTTCTCTATTTCTTTTTCATTTCACAATTACCCTCCTGAAACTGCTACTTTACCCTTGGTAGGGAGAAGATACAGGACCTTGTATTTTTCCTCTTGTGACCAAAAAAGACAGCTTGAGAAGAGTGATTTTGAGCTGTGAAAGGATTGGAGAGGAAACAGTTAAGCAGCCTATTTCTGCATACACTTTCTCTGCCCAGACTTGAAGCCTAAATAGGCTAATTATCTTAATAAAAAAAAGGTGGAGCTCACTCAGAACTCTGTGAATTGTGTTGTTTGAGTCTAAGCATGACATGCTTTTGTATTGTCAGTATGTTTCACAAAACAACAGCATTGTGGAAAGGTATCAACTTCCCATTACCCTTGGCTTAGTATGGGGACACTGTCCATTGTGAGAAAATGTTTTTTATCTTTGTCTTTAGCTAACTTTGCAGGAGGCAGGTGTGTGTGTGTGTGTGTGTGTGTGTGTGTGTGTGTGTGTGTGTGATCTTTCAGATTTCTAGGTTTGTCATTACCTCATCTCTAGCTAGGGTGGCCAGAAGTAAAAGAGGACAAGACCCTTGCACCTTTAATAGCTATAGCTGTGCAGAAGAGGGAATTTCAGCAGGTGTAGCTATACCTACTACACTACACTTGCTGAAATTCCCTGTTCTGCACAGGTATTAAAGGTGCTGGAGTCCTGTTCTCTTCTGCATCTAGCCATGCTACCTCTCCCTCATGTCCCATCTTTGAGGATCAGCAATGATCTGCTTGTTTCTGCTTTCCACCTGTTTTTCTCCCATTTCCATCCTTGCCCCTTTCAGTCCTTCATTTACTTGATTTGGTCTCTCCCTACTAGGGTTGCCAGGTCCATGGCCTGAGACTGATCCTGTATCTTTAGGAGAAGAGAAGGTCAGCCAAGTACAGGTGTTCTTGCAACTCTGTAATGGGAAAAACCACAAGGTAGAATTCTCCCTCCCCCCTCCACAACTTTTAAAGATACAGAAGACCTCTTGGAGGCCGGGCCTGGCAACCAAGAGGTCTTCTGTATCTTTAAAAGTTGTGGAGGGGGGAGGGAAAATTCCACCTTGTGGTTTTTCCCATTACAGAGTTGCAAGAACACCTGCACTTGGCTGACTTTCTCTTCTCCTAAAGATACCGGATCAGTCTCAGGCCAAGAACCTGGCAACCCTACTCCCCACATATAGCTCCTGATCCATTAATTTATGTTGTTGGAATAGATCTACAGTCCCACTTTAATTGCTAGTGTTATGCCCCAAACATTTAGCAGGGACTAGGGGGCACAGTATAAACACCACTATTATTATCAATCAGCATTGCAATTAAATTCCTGTTTGACTCTCCCTGCTAGAAGCACCCTTCTTTGCAGCCTGTGCCTCCCATAGTCTAGCCAAGGAGATGCTGAAGCTTTTAAACAGCTGGGTTGCCCAGGAAAAAAAAAGGTCTTTTCACCTGTTCTGTGTTTCCCCTTTCAGCATAGCTAATTGCACATTGCTATGACTTACCAATTTGCGCTGACACCACTGGCAGATCCCACACAGGACAATAGTGACACTAAGGCTGATGGTGATGATGGCTGAGACCAGGAGGACTTCACGAGAAGGTGCCCCTGAGAAGAGAAACACAAAGGTTAACTGTACAGGTGGCCCCTATAAAAGGAAGCTGCAAAAAGCTGGCAGACTTATTAACAGGTTTTCCTTTCTTTCTGTATTATGTTGAGGCTCAGGGTTGTTGTTAGGAGATGCCCCAAGGAGGCTGAGCTCTGGGTCTTTTGCATCCCAGATCTTCTACCCTTCTCCCCCTTTTAAAACTTCTTTTTATTTTGCTTACATGGCATCTGGGTATGCTGCCAGGTGCAGTGCTGGTGAGACCTCAGCCATCCACCATCTTAATTTGCTTAGAGGCCTGCATTTGTATCTGTAAATATGTATGAACATATGCAAATTTGGGTCATGGGCCTGTGCCTCAAGTCTTTTCAGTGCCTAGAAAGGCTCTGCTGAGGCTCTTAGTTTTGCTCTTCCTCCTCACTCCTGCTTGCCCTTCTACCATTCCCCTATTTCTTTGCCTTGGTTTCCCCCATCATCCAGTTAAACCATCAATGTTCTGGTCTGCCACAAAAAAAACCAATGAAAAGTTAAAGAAAGACAGGGCCCAGTTCACCAAATCCTCCAATCCAACTCTGGAGAAATGGTGGGGTAGAAAACAAAAGAAACAAGTACTATCAATTATTAGCAGTTTCAATGGCAGGCCAGACCTCAGGCAGAGAGATCAAATACTTTCAGTTCTGCTCTCTCAGCTGGTAATGTAGGGATTCAGCAGTGGTCCCTAACTTATGCAGGGCAAGTCTTACTGCAGAGCATCACACATAACCATAGAACATAATTAGTATAACACTCCAGCTGCATGACTCTCCACAGAACAATCATCATAGCACCAGAATGTTGCCTATTTTTTGAAATTATAGATCCAGCAATTGTTAAGGGCTGTTCTCCTTACAAGCCAGACAAAATGAAGCAAATGAAAATGGAGCACAATGAATTTAAATCTGGGGTTTAGCATATGGTAGGGGTCTAAAATCAGTGGTCATTTAGTCAAGAACATCTGAATAATACAGGACTTTAGAGCTGAAGGGAACTACTTCAAATTCAGAAATGGAAGACAACATCAACACCAGAAGCAAGTGTGAAAAGGACCTCAATAGGTGCTAGGAAACAGTTTGTTATAAGGAGATTCTGTGGTAGCACAATACATTTCAGCTTAAACCCCTTCTCCAGCAGCAATTTCCTTTATTAATTTCTCACCAGATAATGTTGGTTTTTTTGCCATCTCTAGAATAAAAATGAGAAAATTCAGTTGTCCCTTCAAGAGTTTTAGCATACAACATGCTGGACTTCAGCATTTCTTTGCCATTACCTGTTAGTACCAGGGGTATAGTTATCCAGGGTCATGTGGGGGGGGGGATCATAGACCTCTTACATTTTTGGGAACAGGGTCCCTATGTACAAGCCAATCAGCATGAAAGGGGAGTGTGAGAACCAGTCTTCTCACTTAGCTAACAACATGCTCCCTTGACCTTTTGTGCTGATTGGAGCCAATGAGAGAAAAAGGAGGTGGATCAGTCACTGAGAAAACTCTTCTCAGTAGCTAACACACACCTCCCTTTTCATGCTGATGGGTTCCTAGGGTAAGTGAGAAAAGAGATTTATGGCAAAGTATCTTGGTTTCCCAAATTCAAGTCCCACATTTGGCATCATTTCAGAATACTTAAATCAAAATGTTTTTGGCCATGTTTAGCCAGGGGCACAGAGAGACTGAGCAGAGGGAAGCCTATGCACATAGCAGTTTTATTCTGCTTCTCTAATTCCATAAATGCAGATGAGATGGTGAATCTGGGGGTGTGGCATGATGATCATGAAAGGACCCTGCACTTCTGCCATTGCACTACTGATTTTTCAGTATATAACATGACCAGAAGCAAAGAAGTGCAGGGCTTTAATACAATCAAGAGGTGACCAGAAGAGGGCATTTCAGCAGGAGCAGCTTCTCTCACTGCTGCACGATGAGCAACACTTGTCAAAATCCCCTCTCATCTGTGTAGGTACTAACGGTATAGGAGGTTCTTCTCTGGCATCTGGTCACCCATACTCACATTTGTCTCTTGCCAGTGTTTCTGGCCACAGAAGGCAAAACAGAACTAAAAATAAGCAATCTGAAAGGGACAAGGAAAAATCTGTCCAATAATTCTAGGCATTCACAAAACAAAGAAGATGGGGTCCACAGCTAAAACCAGGCCAACAGCCATGCCATGATAATGAAAAAACTTTTCACTCTGCTGTAAAGCGTCAAACAAGGACCAACGGAATGTGTGTGATACTCAGAGTTGCCATCAGGCCAGGACTTTGGGGCAGATGTTCAGGGTCCCAATGAGCCAGAGTGTCCCCCTCCCCCCCAAAAAATTAGCAGGCTTTGCTTACTATATTTTCAAGCGAGTGAAGAAATCCACATTACCACCTAAAGAAAGAGTCGCCCCATAAGACCATCGAGTCCAGAGTCTAAAATTACCTAACTACCACTGGGAATGTTCTTTTGCTTTGATAGGGTCTGAAAGGAAAAAAAGGTGAGGTGGTGAAATTGGCAGGTGATGCATCACTTATTTAGTTAAATATTGTACTTCGTACAGGCTACCTGGAATGATTTAGGCCATCCAGCTGATGAAGCAGCACAATAGACTACGAAATTCAATAGATATAAATTCAAGGTAACGCACACTGAAAGGACTGTTTCGAACCACTCAGACTCAACTCTGTGTTCTAAATTAACAGTAACCTTTCATGGAAAAAGGTGAAGCATTATCATGAAAAACCTAATGGATTGGCTTTTTTATTAAGGCACAGCAGGAGGAGGAAGGAAAAAAGCAAAGGATGAAACCAAAAGTAATAAATATTGTTATAAATACTATAATGTGGCTACATACATCAATGATATTGCTCACCTAGAATTCTGTCTTCAGTTCTCTTAATTCACTCAGCTATCTTGCACTAAGCAATAGAATATAGGATCCTTTTGGGAGGAAGGGCTGGATATAAATGTAAAAATAAATAAATAATAAAATAAAAACATATGTAAATATCCTGGGCTGATGATAAGAGTTTCAAGGACTGCTGGTGAATGCTGTATCAAAGCCTCCCATCAAACTGAAAACACATATTGATTTAGCAACTCTTTCCACTGTGAGTATGCCAAATGGAAGCCATGGACATTTTAGATCAAAAATGCAACTTGAAATTGCATTGCCCCAGAAGTTATACTGAATGTGTTCTGCCAGAGGAGGAGGTCTACTTCACAGTTTCAGACAGGACTGAAAACCAAGAAACTGTACTGACACAATATTTCCTCCACCACCCCGACAGCCCCCAACAGTCCTACATTATAAAATGGATAAAGGTAGGTTATAGGGAAAGGGTTCCTTCAGTACCACTTTTTATACATACACATTTAGATATTTGTGCTTCTTTTTTATATTCCAAAGTCTATTCACCTCCCTGTCACAATAACTCGAGTTCTTCAAAGTGACCTTTTCCCACTGCCACTCATTCCCTTAGAATGCTTTTAAAACCTCCTAGTAGCTTGGTATAATAGTCTTAGGCACAAGATTGTTCTGCCTCCAGTGTTGGAGTCAAACTATTAACTGAGATTGTTTATTAAACGGATATTTTGTGCATAAGGGTGTATACTGATATTCAAACTAGGATCTTAAATGTGCTTGATGACCGTTTGTAAAGACTAAAAGGCCTAAGCCTCCACCTCAGCCAAATTCACTCACAACCTGGTCTAGTAGCTACAGGGTACAATTTGCCTCTGACACCAAAGCTCCTCCAGTTGTACTTCTGGCAGTTTAGCTGACTTTTAACCTGCTTATTATAACCTTCTTCTGGTAAAATCTTTATACAGGGTAGCCTCTTAGCCTAACACAGCCAACACTTCCTTCTTTCTATCTTCACCAGCATAGCTATCACATTACGGAAGGATAGCTGAATACTCAGGCCTCAGCTATCCATTTTCACCTCATTTTCCTGTGGTTTTGCCTTACACCTAGGGTTGCCATATTCCAGTTCTACAAATCTGGGTTGTCTAATTTGCAAATTAGACAGGCTAATGGTCGCCTTGTCCAGTTGTTTTGCTTGTGTGCCTGATAATTACCACACAAAACTGGGAGAGGGTGAGGATTTTTTAAAAAAACTTACATTTTCAACCTTAAATGCCTAGACTCTAGTTTCCAACACTATGGAGTATTTATTTATTTATTTAGATTATTTAGATTATTTATATCCTGCCCTTACACTGTTAATAAGAATACACAATGAATATAAAACATAATAAAATAAAACATAATAAAATACAAAAAAATAATAAAAACACAAAATAGAAACAAGCCTAAAACAGGTCAGAGCAGCAGTGGAAACATCCAGCATTAAATAAAAAGCCAGCAAAACATTAAAAGCAACATTGTGACCATGAGGTTGTCTGTGCCAACCATTAGGAAATGCAGAATGAACACACCACTACAACCTGTAATGCAGACAGAAATCAAGATTTCAGTCTTATCAGTTCAGTCAATAATCTTACCTAATTACTTTGATACCTTGCTGATAATTTCATCTTTCAAAAAGTAGAAGAAGGAACAAGGGGATCGGCAATCCTGGACCTGATCTTAACTAACACAGACGAATTGGTCACAAGAATTAAAGCGGTCGGTACCTTGCAGGAAAGGGACCACGTAATGCTGGAATTTGGGGTTCTGGGGAAAGCCAAAGAAGAATATAGTCAAATATAGACCTTGGATTTCAGGAAAGCCGATTTTAGCAAGCTCAGGGAAATGATGGGTAGGATCCCGTGGCTAGATAGACTAAAGAAAAAAGGAGCCCAAGAAGTGTGGGAGTTCATGAAGAACGTATTACAAAAAGCGCAATCGCAAACAATTCCAAAGAGGAAGAAAAACGGAAGACATTGGAAAAAGCCAATGTGGCTACACGGAAGACTGGTGGAGGAGGTAAAAGTAAAAAAGAGCATGCATAAAGAATGGAAGGACGCATCACCAAGGAAGAGTACCGACGAGCGGCTCGGGCTTGCAGGAATAGCGTAAGGAAAGCTAAAACCCAGAATGAGCTGAGGCTGGCGAGGGAAGCGAGGAACAACAAAAAGGGGTTTTTCAGATATGTTCGAAGCAAGAGAAAGACCAAGGAAACGGTGGGACTGCTGCTCAATGAGGATGGCAAAATGTTGACAGATAACAAGGAAAAGGCAGAACTGCTCAATGCCTATTTTGCCTCCGTTTTCTCCCAAAAAGGGAACAGTGTGCAACCTTGCATCGGTAGCAATCTCAGTAAGGGGTCGGGATTGCAGTTCAAGATTGATAAGAAGATAGTCAGGAAATACCTAGTTAATATAAATGAGTTCAAATCTCCAGGGCCTGATGAACTGCATCCCAGAGTATTGAAGGAACTTGCGGATGTACTCTCGGAACCTCTTGCCATCATCTTTGAGAAATCCTGGAGAATGGGAGAGGTGCCGGAGGACTGGAGACGGGCAAACGTCGTCCTGCTCTTTAAAAAGGGTAAAAAAGAAGATCCGGGGAATTACAGGCTGGTCAGTCTGACTTCAATACCGGGAAAGATATTAGAACGGATAATAAAAGAGTCCATTGGCAACTATCTAGATGACAATACTGTGATTAGAAGGAGCCAACATGGGTTTGTCAAGAAAAAATCCTGTCAAACTAATCTCATCTCTTTTTTTGATCGGGTCACTAGCCTAGTAGATGGTGGAAATGCTGTAGATGTCATCTATCTAGATTTCAGCAAAGCGTTTGACAAAGTCCCCCACGACCTTTTGGTTAGCAAACTAGTCAAATGCGGACTACATGGAAATACTGTCAGGTGGATTCACAACTGGTTGGAAAACCGTACTCAAAGAGTGGTCGTCGGTGGCTCTGTTTCGGACTGGAAGGAGGTTTCGAGTGGAGTGCCACAGGGTTCTGTCCTGGGGCCAATAGTCTTCAACATTTTTATCAATGACTTAGACGATGGGGTGGAGGGAAGCCTTATGAAGTTTGCAGATAATACGAAACTGGGAGGGATAGCTAACACAATGGAAGACAGGAATAAAATCCAAAGGGACCTGGATAGACTAGAAAATTGGGCTGAAATTAATAAAATGAAATTCAATAAAGACAAATGCAAGATTCTGCATTTAGGCCACAAAAACAAAATGCACGGGTACAGGATGGGAAATACCCGGCTTAGCAGTAGTGTGTGTGAGAAGGACCTTGGAACTGTAGTGGATCGCAAGTTGAACATGACCCAGCAGTGTGATGCTGCGGCAAAAAAGGCAAACGCGGTTTTGGGCTGCATAAACAGAGCTATAGTTTCCAGGTCGAGGGAAGTAATAGTCCCACTATATTCTGCATTAGTCAGGCCTCATCTGGAATACTGCATTCAGTTCTGGGTGCCTCATTTTAAGAAAGACATAGACAAGTTAGAGCGGGTTCAGAAGAGGGCGACGAGGATGATAGCCGGTATGGAGAACAAGTCTTATGAGGAAAGGTTGAAGGAACTTGGCATGTTCAGTCTGGTGAAGAGAAGGCTGAGGGGTGACATGATTGCACTCTTTAAGTACCTGAAGGGCTGTCACATAGAGGAGGGTACAGAAGAAGATCACTACAAACCAATCATTTTTCATTTCAGTTTATTGGGACAAAATTAACATGGGGTACTTTGTAAGTATGAGAGCCAGTGTAGTGGTTAAGGTGTTAGGCTACGACCTGGGAGACCAGGATTCGAATCCACACACAGCTAGGAAGCTCAATGGGTGACCTTGGGCCAGTCACTGCCTCTCAGACTCAGAGGAAGGCAATGGTAAACCTCCTCTGAATACCGCTTACCATGAAAACCCTATTCATAGGGTTTCCATAAGTCAGAATCAACTTGAAGGCAGTCCATTTCCATTTACTTTTTAAGTGCTGCTTACTCAATATGAATCTAACATACATGCTAAATCAGATCACACTGTTTAGGACAACATCACTGTTTAAATGACAGAGCAGTTAAGAGCTTATTTTGTCCCAGGCTCACCCCAGAACCTCTGTCATTACTGCTAGGATACTACCCTGTACTATGTGAAATAATAGTGTCTGAGCATGTGAGAAGTGTATTTAGTACACTGATTCTCACATACCAGATCAGGGGGAGGGGAAACACAGCCTTCCCTGATAATGGCTGGAATTTGATGGAGACTTGAGTGCTGGCACTTCTTTTTATTTTAAATATATATTCAATGAATTCTAGAGAACAGACAAACTGTGCTAGCATTAGACAGGCAATTTATAGTGAGAAAGGGGGATGTACCTTACCCACCCAGCTATTTTCTGCCTTACATGAATAATGCTGTTGCTGCTGTCCCCTAAAAGAGTTAAGTCCCAGCCTGCATTTTCCCCCAAGAACCTGGCATAGCAATGGGAATGGCAAAAATCTCAGCCACTGCCAGGGGCAGACATGTAGCACCAAGAGAAAAAAATGTCACATAGTAAGCGAGTAACTTTTCCCAGGATGGTAAGAAATGGATTGTTCCATTTCTACTGGTCTTAAGGGGGGGAAAGGTTGCACCCCCACTGCGAATATATATGTAGTCTGTCCATATATATATATACACACACACACATCCATCCATCCCTGGGGAGGAAATGAAGTAGGGTGATCTTTGGTGGGAAAATGTCTGCCAGCCATTTTTAAGAAGGATATGTATTGAAAAACACTTTTTAGCCTTTTCTGAATTGCTGAACAGAGGCTCTGCCAGGCAACGGGGTGAGCAAAGCTGCATTCCAACACAACTTTACTTGGGATTAAGCACTATTTAACAGGGGGGGAGGTAGATCTAAAAATGCAAATACTTACACAGCCTTTTCTACAGAGAGGTTTGCTTTTATATCTAGCATTTGTTTGGGGAAGGGAGTATTTGGTGGATTCAAACCCCTTTTTTCCATCCTTCATGATGGCAGACAGACCCTCCCACTGTATTCACCACTTAAAATACATACTCTGAAACACAGAGGCAATTGAGATGAAGGCTGCTTCTCCTTGCTCACTCAACCAGAAAGTGAGCTAGACTCCCTGGATAAGGGGCAGAGCTGCACTTGCTGATCAAGTGAGTACAGTAGGGCCCCGCTTTACAGCACTTCGCTTTACGGCACTTCGCTAATGTAGCAGTCTCAATTAGATGCAATTAGACTAAAGCCCCACTCATATGGTGCTTGTTTCGCTTTTACGGTGGTTTTTGGGTGTCGCGCACCATTCTATTCAATGAGTTCTGCTTTTCAGCGGGGGTCCGGAACGTAACCCACCATATGAGTGGGGCCCTACTGTATGTGCAGTTTTCTAAACTGCCTAGATTCTGCATAGGCAGGCAGGCTAAAATTCTTGATGTCCTTCATTGGCTAAGAACAATGGAAGGCAGGAGTAGAATGATTTCTCACAAAATGATTGCGCAGAAAACTGCCTTCACATTTTGCCTTCTATGTCTGGATCTACAAGGGCTACAGACTTGCTTTTCTTGAAATAAAAGCTAGGAATCAGGCCACCCAATGGGCTAAGACGGCACTATGTAGCATGGTTATAATCTGGGTAAAACCCGGCTAACTGGGCAATAAGGCAACCCTACTCACACCTCTTTCAAAACTGATTTCCCCAAATGACACCCAACTACCCTTTCTTCACTCTAGAAGCTCCAGCCAATCAGAGTCTGTTGTCTCCCACATCAAAATGAATTTACCTGATCCAGGGCCCGTCTATAAATGCTAAAAGTGATCTACTAAACAGGCCTGGAACACAGTAACAGCACAGGCCTCAAACTGTGAGAGTCATACTCTGACTTCAACAGAGGCCACAGAAATCTTTTTCAAAGTACGAAGCGCAAACAGACATATAGACAGCATTTCTCCACATAAGTACACATTGCAATAGACAAATATTTGAAACTGCTCAAATTTCAAAGACAAATATTTAAAACAGGTGAGTTCTGACTGATACTCTGGTCATATATGTGTAAATTACAAGTTGTCATAGTTGTCAAAAAGGGAGTGCTTCCATTGGTTCTTGTCCCAAGGCACTGTACTAATTCAGCCAAAACTGTAAACAACTCCACTGCAATTTTAAAAATGAAACAAGCTTCAGAGAAGGGCTTGACTCCATGTCCATACTCAGCAACTTCTTCCCAGCACCCCCACCTCAAATTTACTTTGAACGTCTAAGAGGAGAAAGCCTCCAGCTTTGTGAAGATTAGTTGATCCTAAACATGATATTCCGTTACTGACTCCTTTAAATTTCTCAGAATTCAGATTCTTATATTCCACATTCAACAAAATGTGGGGTTTCTCAACTATTTCATAAGGTGTGGCATGGTACTCTTTGAAAACCTCTATGATTCAGCTCCGCTTTGTCTTGTTAATATACAGAAACTGAGATTGGTCTGTGTAACCCTAATCAGATTAGTTATATCCTGCATCTGAGTTACCCACCTCTGGCTGCTGATACTGGTGTGGAAAGTAATGGCATATTTTGGATTATCCCATGGCATCTGAGCTTCTGTATGTTACCAAGGTGATGTGTAGCAGAATTACAGGGGAGCCATTTTTTAATGTCTAACACACTGTTGCAATAAATGAATGGGCCCTCTGATCTGAAAGTGCAGGGCCATGCATGTAAGCCCAATTTGCCTATACATAAGGCTGAATGTCTAAATTCCATAGAAAAACATTGCTGGGAAAGGAAAGGAATGTAAGAAGGGCATCAAAACCAGTCCAATTTATAGCAAGCCCTACTTAAGAGCAAAAATTGAAGGATTATTTTTGTTTCATTTATTTAAAATAAATATGAGAAAGGGGGACCAAAATGAGGTCTGAAAAAGAATGAATAGTACAGCCAGAGCAAATCAAGTGTTCCCACATTTTGTTGATATGAGGAAAAAGATGCCCAATTAAATGAAAAAGCAACAATCATGCAGCTAATGGGAGAAAATACTTCGCTGCACGCAATGTCATTAACCTGTGGAGTTTGGGTTAGATTCAAACTAGCTTACATATTTATAAAAATACTCAGATGCTCACAAATACAATGATTAAGAAAAAGAGAAAAAGTGTTAAACGGAATTTTTCTCTCATCATTTATATTTTCACCTCTTTGTTCACCCTCCAGTTTGCCATCTATTAGGGCAATTGCAGTGACCCAAAGTATTCAGCCCCCTTGTAATGGATTGGCATTCAGCTGGATTTGCCTCACAAATTTTGATTACTAGTCACTCCTACCACACACATAATACTAAGCCATTGTTTGTTTAGCCCAAGTGTGGTTACATGCAATCAGTGTTTGTTTCCTGGCAACAAACTGCAATGTGAAGCCATGGTTTGTTTGTTGGCTTATAAACTGTGTCTTGTTTTAAACTATAGTTTGGCATTATATCTGAACCAAATAGTCTTGCTTGGTTTGTTTGACCATCCCATTCCACACATTCACCAAAGGTCAGAGGCACAAGACAAGAGAATCTGGAAAACAGGCCAAACTTTGGAGAAACAAGCCATAACTTCTTTGCTCATCTGTGAGATGAGTCTTCTCCTGAGTGATGGCGTATCATCGAAGAGCTTTGCTAAAGGATCTCCATAACACTAGCTTTACTATGGCCTCATTATAAATTAAATCACAAATGGATCACAAATGTCCATTGGGCTCCTGCTGGGAGGAAGGACTGGATATAAATCAAATAAATAAATAAATAAATAATGTCATTTGGGACCTTTTCAGACAACCTCCCCCTTACACACTGAATTTTAACACAACACATGAGCGATAATTCCCATCCAGTTCAATTACACAATGTGAAAGAGCACAATTACCAGTTCCTCAGCAATGGATTGTGGGAAGGGAACAGCTTTGCTCCATTAAAGATCTACTCCACTTAAAAAAAAACACAGGAGAGATATATGCTGGAGGGGTTAAACAACTAAAGGAGAAGAGAAGAAGATTATATGATGGCTGAGTGGTGACGCAGAGGGCTGACCTGCAGAGGTCTACCCTCTTATTCCCATGTTGAAAGTCTACTGAACATTGTCACACTTGAATGGTACAGCACGGACACTCTCAGTGTGCAAACAATCGGAAAGTGTATGTGCGTGTGTGGGGGGTATATATATGTACAAATATATATTTAAAAAGTTTCCCAAGACCAGAAAACACAAGTAAGGGAGAAAACAAGCTGTCACATTCTCAGTTACATAAGCACTATCTAGCTGCACTCACCAGTACAACTGATGCAACATTTCCTCACCAACACAATAATGGTGGAGAAATGTGATTTTCCCACAACCACAACTACTGCATTACATTTTGAAAAGACATCTTGATCTCTGAAACAATCAAGTTTTACTGCACAATAAATCAATTGTTTGGAAGGCCCTTAGATACCTCTGTTTTGAAGGCTTTTTGGAATGAGTAATCTTTGGTTGTTAGAGAGTCTGGGTTTCCTAAAGCTTCTATTATCTACCAGTTGCTCAGTTTTAAAAACATTTAACATACAGCACATGAAAGAAATATAAAACAAAAGTGAGGTTTTACATTCATACAACTGCTCTTCAGATTAAAACAATCACAATATTAACATAAAGCTTTTATTTTTTAAGAATTATTAAATTGCTAGGGTAGGTAGGTTAGCCTGCATAAAAATATTGAAAAACCAATGCAAATCTATTTAAAATTAAAGTTACGTAACTATGGCAATGTGGAGCATTAGTTTGTGGGTTGCTCCATAAATTATGCTTTACTCGCATAGTGCAGGAGAGGAGTACACTGTTGCTTATTAAGTACATTGTTGGTGTTTATTGTGCTGCCAACTGGACAACTCAGGAATCCTAGTTTAAATGGAATAAGGGCTTAAGACTCTGGCTTAGAGGCCTAGGTAGAAAATTTTGTGATTGTTTCCATTATTGATTATATTCTATTTCAATACATATATATATAGGTATATATCTCACAACCTTTCCACAGCCATCTACATTCAGTAACTTTCACTTGGGACACTAGATAAATAACACTCAATATGTGTTATAATTAATCTGTGCAATAATTGTGTATTAATAATTTATATATTTCATTCAGAGCTGTCATATCGGCTTAGTCCCTTTGCCCAATTCTCCACACTCTTACGGTTGCTTTATAAGCAGAGATGGTAGATTCTGGTCACATCCACACCATACATTTAAAGCACATTTAAGAAGCATGGCTTTCCCCAAAGAATCCTGGGAATTGTACTCTACCCCTCACTAAGCTACAATTCCTAACACCCTTAACAAACTACAGTTCCCAGGATTCTTTTGGGGAAGCCATATCCTTTAAATGTATGGTGTGGCTGTAACCAGTAGATTTAGCTGACACATCATTCTTCCACTCAGATCTAGCCTTGGGACGCCTTTTAACACACCAGAGGCATTGAGGCCCGTCATTACTGGAGAGGGAGACACACGGATGATGTTGAAAGCAGCAGCATTATGTGTAATAACATAAAAAGTATTGATAATGAAAATATCATCATGTCCAGAGTTTCCCCATACCCAAAAGCAGCAGCCATGAATGAGTGCAATGACATCACTTCTCACATTTTGTTTTTGTACTTGTTACTGGGGAGAGAGGTGGAGGAAACAAGTGCTGTTGTTTTACTGGCAGCCACATGCCTCTTTTAATGTCAACCTCCAGCCTGTGAAGCAAGTTTCACATTGGTGCTTAATCCAGCACAGAGCTCCCAGTAGGCCCAGTACAGTTCTGGGAGGGAGCATGTCTTCCATTCAAACCTCTCTCTATCCTCACATATGTATATGGGCACCAAGACCAATGACTGTGAGGTCTTGTGATTCTTAGCGGCAGTTTCTCCTACAAGGCTACAGCTGTGGAAAGCTCTTTCGCAGGAAAGCTTGCTGGGTGGCCTGGCCTCAGTTAGGTGGCTGATGAAAATATGTTTGTCATTTTGAATAAATGTATTGTGATGCTGTTTGATTTGGCTTTCAACAATTTAATGTTGGTTTTATTGATTTTATATGCTTTTATTGTTTCACTGTATACTACTCTGAGTGTTTTATAGAAAAGCAACAGTACCAAATGATTATCAATAAAGAATAAATATTTATGTCCCAAAAGCTAGACACTTGCCCAAGACAAACAAATCCCAGCTTTAGTGTTCAATTTCCTAAAGAACATTCTATCCAGGTTTGTGGCAATAAAGCTCACAGGCAGTGGAGGCTGGTTCATTACGGCAAATGGGGCACTGCACCACCAATCTCAGTAATGATGATTCCTCCAAGCCCCTCTGCTTTCATACTTACAACCCTGGCTGTGTCCTTCCTCCTTCTTAATTCTCAGTAGTATGTTGGCTCTGGTTCCACCTACTGTTGGCCTCCCTGCCTTCCAATCCCAATGGGCACCAATCACCATTGGACAAGAGTTTTTTGAAGAATCCAAGGCAAATCAAATAATCTTAAAGGAAAAGATTTACTTAAGGAAAAGAAAACAGAATATTATACTTCCTTAACTGAGAGTAAGTCTCACTGAACTGAGACACTGTTGCACTATACACCACATTAAAGCAGCTCATGGTGTCATGTCATACATGGTGTTGTCCCCCATTTTTATCCTTACAATATATCTAGGTTGCACTGAAAGATTGTGACTGGCCCAAGACTCACCCATCTTGAGAGCTTCATAACTGCTCAGGACTTGACATTCTATCTACTACATTCTGCTGCTTCTCACAAAACAAGGAATATAAGAAAATAAATGCAAAATAACATGGTTACTTACATAGGAAGCTGCCTTATACTGGGTCAAATCAATTGTCCATCTAGCTCACTAGTAGTGTCTATATTGGGCGCAGCTCTCTATGGTTTTCACAGACCTAGGTGGAGATGCCTGCCCTTCCCTGTAGTTAGGGCAAGATTCTTAATAACAATGTTTCTTCAGGAAATTTTTACTGTATTTGCAGGCAGGTCTCATTTTTCAGAAAACAAAATACAGCTCACAGCTTCAGGGGAGATGGATTCCAAACAATTAACTCCCAACACTATTATCTCTCAAGGAGAAATCACACCCATATATGGGAGGAAAACCTTCATTTTCAGGTATTGATTGGTTCAAGACCACTTGAAGAAGATGTAACAATCTAAAGTAGTTTCAGTTACCATTTCAAACTGTACAAAAGGATTAAATATGAGCCATTATGGTGGAAGAAGGAAGTGCACTTGCTCTTTAGAAATTTAACAATTACAAAAAAAGTAACTCCGGGGTATCTGATTGATGATAATTGACAAGTATAGATTCTATATCTATTTGATACACACATATTTGTAGAAAACCAAGGTTTGGCAAGCTAAATCTGTGACCTTGGCAGTTTCCTGCTCAAAAATGGCTTGGAAGGGCAGACAACATCGTGGCTACATTATGGTCAAAAGAGATATCAGAGAGAAGTAGGGTGGACAGTTATGTATCACCAACAAAGAAGAGAAAAAGAATGCAACAAACTGCATTAAATCTGCATGTGGTAATTTATAAGTATAGATGCAAATTTAGAAATAATTACTATGATTTAAATAGAATTACAATAGTGCTCACCTTAGTGGGGAAGACATCAGGTGAATTGCGAGCCTACTCTGCCTGCTGATCAGGTGCTGCTGAGTGTTGACTGGCAACATCTAGACTCCTACTTTCTCTTTTTATGGTTCCTTATCTTTAAACCAGACTTGGACTGGATAGTGCTCAACTAGAGGACACCTTCAAATAAAGGATTGTCCTTTGGCAGCCCTTCAAAATAGAGAACTGTATGACTCTTAGAATGAAGATACAGAACCAAGTATACTTCAAAGATCCCACAAGCTCCTAGGCATCATGAGGACTGTTAGGCCTCAAGCAGGAAATATTTTCTTTCTCTGAAGCACTGCTGAAAGTTTGTAGGATTTGTGCCACTGGCCTCACAGTTGCCTGGTCCATTGTTCCCACCTGTATCGGCAGGAAGTGTGAAGTGCCTTTTCCTCCATGCTGTAAATTACGGGCATCAGCTCAGAGAAGGAGTAGAATTAGTAGCAATGCAGGAGACTGCTATGTAATTTAACTGCCAAGGAGACAGCAGGGAGGGGAAGCCCTTGCTTATTACACTCTGCGGGGGTAGTGGGAGCAAAGGGGGAGTCACTTGCATCTCCTGGGGCTGAGCATGAGGCAGCATGAAATGAGGTACAGAAACTCAGTCATTTGAACAGAACACTGCTCCTCCGCATGATTAAAACTAAGCATTTTGTTTATCTTAAACAAGGACCTTTCTCAGCATCTTTGAGTTAGCAAAGACTTTTTAAAAAAAAAATAGCAATAAAAGGAAGAAAAGGGAAACTAACTGAAACCCACTAAGGAGATAGATGCAACAGAGGACAGCACTTATATCATTTTAATAGCTACGTAGAGGAGGGAATTGTGGCAGGTTCAGCTTGTGCCAGGCTGAGAAAAGGTGCACTTTCTGACATTCCCACTTCTACATAATTAGTTATTTAATAGGCATAGGAGTTCGGCCCTACTTTGCATCTTGTCATTTTAACATCCATCTATCCCTTGGAGACTACCCAATAATTCAACTCATAAAAAATACGGCTGTTAGAAGTGGCTACACAATGATGGTCTTAGTGCTAGAAGGAGCAAATCCTCAGATCAAAATGTACTATAAGCAATGCACAGCAAGCACAACACACCAGAAAGAGGTGAGGCGCATAGCAAAGTGGCTGTGGCTTTCATGATCTCCCATTAGTAAAGACTTGTGATTCTGTGCAACTTGTTTTAAAAGATAACACTTAAAAAAAATATTTTAGAAGCTTTGAAGAGGAAGCCATCAATATGTTTGTCTACAGCCACAGAAGAGGGAGCTGTGAGTGCTAAGGGCAGGGCTGCATTTTATGTAGCTATCATGCTAGCCCTGCAAATAAATTCCACAAAAGTTACTAGCCCACAAATATTTTTTACTGTCTGTGTGGCTCATTTTTAAAAACTAATTTTTCCAGCCACCTGGGGATAATTCTTATTTAGCCCTCATGACCAGGAAAGTATACGTTTGCAAGACTGCAGTAGGTGGTAACTTTTTTTTTGGCTATTTCTATTTTAGTGCCCCAGTCCTAAATCAACGGCAGGGCATGGAGCCAAATTAGGGTTCCTAGGTCAGAAGCATCCCAAACCCTGAGATTTCAGGGGCGGCCCCTGGTGATGCCAGGGGTGGTCTGATGTCATGGGGGTGGGCCCTAGTGATATTACAGGTGGGCTCTAGTGATGTCACAGGGCGAGCCCTAGTAATGTCATTAAGCATCAACCACAGTTGCTTGGAGCATACAACTCAAAAAATAAATCTCTGATTGGAAATTAAGATAGAAATCTTAGTTAAGTGAGGGTGTTCCCAGGTGCAGCTGAAGTGACAGGATCATTCCTTCTCACCTCCTGAGGGATCATGGGTAGGGAACATTTAATCTAGTCTACTTGGTTCTGGAAAGAAGGGTTTAAGTACCCTCAGGCCAGACCAGTCACCAGAAAGCATTTTAGAAAGAAGGGGGCCTAGGGTTGTTTGGAGATGTTAGATGGGAGCACTCAGGAGTAAAGAATGCCCCCAAAAGCTGGAATTCTAAACACGCTTACAAAGGGACTAAGCCCCATAGAACTCAACAGGATTTACTTCTGAGTAGATATGGTTAGGATTGGGCTGTTTGTGAGGCTTGACTAGGGATCCTCTGCAAAGATATCAAAATCAAAGCAGGGTTGGCAACCCCCTGCCTGGAATGCCCTGCCTGCCTTTTAACATGGCTGCTCCAAACATCTTTATAGACTTGACCCTTCACTGCAGAGAGATGTGAGAAATGAGTAAGAGTTAAGTAGATTCTCTACCCTTTCCTGTCTACCATATGGGCTGCTACAAACTAACTTTGACAGCCAACCCAATTCCAGTGAGTAATAATTGACAGAGAGAAAACACACATGGTTTGGTCTACTTTCACAAGCAGTAGCTTGGGAACAACAGCAGTTGAAGCCACACTTCCCAGTATTGTGAATTCTCTTTTACCACTAAGGATTCTCTTTTACCACTAAGGAAACAGCCTTATACCATCTCAGGCTATTTGGTACTATCTAGCTCAGTACTGATGACATCGGGCTTTCAGGCAATAGTCTTTTCCAGACACTGAATCATTTTGGACCTTTGCATGCAAAGCATGTGCCCTATCACTAAGCTACAATCATTCCCCTGTTTAAAAAAGTATATTTTAAAATTGTTCTTTTCAATTCACTAATGAATGCACAGCATACTAGGGCAGACACACACCATACATTTAAAGCACATTCAACATACATTTGAAGCACATGAATCCCACCACAGAATCCTGGGAACTGTAGTTTGTTGTGGTGGGAACTATAACTGTGAAGGAGCAACTACACTTCCCAGATTATTTGGGGGAAGTCATGCACTTTAAATGTGAGTTGGATGTGCTTTAAATGTATTATGTGGATCTGCAGTACTTCATAAACTTTGCCTGTATATAAATCATTTCAATTAAATTTTAAATTGGAAATCAGCTACGAAGTTTACTTGGTGACCATGGGCTACTCACCATCTCTCAGCCTAATCTGGCCCTCAGGATGAAAACAACAAAGGGGAACCATGAGCACCCCAAGGAAGAAGGGCACACTTAAAATTTAGAGGAAATAATAATATACAACCATAGTATAAAATCGATACATATTGAGACATAGTATGAAGAAATATTTATAAAAGCATGCATGTCAAAGAAGTTTATTATTTACACAACCTGTAAAGATATTTATAGTGCAATCCTATGCATGTTTACTCAGAAGTAAGTCCCAATATATTCAATGAGGCTTACTCAAACGGGGAAGCATGCACAGGACTGCAACCTCAGATGATAAGGAACATCACTCAACTAACCCAAAATTCATAATCATGCTACTTTAAGCTGTTTTATACTTTTTTCATGATTATTGGATTTTAAATGGCTTTATTTCTTATTGTGAGCTGCCTTGGTTTCCAACTCTGCCTCACAGGATTGTTGGAAAGATTCCATATACACACTAGAGATGTAAAAATACATACACCCCATATAATAGTTTATTGTCAAAACCAATTGGTCATTGCAGAACTTTTTTTAAAAAATCAATATTCGTTTCCTACCAAATAAAAGCAGTGACTCTTAAGTAAGCCCTGGCTAATTGCTTACAAAAAAAAGGATTGGAGGGAGAGAGAAAGATTTATGTCACAAACACAATCCTTTGCTCACTCAAAAGTCCCTTTGATTCACAACATGATCCTAACCAATGTCTACTCAAAAGTAAGTCCTACTGAATTCAATGGGGTTTACTCCCAGGAATGTGGAATTAGTATTGCAGCTTTCCTCCCAGAAAAGTGAGTTGGGAAGGTTTTCACAACAGGCTATGAATTAGACAAATAAACCTTCTTCAACAGCCTAGGAAAATTTAAACTTATGGCATCATATGCTGCAGCATGTACACTTTTTCAAATTTCTGTTCAAAAATTATTTGAAAGGTAAAATGTATAATATGCTATTTTTGCAAGTAATTAAAAAACCTGCATGTATACTTTTATTATAATCATAATTGAAATTGTTTACTGTTTGTGCATGCCTACCAAGATCCTGCTGTGATTTTCAGTTCTAGATTTCCTGCTATATTATTGTAGAAAGGTAATATTGCTACTGCTAAAGTTATACATTCTCTCAACTTCTGATGTGCAGACAAGCAGGAAAAAGAAACTGTTTTCAGAATTTGCAATGGCTTCTAGCTATTGCCTGGAGGTCAGCCAATCTCTCATCAGTCACAACCCTGACTTCACTTATTGGCTAAAAACCTGAAAGGGCGGAGATTAGAACAGCCGACTTCTAACAGAAGTTGCAGGGGGTGGGGGTGGCAGCTGACATTTTGCTGTATATCTCTTGAACCAGACCATCTAGAAACTTAATTTTTTTAAGTGAAAGCTAAGAGTCTGGAGATTGGGCTGACATACCTGGAGAGGACCCCCCAAAACTGGAGTCTCTGGGTGAAAACCAGAGACCTGGCAACCCTAGGCCAAACGGTATTTATCATAGAGGTCAGAAGGCTTTCAGGAGCAAAATAAGAGGACCGCTAACAAAAATGTAACATCTATTGCCCTGTCACACTCAGTATTTCGACGTCTTGATTTTTTGTCACAATGCAAAAAAGTTTCAGGCTCCTGATCTCCCATAGCTTAAGAACCAGCCCATATTCAGGAACCAGCCCGTACTCAGGAGTAAGTCCTACTGAGTTTAATGAGGCTTAGATTGCAATCCTATGAACACTTGCCTTAGAGTAAGTCCCATTCAATTCAGTAGGGCCTGTCTCAGGCTGTAAGAGTTGATATGCATGGCCATTTCACAAGACACCCATCATTTAACGGGCTATGTTTCCCCTGAGGGCATGCAATGCATCTCAGTTCAAATCTGTGATGTGCTGTAATGTTTCCAGTGAATGGTGTTATGTTAGCTGCTATTTTTGTTCGGTACTATTATTAAAAAAAAGCCAACAGTTAAAATTAGTAGAAGACAGCAGGGGGCATATGTGCTGCACCCTTTGCAAATGATTGGAAACTGCATTACAAAACAACCATCCCTTCAGATCTTTCTATGGCTAGTGGAAAGTCCCACAGCTAATTTCTAAAATGGGTTATCTGCACTCTAACAAAACCTTACATTTCTAACATGCATTAGAGATTTCCGAGTACTTTACCAACCAACGAGATGGAAGATTTGTGACTACCACAATACTTTGCTTTGAAATTATCTGAACCCAGATCACATCTGTTTTGATTCTTTTTCTGTGAGCTGCAGACTACATTGCTACCCAAGACAGTTATGGGGGAGTGGGCAGAATTTTAATTTATTCTCAATATCAGGGACAGTAGTGAGCATTTTATAAATATATGCAAAGTAGCAATTGACAGATAGTTCATTCAGGGGAAGAGGTAGAAATAAAATACAGGGACACAATTTACAGTGCTGTGACCAATTTTATATCTACCTGAACTTCCATTTGTAAACTCTCGCCTCTTTAACTGAATTGGCTTGATCAACATTTGCAACGCAGAAAAGTGATGGAATCTATTCTGGCTCACACAACCAGTTTCTGACAAAAAGAGAAAGAATTAATGGCTTGTTTGCCTGTTTGCGCGGCTACTTTTTTAGACTGTGTGACCTGATTTTGTTCAAAGAGGCCAAATACCTGCTGCTCTGAATGCCTTCAGCTTGAGCATTCATGAAAGCCAGCCCTAACTAGCCAGCCTCCTGCAAAGTGAGAAGTTATAAATAAAAATCAAGTCTGAATGATCTGAACCCTGCAAAAATATCTTGGGGGGGGGGGAGATATCTCTCCTTTTCCCTTCCAGTCAAGTGTCTTAAAACAGCCAAAATAACTTTGCACGCATACGTTTTAAAAACTACCTGCTGCTCTCAGGTTAAGCTGGAAAAACATCTGCTCAAAGGGTCATTCTTCTTGGCAACCATGAAGGAAACTGCCTCCTCAGCCATAAGCTTGGTGTCATTCATAAGTCACTGGGGCCAAATGGTATTTTTCAGAAGGTTTTCAGGAGCAAAGTAAGAGGGTCAGTAACAAAAAAGGTGTAATTTATCATTAAAAATAGCTGCTTTACTAGGGCACTGGAGGGTGGCCAATGTTGTGTTCCTCTGTTTAAAAAGATGCTACGGGTGATGTTGGCAATTAGAGACCGGAGACTTTTGTATCAGCACTGGGCAGAGAAAACTATTACAACCGGAGCTGGAGCTAAATCTCACAACAGATTATTTAGACCAGCAATTAAGAAGAGGATACAGAGGCTTGAATGCCTGTGTTTAGAGGCCAGGATGTCTTATTGTGGGGCCAGGGGCTTAAGCTGTCTTACTGAGGAAGTGATGAAAATTAAGTTGGGGGAGGGGCAACATATAACATTAACATATAAGTTAAAGAAAAAATGCTACTTTCATTCAGTATATTAATGAATAAATTATTATTATTATTATTTATTAAATTTATACCCCGCCTTATGGCCAAAAGGCCCTCTAGGCGGCTTACAAAAACACGAATATAGCAATACATACATCAATAAAATAATGCAATTCTCAAAATTAAATAACAAATAACATTATTAAAAGAAAAGAAAAAAACATTTAAATGTGTCACGATGAGAGAACTGCATTCAACCAGGTTTTTTATACTAGATATGCTCTAGTGTTGGATGTGTTGTCTTTGCAATTCTTTCTCTAGTCTCCATTCTCCGAGTGTCACCAGTTGAGCGTTTTGACATTTGTGCAACATGTCCAACAGTTTTATTTTGTTTTCTAAAATTGTATTTTTCATATTTTTAAATGGACAATACAGTAATGAAGGGAAGAATGGGAAAGGAAGGGATTAAAGGGAAGAGGAAAGAGATAGGCAGTCAGTCCTCAGCACAAAATGCCAAATTTTGGAAATCCATTATTTTATAGATGTTTAAACAGTATGCCAGATCTTGGTAGTTGCTATTTTAGCTTCCACCAGCAGGATATTCATTTCATATAACCTCATCTAACAGACCCAATAAAATAACCAAAAGATCAACTGGTATGCTATACATTGTTATAGTTTTAATTTCCTTTAGTACTCTGATCCAATATACCTGAATTATGGGTATATAATTTTTTTACATGTATACACCCTTGAATCAAACCAATGGACAATTTCCTGCCCACAGTTATACCAAAGCAATCTCCACCAGTGTCAATGCTGTCAAGTTAGATTTCTTGCCATCACAACAGATGCAGGACTTGAGTTCCTTGTACACATGCTGTTGGAAGTAAAATATAGAAGAAAAGGGAAGGGTGTTTAGAGGTTTTTGTGTTTGTGCAAGTGCTAAACTATCATTATCTAATAGAGGCGGGGAAGTAATGGGAACAATTAGGAACATAAGAAGAATCAGCTGGATCGGGCCCATGGCCAATCTATTCCAGCATCCTCTTCTCACAGTGGCCAGTCAGATGCCCATGGGAAGCCCACAAACAGGACCTGAATGCAAGAGAACTCTTCCCTCCTGCACTTTCTAGCAACTGGTATTCAGACATACTGCCTCCCAAAGTGGAGGCAGAACCTAGCCATCACGGCTACTAGCCAGATCTGTACACAGTATTCCAAGTGTGGTTGCATCACAGATTTGTAAAATGGAATTATGATATTGGCAGTAGGAATGGGGGAGAAATTTGATTCAGTTTGCATTTTAAGCTAAGTTTATCAAATTTGCACTTTCCAAAACAAGATGAGAACTGAAACACAGCCATCTTTTGAAATTTGCACTTATCTGAAATTTGCAGTGTTGTACTCCAACTAAGCAATGTTTGCAAAAATGCACATATTAAAGGAAAGTGTGCACAAAAATGAAAATATTTGTGAAAATATCATACAAAAATGCATTACATTAGGAGAAATTGCTTGCAAAAATATGTATATTAGTCAAAATTGCATACAAAAATGTGTTTAGTAGAAAATATTCTCACTAAAATGCTGGAGAATTCCATGAGGATTTTTTTAAAAAATGCAAATTGCTGCAGAAATGCGGAGAACAGCATTTAAGACTGGAAAAATAAAAAATGGAGAGTGCCAAAATTGACAGATCCTTCCATCCCTAATTGGCAGTGTTATTTTCAGTTCCTTTCCTAATGATCCTTAGCATGGAATTTGCTTTTTTCCACAGTTACCACACATTGGGTTGACATCTTCATTGAGCTATCCACTATGACCCCAAGGTCTCATACCTAGTCAGTCACTGCCATATCAGACCCCATGAGCGTATATGTGAAATCAAGATGTTTTGCCCCACTGTGCATCATTTTACACTTGTTTACATTGAACTGCATTTGCCGTTTAACTGCCCATTCACTCAGTTTGGAGAGATCCTCTTCTCAATGTCTTTCTGTTTTAACCACCCTGAACAATTTGATATCATCAGCAAACTTGGCTACCTCACTGCTCACCCCTAACTCTATGTCATTTATGAGCAAGTTAAAAAACACAGATACCAATACTGATCCTTGAGGAACTTCACTTTCTATATCCCTCCATCCAGAGAACTGTCCGTATATTCCTACTGTCTGCTTCCTGTCATTTAACCAGTTCCTTATCCACAAGAGAACCTCTCTTCTTATGCCAAGTCAGTTTAGAGGAGTCTTTGGTGAGTAGGGTTACCAGGTCAGAAGCATCCCAAACCCTGGGATTTCAGGGGCATGCCCTAGTGATGTCATTAAACATGATACATTAAGCATCCAACCACAGTTGCTTGGAGCATAACACTTAAGCAAAAACATTTATCTGATTGGAAATTAAGATAGAAATCTTAGCTAAATGAGGGTGTTTCCAGGTCCAGCTAAAGTGACGGGATCATTCCTTCTGACCTGCTTAGAGAGCCTGGATAAAGAACATTTAATCTAGCTTTCTTCCTTCTGGAAAGAAGGGTTTAAGTGCCCTCAGGCCAGTCCAGTCACCAGAAGGCTGTTGTAAGAAGAAAGCCTAGTGTTGTGGAGATGTTAGATGGGAACACTCAGGAGTAAAAATGGATGCCCCTGAAGGCTGCAATTCTAAACAATAAGAGACTAAGCCCCATTGAACTCAACAGGACTTACTTCTGAGTAGATATGGTTAGGACTGTGCTGTGGGTAAGGCTTGAGTAGGGATCCTCTAAAACGATATCCATATCAAAGAAGGTTGGTAACCACCTGCCTGAAATGCTCTGCCTGCCTTTTAACATGTCTGCTCCAAACAGCTTTACAGACTTGACCCTCCACTGCAGAGAGAGGTTTGAGAAATAAGTAAGAGTTAAGAAGTTAATCTTTCCTGCCTACTCTGTGGGCTGGAATAAACTCACTTTGACAGCCAAACCAATTCCAGTAAGTAATAACCGACAGAGAGAAAACACACATGGTTTGGTCTACCTTCATAAGCAGTAGCTTGGGAACAACAGCAGTTCAAGCCACACTTCCCAGTATGTGAATTCTCTTTTACCACTATTGGGCAAGAAATAAACCATCATGCAAATAACAAGATGCATCATCAGTGGATTTAAGAGGGTTGAGCTGACCACATGGAACCACTGTTGTTGCTTCTGTGGATGTAAGGGAGTAAGGTCAAAGGTAAATGAAATGCAAATAGAAAAAGAAAAGCAAGACAGTGATGATTTCCTAAATGCAATACTATACCAACCACAAGATTCCTATGAGTAAGACAGAAAACTCAGCACCCCACAACCAGTCAGCTTTGTTAACCAAAACTAAAGAAATCCTGGCAGCCAGTCAGTCAAGATCACAGAAATCCCCATGGCAGCACAAACTGACCTGGGGGCTGCAGTTAGTGCAGAATGATGTGGCACAATTGCCAACATGTGAGACCCTGTCAGCACATAATACCTCTGCTCTGAAATCAGTACTGGTTATCGATTTGCTACCAGGCCAAGTTCAAGGTGTGCTTTCCATGTTATCGGTGCCACATAGTACTTGTTCTGCTCTGGTAAGAAACTGATCTTTTAGTGTGCCAGAACCTACCCTTTGGAACTCCCTGCCTATTGACATTAGGGAGACGCCATTCATTTTGGCACATGCTAAAAACATTTTTGTTTAGGCAAGCCTACCCAGGCATGTAGAAGCTATTATGTTTTTTATCTGTTTTTAACTCATTGTTGGTTTTATTTTGAATGTTTTTAAATACCTGTCTAACTTTTTGACAATAATTTTATTGTTTTCCTCCTATAAACTGCTTTGAGGTTTTTTTACAATCAAGCAGTAGACAATAAAATACATAAATACATTTTGGAGTCACTGTGGCTCTTGGGTCTCTTTCCTCTTTTATACTAAGTCAGGTCATTTGGCACCATCTAGCTCAGTACTGATGACATGGACTAGCATTGGCTCTCCAGGATTCCAGGCAATAGTCTCTTCCAGAGATTGAAATCTGGACGTTTGCATGCAAAGTATATGCCCTACCACTGAGCTACAGCCCTGTTTCAAAATGTATCTTTTAAAATTGTTCTTTTCAGTTCACTAATGAATGCACAGCATACTAGGGCAGACACACACCATGCATTTAAAGCACATTCAACATACATTTGTAGCACATGAATCCCACCACAGAATCCTGGGAACTGTAGTTTGTTGTGGTGGGAACAATAACTGTGAGGGAGTAACTACACTCCCAGGATTCCTTCCTTGGGGGATGTCATGCACTTTAAATGCAAGTTGGATGTGCTTTAAATGTATTATGTGGATCTGCATTACTTCATAAACTTTGCCTGCATATAAATAATTTTAATTAAATTTTAAAATGGAAATCAGCTACAAAGTGTACTTGGTGACCATGGGCTACTCACCATTTCTCAGCCTAATCTGGCCCTCAGGATGAAAACAACAGAGGGGAACCATGAGCACCCCAAGGAAGAAGGGCACACTTAAAATGTAGAGGAAATAATAATTTGTAAATAATAATTTACAACCATGATGAGAAATCAGTTACATTTTATTTATTTATTTATTATTTTATTTATTTAATTTGTATCCCACCCTTCCTCCCAGCAGGAGCCCAGGGCGGCAAACAAAGCACTAAAACACTTAAAAACATCATAAAAACAGATCTTAAAATACATTAAAACAAAACAGCATTAAAAACATTAAAAACTTTTAAAAAGGGTTAAAAACATTATTAAAAACATATTAAACAATTCTGACACAGATGTAGAGTGGGATAGGTCTCAACTTAAAAGGCTTGTTGAAAGAGGAAAGTCTTCAAAAGGCGCCAAAAAGATAGCAGAGATGGTGCCTGCCTAATATTCAAAGGGAGGAAATTCCACAGGGTAGGTGCTGCCACACTAAAGGTCCATTTCCTATGTTGTGCAGAACGGACCTCTTGATAAGATGGTATCTGCAGGAGGCCCTCACCTGCAGAGCGCAGTGATCAACTGAGTATATAAGGGGTAAGATGGTCTTTCAGTTATCCTGGTCCCGAGCTGCATAGGGCTTTGTTGGCCCGGTAGCAAATGGGCAGCCAGTGCAATTCTTTCAGCAGTGGGGTGACATATTGGCGATGCCCTGCTCCAGTGAGCAGTCTTGCCGCCGCATTTAGCACCAGCTGCAGCTTCCAGACCAACCTCAAGGGCAGCCCCACATAGAACGCATTACAGTAATCCAGCCTAGAGGTTACCAGTGTGCTGACAACAGTGGTCAGGCTATCCTGGTCCAGAAATGGCTGCAGCTGTCTCACCAGCCGAAGCTGGTAAAAGGCACTCCTAACTACTGAGGTCACCTAGGCCTCTAGCGACAAAGATGGATCCAGGAGCACCCCCAGACTATTTACCTGCTCTTTCAGAGGGAGCACAACCCCATCCAAAGCAGGCAACTGACCAATTATCCGAACTCGGGAACCACCAACCCACAGCGCCTCCATCTTGCTAGGATTCAGACTCAGTTTACTGGCCCTCATCTAGTCCACCACCGAGTCCAGGCAGCAGTCCAGGGCTTGCACGGCCTCTTCTGATTCAGATGTTACAGAGAAATAGAGCTGGATATCATCAGCATACTGCTGACACCTCGCCCCAAAGCTCCTGATGACTGCTCCCAAGGGCTTCATATAGATGTTAAGTAGCATGGGGGACAAGATGGTACCCTGCGGCACTCCACAGCACAACTGCCAGGGGGCCAAAAGACAGTTACCCAATGCTATTCTCTGAGAACGACCCTGGAGATAGGATCGGAACCACTGTAAAACAGTGCCTCCAATACCAAGTCGGCCCAAAAGGATACCATGGTCAATTGTATCAACAGCTGAGAGATCAAGTAAGAACAATAGGGTCACACTCCCCTTGTCCTTCTCCCGATAAAGGTCATCCATCAGGGCAACCAATGTCGATTCAGTCCCATAACCAGGCCTGAACACAGACTGGGATGGGTCAAGATAATCTGTTTCATCCAAGAGTACTTGCAGCTGCTGCACCACAACCCTCTCAATCACCTTCCCTAAGAAGGGGGTATTTGCAACCGGTCGGTAGTTGTCACAAACCGATAGGTCTAGGGTGGGCTTTCTCAGGAGTGGTCAAATTACTGCTTCTTTCAAGGTGGCTGGAACCACTCCCTCTCGCAATGATGCATTGACCACACCCTGGATCCACTCGATCAGACCGCCTCGGCAAGCTTTAATAAGCCAATAAGCCAAGAAGGGCAAGGGTCAAAAGGACACGTTGCTGGCCGCATGATTGCAAGCACCTTGTCCACGTCATCAGGCCACATCAACTGAAATCGTTCCCAAGAAGTTGCAGCAGACGTTGCACTGGACACCTCATTGGGGACTACAGTAGATGTGGATGGGGCATCAAGATTGCTACAGAGGCAAGCAACTTTACCCTCAAAGTGCCTTGCAAACAATTCACAGTGGGCCTCCGAAGGGTCTAAGACTCCATTTGCTGGAGTTGATGTCAACAGACCTCTGACAATACGGAAAAGCTCCACCGGATGGCTACTTGAGGATGCAATGGAGGCAGAGAAGTGGGCCTCCTTCGCTGCCCTCACCGCCACACAGTAGGCACGGTTATGATGTTTTTCTTGTGCCTGATCAGCCTCACAGCATGTCTTTTGCCACTTGCGCTCTAGCCGTCGTCCAGCCTGTTTCATTGCCCATAGCTCACTGATGTACCAAGGTGCAAGCCAGGCTCCACAGGGCCAGAGAGGGCGCTCGGGGGCAAACAAGTTGAGAGCCCAATGCACCTCACTGTTCCACAGTGTGACAAGGGCTTCAACAGGGTCACCTGCTCTATCTACTGGGAACTTCCCCAGGGCATTCAGGAATCCAGACATATTATATCAAATCATAATATGAAGAAATATTTATATAAGCATGAATGTCAAATATGTTTATTATTTACACAACCTGCAAAGATATTCATAGTGCAATCCTATGCATGTTTACTCAGAAGTAAGTCCCAATGTATTCAATGGGGCTTACTCAGACAGGGAAGCTTGCACAGGACTGCAATTCAATGATAAGGAACTTCACTCACCCAATCCAAAATTTAGAATCATGCCATGTTAAGCTGTTTTTCAACTGTTTTATACTTGTTTTATGGTTAGTGGATTTTAAATGGCTTTATTTCTTGTGAGCTGCCTTAGTTTCCAACTCTGCCTCACAGGGTTGTTGGAAATATTTCATATACACACACTGGAGATGTAAAAATACATACATCCCATATAATAGTTTATTGTCAAAACCAGTTGTTCACTGCAGAACATTTTTTAAAAAAGTCTAGTTTCCTGCCAAATAACAGCAGTGACACCTAAGTAAGCCCTGCCTAACTGCTTAAAAAAAGGTTTGAAGGGGGAGTGAAAGATTTACAACACAATCCTTTTCTATGTACAAAGTCCCATTGATTTTCAGCTCAATCTTAACAATGTCTACTCAAAAGTAAGTCCTACTGAATTCAATGGGGTTAACTCCCTGGTATGTGGAATTAGCATTGCAATTTTACTCCCAGAAAAGCTTCATATTGGGAAGGGTTTCAAATAGGTTATGAATACAAGAAATAAACTGCCCTCTTCAACCGTCCAGTAAAATTTAAATCTGACTCCTTAATTAGAAAAGTACAATTCTGCATCATGTACACTTTTTAAAACTTCTGTTCAAAAATGATTTGAAAGACAAAATGTATGTGCCATTTTTGCAAGTAATTAAAAAAACCCTGCATGTACACTTTTATGCCTACCAAGATCATGCTGTGATCTTCTGTTGTAGTGCAATCCTATGCATGTTTACTCAGAAGCAAGTCCCATATATAGCTGAAAGCTATATATTTACTGAATTCCTGATGTGAGACAAACAGGAAAAGGAAACTGTGAGTTTAGCTGTTTCCTGGGGGTCAGCAAATCTTGTCAGTCACAACCCTGACTTCACTTATTGGCTAAAAACCTGAAAGGGCAGGAATTAGAGCAGCTAGAACTAATAGAAGTTGTGGGGGGGGATGACATTTTGGTTTATATCTTTTGAATCAGACAACCCAGAAACTTAATTTTTTAAAAAAAATAAAAGCAAAGAGTCCAGAGATTCCAGGAGACCTAGAGAGGACCCCCCAAAAACTGGAGGCTTCAGGTGAAAACTGGAGACCTGGCAACCTTATTGGTGAGATACTTTGTCAAAAGCTTTTTGAAAGTACACAGTGTCAACTGATCACTTCTATCTATATGTTTGTTGACACTCAAAGAATCTAATAGGTTAGTGAGCTAGGACTTAACGTTGCAGAAGCCATGCTGGTTCTGCTTCAGCAAGACTTGCTCTTCTATATGCTTTGTAATAACAATGCTTCCCATCAGTTTTCCCAGAACAGATGTTAAGTTAGCAAGGGTCTCATACAGAGAAGGGCACCACTTTCACAAATGGTACACTTAATGGAGAAGAGAAGGAAGGGGGCCTCACATGAGCTTTCAGCCCTTAGGTCTCTCTAATTCTTAATAGAGTCCTGATCCCAGATGAAGCTAACCTGTTGTCAGAGCCAGGCTATGACAATGAGCAGTCAGACCCAACTTTCGGTTTGTGGTGGCTCTGGGCAAACTGTCTTCTATGGACCGCCCTGGTAGTATTGCGCCATCCTCTGCTGATGCCGACCTGTCACCTCTTTCTTGATGGTGGGTAGGCTGTGGTGCCAGGTGGAGTTCCCAGCTCACAAATATTGGCTGATGCCACCATGATATGGTATCTGGTCCTGCCCCCTAAATACAGTTGTGCTAGCTAGCACATGCGTGTGGGTCAAGAACTGTCACTGATGCCACCATCAGGCTGCTCCCTCCACTTCCTGCTCAGTGCTGCCAGTGGAGCTGTTCGCCCACATGCATGTTTGGCAATGCTGCATGTCCTGATTGGTAATGGATGCTCAGATCTGACCACCCTCACCCATGCCCTAGTCACCTCATGTTTGGATTACTGTAATGAGCTTTACATGGGGCTGCCTTTGAAGACTACTTGGAAGCTTCAGCTAGTTCAATATGTGGCTGCCAAAATGTTAACTAGAAAGAGCTGCTTTGAGCATATTACACTTGTGCTAAAATAGCTACATTGGTTCCCAGTTTGCTTCCACGTACAATTCAAGGTGCTGGTTTTGACCTTTAAAGCTCTAAATGGTTTGCGACCTAGGTATCTGTCTGCCCACCTTCCCCTCATTAGTCATGCCCATCACACGAAAGCCAGGGAAGAGGGCCTGTTGTGAGTGCTAACTGTATCTGAAGCCCAACTGGCAAATACTCTCAACAGAGTAGGGTTACCAGGTCTCTGGTTTTTGGGGGTCCCCTCTGGTTCTCCGGCTAGCACCCCTTAATCTCCAGACTCTCAGCTTCAATTTAAAAAAAAATTAAGTTTCTAGGTGGTCTGGTTCCTGAGATATACACCAAAATGTCAACCGCCCCCCCACGCAACTGTTAAATCTGTTTTACAGATCTTTATAACAGCTCCGAGCTCTAACTACAACTCCCATCAGCCCAAACCAGTGGCCATGCTGGCTGGGGCTGATGGGAGTTGTAGTTTTAAAAAGTAACTTTTCCAAGCTCTGGCTCTAACCCCGTCCTTTCAGTATTGTAGCCAATAAATGAAGCCAGGGTTGTGACTTGTTCATCCAGGCATGCCTAGGCTTAATTTCAACGTCAGAAAATGGTGGCTTTGAGATTTTGCAGTTTGCGTAAGTAATATGGCTTAAAGGGTTTTTTTCTCTTGTGTGCAAGAGTAAGACCCTGGGCTATGAAATATGAAAGTATTTAATCCAATACTTGCTTTCAATGTACCTGGAGTAAACCCCATTGAACTCCATTAGGACTTACTTTTGAGTAGACATGGTTAGGATTGTGCTGTAAATTAATGGGACTTTTGAGTAAACATAGCACAGACTTGTGTTTGTGTTGTAAATCTTTCTCTCCCCCTCCAATCCTATTTTTAAAGCAATTAGGCAGGGTTTACCTAGGTATCACAGTTTTTATTATGTAGGAAACTAATACTGATTTTTAAAAAAAATGTTCCTCAATGACCAACTGGTTTGACATTAAACTATTATATGGGGTGTATTTTTACACCTGCAAGTGTGTGCGTGTGTGTGTGTATATGGAGCCTTTCCAACAACCCTGTGAGGTAGGGTTGATGATTGGAAACCAAGGCAGCTCACAATAAGAAATAAATCCCTTTAAAAACCAATAACCATAAAACAAGTATAAACAGTTGCAAAACAGCTTAAAGTGGCATGATTCCAAATTTTGGGTTGGGTGAATGAAGTTTATTTATTTATCTTTATTTATTTATTATTTGATTTATATCCCACCCTCCTCCCAGTAGGAGCCCAGGGCGGCAAACAAAAGCACTAAAGACACTTTAAAAATAATAAAAACAGACTTTAAAATATATTAAAACAAAACATCTTTTAAAACATTTGTAAAAGTTTTAAAAACATTTTTTTTAAAGAAAGGGTTTTAAAACATATTAAAAAGCAATTCCAACACAGACACAGACTGGGATAAGGTCTCAACTTAAAAGGCTTGTTAAAAGAACAAGTTCCTTATCACTTGAGGGTACAGTTTTCCCTGGTTGAGTAAGCCCCACTGAATACATTGGGACTTGCTTCTGAGTAAACAAACATAGGATTGCACTATAAATATCTTTACAGGTTGTGTAAATAATGAACATATTTGATAGTCATGCTTATATAAATATTTTGTCATACTGTGTCCCAATAAGTATCCGATTTCACACTATGACTTCCTCTACATTTTAAGTATGCGTTGGGGTGGTCATGGTTCTCCATTGTCTTCATCCTGAGGGGCAGATAGGCTGAGAGATGGTGAGTAGCCCATGGTCACCCACTACAATTTATAGCTCATTTCCATTTTGAAAAATTAATTAAAACAATTTACATGCAGTCAAAATTTATTAAGTGGATTCACACAATACGTTTAAAGCACATCCAACTCGCATTTAAAGCGCACGACTTCCCCTAAAGAATCCTGGGAAATGTCGTTTCCCCCTCACAGTTATAGTTCTCACCACTCTTAACAAACTGCAGTTCCCATGATTCTGTGGTGGGATTCATGTGCTTCAAATGGGTGTTGAATGTGCTTTAAATGAATGGTGTGGATCTGCCCTAGGTATGATGTGCATTCAAGAGTGAATTGACAAGAACAATTTTAAAAGATACTTCTTACTCTTACTCATTTCTCAGACCTCTTTCTGAAGTGAAGGGTCAAATCTGTATAGATGTTTGGAGCAGCCACGTTAAAAGGGCAGGGCATTCCAGGCAGGGGGTTGCCAACCCTGCTTGGAGATGGATGTCTTTGCAGAGGATTCCTAGTCAAGGTTTACCAACAGCACAATCCAAACTATATCTACTCAGAAGTCAGTCCTGTTGAGTTCTATGGAGCTTAATCCCTTAGTAAATGTGTTTAGAATTGTAGCCTTCAGGAGCATCCATCTTTACTCCCCAATGCTCCCATCTAACTTCTCCACAACACTAGGCTCCTTTGTCCCTACAGTGGCCTTCTGGTGAGTGGCCTGGCCTGAAGGCACTTAAACACTTCTTGCTGAAAGCAAGTAGGCTAGATTAAATGTTCCCTACCCAGGCTCCATCTTTTAGCTAAGATTTCTATTTCAATTTCCAATCAGATTTTTTTTTAATTGTATGCTCCAAGCAACTGTGATTGATGCTTAATGTATCATGCTTAAATGACATCACTCGGGCCCGCCCCGTGATATCACTTGGGCCTGCCTCCATTACATCACTCAGGCCCGCCTCCATGACATCACTAGGGTCCGCCCCTCAAATCTCAGGTTTTGGGATGCTTCTGACCTGGCAACCCTACAACAGAGCCTTTTCTGTTGTGACCCCTAGATTATGGAATGCCCTCCCCTGAGTGATAAGAAGACCCCCTCTCTTCCCATTTTTAGACAGCTTTTGAAGACCCGTCTTTTTATGCAAGCATTTGGTTAAATTTCTAGCCTTTATGCCATTATGTTGATGTTTTAAGGATTTTTTGCATTTGTTTATATATGGGTTTTTGGTCTGTTTTTATATTTTTAAATCTCAGTATAGTTTTATGTATGCTTCGTATTTTTTAATCTGTGTAATCTGCCTCAGGACCCGCATTCCAGGTGAGAGGTGGATAACAAAAATAAATTTATTATTATTATTTATGAATGGAAGGCTGATAGCCCAGAAGTAGCAGCACTGGGCCCTGCTGGCACTTTGACATTTGCCCCACCATGCCAGGTGCCTGCACTAGATCCATGAACAACTGCATCCAAATCTAAACCTGGCGGTTATGGTTTTTACCATGAGATTGTTCCTGAACTCAGCAGCTTCTGCTGGAGCTGGGGACTTGAGCTGGTGAAGACAGAATCTGAAGCGTAACAGGCAGAAGGTACCAGGTAAAGAGTGGAAGTACAGGCTCCTAGGAAGGATTCATACCAGGGCTGGCCAACCCAGAGGCTTCCTATAGCCTGCCAACAGCAGCAACCTAATTCCCTTCTATTCCTGGAGAAGACTTGAGGCATAAATGTTCACAATCCATGGCAGATCCCAAAACCTGGTCTCAATATCAGAACAGGTGCTAGCCTCAAGCTCCAGAATCCCTGACAACTATTCATAAAACATCAAACATTTCTGTTATTTTTACAGAATCAGGTCTTAACTCAAAAAGGAAGCAATGGCTAGCCAGACAAAGCTGGGACAAAAATAAGAGAGGGCAGGACAGAAGGAACAAGCAAGAGTCCAGCACTGTCATGTGCCTGTCCAAGCAGGGAAGGAGATCACTTGGGGAAATATTTGTAGGAATCTATCTAGAGTTTAATTCTATTAACTACGGCCAATCAGAAGAGAATAGACAGTCTACAATTCCAGACAGCCTGCTGTTGCCAAAAATCAGTGGAAGAAAGGAATGGAATGTCTCCCAGAAAAACCAATGGCACTGGTTCAAGACCCACTTGGGCCTCTAGGCCTGGCACTCTCCATAACAGTAGGCCAGTTACAAGATATGTTTTCTAGCAACTCTGCTACATCTAACCTTGTGAGATCCCTGGATGAAAAGGAAAATCCTTTTGTTACAATGTACGTACTTGGAGTTTTGGCAAAGACGGCTGCCTGGAATAGCTCTGCTGCAACATTCAAGAATTTAACAAAGAGGAGCTTCAATAATGTTTTGGGAATACACAAAACAATGAGAACGCAAAATTGTTTTGCTTATCCAAAAGGAAACAAAAAGGTGGCTTGACTAAGACTTCCACAGTGAGAATGTTCTGGTTAACAAAGGTCTGATAGAAAGTGGTGTGTGGGGAGCTCCCACAAGAAGTTTAGATTGGATTGTTTTTAAAAAAAACAAAAGGTGCACTCTTTTTTCTGTATAGAAATATATTTACTCTTTCTTACAGGAAAAACAATTTTGTATAGTATTCATATTCTTTACTAAACTTGATAGAAGAAAAATGCCACGGCTGTCAAATTTTGGGCTGTATATATTTGCCTAGTCTGGATGATAACTGCCTCTATTCTCTTCACAAGGAGAGGCTACTCAAGAGAGCTATCCTCTGTCTCCTCAGGTTGCACAAGCTACAGGTTAAAGCTGCAGAGTGCTTCAGTGTTGATTTAGCTTGTGTATATCCCACTGGGAAGGACAGCATATAAATAATCCATATTTTATAGTATTTTTATACTGTAAGTCGCCTTGACACTATTTTTAGTAGTAGATGTCGAAGAAAACAACAACAACAACAACAACAACAACAATAATAATAATAATAATAAACTCTATGCTGGTGGAAAGAAAGATATGGTACCATCATTCCAGTGGAGCTCTCGCCAGATATCCTGGAGGAACAGTCTGCTGGTGGACCTGTTCTGCCAACAATGATATAGTGGAATAGCTAAAATGGGGTGGGGTTGTGGGTGGGCAGCCCACGGGTGGTACACACTTAAACTGCATGCTATACCACTTCAAACCATAGCTCTGCCCCACTAAAGTGTGACTTCACACCTGGTGCAAGAGAGAAGCTGCCCTTCATGAAGCACAACAGAGCATAGGATTCAGCACCCAACCACAGCACACCACCATCAGTATATAACCCCATAGAGGGAGATCATAATTCAGATGAGAGGGCATGCAGCATGGGGCTATATCACTCTGGCCCCATGTCAGGCACACTTAGAGATCACAAGGAAGACGTTTGGTGCTGGGAAACTGTAGAAACCTTACTTTACACAAAAAGGGTGCACTTCACACAAACATCCAGACCTCAGAAAACTTGAGCAGATTGCTAACACCTCTTCCTAGAATGCTTACAAATACTCTGCCTCAGGACTCCAGCCACAAACACCTAACAATCCGCATTCCATTCCTACAATTGGAGGTTATCAGCATAGACGGAACATCTCACCCAGTTAAGCAAGGGAAAGGAGAATCCATGCTACAAAGTAGAACTGTCTCCCGTCTTTCCCCTCTCCTGCTGCCCCACGTGCCATATGTGAGTACTGCCGCTTGTCTGAACTATATTGCCGTAACACTTTTCCACCTTACAGTGGGGAGCAGCATCTCCAATGCACAGGGGAGGCGCTCCCCCTCCCTGAAGTAAGCTCTTTGTTGGCAGCCACTCTGCTCCAGCCATTGCCCCTGCTGGTCACACACTGATGAGCACTGTTGCTTGGCAGGATCACAGAACAAAAGCCACTGCACACAGTGTTTCACTACAACCCCAAAGGGGATGTACACTCATGAGGCATGAACTCTGGCTGAGTACTCAGGTGGCACCACTCCCTCGAAAACACCCACTGTGCATCTCAGTCCAGAGACTATGTGCTTCAGCTGCTGACTATTGCTTGTTGCTCTCTGTATCTGTCCACAGGCCAATCTCCCATAAGTACAGGATCCATCCCATACCTCATTCCGTGCAAACCAGGAGAGAAGCCCATCCCATGACCAAAAGCACTGAGCAGGATATTACCAGCTGTTCTTCTGTGGGCTTGGTGATGTGTTTGCTCCAGACAGGCTCCTGCACCCTTGCAAGATCCATGTACACAATTATGCAACAGGTAATGGTGTTCCCAACAGATGGGGGAGGGTTCAACTGCCTCATCCCATCAGCACAAAGATTACTGCTAGCACAAAGGAACTTCCTCTCCTCTCCTCCCCCTGTGCACGCCCCATGCCCTCCCCAAATCTGATCCAGAGGGTTAGGGTAATATCTTTAGTACAGATTTAGGGGGCAAGAGGAAGGAGAGGGCGGGTAGTCCTGTTGTACTTGAGGCAATCCTTGCACTCATGGGACATTTACTTGGCACTACATTGGATACAACCCAACCCATGGAGCTGGTGCCATAAGAGATGCTGTACCTGCTATGTTGCTGTCTGTTCAGCCACAATCCAAGGCATGGGAGCTTTGCTGGGGCAAATGTATGCCTTTGCTTTTCAAGATTCACTACATTCCAGATACTGCTCAATAAAGTTTTGGCTCTACTCCATGCGTTCTTCCTTTCTAGCTAGGGATGGATAGAGATCCCTTTCCCAAACCCTAGTAAGATCTGACTTCAAGTGGCCTCAGATGGGACTCTGAAGAGAGTGAATAGCCTTGATGGGCTCAGGGACAGCAGCCCCTCCACTCTTTGCTCATTCAGGTTCCCTAGACTGTCCCATCTCTCATGGTACACAAGTGGGGTGATTGCTGCTGCCATGGTGTGGGAGGCAGTCAGTGGGAGACGGGGGGGGGAAAGGGAGGGATTGGGGATATGGAAGAGGAAGGATGAGGAGGCTCAGGGCAGTAAGTCCTGCCAGGAAGCTAGCTGGAAGGGACAGTCTACTGAGCAAACCAGAGGGTGGGTGTATGAATTGATCTCAAGGGTTGCCAGAGGAGCCAAGAGGACTACTTGGCCTATATAGGAGCCAGGCTATTTGTCCGTGCAGTACTCTGCCTGATTGGCTTAGGTGTACCTAGTCCTTCCTAATGTTGGATTGTAACCTGAATTCAAACCCAGGACCCCCTGAAGGTAAAAACAGAAGGTTTTCACCCAGCTAAGGCTCATGCTGCCAATGCTGTGCCTAGGCATCTATGATTAGGTGTTGGGGCTGCTGGTGTAAGGAAGATAAACCCCATGGGGTGCTTGATCCCTGTCTGCTACTGGGACTCAATGGTTGGGGAAGTGCTCCATGGAGGTTGCACAGTGGGTTTGAGTTCTGGGAGCTCTCCTCTTTGCCCCGACATGGCCCCATTTTGCCAAGCATGTAAAAGGTGTGTGAGGCCATATTCAACCCTTCCCACTGGTGGGACTTGAACTGCTATATCTTACTTCTCAGCCCCATGCTCTGTGCAGTGAGCCACTGGAAGTTGCTAAGTCTGCCCTTGTTATCTGTCCTGATCCCTCCCTTCTGCTGCTTGGCAAAAGAGTCTTTTTCTTCCTGGGAGGGAGAACCATTTTCCTGGGAGGGCTGTGTGTGCCCAGGGAGCTACGTTTCTGCTATGTCATGTGGACTCTCCCTTTATGCATTGTGTTCCAAAATGGTGCTTGTGAGGAGTACAAGGAGATTTGAACTTCTGCTGCAGGGATGCCTGAGGACTGGCAATAGTGGGTTTATTAATAGCTACACCACTGGGGTTGATGGGCTGGGGGTGTTGTAGCATTTGTGCTTATGCAGTGTGTATAACATTGTACGGTTGTGTGTGTTCCCCCCCATTGACTAGAGTTCACTGGCTACCTCCATGTGTGGTGGCACCAGCACAGCCCCTGACTGGCAGCCCCTTGCAGTCTTTCCAAGGATGAAGGGGAGCGCCTGCCATTTCAATACCATTTTTATTTTTTTGTTCTGTATGGTTTTCCCTTCTCTCCCAGACTGAGCAGGTATAGGATACAGCAGCCTCTCCAGCAGCATAGTAGCATATCTTGCCCATCTGTTGAAATTAAGAACAGAGGTTCTCAAATTGGTCCATCGACACTAATGGTCCAAGAACTCAATTCATGTGGCCTGCAGAGAGGTTGTGGAACAGACAAAAATGTCTGTACTTGGCCCTGTACTTAATTTATTTTTCTGAAAATGGAGATCACTCCCATGTTGACCATGGCCAGATTATCCAACAGGCTAATAAGACCATGGCTTAAGAAACATGATTTTCATAGTAAGATGCTGGTGCAGCCTACTAATTTTTCCCTAAAAAAGTATGAGTTAAATTGGCCATTCTCAGCAGCCTGACTAAGGACCTGTTACATTCATCATACAGAGCTGGTTCTGAAGACACCAGCATTGAAACAAAGTTGTTTATGAAGTGGTCTACTGAGACACTCAGAACATTTCAAGTGGTCCCTGGAGGAAAAAAGTTTGAGAACCTTTGAGAATTAGTATAGGATTGCTTTGTTAGATAGGTAAACTGGAAACTTTGAAACAGAGGTGAAAATAAACCTGTAGAATAAGGCCCATCGCCCTGGCCTGGTTAAGATGCACCGGTTTATTTGACTTCCAGTACACTGCCCCAGGACCTTAGATTTGCTCAGCCTATTCGTTTAGACTACTAGATTGGTCATCCACTGTGAGAAGGGACCAGGGAATGCTGCCTCTGCAGCTTGCAGAAACACTTACTAACAAAGCAAGAAGAACATATGTCAGACCCTCACAAGAACTTGTGCTTGCCAAGTTGTCCACAGGCAACAGCCCTAACACAGGACCAAAACTGGATGAGAACATGAACTCGTACTACCTATTATAGTGCCAAACGAGTATGTGAACAGAATGTATGGATTTTGCAGGCTTTGCATCAGGTCTTAAAAGAAAAAGGGGACAGGGACGGTGTAGCTAATATACTCAAAGTGTTTAAAATCAGTATAATCACAGCAAAAAGCCAGCCTCTTGGGCCTCTCGGCTCCCCATCACCAACAAAGTGGCAATATTACTTCCTGTGTCTCTTCACTTGAAGCTATAAGTATTTCAAAACAGAGCCAGTCCTGTAACATTGGTACAGTCTCAAGCAGTACAGTGCTGCTTGGTTTCATTTAGTATCTTGGCATAGAAAAAATATTGACTTGCACATAATGCTAAGCCATAGCTTGCTTAATAAACCACAAAGTAACCATGAGTGGTCCCATAGATGATCAAACAAACCATGGCATGTTTCTCCAAAGTCTGGCTTGTTTTCCAGCTGCTCTTGCCTATTGCTTTTGTAGCTTGGTGAGTATCTGGGGTGGGGTGGTTAAACAACCCATGGCTAAAGAGGAGTGCTGGGTTCGGACATAATGCTAAGCCATAATTAAACCAAGATTTGTAAGCTCACAACAAACCATGGCTTCAGTTCATCATTTGCTGGCAGTAAACAAGCCATAGCTACGCATCTGGGCACAGTTCACTCATAACACAAATACACGAATTTAATAAACCATGGCTTAGCATTTACGAATGAAGCTATTGTGGATACACTGGAGTGGTGGATTCAAAATGTTGTAACAGGGAACCTTGGATTTTTAGGAAGTCTGTCAGGAGATCCTCAACAAGAAGATAAATAATGCTGGACAAGCTTCCCTGAAAGACAACTTGTCCAACATTACACATCTTTTCCTGTAACGCAGCCACAGGAGAGCATTGGGGCTGTTATAGCCCTGGTCTTAGTACAAATGGGTAACAGTGAGGCCAGAGGCAAGCACCCAAGACCACCTCAAGGCTTGAGAAGGTTCTGACACGGTGCCCTTCGGTGAGCTCCTACATGTGAGTGCCCCTTGGTGGGCTCAGGTACTGGTGGCACTCCTCTCTGAGCTATGCTATGTGGCTGCCATTTCAATTTCCCACAATGCCCTGGAGTGATATTATGTTGCTGGTGTTGTGGGATATTCAAATAGTGGTTGGCTGTCACTGGGCATCAGAATTTTTAAAAAAGAGGGTCCCAGGGCAGGTGTTGGTGATGGTCTGTGCCAAGGTGCTGGGGCTCCGACAGCTGCCCAAGGATGCCAACTGGTGACTTGATGTGCATTTTAAAACATCATCCAGAATCCTTAGGAATGCACTGGGGTACTGTGGCAAGCTTGCAGTGATTCTGTAATAGATTATTATTAACATTTATTATCTGCTCTCCACCCAAAGGTCCCAGGACAGGTTATAACAATTTCAAAACACAGCATTAAATGCATCAATGTAGAAAGACTTTCTTGAAGGTTTAAATTTTGAAGACCATTACTCTAGAGCAAACAGATTTTGTTTGATGAAAGAATGTGACAGCACAAACAACAGCCTTTTTATTTCATACTTATGGCAGAGAAATACTTGTTCCTGACAGTATAAACAATTATCTATTTACAATTTATATTATAAGCAATTATGTATACATGTTATGCACAAAGTGCCCTTCCTGTAATATTATTATTTTAAATGTGCATCAGTTACTATTACTGCAATACTGGATCTCTCTGCAATTTTTGATGCTATTGACCATGGTATCCTCCTGGATTGACTATGTGAGATGGGTATCAGAGACACTGTACTACAGTGGTTCCATTCCTACCTGCATGGTCGAGTCCAGAGAGTAGCACTGGGGGAGTGCTTTTTGAACATCTGTGCTAGGGGGTTCCACAGGGCACTATTTTGTCTCCAATTCCATTTAACATCTATATGAAGCCACTGGGAGTGGTTGTCAGGAGGTTTGGAGCATGATGCCAGGCTGTAAAAGCTCTGGACCAGTGATGGTGTGGTGGACTGGTGACAGCCAATAAATTGAGTTTGAATCATCTGAAGATAGAGGCTCTGTGGTAGGTGGTTCCCAGAAGATAGGCCAGTTGCCTGTTCTGGATGGGTTTTCACACCCTCTAAAGGAACAGGTATGCTAAAGGAGCAGGTACTGGTCCAAGTGATCTCAGTGGCTAGGAGTGCCTTCTATCAGCTTTGTCTAGTACGCAGCTGTATCTGGATCAGGTTAACTTAGTCCATGCATTGGTAACCTCAAGACTGGATTACTGCAATGTGCTCTATGTAGGACTGCTCTTGGGCCTGGTCTGGATGTTCTAGCTGGTGTAGAATGTAGCAGCCAGACAGCTGATAGCATGTGACACCTCTGATAAAATATCTGCACTGGCTGCCCATATGCTACCAGGCCAGGTTCAAGGCTCCTGTGACAAGTGAACAACTTGGGTCCAGAATACCTTAGGGACCACTTGAGCCCTTATATCCTAGCTTAATCACTGAGATAATCTAGAGCTCTATTAGTTGTTCCCCATGTTACAGAGGTCCAACTGACCTCAACCAGAAGTTGGCCATTTAGTGTCACCAGTCCAATTCTACAGAGCACTCTTCTATCTGAGATTCGGCAGGCACCCTTGCTTTTGTCTTTCAGGTATCTCTTGAAGACTTTTATTGTTGACAGACCTATGCAGCTGTTTAGAATCATAGAATAGTAGAGTTGGAAGGGGCCTATAAGGCCATCAAGTCCAACCCCCTGCTCAATGCAGGAACCCAAATCAAAGCATTCCCGACAGATGGCTGTTTAGCTGCCTCTTGAATGCCTCTAGTGTCGGAGAGCCCACCACCTCTCTAGGTAATTGGTTCCATTGTCGTATGGCTCTAACAGTTAGGACATTTTTCCTGATGTCCAGTTGAAATCTGGCTTCCTGCAACTTGAGCCCATTATTCCATGTCCTGCACTCTGGGATGATTGAGAAGAGATCCCGGCCCTCCTCTGTGTGACAACCTTTCATGTACTTGAAGAGTACTATCATATCTCCCCTCAGTCTTCTCTTCTCCAGGCTAAACATGCCCAATTCCTTCAGTCTCTCCTCATAGGGCTTGGTTTCCAGTCCCCTGATCATCCTTGTTGCCCTCCTCTGAAACTGTTCCAGTTTGTCTGCATCCTTCTTGAAGTGCAGAGACCAGAACTGTATGCAGTATTCAAGATGAGGCCTAACCAGTGCTGAATAGAGGGGAACTAATACTTCACGCGATTTGGAAACTATACTTCTGTTAATGCAGCCTAATATAGTGTTTACCTTTTCTGCAGCCACATCACACTGTTGACTCATATTCAGCTTGTGATCAATGACAATTCCAAGATCCTTCTCACATGCCGTATGGCTGAGCCAAGTATCCCCCATCTTATAACTGTGCATTTGGGTATTTTTTCCTAAGTGTAGAACTTCGCATTTATCCCTGTTGAATTTCATTCTGTTGTTTTCAGCCCAATGCTCCAGCCTATCAAGGTCCCTTTGAATTTTGTTTCTGTCTTCCACGGTATTAGCTATGCCCCCACTTTTGTATCATCTGCAAATTTGATAAGCATGCTCTGTACCTCCTCATCCAAATCTTTAATAAAAATGTTGAAGAGCACTGGGCCCAGGACCGAGCCCTGTGGTACCCCACTCGTTACTTCCACCCAGTTTGAGAAGGTACCATTGATAAGCACTCTGAGTACAATTCTGGAGCCAGCTGTGGATCCACCTGATAGTTGTTCCATCCAGCCCACATTTAGCTAGCTTGCTAATCAGAATATCATGGGGCACTTTGTCAAAAGCTTTGCTGAAGTCGAAACATATTATGTCCACAGCATTCCCACAGTCTACAAGGGAGGTTACCCGATACAAAAATGAGATGAGATTAGTTTGGCAGGATTTGTTCTTCATAAATCTGTGTTGGCTCCTAGTAATCTTAAATCCTAGTTTAAGATGTCTCTTGAGTAGCTAGCCACTTTAATTGTTGCTTTTGTTTTGCTTTTATATGTTTTTATGTCGCTGTGTATTGGCCTGATGTTTTGCAAGAGGGCTGTATAGAAATACTTTTAGAAATAAATTTCAGTATATTTGTGTGTTGTGCACACACACATGACTTTGCACAAGTTGAGAAACAACATCAAGGATATTTATTAATAGTCTGCAAGAGGTGTGAGCAGTGAGGTGGCAAATGCTGCTGCTGACCCAATGAGTCAGGTTAGCAGAAGCAAGGAAAGAACTGTGGAAGGACAGAATAGAATTAGAATAGTACAGAAACTGGACAAGGCAACAGCAAATGACACAATGGGCAGGTGAAGACAAAAAATGCTCATAGCTAAGTACAATTTAAACTTTTCGTATGTGGATAGACTTTGAGTTAATTATAACCTCCCTAAAAAACAATCTAGAAGTCACTGTGGACAGCCAAGGACTCTTCCTTAATGCACCAAGGAGGTGGGAGAAAGCAAGCAAATAATAATGTGTCAGGTATAGCACTGACATGGGTCTGCACAGCATAACTGGTGAATATAAAAAAATATTAGAAAGCAGTTACAAAAGACAGCAGGCATTGCTTCTGTGTTGGAAAGTACTTTCAGGCATGGCTTTCTTGTCTTCTCCTGTGATATGAAAAAGAGAGGACAATAAAGCGGTGTGTGTGGGGGGAATGGCATATTTAACAGGGCCTTGAAGGATTCTGGATGAAGGAAGAAGAGAGTTTAGGGGTCTTCTCGTTGTTATGTCCTTAGAAAGGGCAAGAACATAATTTTACTGTTTTTATTGTTGCCAGTGTTTAAAATCTCCTATATAAGTTGCTCTTTAAGTCCCTTGGGGACTGGACTGGAGAACAGGATATTAAATACTCTGCAACAAAGGGTAGCCATCCGGCAGTCCGAGGGCCTAATCTAACCCACCCAATGAAGTTTTTTGTTTTCATGCCCTCCAAGGCCTGATTGATTTTGATGACAAAGGCAAAAAGAATAAAGAAATAGGGTACAAACAGTACTGGGGTGGGCAGGGTGGTGTAAACCCCCTGATGAAAATGCAAATTACAATCTCCCCAGTCATCAGATTGAGCACTTGATGTGCAGAGAGGGATAATAATGCCACCTCCTTCTCAGCTATCTGCATGGATCAGTTGAGGAAGGGGGGCTGTGTTCCCATCCATGTGTGGTATGTGTGTGTATTACATGTGACTGAGAGTGTGAGAGAGCCACACCTACTTTTGGCTACACCTCCCACTGTCATGCAGTCCCTGGAGGATTGGCCAAAGATGAATACAGCCTTCAGACCAAAAACGACCTGTTCTAAGCAAATAAACAGTTTACTGCACTTACATCAATTTGCACTCTGCTTGCTTAAATCAACCAGGCTGACTTTTGACTAGATAAGCATAGGACTGCATTTAGTAGCCTTTTAAATAAATCACATCAACTCTGTGTATTCTTTGTGTTAGCTGCTTCCGTTGCGGCAGATTGCTTTTAAGATTGTACTTTTGGTTTTCTAAGGCTCTTGCTATGTTTTGTCACCTGTTCTCATACTCTCAACTCCTAGCTATCTGCCCTCAGACCCTCCCACTCCTTTCATGATCCTGCCATTGCACTGTAAAGTCCGGACAGGTTAGACCTTTGTTGTGATAAGAAAGTAAGAAATTTATAGGCATTAATCTTTATACCCCTCCTTCCTCACCATAAAGTATTTGATTTTTTTCTTATTTTCTAGTTGCTTAGAAAGTATAGACAAAGAGAGTTGGAAGGTACCTTGGAGGTCATCTACTCCAACCCTTGCTCAATGCAGGATCTGCAATACAGGATGCAACTACAGCATCCCTGACAGATGGTCATGGGGAATAACAATAAATAAAATATTGTTATTATTATTATAAAACTATTAGTAATTGGATAGGGTATAGCAGAGTATTATGCCTATAAAATGCAGGCTGTGACATATTCCGTGCATGCATAAATCTACAATGAATACAACAAGAAGGTTCCTTTAAGTTATATCTTTTTCTTCCATTAGAAATAGGGCTATTACTATCTGTATGGTCTTTGGTAGACCTCGGGCAAAATAATAATAATCAGTGCTCTACTCTTCCAAAGAAGCAAAAAGGATCCTTTATTGTAGTGGAAGATCAAGTACTCATTGTGGTTTCATCCCAAATATTTCACAATAAGTAAGGGCCAAGGTATTGAGGAGGTCCACAGCTCAGTGGTAGAGCATCCACTTTCAATCCAGGTTCAGTCCCTCAGCATCACCAGGTGCAGCTGGGAAGGACTCCTGTCTGAAACCTTGGAAAGCTGCTGTCACTCAGTGTGGACAATATTGAACTAGATAGACCACTGGTCTGACTCAGTATAAGGCAGCTTCCTAAATTCATATGGAAGTTGGCTTTGTTTAGGGCTTGGTAACTTGGGGAGCCCACCAGAAATTGCCCCTACTATCTCTGCCTTTTTTCCTTACACCACATTGCAGGTAGCTTGGTGAGACACCTACAAGACAACCCTGAACCACTGATGGATTCTGTTTATCCTAATTCAGACTGTGATGGGTCTAATGATGGATCACCTAATCTAGTCAGATTACATATATTACACACACCATGAATACCCTGGCAATTTTTTTTGTCTTTACCAAATCCCTCAATTCATAGGATGCTATGAGGGAGGATGTAAGTGAGAGCAAGAAATTTGTTTTGGCAATACTTCCAGTTGGAAACTAACATGTAATCTGACATTGCACATGTTCTTATATTCAGGAAGCATCATCACACGGGATGTCACACGAAGCAGGTATTTGTGGTTCAAGTTCCTAACATTGTTAGGAAAGTTCAGTTTACCCTGGGAGAGTCAGCACTCCTTTTAAGCAAGCAGTGGTTGTTGCTTGACATGTGGGCAGGGGTTTTGCAAATATGGCATGCACAATTGCCTTTTATTTACTTATTAATTGAAGACATTTATATACCACTTAATTATTCACATTTCTAAGCAGTGTACACACTCAAAAAAAGAAGCAGTAAAACCAGAAAAAATTATCATAAAACCAAACATAAAAACCAAACATACCTTAAAATGCCTGCTGGAACATTAAAGTCTTAGTATGCACCTGAACCTCAGCAAGGAGGGTGCCTGTCTAATTTCAGATGGGAGTTCCATGGGCTTGGGCCCACAATACTGAATGCATGGCTTCCAATCATTACGAGCTACACAACTGGCCATGGGGAGGGGACCACCAATGGAGATTCCCCCAAAGATCTCAGTGATCAGGCTGGGATGTAAGGAAACGGGTGGTCCTTAAGATATAATGAGCCCAAGTTGTTAAAGGCCTTGTAATTTATTTATTTATTTATTTATTAGGCTTTTATACCACCCGACTAGCAATAGCTCTCTGGGCGGTGAACACAAAGAATACAATAAAATCACACAATATGATACAGCAAAACATATAAAAACAGTCAAAAATCAATTACAACAAAATTTTACAAATTAAATTAACTTAAATTAAAACGCTTCAGAGAAGAGGAAGGTTTTAACTTGGCGCCGAAAAGAAAACAACGTCGGCGCCAAGTGCACCTCCTTGGGGAGACTGTTCCACAGTTCGGGGGCCACCACTGAGAAGGCCCTAGATCTTGTCACCACCCTCTGGGCCTCTCTATGAGTCGGAACCTGGAGGAGGGCCTTCGTAGTAGAACGTAGTGTACAGGCCGATTCATATCGGGAGAGGCGTTCCAACAAGTATCGTGGTCTCGCACCGTATAAGGCTTTATAGCTTAATACCAACACTTTGAATCTAGCCCGGAAGCATATTGGCAGCCAGTGCAAGCGAGCCAGAACAGGTGTTATATGCTCGGACCGCTTGGTCCTTGTTAGCAGTCTGGCTGCCGCATTTTGCACTAGCTGTAGCTTCCGAACTGTCTTCAGAGGTAGCCCTACGTAGAGCGCATTGCAGTAATCCAAACGCGAGGTTACCAGAGCATGTACCACTGATGTAAGGTTCAAAGAACCTTGAACATGGCTTGGTAATATATAGGCAGGCAGTGCAATTTTTTTAAACACTAGATTTATGTGCTGGCTGTTCACAGCATGTTCCTGAGTGCTCCAGAGGGCCATCCACCACTTCTGGTACTGTTAGCCTCTGGACCACCTGAAATAACTCTGCTGGATGGCTCACCAAGGATGCCTTCAGCACCACTTGGTAGGCAGCACTGTGTGATTTAACAAGCTTTTGGTCAGCTTTGGAGTGAATTTTTCGCCATCTGCACTACAGTCATCTCCCAGCCTGCTTCACTGACCAAAACTCCATTGATCAAACCAAGGTGCAGTGCAGGCCCTGGAAAATAGAAAAGGACCCCCAGAAGCAATCATGTCAACAGTTCTCCTCATCTCCCCATCCCACAACGAGACCAAGGCCTCAACAAGTGTTTGGTATTTTAAAAAATATAAAATGAAATAGGAACTAAGTTTCATGGTCCTATTTCTTAGCAGTGATATAAATGCAAGCAGCAGAGTGAGAATATAAACCAAGTCCACACCTTTCCCCTAGGCACAAATAACAGCAGACACAACCTTCTTAGGTAAAAAGATAAAGAATATTTACTCACGATCTTTCATATGTTCAGGAAACATAGGCTCTAGCTTAGATGAAAGAAAAAGTAGAAGTCTTAGTCCATTTTAGTCTTTGGTAATGATGCTCCCAGGAGAGCATCTGCCATGTGGCCTCTCCCAGAGGTAAAGAGATCAGTAATAGAGATTATTCAGAAATCCCCAGGACAAACGAGGAGGAAGCCAGGTAACTAACCCCACCCATCAGGAAGTTACATCATGGTAAACAGGTACATGGGATATTTCCCCAAATATCCCTTAAAGGGAACATCTCACTTTTACAAGGGAACATGCAAGTTTGCCTATTCCTACACTCCTCCTCAAATTTGCATGCAAGAATCTAACAGGCCCATTTTGACATGAAGTCTCTGGAAACAGTCTCTTGGCAATGGCTTTGTCAAGATGTCAGCTGATCTCTCTAGTAGGACAGTAGTTCATCTCGATGAATCCTTTTTCTGTCAACTCACGGACAATATGATACTTTATTGCTACATGTTTAGTGTGTGGAGTGATTCTCTCAATCTGAGAAAGTCTAATACAACTTTGGTTGTCTTCCATCATCTGGATTGGTCTTTGCACTCTTATTCCAAAATCCTTTAGTAGTCTGTTAAGCCAAATGGCTTCTTTGCACACTTCTGCAGCAGCTATGTACTCAGATTCTGTGGAAGAAAATGCTATTATGTCTTGCTTGTGACTAGCCCAGGAGATAGGTCCATCTCCATACGTAAACAGGAAGCCACTAGTTGACTTGGAGTCTGAGCTGTCTCCAGCCCAGTCCGCATCAGTGTAGCACACAAGCTTTGGATCACTATTAGCTGGCAATCTCAGTTTAAGGTCCATAGTCCCTTTCAAGTATCTAGCCACCCTTTTGACAGCAATCCAGTCTTTTTGTGTGGGTGTGTGTTGGAAGGCAGAGCTGGGGTCCCAATCCCGGGGAGCTGGATCCCAGAGAGTTGGAAGAAGAGTATTCGGATGGATGGCAGAGGGAAGGGGGAGGAACTTCCCCCCTTTGGAGCGAAGACGAAACAGAGGAACTGCCAGTGATAAGGTCGCTTAGCAACGGGGAGCCTGAGCCCTCCCTGGACATTCTCACGCCTCCCCCTCTTTCAGGCTCAGAGCAAGAGGGGAAAGAGGGAGGGCTACTCACAGCCGAAAAGCGGGGAGGCAGTTTACCATCAGCCCCTCCCCTATCCCCCATCCTGGAATCGGAAACTTCAGAAGAGGAGGGGGTGATGCTTCCCCCCTCACCGCGCACACGCAGACAGCTGAAAAGACAGGAGAGAAGGGGGGGAAGGTGGGCAGTACCTGAGGGGCAGTTAAGGAGGAGCGAAAGATTGCGCGCCCGTTTGGCCCCTTCTTAAAGAACAGGCGGGAAGAAGTCCCTTGCTCTGTCAACTTTCTCCCAATGCCGCAGGACCTGTATCCCTGTATTGCTTCATGAGAAAACGCAGTCTTTGTTTGGACATTACCCTAATAAAACACGAATTAACTACAGCCGTTGGTCTGGTTCCTGAGTCACATCCTGGGCCTGACAGCTTGACAGAGCCACCTAAATCACCCTCAACGCTCTCTTCACTTGACTGGGACAAGATGTCAAAGGGAGCAGCGGGGGGGACGAACCCCACTTCTGAGACGGAAGAAGTGGAACTCTTGAGGACTAAGGTAGCTGATTTGCAGACGGATGTTCAAGCCCTGCTAGCAGCAGTCAAGGCGCTGAAGACGGATAATCAAACCTTGAAGGCCACGATAGACCAGATGCGAACAGCCCCTCCAGCTGCCGTAGTAAAGGTTCCCATTGGATTGCCCCCAAAATACGCGGGACAAAGTGATCAGTTGGCAACCTTCGTGGCTCAATGTGAGTTATATCTGGATGTCAGCACACGGAATTTCCAGACGATGGGGCTAAAGTAGCTTTCGTGATTAGCCTCCTGGAGGGAGAAGCTGCAAAATGGGTGACTCCGTATCTCGTGAGAAAGGATACTGTCTTAGGAAGGTACAGAGGATTTATACAGGAGATGACCGAGATGTTTCAAGACCCGCAAAGGGCTGAAACAGTAGCGCGGCAACTAGGCGCTCTGAAGCAAGCTAAAGGGACTGTTTCCGAGTACACTAACGCTTTTAAAATTCTGTCCCAGGAAACTGGTTACAATGACGCCGCCCTGATATTTATGTACCGGAGTGGATTAAATGCTGAAATCCTGGATGAGTTGGCCAGGACCTCCCCCCCGCTGACCTACCAGGGCTCATCCGGCTATGCCTACAGATAGATCACCGGATAGAAGGAAGGCGCCTGGAAAGGAAGCAGGAGGTCCCGAGATACTCAGCCTCGGCATCCCGCAACAAGACCCTTCCCACTGCAGGGATGGCAGGTAATGCAACTGAGGGACAGGGAGGGGCTAGGCCAAGACTGTCTGAAGAAGAAAAGGAAAGACGACGCCGGGAACGTTTATGCTTTTATTGTTCAAAGCCGGGCCATGTGGCCAGAGACTGTGGACTGAAAGGGGGGAAAGCCGAGCCGTCGGGAAACTAGAACACCCAGTCCATGTGCAGGCCGGTGGACTGGGGGCAGCGTTGTATAAAGGCCCCCCAACGATCCAACCTCCCTCAAAGGGGGTGTTGGTCTTGCCTATTCGGATTACAACTTCCAGAGGAGTGGTGTTTAATTCCACTGCCTTAATTGACAGTGGAGCCTCCACAAATTTATTGATGCAAAGTTAGTCAAGCGTCATGGAATTTCCCGGTGGAAACTGGACGCTCCCCTAGCTGTGGAGACTATCGATGGGAGACCCCTGAAGTCAGGAGGGGTGACACAAGCCACGGAGGAAGTGAAACTTCAAATCCCTGGGCACGAAGAGTTCATTTCGCTATACGTGTCAGATCTCTCGAACTTTGAGGTGATTCTGGGAATGCCCTGGCTAGCAAAGCATGAACCCAAAATAAGTTGGAAGGAGGCGGTGGTGTGGTTCACCTCACAGTATTGCCAGGAGAACTGTCAACCTGAAGAAATCAAGAACACCCTAGCGGGGGCAGTGCAAGAGATCGAGCAAGTGACCCTGCCGCCAAAGTATGAAGAATTCAAAGATGTGTTTGATGAAAAAGAGGCAGAGACTTTACCCCCCCACCGCCCTTACGACTGTGCGATTGACCTAGTGCCAGGAGCCAGCATCCCATCAGGGAGAATCTACTCTCTCACAGAGAATGAGAGGGAGGCCCTGAAGGAATTCCTGGATAAAAACCTGAGGCGAGGATTCATACGCCCCTCACAATCCCCTGCTGGAGCGCCACTATTGTTTGTGAAAAAGAAGGGGGGGAACTCAGACCCTGTAACGACTATCGCGCATTGAACCAGATCACCATCCCCAACAGCTACCCGCTGCCCCTGATCTCAGAGTTGCTGGACCGACTGCGCTCTGCAAAAATCTTCACGAAGTTGGATTTGAGAGGAGCGTACAATCTGATCAGAATGAAGGAGGGAGATGAATGGAAAACAGGATTCTTGACCGCTTACGGACAGTATGAATACCTGGTCATGCCGTTTGGGCTTTGTGGAAGCCCAGGAATTTTTCAAAAATTCATGAACGACGTGTTTAGAGACTTGTTGGACACGTATGTAATCTGTTACTTAGATGATATCCTGGTGTTCTCAAAGAACCAGGAAGACCACGACCAGCATGTGAAGACGGTGTTGAAGAGACTGAGAGAAAATCACCTGTATGCTAAATTAGAGAAATGTGGATTTGACCTCAAGTCTCTAGACTTCCTTGGATATCGAATCTCAGCGGAAGGCGTGGAGATGGACCCAGGGAAAGTAAGCTGCATATTGGACTGGGGCCAACCTGTCACCAAAAAGGATGTACAACGGTTTTTGGGGTTTGCCAATTATTACAGAAAGTTCATTCCAGGGTTTTCCAAATTAACAGCTCCTCTGACTGACTGTTTAAGGGGGAAGAAGAAGTTTCAATGGACAGAGAACGCCACCGAGGCCTTTGAGGAGCTGAAGAGAAGGTTTGCTACTGAGCCCATTCTGCGCTTTGCTGATCCGAACCGCCCTTTCGTAGTGGAAGCAGATGCTTCAGATTTTGCCATCGGGGGGGTCCTGCTACAATTAGACCAAGAAGGGAAGGAGCTGCACCCCTGTGCGTACTTCTCTCTGAAGTTAAAGCCTGCAGAGAAGAACTACACAGTTTGGGAGAAGGAGCTGCTGGCCATCAAGGACTCTTTTGAAAACTGGAGACAATACCTAGAGGGGACCTCTCATCGAATTGAAGTGCGCTCCGACCACAAGAATCTTGAAAGCCTCCAAACCGCCAGAAAGCTGAACCAGAGACAGATAAGATGGTCCCAGTTCTTCACTAGGTTTAACTTCCAGATTACTTACCATGCCCAAGCCAAAAACCAGAGAGCGGATGCCTTATCCAGACAGCCACAATACAAAGAAAGTGAATCCGAGGACCAGCCTCAGTACGTAATCCCGCCAGAGAAATTAACGTTGGGAGTATGCCAGCCTTCATGGGAAGAGGAACTCAAAAAGGCACAACAAGAAGATGCAGACATGCTAAAATATCAGCAGGAGACGGGACAAGGTCAAGACTCAGAAGTAACCTTTCACTGGAGAAATGGACTGTTATGGTTCAAAACCGCCAGATATGTGCCAGAAGGGGAATTAAGGCTCAGAATCCTACGCCAGTGTCATGATTCCATCACAGCGGGACACTTTGGGATTTACAAGACCATTCAGAACGTGGCCAAGGACTTCTGGTGGCCTAAAATGCGTCGGGATATTGAGAGTTATGTAAAGTCCTGCTCTGTCTGTCTGCGGACAAAAACACAAACAGGGACACCAGCAGGACTGTTACAACCGTTGCCTGTCCCACACGAACCCTGGAAGGACCTCTCCATGGATTTTATAACTGATCTACCCAAGTCCCAAGGAATGACAGCCATCTTAGTAGTGGTGGATCTACTTACCAAAATGGCACACTTTCTTCCTTGTGCAGGGGCCTTAGAGGCTAAAGAAACGGCCAAGTTATTCATCAAAGAAGTCTACCGGTTGCATGGATTGCCAAACAGCGTAGTCTCAGACCGAGGAACTCAGTTCACAGCCAAATTTTGGAGAGCAATGTGGAAACAGTTGCAGACGGAATTAAAACTCTCCTCCGCCCATCACCCCCAGACAGATGGGCAGACGGAATGCTTGAATGCCGTTTTGGCAAGATATTTACGAAGTTATGTGTCCTATCAACAGACTGACTGGGTATCATATTTGCATTTTGCAGAGTTCGCCTACAACAATTCTCTGCACTCCAGCACTCAACAAACCCCGTTCTTTGCTAATTATGCATTCCATCCTAAAGTCTTTCCAAGCAGCTCAGAAGGAATGCTGGTACCGGCAGCTGAGAACTTCCTTAAGGAATTGCAAGCGGCGCAACAGACACTGAAACAGCAGTTAAACGAAGCCAAAACGGAGTACAAGTGAGTTGCTGACCTGCACAGGAAGGAGGGCCCCCCCCTTCAACCGGGAGACCAGGTATGGCTGTCCACCCGCTTCCTCCAGATGCCGGGCAAATGTACAAAATTACAAGACAAGAGGGTGGGTCCTTTCGAAATAGAAACTCAAATCAATCCCGTGGCGTACCGACTGAAGCTGCCTGACACGTTTAAAATACATCCTGTGTTCCATCGATCCCTCTTAACGAAAGCCGCCCCTCCCAGTGAGTTACGGTCGGAGGAACCTCCCAGAGCTCCACTCCTGGTAAATGAGCAGCTTGAGTTTGAAGTTGAGGAGATCTTAGATTCCAGGATCAGACGCCACAAGCTGCAGTACTTGATTCACTGGAAAGGCTATGGGGTGGCTGACAGATCATGGGAAGATGCAGCTGATGTGCATGCTCCAGAATTGGTAAAACTTTTCCATCAACGTTTTCCCCACCGTCCCAAGCCAGACAAGGGGAGGGGGGCACAGCCTGGGAGGGGGGATGGTGTCGGAAGGCAGAGTTGGGGTCCCAATCCTGGGGAGCTGGATCCCGGAGAGTTGGGAGAAGAGTATTCGGATGGATGGCAGAGGGAAGGGGGAGGAACTTCCCCCCTTTGGAGCGAAGACGAAACAGAGGAACTGCCAGTGATAAGGTCGCTTAGCAACGGGGAGCCTGAGCCCTCCCTGGACATTCTCACGCCTCCCCCTCTTTCAGGCTCAGAGCAAGAGGGGGAAGAGGGAGGGCTGCTCACAGCCGAAAAGCGGGGAGGCAGTTTACCATCAGCCCCTCCCCTATCCCCCATCCTGGAATCGGAAACTTCAGAAGAGGAGGGGGTGATGCTTCCCCCCTCACCGCGCACACGCAGACAGCTGAAAAGACAGGAGAGAAGGGGGGGAAGGTGGGCAGTACCTGAGGGGCAGTTAAGGAGGAGCGAAAGATTGCGCGCCCGTTTGGCCCCTTCTTAAAGAACAGGCGGGAAGAAGTCCCTTGCTCTGTCAACTTTCTCCCAATGCCGCAGGACCTGTATCCCTGTATTGCTTCATGAGAAAACGCAGTCTTTGTTTGGACATTACCCTAATAAAACACGAATTAACTACAGCCGTTGGTCTGGTTCCTGAGTCACATCCTGGGCCTGACAGTGTGCTAGTTTTCCTACATAGGATCCCTACTGCACTTGCTATGTCAGGTCTGGTGTTTGTTGTTAAGTACAGAAGCTTCCCTATTGCTGTTCTGTACTTGTTACTATTTGGTAAATGTTCACCTACATCATTGTCTTTAAGAAAGTCTGTTGCCATGGCCGTTGCTACAGGATAGGCATCTCTGAGTTCTAGAGTCTCTAAAAGATCAACAATCTTTTGCTTTTGGTTGAGTAGGTAGGAGCCATCTGCTTCCCTTTCAATCTGGATGCCTAGGTAGTGTGTTGCAGTGCCTAACTCTTTGATTTCAACTTCTTTGTTTAAATGATGTACAATTTCTCTGTAGTCTTGAACTCTTTGAGTTGCCACGACCAAGTCATCAACATAAATCAGAATATATGTCAAATGTCCATCTTTGCTTCTGTTGTACAGGCATTGGTCTACCTCACCTTGCTTGAAGCCTAGCTCCTTGAGCATTTTATCCAGTTTCTCATTCCAGGCCCTTGCAGCTTGCTTGAGTCCATACAGGCCCTTTTTAAGTTTGCACACAAGATGTGCTTGCTTCTGGTTCACGAAGCCTGGAGGTTGCTGCATGTACAACTCTTGTGTTATTTCTCCATGCAAAAAGGCAGTCTTGTCACCGAGATGCCAGACGTGCATCTGTTTGGAGGCTGCCACACCTAGTAGCATTCTTATCGTGCTATGTTTGACAACAGGAGCAAAATTAGCATTATACTCCTCTCCATATTTCTGCAGGAAACCTATGGCAACTAGTCTTGCCTTGTAGCATTCAATTTCTCCTCCTGCATCTTGCTTCACCTTGAATACCCATCTGCATCCTAAGGCTTTCTTGCCTGGTGGAAGTTCTGTCAGGGTCCAAGTCTTATTCTTGTGCAGTGCATCCATCTCCTCTTGAGCGGCTTTTCTCCACTGAGCGCCCTCGGATGCTGGCATCTGCTTGATCTCCTCCCAGGTTGATGGTTCTCTGGGTACTGCCAACTTTGCGAGGTAGGACAGGTGTAGAGGTGATACACCTTTGTTGGTTCTCGATGAGGATCTGGGAGTTTGTTCTGGGATCTGGTCTGGCTCTGCAGCATCTTCCAGTCCAGTCATCTCGTCATTCTCATCTGTGTCGGTGCCTCTCTCAACCTCGTCATCACTTTCTGCAGTCTGTGCCTCTTCCTCTTGCTCAAGGCTTGGGCCAGGTTGTGCAGATATCTGTGATGTCACTGGTATTTCATATGTGGGTACTGGCATATCTATGAGAGATTGGACATGGTGTCCTTGCTCTTCTGAGAAATCTAGCACAGTCCCTCTTTTGTCAGCTCTACTTCGTTCATCAAAGTAGACAACATGTCTTGTGCTGACTTCACCTGTCTTTAGGTTCATAACTCTGTAGCCTTTGCTACCAGGAGCATAGCCAATTAAAATAGTCTGTTCTGTTCTAGCATCTGTCTCTTGTTTTGCTATGTAGGCAAAAGCAATGCTTCCAAACACTCTGATATGTGCCAGGTTTGAAATCCTGCCATGCTACTATTGGAATGGGGTGTGTGTGGTGCCCTTGGTTGGCAATCTGTTCTGGATATACGTTGCAGCCACGATCGCGTCACCCCACAATCTTTTGGGTAGATCCGCATCAGCAGTCATGCATTTTGTCATTTCCAGAAGAGATCTAAGTCTCCTTTCAGAAATCCCATTCTGCTCTGGAGTAAGACTGATAGTCCTCCTGTGCAAAATGCCTTGTTCCTCCAGGAAACTTTGTGTTCACTGTTGTCACTTTGTAGAGCTTTCGACCTCCTTTCAAATTTTGTGGACACCATGGAGATGTATTTCTTCAGCATCTCATGTGTTTGACTCTTGTCCTTCAATAAGTCACACAGTACCTTGAAATATCATCCACAAAAATTAGAACATATCTATTCTTCCCAAGTGAGGGTACATTAAATGGTCCAAAGAGGTCACTGTGTATGAGATCTAGCACCTTGGTGCTTCTCTTTTCAGTCCTTGGTGGAAATGAGGGCCTAACACCCTTTTCCTCAATGCAATTTACGCACCTGCTTGCTTTATCATGGTACTCTTGGTTTACCTTGATACCTGTGGCAAGGTTCTGCTTTTGTAGCTGTAGGATCGCCTTTGGATCGCGATGTCCCAGTCTCCTGTGCCAAAGTTCTAGGGTGGTCTCATCCTTGTCCACCATGGCTGTGTTTACTTGTTCAGCTGTAAGACTCAGTTCATAAACACCATCATTTTCATAAGCTAGTGCAAACAATGTCTCATCTTTGGTCACTGTGCACTTTCCATCCTGGAAATGTATTGCAAATACCTTTTTATCTAATGCAGAAACTCTAAGCATATTGCAGCTCAATTCAGGAACAAATAAAACATGATCTGCTACATTTTCTATGGTTTGGTTAGATAGCTGGCACTTGAGAGCAATAGTTCCAGATCCATTAATATTCATATATTGACCGTTGGCAGTCTGGATTCTTCCTTTAGTATCACTATTTATTTCATCAAATAAATCTTCATTATAACAACTGCGGTTTGTACATCCACTGTCTAAAATCCAATTGTTTGATTTTTGCTTATAATTATTTGCTACAAGACCTTTATGCAGTAAAAGGAAATTTCTTCCTCTCTGAGGTCCCTGCTTATCCTTTGATAAAGCATGCTGCTTTTGTTCTCTTTGTTTAAAACTTGGAGAGCTACCATTGGCTGTTGAACTTTGGGTGAGTCACAGTCCCTAGCCAGGTGACAGTGCCTCCCACATGAAAAACAGCATTTATGATTGGTTCTTGGGAGGGGCTTTTCCCTTCCCTTTATCCTTCCTGCTAGCCATGTAATTTGAGCCATTATCATTTGAATCCCTTTGGACAACACATTTCTCTCTTAACTTTGCAAGAGCTTCTTCAAATTGAATCTCATGATCATGGTTTAAAAGAGAAATAAAAGTTCAGATTTCTCTCCCAATGTTCTCATAAGGAAACCCAACTTCTGTTGGTCATTAAAATCAAGCCCAGTCAATTTTAACTTGTTGAAAATAAGTACAAGGGATATGCCTTTCACAGTCTTTCTTTGTCTCTAGTTTTAGCTTCATTATCTTGTGAATCAACATTGTCTAGGATCTAAAACTTTGAAAACCAAAAGCTGTTTGGAGTTTGTCTAGCATTTCCTTGGCAGTTTTACACTCTGTTACATAGATCAGTTGATCATCCTTAAGCGCATAAAAAATTATGGCTTTGGCAAAAGCATCCTTGTATTCCTAAACGCTTATTTCTTGGTCATCCCTTTCTGGTCTAGGGTTTTCAATACAGTAAAGAGCCTTTTCTGCGCCCAAAATAATCTTAATTCTGTTCTTCCATTGTTCAAAGTTAACAGCAGTCAGCTCCGGCTGTCTGGCAAAAACTTTATTGCTATGCTGATACATTCTTCCTGGTCTAATGAGAGCTTTGGTTTGCTAAACAACTCAGGGAAGTCAAAGCAGCAAAAAAAAAAAAGTCTCCTTTTAAAACTATTTATTATTATTATTATTATTATTTATTTATTGCATTTGTATACCGCCCCATAGCCGAAGCTCTCTGGGCGGTTTACAACAATTAAAAACATTAAAAATAAATATACAAATTTAAAACACATTTTTAAAAAACAATTTAAAAACACATGCTAAAATTCTCTCGTGTTTTGAAAACCTTCCCAATATGAAGCTTTAATCCAATACTTGCTTTTCTGGATGTAAAGATACAATGCTAATCCCACATACCCGGAGTAAACTCCATTGAATTCAATAGGACTTACTTTTCAGTAGACATGGTTAGGATTGTGCTGAAAGTCAATAGGATTTTTGAGTGAACATAGTAAAGAACTGTGTTTGTGTTGTAAATCTTTCTCTTCCTCTCCAATCCTATTTTTAAAGCAATTAGGCAGGGTTTACATAGATATCACTGCTTTTATTATGTAAGAAACTAATACCGATTTTTTTTTAAATGTCCTGCAATGACCAACTCATTTGTACAATAAACTATTATATGGGGTCTATGTATTTTTACATCTCATGTGTGTGTATATATGGAGTCTTCCCAACAACCCTGTGAGGTAGCATTGCCAATTGAAAACCAAGGCAGGTCACAACAAGAAATAAATCCCTTTAAAATTCAGCAACCATAAAGAGTATAAACAGTTGCTAACTAGTATAAACAGTTACTAACTAACTAGAGATACAGGTACAGAATAGTCAAACTATTGTAAGTCACATTTTATCACTGCCTGTTTCTGTTCTTGTGCTTCAAAAGTCACACTAGGTCTGAATTGGAAAAGCATGTTGGTTCAGTCATCTATCCCCGCACCTCCAGTAGCTTAACAGCGTAGCCTGGATGATACAAGAATGTTAAGTAAAAACTATACACAGCCCCACATAAATACCCTTTTCCATCCTTGCTGTGTTAAAAAAAATCTTTGGTACCTGTTCATATTCTAGGATCAAAAAACTTTCCATTTAAGAATGAAAATGTTTACAAATTCACTCATGCACCAAAAGAGCATTCATACTGTAAATTAAAGCACCTGATTTAATTTCCACACCATGTAAATAGTAAACACATTTTTACAGTCTCTTATAATCGACTTGAAGGCACATAACAACAAATAATGAAGCATAGTTCATGTACTGCTTTACAGACTTACATCAAGACTTCCTGTGGTGCCAAAGCTATTCACCAGTATTTGCAATAGGACATACAGCTATAAACATGGCCATTCCTCACTTAATTTCTCTGAGTTTTGGTCAGATTATACCTTTTGCCAGGTATATTTTCTATGCCAAATTCCATACTAATAGGACATCATAATAGAATTGTGACTCTATAAACGTAGCTGAAAAATCCAGATATTTTAACCACACAGCTACTGCTGTATAATGTGCCTGGAAATCATGTTGATAGACACCAGGTTAGTGCTCTAAACTGCTCTGCTACTTAGAATGTATAATAGGAAACAACATACAGCAGATGAGCACAGCTGTCAAAGCAGGTTCCTAGATGCAAATAATAAGCATGACCCCTGCAGCAGATGATAGAAAATGAAATACTTTCTCTCCTGACAACTATTCATGATCTTTTGGCTGAAAACCTGCAGCACAAATAGAAGCTAACATAATACTGATGCAGCTCCAGGATTTTCCATCCTTTGCCTCTACGGTTCCTGACTCACTGATTCTTCTAATCCAACAACAGTGATCAATCCTACCAACATCAATGGATTTTGTGCTGATTTGCTGGTGTAAGCGTGTAATAAGAATCTTGCCCCATGCCAATAATCCTCCTCTTGTTAGTCCATGACACTGAGAATGTAGCTGTGTCAGTACATATCTGGAGAACCAGCCAAACATTGCAACCGCTAAATACCCAGAGCGGAAATGACTAGACCTTCTGCCCTCCTAACCTTAGAGGTAACCCGAGCTCTGCTTGGACTTGCATTTCTAGTCTTTCCTTCAGTGCAAATGCTGGTCACAAATAGCAAATGATGCATGGTTCATGTGCTGATTGCCAGACCTTCACTGAGAGCCCATATAGTGCTGCACCCATTCATCAGCATTTGCAGTAATATACATAGCAAGAAAGAAGGCATGAATGGGGAAAGGGGATTAAGGAACAGGGTAATGCCAAATTTCCTCTGCCCCTGCTTAATGCCCACTATTATACATATTACTGAAGCCCTGAACTTGCACAGCTGCTGTGAACATACTTGTCGCAGTTATACACAGACAGAGAGCTGCAATCTCATCTGGGAAATAGAAACCACTAGGCTCCAAGTTGCTTGCTGTTGACTTTACTGAGCTACCCAAAAATAAACACACTAATTAGAGCATGGTGCTTTCAGTTCCTCCAAATCACTGGCAAGTTTATAGCCAGATGGGTTTTCCTTATGCACACACCTAACACAACAGTATACTCTGCTACAACCACATGTTGCACATGGTTAACGGTGAATCCCATATACTGTATGGGTACAACTAGTACAAGCTCCCAATTTTTGTGTCAAATTCATATACATATACTTATACAGACACACACACACACACACACAAACTAACACCACCTGTTAGATTTCAGTATGGGCTAATAATAATTTAATCTCCTCTCCTTCACTGGTCTGTACATTGTATACATCATTTATACAATAATTCATATAGCCAGGAATGACTGTATATGAAAGGCCTCACCTTAGGCATACATGCTCACACCTAGGACAACCTTCCAAACCTCTGTATGCAATATACCTTTCAGGAATAAACATAGTCAAACACACATACACAGAGGTTATATTCAATTGCATAAGTCAGCATGGGTAAACTTAATATTTAAGGCCCTCAAACATCTATTTTCTCAGGCTGCAACAGTATACACACTTACCTGGGAATAAATCCCATTGAAATCAAAGTATACATGTATAGGATTGCGGTACTAATTTTTCTCTGTCATGCACACACATTAGTAGTATGTATGTATAACACAAACCAAATGTACATATCATTTTGCAAAGTACTCCTGCTTGACGACTTTAATTTACAATCACAAATACAGAGTGTGATGGAGACATTTTACTTCCAAGCAACTGCCTCCCTCAGAGGAATGCTTTCTTTGCAGAAGGCTACTCTCACAATGAACGTCTCACCAGAAAACATGCACAGACTACCACCATATTCAGGACTGAAGTGGTTTGTCTTGGGCCACTCTGAATGTGGAACCAAACCTGAGTTGTGGGCACAAGTCCCCAAAGATGCTAATTAAGTCCCATCCCAGAGGCACACATTTTCTCTTTCCTGTGCAGGATAGTAGCCTTTCTTGTGGTGCTGTCCACTTGAATGCACCTTTGCAAAGGACATTCAAACCCCAGGGGAGTTTGCCTGCTGAGGAAACAACAGGGAGACAGAGGCTGACAAGGACAGACTCACAGAGTATGGAATCAGCTTGTGTTTGTCTGTTTGGATCAATTTCAAAAACCTGTCATTAAAGCTCAGGTAACTTCAAATACATCTCCAAAGCTGGGGGGTACACTTCAAAAGAAAGAGCTTTGTTCTACAGCTCTGGGTATGCCATGTGCTCACCAAAGGGAATTGTTGGGACATGCAGCATTCTCCTGAAGATGGAGCAGGCCATCCCATGCTGAGTATCAAACAAGACGCCCAACTCCAGGCCAGACAAGGCCCAAGCAACAGCTCTGACACCAGCAAAAGAAGGCTGATTGAGTGTGCATGCTTAAAGGTGGAATAAAGCAACAGTCATAGAAGCAGTGAAAACTGAAGAAGGCAGAAAAAGAGAGTGGCAGACACAGACACACAAGGGAACATGAGAAGTACAAATTGAAGGTGAAAAGGTAGACAATATTTATTCAATGCTGGGGGCTGCATAGTAACCTCATGCCATCATATGGAAGGCTACTGCTAATCTGCATATTTTAGTTTTAGGTAGTTAACATAAATCTGCATATTCTTTTCAAGAGCACAGCAGCTATATTTGGTGAACACTAGATTTAGGCTAAAAGAGTTGACATCTGAATAGTTAAATAGTTAAAATCTCATTTCACACACACATGCACACTTTTTGATTGTTTTAGTTCAGCTTCAATGGACAAGTGTTACATTTGTGTAAAGCAAATGAATTAACATATGCATATGAGTAAAGAATGTAGAAACCCCATTATCATCATCTACACTTCAGTCTCTAATCTATTCTGAATGACTCTTACCCTTCAAAAATCCAAACTCTTATTCTTCAATGTCCTTATTCTGAAACTGTTACCCTCAGACAAGGAAGAATGAGTCAGCCCTTGCCAGAGTGATTTTTAAAATAATGAGAGTTGAAATAGTTTACGAATTTGGGCAGCTGTTTCTTCACTTCCTTCAAGCCCTTTAGCATGCTTTCCATCATACGCAAATACAAAGTCTAGAAAAACTTAAACTTCTTGAGGATCACGCGTGGAATCCTTGAGATTATGACAACTATTGCCTGATATAGGACAAAGGAAGAAACAAAATACGCCAAAATACTCAAAATAAAACCCGAAAAATCTGGTTTAATTCTCAACTATTTCTGGGTCCATAACCTGTTTGGTATTTTTAAAAATATAAAATGAAATAGGAACTAAGTTCCGTGGTCCTATTTCTTAGCAGAGATATAAACGCAAGCAGCAGAGTGAGAATATAAACCAAGTCCACACCTTTCCCTAGGCACAAATAACAGCAGACACAACCTTCTTAGGTAAAAAGATACAGAATATTTACTCACGACCTTTCATATGTTCAGGAAACATAGGCTCTAGCTTAGATGAAAGAAAAAGTAGAAGTCTTAGCCCACAGAGAAATCCCCCAGATCATTCAGAAATCTACAAGGTTTCATTAGTACCTGGGGGCAGACCATCCAAATTGGTCCCCCACCCCAGCAGGGTGCCAAACTACACCAAAAAGTGGTCTGACCAAGAAGTGGTTACAACCACCACCCTATATCAAGACCACCCCTCTCCCCTCTAGGGGCAAAGATTAAATCAAGACTATGCACTGCTCTGTTCATTGGGCCAGTATCTGTCTGGGACAGCCCATGGTTGCCGTGGAGGCCACAAGATCCTGAGCTGGCCCTGAAACAACCTCAGCATGGATACTGAAGTCACCCAGGGCCACAGTCCTGGGTCCTCTGTTGGGAAGCAAGGTGGACAGTACACTGACAGCATCCTCAACCTGTCTCCGTTGGCCCACTCCAGATGCAGGCCCTCCAGGCCAGCTCCTAAGTGGAGACGTTTCCTGGACAGAGAGAATGAATTTCTATGAAATATGGCAATGCCTCCCCCACCCCCAAACCCTGTAATCTGGATTAGCAGTGTACTGAGTACCCAGTGGGCAAAGCTATGTCAGGTCAGGCTCACCCAGCTGCTCCACCCAGGTCTCGGTTATGCACACCAAATCAGTCTGTGCATCTATGATATGATTGTGGATCACCATGGTCTTATTATGAATAGACCTGGTATTCAATAACACCAGGCTATTGGGCACAGTGGATGAACCTCCAGTGATTCCAAGGATGAGAGGGAGGCCAGAGCAGGGGACAGGATACAAGCATCTGTAAGCCTCCCTCTGACACTCCCCATCTGACCATGCCTTTTCCTCCCGCCCAATCACTGGGATAACTGGTATCTGTGGACCCTCTTTGTCCTGTCTCCCTCCTAAACACATATTCAAGCACTCCCTACCAGAATGCACAACCACTCCAGGTTCTCACAATAATCTCAAAACAGGCAGTAACAACAAGAGAGGTAGCAATAGCTTTGTTCAAGCAACCACCCAGCTCTCACCTGCGAAATAACCAAACTCTCCGTAACTCTCCCTCAGCACCAAACCCACAGGACTGAGCCAGTCTCACACCCTGGCTAATCATGGGACCACTAACACACAAGCATGGGCAAAACCCCCCCAATATAGACAATCATATTTTAGTCATTTTCTCAGATACAAAAACAAACAAAATTAAATAGGATGGCAACCTTGCTCTTGTAAGAACCCCAAAGGAACAATCCCCTTTGGTGTCTTCAGGGTCAATCCAATGGGGTCAGCCTGCTGCACTGTTGTAGATTAGCCAGGCCCTCCCCAACAGCTCTCGGAGCTGCCTCACCAAGTCACAGGTGTTTAGAGTCAATGCCTCAACATTAAAGAGCAAAAAACAACTGCCCAGCTATCCTGCTGGCAGCTACAGTTCCAAGTCCAACTGGTAAAGACTCACAGAAATACAGGGACAGGGAAAGTAATACAAAAACAGAAAAGTCCCTCCCCCCCGTCCTGTGCTCCTTACCAGGAGATAGTAGCATCTTTCTTGCACAAGTTTGATTTTGGATATTAAGGTGGCATGGAAAAGTGGAAATGCAAGTTGTTTATATATCAGTTCATCAGTGCGGAATTAATGTGTAAAGTCAATATTAGTGAGGTCCTGGATGTTGGCTGAAGCCTCTATATCAGCCTTTCCCAACCAGTGTGCCTCCAGATGTTGTTGGACCACAACTCCCATCAGCCTCAGCCAGCATTGCCAATGGCTGAGGTTGATGGGAGTTGTGGTCCAACAACATCTGGAGGCACACCACTTAGGAAAGGCTGTTCTATATTCTGTTGCAGCCCTAACTCTAACTCTAATCAGCATGTTGAAGCTAATCAACAGTTGGTTTGCCTAGACTCTAAGTCTAGCAAGTCACCCTGGTATGGCCACACTCTCCAGTGTCAATTGCAGTCCCCAAGCACTACCACAGTATAAATATTAAACAATGAGAGTTAATATTTAATTCACTCATAGGCCTTTTTATGGAAACAAAAGTTTAATGAAATTCACAAAAGGGTCAGACATTTATGTGACTCTGTACAGCATTGGCAGTGACAGCTGCTACCTCTGAATAAAAATTATTAGTTAAAGGGCAGAAATTTTCCATAAGAATAGTAACAGTAGAAGGGCAATCAATGTGTTATAAAGTTCCCTGCAGTTTTTTCCTAGAGCTTACTGGGGTGGATTCTGTGAGGAAAGCTACAAATATTTGAACCTTGATGGTAATGAACTGATGAACAGCACATTTTTAAACGGTTGTAGTCATGTCCCTTTTAGAGGGAGGGTAATGGTTGTAAGCCCCTGAAATGTTAAATGTTTTCCCTTTTGCTTACAGATCCCATTTGCTGCCTAGTAAAACCACCGTCTGTATCAGGTTCTTACCTGGGAAACTTGAATTCTGTAATGAACTGACTGTCGACCATCAGCATGGCAGGCGAACACTGAGCAGCTTATGGGGAAGCCTGGTTCCCTCCCTCCCTCATCCATTGTAGTTCTAGTACCTGGGACCCCTCCCTATTACAAGACTACAAAGCCAGGCAGGGTTGACTGACAACCTGGTCACAATACCTGGCACTTAGCACAAGGTTATATTCGAGTCATTGATGATGGAGGTGCCTCATACTTGGATAATCCTACCCAATTGCAATTGCATACCCCCCAGCCACAGCAGAAATGTCAATGATAGGGCGTGAATGGAGGAGGCAGACAGTGGTTCTAGCTGTCTGATTACTTTCCAGCATGGATGAGCCTTATATACTAGTAAAAGCAAGCTGAACAGAATGGACTGGAAGAGGTAGGATCAGAGAGGTTGCCTGAAGCAAGCAGTCCTGACATAAAACATACACAATTGACTTGCCTGATGTTGATGCAAAAGGGAAATCTCAATAAGGTGATGAAGTATTCTCCTAAAGGATTCCACCTCCAGACAGCAATGAAACAACAGAGCACTGAGATCAAGATGCTACTCTTAAACTGCCCCTTGTTATGTCACCAACATATGATAATAATCAAGTCCTTACAGAACATAACACAATCTGCAATGCTGTTCTAGTAAGTGGTAATTACTTGGTAGGCAGAAGACCTCTGTGAACTTGCAGGTTTCCAATGCAATTTGTGAACCTCAGATTTGCCTTAAAAAGCTGAGCTCATTTCACTCCTATGCCCTGTACCTTCCTGTACCTTCTATGATTGCCACCACTCCTTTTTGGGAGCTTTATAATAGACCATATAAAGCTTGTTATCTAAACCAGTGTCTCATGACAGCACAGACAATCTAGTTCGTCCTATTCCAATGGGTACTTTCTACTATGGTGCAAACAAACGTTTGTGCTTATTGCTGCTAGTGTGAAAATTTATACTAGAAAATACATTCCCTAGTTAATTTATGTCAGGAGAAGCAGATTTATCTACCACTGTTCCACTTGCCATTGCATATATTCCAAGTCACTAAATCAGCGCTATAGATCCAGTACCACTCCAATTCTTCTTTGGATCACATTCAAATACTTACTGGTGGTCTCCCTTTCCTACTCATATTTATTGTATCATCTCTTCATCCTCTTGTGCATCAAAGATGCTTCACACGTGGTCTGAGAGTGATCATACCTATAGCAACACTGATGGCAGCTGAGATTGGGTTGGGTCCTACTTTGCAGCATTGACACAATGGGTTATCCATTTAAGCTGATGCTTGGAATCTTACACAGAACTCTATAAACAACTCCCTTAATCCCATAGGATTAAGCTATGAATTTTAGTGTAGATCCTATGTTGTAACTACTTTCACAACTAGCCCCATGACCATAGTATTCACTGTCCCTGCTTCAACATACATTCAGTCAGGGGCAACCTATTCCTGACCCATCCTTGGTCACCCAAATCTAAACGATTTCCCCAAAACTTTAGCGCATAATATCTACAAATTTGCCCATTTTCTTTGCTATTATTAGAGCTTGAAAGTAACCTGATTCATTTATTTTTCTTTTTAATGTGACATACGTCTGAGATTTGAGGCCAGTCACTGTTCACAGTGGCATGTAAACATGCTCAAGAAAGATAAAGTTTTTGAACATCATATAGAATACCGCATTGTTATGTCACCAACATATGACAACAACCAAGTCCTTGCAGAACATAACACAATCTGTAATGGTGTTCCATTCTAGTAAGTGGTAAGTGTATGTTACACAGGTGTGTACCTGCTATCTTCATAAAATGTGGAACAGCTCATAATCTCTAAGCCTTAGAACACTGCCTTAGAACACTGGTGGATTGACTTCAATTTTGAATTGTCTAATTTTTAAAAAATATAATTTCCATGGTCTACCTATGAGTTTTAAATGTATAAAGCAAGAGTGTATACTCAGGATCTCTTCATAGGCATAACTCATCTGTACTTAATAATCCCAGGTATGTATTTTTGGGTCAGAATATAAGAAGTGTCTTGCTGGTGTTTATCAACCTGGCTCAGCATTCTTTACCAGAATGTCAGCAATGAGCAGGCAGCAGGTAGACTACTGGCCAATTTTTGGTGGATCACAATATACTTTCTGCCCACCCCTGCTTAAAATAACTCATCTTCAATACATCAACAGTAACTGAATAGCATCTTTATTTTTAATATTTCTGTTTATATTTTGAACACCTATGCCTGAAGATTTCTGCATAACTCAAAGATTTTACCCAGCATTCTGAACTTTGGCCCAATATAAACAACTCCCTCATTTGCTTGGTATTTCTTGCAGTACTTTAGCCACTTACTATAGAGAGCAAGAGAACTTCTTTATGCAGGATTCCCCCTGTGGTTTCAAGTACACACTAATAAGACATTCAGGAATATAGTACTGCTAGTGTTTAGACAAGGCAAACTTTGCCTACGCTCTTTGATTCACTGCTGAATAAAAGAATTAAGGACTTCAGCCTGCTTTGATTCTCTTCTAAATTGTAAGCTACAGGGTGGGTTAGGGTCATCACTGCTAAGGCAGGGATGGAAAGAAATTGCAAATCCATAAAACAACTGGGCACCCTTCCATCTTGAAAGCTGTCATAGTCCACGTTGTAAACATTTTGCTGCTCAGGGTGAAATGTCACCTTCTGAACATTATCTCATCCCAAAGCCCTTCAGGGATACTTGGAACGAGAGCTGATTGGCCATGACATGTGGAGTGTAGCCCATGGCTATCTGCCTCCTCCCTTGAGCTTTCTGTAGACTCTATTCATTTTAGATGTTAAACAATATATCGACACTTCTCCAACCAGTGTCCTGAGGGATCAGGCCTCCCAAGGGCCTTCTATATTACACTAATGACCCTAGTAGCTATGTTTCCAAACCAGAGAAGAGCTGTTCCTAGATTACAGATGCAGCTTTTATTGTGTTGCTGAGTTTCTGGAGAAAACAGCTTCCCTTAGCTTTCCTATTTTTTTCTGTGTTGATCTTTCATTTTCCCAGTTAGAAAACCAGGAAGTGGGTTACCCTGTTAAAGAATGGTAGGAGAGAACTGTAGTCTCACAGCTGTTTGGGGTATGTTGACCATCTAGATATCAGAAGTCCATCATAACCCAGTTCACAATTATAATGGTTTAGGAAGATCCTTGAGTAGTACAAAGAGATGTGATCTTAATTTGATGTTAATATTATCCCAGTCCCATCTCGCAATGTCTAAGATTAGATTCATCCTCAGGAAGTTGGGGGAAATTATTGGAACCAGAGCCAACTCTGTTGTAAGTATGTGTGGTGTGTTTCTCTGAGCCCAGCCTAACCTTTATGGTAGCACTGACAGGATGCGATGTCACTGCTTTTCACAGGCACATTATATTCACACTCCTGATCACTGGTTGCACTGACGATGCCCACACGACTCCCCTCAAGTGGCAGATTAGGCAGCAATTATGAATATTTCAACTTATTTGTAGGACAGTGATCACATGAGGGCATACTGATACACCCATCATAGAGAGAACATACTGAAATTATTCTGAATTTAGCTCTGTTTGCTTGACACTCATGAACAAACTGACATATAGGGGTGTGAGCAGTCATACATGCAATCTTGAAGGAGCAGGTACATAGTGTGGGGGTGCTCTTGGATCCATTACCATTGTTGAGGCTCAAGTGGCCTCAGTGGTGCAGAGTGCCTTCCACCAGGTTTGACTGGTGGCCCAGTTGTGCCCATATTTGGACAGGGATAGCTTAACCTCTGTTGTCTACATTCTGGTAACCTCTAGGCTAGACTACTGCAATATGTTGAAGACAGTTCAAAAACTTCAGCCAGTGCAGAACTCAATGGCTAATTGCTGATCAGGGTAGGTTGGTCCACACATACAACCCCAATTCTGGCATGGCTGCACTGCCTACCCATTCGTTTCTGGTCTCAATTCGAAGTGCTGGTTTTGACCTATAAAACCTTATGCAGCTCAGGACCTCAATATCCCAGGAACTGCTCTTCCCATATGAACAGCCAAGGCCCTGCATTGGTCATCTGAGGCCCTTCTTCATGTGTCCCCTCCATGGGAGGCTCAGAGGGTAGCAACATGAGAGCGGGCTTTTTCAATGATGGCCCCCTAGCAGTGAATGCTCTCCTGAGGGAGGCACGCCTGGCACCTTCTCTATTAATCTTTAGCTGCCAGACAAAGACCTTTCCTTTCACTTTGGCCTTGGTATGCTGTCTTGGTCCTTTTTGTTTGGGTTTTAAATTTTGTATATTGTATGTTTTTAAATCATTTCATATTGTGCATTTTTAAAATGTGTTTTAAGTCACCTAGCTACCACTGGGTATGAGGTAACTAACAAATTAAATAATAATAACAATAACAACAATAACAATAATCAGGATCAGACTGGAAAGGTGGCATAGGACATGGACTAGTAGTATGGATGCCAGACAAAATATGTTGCTCATCTGAGATTTGGTTTGGATCTACAAAGCTGGACATATTGTTGGGTCAACTAATATCCATGGGACATACGGCATTTGAATAGTCTGGACAGAATGCCACCTTTGTTATACTATGTGGGAATGAGGGGTGCTTTGTTTTGCTCTGTTTTAATAGGCAGGCATAGCTTTCAATAGCTGAGCAGAAAAGAAGATGGCTGCCTGGTTGCACAGGTCGATGGTGGCAGGGAAAAGGGAGCAGTAAGAGCAGCTCTTTCACTCTTTCATATAGAGAGCTTGAATCTTTAATGGGGCTTTTTGATGAACAGTACATCATTTAAATAAATGAACAGCCATCTAACAGGGCTAAAAACATCAAAATGAGGACAGCCTCACTTTGTAAAAGCAAATGATTGCTCTCTGTGGGAAGCATGCAGACAGCCTCACAAGACTTCACTGATCAACACTGGTTCACTTTCAGAATCCATTAGTATATGGCTGAACATCTGTGCACCAGTACATGGATGTGACATTCAAGTATGCATTGTACAGTATATAGTCAATGTGCAGGCCAAAAACATGGGCACTCCTGAACTTTAATCACATGCAATCCATACACAGGGTGTGTGTGTGTGTGTGTGTAAGAGAGAGATGGGGGGCACCTTTCTAAAACAGGTACATCTGCTAACAGGTATTCTACCAGAGCCTGGGTAGAGACACTATTGCCCTACAGAGTTGATCTTGATGCCACCTGGTTCTATTTCGTTCTTACTGTTGTGTACAGCTCTTGGGCCCTTTTCCAGAAATGGCTTAAGAATGTTCCTTATACACAGGAATGGGAAAGTATCTCCAGTGAGCTTTCATGTGGTAATTGAGGTAGTTGGCAGTACCAATCTGAAGACTCAGATTTTGAATCTAGACCAGGTATGGGGAATTTGGCCCATGAGGCTATTTTCCCCGAACCATGCCCAGGTGCCCCACACCTGCCATCATGTGTGACATCCAGTTTGCAGCAGGTAGACCAGCTGCCAATACACAGGAGCCTTAAAGTGCACTCCTGGTTGTGCACTGGCATGGAAAGCAGGATTTGGCTTTTCTGTCCATCAGCTTGCTGGGATTCCCAAGTGCTCAATAGCCAACTGGCAGTTGGGTGCTTGAGAACTGCTGCACAAGGGATTTTGGCAGATGGGCAGGACAACCCACCTGTCAATCATCTTGTGTCATAATGTCATGTGAGTGACAAGTGGGTTGTCCCATCTATCTGTCACATTTGGCCCACCATGGTGGACCACTCCAGATAAGAATCTGGTTCACAGAACAATAACAGTTTTCCACTCCTTATCTAGAACTTAAGCTGAAATATCAGAAGCCCACTCCATGATCGCTCAGAGAGGGTTTTAGTATGGCTACCCTGTTGAGATATGATGGACACTCACTACTTACACTCTCTGGAAACAACTGAAAACATTTTTGTTTCAACAAGCTTTTCTGCACCTTCTTTAATACTTCTGTACTTGAGGGATTCCAGTGGGAGCTGCTATTCTTCTTTGCTCCTGCTTATGTATATCCATCGTTCAGGCTGACATTTGTTATTGGCCAATTCCTCCTCATGAAGCTAAGTGTAAACTACTAGAGAGAGACACATATTAACTAGGCCATCTATCAACAAGGCTACAAAAGAAGGAACTGTCCCTGTCTCTATGCATTGTGGGCAGGGGAAGTGAAAGAGAAGCAGCAGCATGCACAAGACTCAAGGGACAATAGAGGGACAGATACTTGGTTCCTTTAATTTAAGGCAACAGGGCTATAAAAGGAAATTTTGTAACCTGTATCTCCCCTAGCAGAGTGTTTTTAACTACAAATATCAAACTGGCTGCTAATAAAAACTCCCAGGGACTCCTCTGCCTTGCATGCTTGGCTTCTCAGTATCCAGCAGCCAACTGACCCCTACTGGTAACAATGAAGCGGTTTATATTGTCTTGGCAGCATGAGCTTTCTCATGTTCCACACTGTCCCAGGGCTTATTCCAGTTACACACAGTGGGAAAGTACTAGAGATTGTTTAAACAAGAGTTGGCAATGCATACTAAACATCTTTGCATACATCCAGTCAGGGAAAAGTGGTAAACGAATTGATTTTCCCACTCTTTTTGCATGTTTCAAGCTAAAATTCTATACCCACTTACCTAGAAGTAGCCCCACTGAATTTCTCCTAAGTAGACGTATGTAGGATTGCACTGCCAATAAAGTAGTGATTGTAAATCTTGTCAGTGATTGAGAATGGAGGGGTAACTGTTGACGTTATTCCAGATTAATTTGTTACTCGAAAAAGTGTAATCTTCTGAATGTAAACAGTGCCACTATATTCAGATTGTGAACAGCCTTGAGAGTTCAGTATTTGAAAGGAAAGATGGGATATAAACGACATAAATATAAATAGACAAGCCTGCTTAATACAGGTTCATTTGTTACCCTTAACATACTTATAACTATTTTTGTGCTTACATAGCTTATTAAAGAGTTATTAAAATAGGATATACAATCCTTCCATCAGTTTTTCATGGGTAAATCCCAGTGGCATGAGGTAGATTGAATACAAGAGTTGGTAGGCACAGCATTGTAGCAACGTTTCTGTATTCAACCCCCCCCCCCACACACACACAAACAAGTGGCTCAAGGTCAGAGCTTGGAAAAGTTACTTTTTTGAACTACAACTCCCATCAGCCCCAGCCAGCATGGCTACTGGATTGGGCTGATAGGAGTTTAGTTCAAAAAAGTAACTTTTCCAAGCTCTGCTCAAGGTTTATGAACACGCGGCTCACCTAATTTTTTCTTCCAGCACATGATTTTTTTTTTAAGTGGAGTTCAATCAAATGTGATAACTACTCCCATTTTGGATGGCCAGATGCAACAGGCAAGGTGAAATTTCCCCTTTGATGACATGACAAGGATAAATTCCATCTTCTATTTAAGCAGGGGTTGGCCCTCCAGGCCTCTTTACCTGGCTCCTAAGAACTCTCACCCAGCCACAACTTTTACTGACCCTGCTTCACACTCTCTGTGAGTGCTTTTGCTGGGCTGGAAGGTGTACTTGGATTTTGCTAATGTTTCTTCCTTGTCTGTACAGAGGACAGTGGTGTTTCCATCTCTATAGAAACTACCCTGCTGTTCAAAAGTAAAACTTTTATTTGTCATTCCGCTCACTTTTGTCTCTGAGATGTGGCCCTTTGAAGGTTGCCCAGAAATGAATGCAGTGCTCTGACTGAGACCTTATCCCAGTCTGCGTCTGTGTTGGAATTGCTTTTTAGTATGTTTTAAACCTTTTTTTAAAAAACCCTTCAAGCCTGTAATCCTGTCTGTAGAGATGGAATTTGTAATAAAGGAATCTATTGAACTGGTCAAACCAGTGCCTTTTTTTAAGGTAATGGGTTCTGGCCAAGTCTGTCAAGTACCTGATATACATGTCAAAAGGCTTGGTCAAGAGCAGATATGTTGCCATAGGAACAACAACAATCCTAGGGCCAGGAGGTAGCCTGTGTGTTTTTTGTTAATCACAAAGAGCCTTGCTCTCTGTGCTGAATCCAAGGCCATGGCTTTGGGGTGCCTCCCTGTAAGTCTAGTGGGGAAGCAAGATCCGTTAATGCTGTGGGCCCTTCCATCTTATGCTCAGGTTGCATATATGTGTAAATAAAACCATATATCTTAAAGACACCACAGTCTTCACTGATTGTCATTCTAAGAAAACAGAATCCTGGGTAAGCACTGGAACCCCTGGAAGTTTCTCACTGCTTGGAGACTATGGTGCATGCAATAGTATACTGTGTTAACTGGGAGTAAGCTCCACTGAACTCAACGGGGCTTACTTCTGAATTGACATGTATATGATTGCACTTTAAGAAAATCTTCAAAATAATGTTGCAGTCATGGTGAACAAGGGGGAATGAGACTAAGTGTGGTATAATGGTTAGAGGTCAGGCTAGGAGTGGGAAAACCCAAGTTCAACTTCTGACTCAGCCATGAAGCACAACGGATGAAGCCAGTGATTGTCTCACAGGGATTTTACTTGGATAAAATGGGGCAGTGGGGACCAACTCCCTGGAAGAAAGCAATCAAAGCAGGAAAAACAAGCATGTACCATGGGTAAAGGCAAGTTGCCTTTTCTCTGAGAAGATACCTGTACACAGCTTAAGTGACCTTGACAATGAGTCTTAATGTGTGCGGAGCAGCAATTCTAATCTACACTAACAATTATATAAACTGTATCACGGCATGTTATTTATTCTGGATTAAACAATCCCAAATGAAGTGGCATGATTTTGTTAACCCAATCAAGTAAACAGAAAATGCTCTCTGATACTTTTAGGGAGACATTTCTACTTCCAAAAATATTCTTTGAGGAATCACCTATTGGCATACTTCAACTTCATCAACACAGAAAGCACTTGCTTGTTCTTACTGGGACAGTCAAACTTTTCAGAAAGGTACATTATCCAAAGCTGCCATTGCCACCCCTCTCCACCCCATATCTAGTCAAGCTTCCAGAGTCATCTGTTGGCACCATGTTCCCTCCAGCCTATTCTCCCATTATATCTCTGATGCTGAGGCATCGAACAGCATTTTCCACCTGCATGCTTGGCTGCTTTTACTGAACATAATGGCTTGGTAGTTTTGGAAATGGAGCCTTCAGTCTGGGTGACAGATGTCGGAGTCCGCTATCACTATTGTTCCATATGGCACGCAGCGGAGTGAACAATGGCAGAAAGAGCTAGTTGTAATGTTCTCTGCCCAGAGCAGCTTTGGGGAGGGTTTGTGTGTGCATGCATGTGTGTGTGTGCTTGTGAGGGGGTGTTGTTCCCCAAAGACAAAATGCTCCCAAATTGATATTTTAAAATATCTTTATGCATGTTTCTAAGGAGCAGAAGAAAAGAAAGAAAAGAAGAGAAAAAAAGACATTTTGAAATACAGCTCAAATTATGGAAACCAAATGGAGACAATGGATCCCGTCTGTTCTCCTGGTGCTGTTGGCTCAGTTCCAGTGGCAGTCACACTGCCACCTCCCCACCTAGCCTTTAGTACCTTGATAATAACCCAAGAAAGAAAAATGAGAGTAGGAGCAAGAAGAACAAGGAGATCTGGGGTTCATCTCTCTCTCTCTTACCACCCCCCCTCCCCGGAGGAAAAGCTTGAAAGGGAACATCACTACCTATATTTTCAGCAGGAAGGGACACTAACTTGATGGCAAAAAAGGTAATTCAAAGCAGTGAAGAAGAGGAGTGAGGAAGAGCAGGTGCCTCACCTGCCCTTGTAACTTTACTTAATGTTAGGAGGTGGCAACCTGATGCCTGAACCACATTCCTCAAGCACTTGATAGGTAGCTCAATCTCCACATCTTTACAACAAGGTCATGGCTGGCCCAAGTCATTTTGCTCCCAGCAGCAGAAGAGGGACCCAGGCAAGACTTGGGGAAGACCTATACAAGGCCTCTCCTCACATGGCCCGGCCTCACTCTGTGGGTGGCTGCTACCCAGTCTGGTCCTTCAGCGGTCAGCCAGTCTGGCTGCATGCTGGTGACAACAGAGTACTTGGCTTAGCAGCCTCCCCCCCCCCCCGGCTGGCTTTTTCTTTTTGTTTGAAGTGCAGCAAGTGCTACACTCCTAGTGCCTGGTCAGGCAGATGGAGGTGGTGGGTGCTCGAGTGGCGTAGTAATGGTGTCCCATGGCCAAGCTGAGTGCCAACTTGGCTGTGGAGTACCTGTCCAGGCAGCTGATGATGATGGCAGGAGCTCGAGTGGTGTGGCAGCAGCTGGCAGGGAGCTGCATTAGTTTGAACAGTGTGGCAGGGGCTTCAATGGCCTAGCAGTAGGAGCTCCAGCAGGCTTCTGTTCTGTGTGTTCACCTCATGCCCTCACTAGCACTGTATTTTGTAATTTAAAGAGTGAATAAACATCCTATCCATTACTATTTGGCAACATCTTCCTATTCTAATTATAGTCTCTCTCTTTGTGTTTTAACTTGGATTCGTCTCACATGGTAAACACAATAAATAGGATGTAACTTCACAACATTATGTAACCAATCAGGTCTGGCTATATGATGCCACTAAGGGCAAAGTCAATTCACAGCAATGCCAATGTTTATTTAACAATTTCTATCCCACTTTTTGTTATCTGAGATAAGCTCAAAGAGGCTCAAAAGGAAAAAATAAAACGTATCTTTCTAACATGTGAATACTTGCAAAGTAGTCACTGAAAAATCACTAAAGGGGATGCTTTTTGATCCTGTCAAACTATTCATGAAAACCTGTGAATGCTTTTGACTTTAACCAGAAATTGTCAACATGTTTTACCCCACATTTGTGAGGGCAAGAGACTTTTTTTTAAGTTAGTTATCAAGATTCTGCACAAGATGCTAGGTTATGTATCAAATGCCATTGTCTGTGCATACTGAGGCATGATTACAGCATGAGGCATGATTTCAGCCAGGTATGCTACCTATGTCCCACCCATAGAGTTTAGACAAGACTCCATCAATTCATTTTTGGACTTCCATGAGATATTGTGGGATTCAGAGGGCTGGGTTTCCTTCTTTCAAGGTTTGTATCCTCTTACATTTTCCTTTCAGATAAAGGCCTGTAGCATACCTCTAGTCCTCTGCAGCTAGCTAAGGCCTGCTCAGCTTGCCACAGCTGCACAAGCCAGCCCCTTCCTTGTCCGTAACTGCCAGCTGGGAGGCAACTGGGCACCTTGGAACTATGCAGCTTGCCTGCGGCTGCACAGATACCGGGCACATAACCCCTGAGCCACTCACTGTGAGGGTGATCTTTAGCTGGCCCTTGACAACCGGGAGACATGAGCGGGGATTTGAACTCACAGACTCTGGACTCGCAGCCAAGCTCTCTTCCGCACTGTGCTATACGAGCCTCAAACCTACATAGGATTGTGTTATTCTTGTATTATTCCAATTTTCTAATGTGGGTGATGGGTTGCATTGAAACAGAGGATACATATACTGTACATTCATAAAAATTGCCACTTGGGTAAAATTGTTTTTATTAAATGTTTTATTGGAGGGCTTAAAAATTCAAGAAAACTTGGATTATCACATACCAAATGAAAATCAATACTTGAAAAAAATTGTTGGGGTTACTCAGTGAGTAAGGCCCTGAATATACTCATTGCTCTTCTCCCTTATTATTCCTTCACAAATCCTAAGGCTAACTCTTAGTAGAGAAAGCAGAACCCAGGGTTCAGCCCTGACTTAAATTAAGTCCTGCATAGCAGGGGATAAGCATTGGCTGTGCTAGAGGACTGGATTTGGGATGGGACACAGACACTTAAATTTCAGCAGCCCCAGAATAAAGAAGTGGTATTTTATGCTCATTGTCTGCATTTTATGATTTGCAAGCCATAGGGTGCATTTCCTTCATTATCAATCTTCTCATCTTCTTCAGTGCATTCATATTCCAAGGGTTACAATTCCAAGGTTCTTCTTTTAATTAGCAGGTCCAAAGAGCTAAATTAGGCCGCACTGATAATACCTCCCCACCCCCAACTCTCTCAAATTGCACTTACTGATATCAGTATCTAATCCTTATGGCTGCCTTTCACTTGACTCTCAGCTCCCACACCAATCATTCATCTCTGCATCACTAGCTTCTCAATGGACAGGAAAATGACCACCTTTGTGAACTGAACATAAATCAGAGGCAAAAAGATGCTGCATGTAATTGAAAAAGGAAAGTATTTTAAAGGCACTAAATAGAGGCCATAAATGGATCTGTCAGCTTCATCAGTGCTGGAAGGGAGAACTGGAGAAAAAGAGTAATCGCTAACAGAGAAGCAATGTTAAGATTCATTTCCAGAAGAGAGCTGAGATGCAGTTTCAATCTGGAATGAACCAACCCCCCCCCCAACAAACAACAAGAATTTGTAGCAAGGGCCTATCTCTTGGGCTGGAGACTTATTTTTTTTAACAGTGCAGACAGCCCTGAAAGTCAGGCATACACTTAGTGGAAATCAACTCCAGTGATCCCCAGGAGATAAGGCAAGATGGATTCAGAATGCATATGGACTGGCCATGTTATTCCTATGCCCATATATAAGGGGAGTGTCATGGGTTAGTAGGAAGATGGGAGAAATAGTAATTATAATATGGTGTCAAGTGTTGGGTGGTGAAGGGGAATACACAATTTGCCAGAAAGGATGAGGCAGAGGAGCGAAAGAAGACAAATGCCTTAAGTGCTCAAATGCCTCAACATTGTTGTTGATGATCTGTAAGATGCATCTCAACAGATTTTTCTGTTTTTTTTCACACACAGAAAGTGCATTGATGGAAATAACTGCCTGACAAAGGAATACAGTGAACCACCTCATAGTAATAATTGTATCTGAGGTTGTTGCAGTAACTGATGCCCCAGACATAGATGCCTCCATTTGTCTTCCTAAAGAAACAATGAAAACACACACACACACACACACACAGAATTCTTGATCAGTAATAATGAGACTTTGTATAAAACACACATAGCAACTGTTGCCTAGAAGGGAATTGGGACTATCCCTTAATTTTAAACATTTATAACCTGAAACCTGATAAATTGCTGTGAGGGCTGTTCACTAAAACTGTCCATGCCTGCACAGGAGAGGCAATAAAAGCTGGCTCACTCTCTCTCTCTCTCTCTCTCCGTGGTGCTGATCAGTAGCTGGTCTCTAGGGCAGGAGGACAATGGAACTGAGGTCTGTCCATGGTCCTGAATTAGACTTCTCTCCCTCCCTCCCTCCCTTTTCTTTTTAACACAAGCATTAGGTTGAATGGATCGTGCTGAAGAGATTTTTTCTAACCAAAATGCCAAGCTGAGATCGAAAGCAGAATTAATAATGTTGTTCATTGACCCGCCAAGCAGTAAGCAAAGAGTTGATGAGCTCTTTTGGTGTATCTTCTCTGCTTTTGTAATGCAGTCTCCACCATCAGAATTTAGATTTTTATCAGCCTCAAGACATTCTGTGGCCTCAACAGCTTCCCTGTTTTCCATGCAAGCCTCTTTCATTACATGGTCACATGATGAATGCACACGGATACACAGAGGAAAATTATTACTTATGTAATAATGCCTCAGCAGCAACTTAGGGGCTCCAGTCAAGATCAGGACCAGCAATGTACACATGCCATAGTCCCTGAGGCCAAGAAATTAGAGGCCAAGAGAGATGATGAGGGGTCAGACCTTCAAAAAATCACAGAGTCAGAACTGAAACCTAGCTTTTATAGAAATCCTGTTCCATTCTCTCAATATTATCTTGAGAAATCCCCCACCCACCCATGTTGTCATGCATGTTGCCTCTAAGGAGCCATTGGAAAAAAGAACAATGTACCATCTAATGTATTTGCATAGCAGGGAATGCTCAGGATCATCATATGCAATTCTCTTCTACAAGATTAAATTGTATTATTGGGAGCTTCCTATTTTATCAAATCCCTCTGTGAGACACATCTTCTCTAAAACCTATTAGCATTAATCCATTGCTTAAAAGAATTGCTGTTTTATTGGCATTATGTACTATCATCCCTGGGTCCCCAACTTGATGTACATCCCACATAGCAACATACTACAATACTGTCCCAATCCCAAAAGATCACATAATTCTTGTAGAAATTAAAAAGACAAATAGTAGAATAGGAGAAGTAGACTGATTTACAAATTTCTGGTTCATAGAATATTAGGGACATAGGCAACTGCCTTACATTGAGTCAGACCATTGGTCCAGCTAGCTCTGTTCAGCAGCTCCCCAGGGTTTCAGACTGGAAGTGCTATTCTCACAACTTCTGTTCTGATATCTGTGACCCAACTGATCAAGAAACTGTCCTCCATTTCATAGATTCTTCTTCCTACTTATTTTCAGACTGCCACAATCAGAGACAGGATATTGAGTGCCACGGGATTGATCCCAATAACAATTTTCTTGGGATTCAATTGATGGGTTTTGCTTCTGCTCAAGGTCAAACTGATTGTCACATTTGGAGTTCAGAAGGAATGTTCCTTGGTCTGATTGATTTGGAATTTCTTTCTGCTTTCTTCTGTTTCTCCTTTTTCCTTGCATGAGCCACCTCATTTAAAACTTTTTAAAATGTGTTTGAAAATTTGTTTTAAACTGTTTTTAATATTGTATTTTATATTGTTGTGACCCGCCCTGGGACCTTTTAATGAAAGGTGGGTAATAAATTGAATCATCATCATCATCTGGAACTACTTGCTCCACAGGTACTTGTTGTTCTGTGAATGTGGTACTCAGTAGTCTGAACCGATACACTGGGATGGCTGATGAGTAAATGGTACCAACCAAACGTGGTACCAATGCTTTTAAGGATGTTTTGTTGCAATACATTTTAAAGTCTGTTTTTATAATGTTTTAGAGTGTTTTTAGTGCTTTTGTTTGCTGCCCTGGGCTCCTACTGGGAGGAAGGGCAGGATATAAATCTAATCAATCAATCAATCAATCAATCAATGCATCAAGACATGGACAAGATGTCTTGTAGACATATTTCTACTCTATAAATCAGTACAATACCTTGCAGTACACCTACTTTCTCCTTGCAACTTCAGTTTAGCCCTGCAATAACCTAATGGTAGATACTCAAAACAATCATTCACTTTAATGTTACCAGGTCCATGCTATTTTTGAAATCAGGTCTAATGTTTTGCTAATGCATATCAGCTATTTATATTTTGCTACTGTTAGAAATAGAATATATATAACATTTTGTCTAAAATAGTCAGGAATGCTTCCCCCCCCCCCAGTATATTTTTGGCAACAGGGTAGGGACATCCTCTGGCTAGAGAGCAAACCAGGAGGGAGAAGTCATCTTAGAGAGTGAATTGTTTTGGAATCTTTCAGCTGCTAAGAGTAGAAAAGCTCAAAAGGGAAGTGTCATATCAGCCAATAGTTGTGAAAGCAAAAATTCCAGTCAACAAATAAAGGTGAAACTGACTTCTGAGCATCAATTTCATAAGTATATTCTATCATGTGTTTATATGTGAGTTTGACTCTGGGTGTGTGAGAGAGAGGGGAGGAGGGGAGAGAGGAGCCTTTGCAAGATCTATGGACTGCAAAAAGGTTGCCAAGCAGCAAACCTCAAATGAAGGATTACCCCTACTTATGAGGAATGTAATCTAGGAAGACAGCAAGCCAAAAGCCTTTGCCTGCACAGTCACTAGGGCTGCAAGCCCTTTTAAACTTTCCCCTAGACATGTGAAGCTGTTTTTCCATGAGTGACTTCTGCAAGGCTGGACTTTCCATGAGTGACTTCAGCAACATGAATGCAGGGCCAAACACACTGGTCACAGCCATGGAACTGCCACCCAGAAGGGTGCAAATTCTGTGGAAAAGACTGGTACAATATGACCTCCCCACACACACATGTGGCTGGGCCACCTAAATGTTAACCTATCCATGCAGAAACCACCTACAGAAAATCAGCTTCCATGTGGCTAGCATAACATTGAAAATGTCAACATCAAGAGAATGGATATGATGTCTCAGCAGTAGACCTCTTTGGATCTATCTTCTGACAAATGAAAGAACATTATAGCTTCTCGAGAAAGGGTTCATCTCACTCTTCTTGGCTTCCAGAAGTCAAAGACAACTTTAAAGTCAAATAAATATGATACAGGTAACAATCAAGCACAGCATAAGGGTGTTAAGCAACAGCTCTTATTCTTTAATCATAACTCCTTACAGATTCCTTTAAGCGTTTAGCCCTTTTTCTGGCACGAATGCACAGCTTATTATGCTAGCATCTCCCTTCTGCTGAACAGTATCAAGTATCATTGTGTGTACAGAAAAAACACCTTGATTCATAGCCTATACATTAATTATAACCTTTTGTATTTGTAAGGTAAGCAAAAAAAAAAAAAGATTTGGAAAACTCTGAAACCTTAGTCTAAGCCTGTCTGCCCAGTCACCTACATGGAACAACACAGAAGCCACAATGAATAGTGATACAACTGTGCAACAGTGCTATCTGTTAACATCATTGCAACTCCTAATACCCTGTAGCTTCTGTTTCTGAACTTTGGTCTGATTTTTGTTTTCAAGTGGCCTTTTGTGGAGTAGGGTGGGATAGATGAGGAACAGAGACAGGTAAGTATCTCTGAATGGGATTCACATGGTATGTTTATTATTTATTTATTAAATTTATGTCTTCCCAGAAGGAACCCAGGGTGGCAAACAAAAACACTAAAAACACTTTAAAACATCTTTTTTAATAAGACTTTAAAATAGGTTAGAACAAAACATCTTAAGAACATATTTAAAAACATCTTAAAAAGCAATTCCAGCACAGACGCAGACCGGGATAAGGCCTCTACTTAGAAGGCTTGTTGAAAGAGGAAGGTCTTCAATAGGCGCCAAAAAGATAACAAGAGATGGTGCCTGTCTAATATTTAAGGTGAGGGAATTCCAAAGGGTAGGTGCCACTCCACCAGTTCCGTTTCCTATGTTGTGCAGAATGGACCTCCTGATAAGCTGGTATCTGCAGGAGGCCCTCACCTGCAGAGCGCAGTGTTCGACTGGGTATATAAGGGATAAGACAGTCTTTCAGGTATCCTGGTCCTGTATAGGGCTTTGTACACCAAAACTAGAACCTTGAACTTGGCCCAGAAGCTAACAGACAATCCTTAGCTGACAAAAACATATACTGAGTCAGACCCTTGGTCTGTACTGCTCAGTACTGTAAACTCTGACTGTCAGTGTCTCTCCAGGTTTTCAAGACAGGAGTCTTTCCCAGCTCTACCTGGAGATGTCGGGGATTGAACTTGGGACCTTTTGCATGCAAAGCAGATGCTCTACCACTGAGCTACATTCCTTTCCTTTCCATCGTGGATTGTGCCCATGGAGAACCTCACTCATCCTGGCAACATACCAACATCCCAAATATTAAATATTAACTCCAAGTTAAGATCAAAAACAAAGAGCAGAGAATAAAACATAAGAGCTAAAACTGATTTAAAAGCTAAAGGAAGATTTAAAAGTTCTGGGAAAGTAAAACAAAGGCTGTGAAAGGACATTAAAACAGGTGCCAGAGAAGTTTTGCTGGCAAGGCAATTCCAAAACTGGGATATCAATACCAAGAAAGCACTTTCACTCACACTCACCCACTGGACCTCACCTGGGCTGGAATCCAGATCTTCTAGATCTAATAGCTCAATGAGGCAGAAGATCACAGAAGGTGGTATAATTCTACTATTCTATGGTTCTATGATTCTATCAGTGTCACTGCAAGGGGGCAGCTTGTGGGCAGACACCTGCTTAGTATATGACAACAGGCTTGGAGAATGAAGTGGGTCCAAGCTGTTTTAAAGAGCTTGACATTCTAACAGCAGACTCATTTTTGAAGTATAAAAAAATCATCACATGAAAACTCCAGCCACCCTTTTCTCCCAATTATCTAGTCTCACCCTAAGTGGGGAAATCAGGTGGACTACTGAATGGAATTTTTCAGTGGGCTCATTTATGCTGCTTGCAAGTGATGCCTGTCCTGCACATCTCACTGAGCAAGGCCAAGGGTCTGGGACAGCAAAAGCAGAATGAAATTAAGCACACTATGTGCCTCATTCTCAATACATGTGTTGAAGGAAGGGGAGTTTGCCCTTTCTCCAGGGAACAGAGGCAGGAGAAAACAAATGACTATGAGTGTGAGAGAAGCAAATCTCAAGGCTTTCGCCATTCTTCTTAAGATCCTGTTTCTAGCAAGCTCTGCCTCTGGGTCTGATTAATAAGGAGAAAAACTGTAACAAAGGGGCAGATGGTACAAAACTGAGAGCAAAGCAACCAAATGCCTACAAAGAAATAGTCTCTGTTCATAAAGACATACCACCTGATAGATAAGAGAAGCAAAATTCTGGAGACCAAGCATGAAGAAGATAGGAATTGCCTTGCTGGATCAAACTATCTAATCCTGCACTCTCTCTATAATAGTGGCCAGCAAGAAACCTCTGGGAAGGAGTCAAGAGCAGGGCATGATAGAGATAGCCATTCCCTACTGTTTATACTGGGTTGCCAGGTTCAGGGCCTGTGACTGATCCTGTATCTTTAGGAGAAGAGAAAGACAGATAAGTGCAGGTGTTCTTGCAACACTGTAATGGGAAAAACCACAAGGTGGAATTCTTCCTTCCCCCTGAACAACTTTTAAAGATACAGAAGACCTCTTGGTTGCCAGGCCCGGCCTCCAAGAGGTCTTCTATATCTTTAAAAGTTGTGCAGGGGGAAGGGAGAATTCCACCTTGTGGTTTTTCCCATTACAGTGTTGCAAGAACACCTGCACTTGGCTGACTTTCTCTTCTCCTAAAGATACAGGATCAGTCTCAGGTCCTGAGCCTGGCAACCCTAGCTTATACCCAACATTTGGTAGTCTGAGGTTTACTGACTTAGAATAGGACTGGTCTCTTCGTTTTCATGGCTAATAGCCAATGATAAATCTATCTTCCATGGATTGTCTAACCCAGGAATGGGAAACCTGTGCTCCTCTAGATGTTGTTGGGCTTCTGCTCCCATCATCTCTGATCACTGGCCATTCTGGCTGGAGTTGATGGGAATTGGAGCCTAAAAATATCTGGAGGGCCTCAGGTTCCCCACTCCTGATCTAACCCTTGCTTAAATTCATTTAAAAGGGAGTTCATAAATGCATATTAACACCTTGATGATGCAATAACAAATGATGATTTTTATTGTGTGAAAGATTCGTTGCAGATCAAACACCACAAACAACGCACATCACATTAAATGTAATATTTTAGACAATTCACACAGTAATTTACAAGTCACCAAAAAAGAAGAGATTGCAATGCATTTATCAAGTTATGTAGATAAATGTGTGAATCAGTCCTAACTCAGGGGCCAATCACTACACCTTGTGATAATACATTCCTTACACTGCATGAAGAAATGCTCTTTTTGTTCATCCTAAACAATTGGTAATCAGTTTTCTATTAATTATCCCAAGTGTTTTGAAAGAGAAAGAAAACTTCCCTCTATTCAAGATCCATGCCATTCCTACTTTTATAAACCTTCATTATATGTCCTTTTATCTTTTTTCTAAACAAAAAAGGCACAGCTCCAAAAGGAAAAAGCTTTAGCCTCTTGATAATTTTACAGCACAATTCTGTGCATGTCTCCTCTGAAGTAGATGCCACTGACTTCCGTGGGACCTCCTCCCATGTCTATAGGATTACAGCCTTCCTCAGAAATAAGTTTCATTGAGTTCAATGAGACTTACTCCCAGATAAGAGTGTATAGCAGGATAGCCAATGTGGTTGCTGGACTCAGTGTTGTTGGACTCCAACTCCCATCATCCCTGACCATTGGCCATGTTGGCTGGGACTGATCAGAGTAGTAGTCCACAACATGTGGAGGGCACCATATTGGCTGCTCCTGGTGTACAGGGTTGCTACCTAAGGCTGCAATCCTGCACCCACTTACCTGAGCGTGTAGTAAGTCCCTTTGAACATGGTGGGGCTTACCTCTGAGTAAAGACACATACAAGATTAAGCTGTAAGTCTCCCTTTTCTGTGCCTTCTATACTTCTTCAATATCCTTCTGAGATTCTTTCATATATTATAAATATGTACACATTATTCTTCAGTCAGGAGACTTTCTGAGTAGTGTACAATTTTAAAGCATTTGTTTTTTAAAGAAACAACATTAATAATTTAAAAGTAGCAGCACCAGTATTATCTCAATTAACAAAGCAAAACAAATAAAGCTCCAGCATAAAAGCAGATCTCAGAGTTTACATTAAAAGGCGCAAGCAAGCAAGCAAATAAATAAATAAATAAAACCACTTGTTGCTGGATAGAGACCAGAGTCAGTGCTTAGTGAGTCCCTGAGAAAAGCATTCCATGGCCAGGATACCATAACAGGAAACAACCTTTCTTCAGACATCATATGCCCCACTTTAGAAGGTGGGGACTCAGAGAAGGGCCTCCAAGGAGGATGATCATACTTGATCATCTCGGGCATGCTTATGAAGAGGAAGAAGGAAGATGCCTGTCAGGTACCCAGGTCCCAAGGTACGTAATGACTTTCAAAGGTAAGAATCAACACTGTGAACTGTGCATATGGAAACAATCTGGGAATCAGTGCAATTGTTGTTAAGACAGGCAACAGATTTTCAGTTTGACCAGTCCTGGTGAAACCCTGTACGATTCAAAAAAGGTTCACTGCATAGCACTGGGAAGATGCAACAGTGATTAAGAAGTATTGCTTCTTTGCTCCATCACTGCCATAGAGTAGGCTCTGAGCTGATCTGTATTAGGCTGGATTCACAGTGAGTTTTCTGCCATCTGTAAGCTAGCTGTCATACCATCTGCTTCAATGATCCCAACTCCTGGGAAAACCAGAGAATGAACAAGCTTTGTTCAGCGAGAGAGGGTACTTAGGAGCGATCATGTCAACTATCCAAGTCATCTGTGCATATCACAGAGTGAGCAAGGCATTTACAAGAGTGCCAGGCATGTCAGCCAGAATTATGCACTCATTCACTAGTGGTTTCTATAATGGCATAATGCTTGCTGTTTTATTTTCAGTTCCCTTCCTAGGAATTCTTTACTAGGAAATTCTTATTATTGTATAGAGGTTCTTATTACCATTGTACCACAGTGGAATTAAGGTACAATGTGGTTAACAGCTAGGCAATAATCACTGATGCACATCTGTGCACCAAGTGTTGTTGGATAGGCTGACTGATATAACAAACAAACACATAAAGAGTTTCTGTCTTAATCTTGTAAAGTCCATGCTTTCTCTCCTTCCTTGCTGACTTCCAGAGCAGTCCTCGCTAAGATATTCAGAATTCTGCAAAAACTTAAATATGGCAACCAGAGAAATGTAAATGTAGGGTTCACTGGCAAAGTACTTGATCCCACTCCCACCCCTGAAGAGATGGGACTAGGTCAATTCTACAGCAGTATTGTCTTCAGTTTGTATGTGTGTATGCACAGAATCACAGAATGAAATGCACATCCATGCTTATTCTAAAAATTGTACAAGGAGCTCTTGCTACAGTTCTCCAATTATGAGCTGTGTGTTGAGGCATATGCTGAATACCATCCCCATCTGCTTCCAGATGGTTTTTTGTCCTTCAGGGCAATAGAAGCAATGGGTGGCAATGGCTGTTAATGACATTATTTGGGTCACTTGACTGGGATCACTAAGGAAGTATGTTCAGATGGACATAGCCATAGGAAACAGTGATGTCAAAAGAGCAACTTTTCACAGACTTTAAAAAATCATGTAAAATGCTACATCAGAGGTAGCTAGTGTTATTATTATTCCTACTACTACTACTACTACTACTACTACTACTACTACTACTACTACGGCACTTTTGTCACCAAAGTAACTCACAGTGACTTACATTAACAAGTTAAAAGCAAAGTCAATAAAACCTAAAAATACTTCTGACAATTAAAAACCAGTTAAAACCAACACAATTAGTACAAATAAAGGGCAGGTATACAGGTCCTGCCCCACTAGAAGAGGTCTCCAATAGCCAAGACCCCACACACCAAGGGCCAAAGGCTTGGGAAAAGAGAAAAATCTTTGCCTGGTGCTTAAAGACTGATAAAGATGGCACCAAACATGCCTCTCTGGGGAGAGCATTCCATAGCCATGGCGCCACCGCTGAAAAGGCTCTTTCTTGCACTGTCACCCTCTGAACCTCCCGTGGAGGGGCCTCATGAAGAAAGGCCTCTGATGACCTCAGGAATCGTCTCCAGAAGCTGGTGCTTGGGGAGCATTACTCGAGTCCCTGGATACTCCAATATGGGGTCCCACAGGGTTCAGTTCTGTCCCCCATGCTCTTTAATATCTATATGAAGCCGCTGGGCGAGGTCATTAGGAGATTTGGAGTGCGTTTCCAGCAATATGCTGATGATACGCAGCTCTACTTCTCCTTTTCATCTTCTTCAGGTGAGGCTGTTAATGTACTAAACCACTGCCTGGCCGCGATAATGGACTGGATGAGAGCTAATAAACTGAGACTCAATCCTGACAAGACTGAGATGCTGTTGGTGGGGGGGCTCTCTGCCCAGATGGTTGATGTCCGACCTGCCCTAGATGGGGTTACACTCCCCCTAAAGGAGCAGGTCCGTAGTTTGGGGGTCTTATTAGATCCGCTCCTGTCACTGGAGGCTCAAGTAGCCTCGGTGGCACGGAATGCGTTCTACCAGCTTCGGCTGGTAGCCCAACTACGACCCTATCTGGATAGGGAGAACCTTGCCACAGTTATCCATGCTCTGGTAACCTCTAGATTGGACTACTGTAATGCACTCTACGTAGGGTTACCTCTGAAGACGGTTCGGAAACTTCAGCTGGTGCAGAATGCTGCGGCCAGAGTTCTTACTGGGACAAAAAAATTTGATCATATAACACCTGTCCTGGCCCAGCTGCACTGGCTACCAATATGTTTCCGGGCCAGATTCAAAGTGTTGGTTCTTACCTATAAAGCCCTTAACGGCATCGGACCGCAATACCTGGCGGAACGCCTCTCCCGCTATGTACCTACCCGGTCGCTGCGCTCGACGTCGAAGGCCCTTCTCCGTGTCCCAATGCATAGGGAGGCACGGAGAACGATAACTAGAGCTAGGGCCTTCTCAGTGGTGGCCCCCGAACTATGGAATGCCCTCCCTGATGAGATACGCCTGGCGCCTTCTTTGCTATCTTTTCGGCGCCAGGTAAAGACCTACCTCTTCGCCCAGGCATTTAAAAAATTTTAAAATTTGAATTTAAAATTGAACATTTTTAATTATGTTTTATTGTGTTTTTGTATTTTAATCTGTTTTATTATGCTGTACACCGCCCTGGGAGGTTATTGCTATAGGGCGGTCTAAAAATGTAATAAATAAATAAATAAATAAATAAATAAATAAATGATGATCCTAGGGTTCAGGTTGGCCATATGGGGAGAGGCAGTCCTTGAGGTATTGGGGTCCTGAGCTGCATAAGGTTTTATAGGTCAAAACCAGCTCTTTGAATTGAGCCTGGAAACTAATTGGTAGCCCTTTGAATAGCAATGTTATAACCCAGTCTAAAGTGATGTGCTCAAGGTGTCGGATCTCAAGTGCAGCAATATTATCCAAGGGAGAGCTAGATAATAGGCTTGTTTCCTACACTGGTGCTTCTTCATGACAATTTTTGCAAGACTAGGCTGGAATAACAATTACCAAAGTAAAGGCAGCTGTGTTGCTTGTGGCTGCTGTGCTTCAGCTTATGCTTAACACAGCAAGAAGGGTAATAACAAATGTGCATTCTTGCAACATGTTAGCAAACCATTCAAGTCTTGATTTAAAAGGCAAATATCTTCATATAAGGTAAGGCACATCTGACATAACAAGAATGTCACATTGGATGCTTTAAATCTGCGCCACGTTTTATAGGATTGAACACAAAAATTGTTGCAGACCATTTTTCTTTGTTCCCTCCCCCAGTAATGATTGAGAAGAGCTTGTTTTTGCACCCAGAGAGCTTTTCTTGAAATAGTCTATATATTGTCTAAGCAGACTATGGCCTAATATAATGTTCCTCAGCTTCAAGGCTAATATTTTGGGAAGAACTGTGCTTCTTATTTTGCAGTTCTTACTGACATGAGTATGTCTTGGTTAGATTAGCATTCCATCCGCTAATTGGGATGCCTTGCATAAATATTTGTCAGGTTTCATAAAATTTAAATGGCACAGCACTTCAGAAATAGATTGCATATTAGTGATGCAGCACCCATTGTGTTGAAGCCACATCCTAAGAAACTGTCTGCGGCCCATCTCAGTATAAGTATGATTGCAAGAATCCTTCCTTCTGTGTGGAAAGAACTGACAGGCTCTGCTTATGCAGGCATTAAATTTGGAACTACACATTGCATGCAACAAAGCTGCTGAACATGGCATTATCTTGTTGAGCTGTCTTCCTGCCTGCCTTCTGTGAGTTACAGGATGACTAGGACTATCTGTTGTAACCTCACTTACCTGAGAGTAAGCCCCACTGAATTCAATAGCATTTACTTCTGAGTAGACATGGTTAGCATTGCACTGTTACCCAGTAACGTAAAAACATAAAATTATGCATCCCTCTGCTCCCACCAGCCAATGAGAAGGTCATGGGCAGGTAGATGCACAATCTGATGGCATCACAATCTGGAATAAATGATCCTACATGTTACCAGGGAGAAGAGAATAACATGACACAGGGATACCTTTTTCAGCAGCAGCCCCATGTTGTGAGTACAATGTAGCTCCACTCTCAGTGTTATATGTACATCATACTTAGTTACCCCAGGTAAAGTGGTACAGTGAATACATCAGAAGGCGGTAGATGCTACCGCTGGCCATTAGGGAAAGAAATGAGAATATGTGTGCACACACCTTCTACTGTGTGTTCATAGGGCAGCTATAGCAGTTTAAATGGTTTATAGTGATTATAACACACACCCAAACAAGGCAAACTAAAGCTGGGGCTAAAACAAAAAAAGGAGTCTTACCACTGAAGAAAATGTGGATATAACTGAGGAGCATCATCATAATCACACTGAATTCACACACTAAAAAATACATAATAATCTAGGTAATAAATGACAAAACAGAAAGTCCAAAGAACTCCCCAGAATAAATATATGAAGCACACGCACCAATGATATATGCTGGACCAGTAGTGACTGGTTTGACTCAGTATATGGCAACTTCCCATGTTCCTGTGTAGTTGATCTACAGGTTCCTGAAAATCTGGTCTGACCTCACCTTGCCTCACACAAAGTTCTGCTTTGCTTTGCCTGGAACCCTGTTGTGTCTTCCTGAAATTTTCATCTGGCTGACAGCCCTCTCTGAATGGCAAATGAGTACCATTTGGTGGAAAGGCAGGATATAAATGTAACAAATAAAAATAAAAGTATTGAGCTGATGGCTTGCCAGCCTCTTGTCTGCCAGCCCAGCCAGCCACTCTTGATAATAAGTCAGGTACTGCATCTTCATTTGAAAGTCATTTATGTTTACGTTTCTTTCTTACCCGTAATGGACTTTCTGAGTGCTCTCCATGGTGCTGAGAATTACCTACAGTAGGCAGGAATGTATAGACTTTGACTGTGAGCCTACCAACAAACTCTGAACATTGCTTAAAGTTTATAGGTGGCATATAATAATACAAAGTATGTCACACCTCAATCTTGGCCTCTGGTTGCAGTTGAGAAATAAAGTGCAAGGGTCAGCAACACCAATATACACTGGACAGCAAGGAAATGATTCAAGCTCTGGTAGTGAGAACAAAGACACTATCACAGCGGAGATGATTAAGTGGGGAGCACAGAACACATGAGTTAAAAGATGGTTGAAAGACAGGTGAGAGATGGATCTGTAGTGCTACTTTACAACTAGCACTCACAGCACTGCTCTGATTGAGGAGAGCCCTGGCAGAAAACTTGAATATTGTGTTAGTAGGCAAATGGACAAAGCGGCATTTCTCATGCCTGCCCCTCAACATCTGTGGAATGGAGCTCTCTCATAATATTTCTCTCAAAAGACTGATCCTTCCTCTACTTTACTGAGGATTTGCAGTAGAATGAAGAGAGATTGTTATGTCTTTTAGCAGCACCAGAAATCAAACTGTCACACTGGGCTCAGTTGGGGGGATGGCTGACTTAAAGTAATTTCTGAAAACAGATCACTCATTCATCTTGTCTTGTGAGATGCCTTTTAATATTTAAATGCTGGAGGGAGGAATTTGCAAGTGGTAGCCTACTTGGTTTTCATAGAGGAGTAGGCTAGTGCTTGCTAAATTCAGGGCTTTAATGCTCCCGTGACTTTGGAATCCAAAATGATTTTATATTCCCCTCTTTCTCTCTCAGTAGCACATTACTGCCTCCTTTCCTCCCATACACACACATGCAAGTTCCCTCACACTCACATATATTGCACCCACACACAATCACTCATACACTAAAAAATACAAATATTCACGCCTACACCACACATTTGAAATCAGTGGTCACCCCCCCCATATTTGGCTCCACTCTTCTATTGGCAACTGCATGGAGAAGCACATGTCTTGTGCTACACTGCAGCTGAGGGGAGGAGGGGTGACCGGTATTGCACTAAGCTTTGACGTTGGGCTAGTTTTGTATCAGAAGTGCCCCTCAGGAAGCTCAGTTCTGAGAGTTGGAAGAGAGAATATGATTATTTATAAGATTTTTAGGCAGCATACATTGATAGCGAAAAGAAGGGTTCAGTAATGCTGTCCCCCATTTCATTGTCTCAAAGGCACATGCCTCTCACCTCCCCCCGAGGCTTTTTCTTCAGTGGCTTTGTGGCTCCTGCCTCAATCCTAAAGGCTGCTCAGTCTAGCTGTGATCTCAGCTCAGCCGTGACATGTCATTCACTTATTATCTCACTTAGCATTATTTTTTTCTAATTGAGAAATTAAAAGTAGTGAGCCTTAAAGGCTCATCGTCTCAAATATGGACCATGACAAAAATTGCAGTTGCCAACTATCTGACTCCTTGTTTCCTTGCCCCACAATTGTGCTATAGTCACATTTTCTCGGTCTCCTGCCTGGTTCAAAGTAGGAAGCCAGTGTCTAACCTGTGTAGGGTTCTATAGCTGCAGGAATGCATGTAAATGCATGCAGACAGGAATGCTCAGTCTAAGCTAACTGCCTAGCTCCCTAGACTCTTACTGTCCACTAACTGTGGGAAAGTGTCCCCTGCAGTCCACCTTAATGGAGCTGCATGGCCACCTGTGCTAATTGGCCTTGGATTGCCTCTTGTTAGGTTCCTGTTCCCATGAGCTCCAGATGGGTATTAATGGGGCCAAGGCCAGGATGTTCGTTAACAGAAAAATCAATTACAGGGGACTGCAAAGATCTAATGCAACCCCTGGCTAAAGAGGAGTTGAAGCAAATTAGAGGTCAGCTGGGAAGATATTGGCTAACCCTCGATGGGTTACCTCCCCATTACCCTAGTACAGATGCCATTTGTGTTCCTGTTAGAAACAGGGGTCCAATTCCTACTAGCAACAAGGAGAGGAAGATCACTAAAGATATAGTGAGAGGTAGCTCTAGCGTTCTTGATTACTCCCAGTTATGAGAAAGCACCAAGGTGCACTATTACATGGGAAATAATTAAGGGATGCTTCATGGTGGTAAACCCAGATTTATCAATACATATATGTTCAACAGAGAGCCATGGTCTATCCCAAAGTTTACATACACAGTTGTCACATTCATATTTTTAGGTGTATAAATTTTTTAGATGTATAGACCTAAAAAAAATTGCAATGTGAAGATGTCCCAAAGTACACATATTTGGACAGCTTCCTGTTTGTGGTATAATTAAAGCAAGAATTCCTAGCTTCATCCACATTAGGCATGCTCCTAATGAGTATATAGAAAGGCCAGGCAGGGTAGACATAAGCCCTTGTTGGATCCCTGTTGCAACTCCAAGCTGGAAAAAACTGTAAGTTGGGAACTGCTGTAGGGGTGAGCCTGTGCTGGGACCATCAAGGGGCAGCTTTCCCACCTGCTTTGCCCCCTCACCCCTGCTCTCAGTGACATTTTTCTGGGGACTTTACCAGGAAGATGAATGCTTTTGAATAGCTATTGATGCTTTTTAGAAATACTATAATTTTGTTAGTTTGATTTTTTGTAAATTGTATTGTTTTTATTTGTATTTTGTATTTGTGTTTTTTATTTGTGTGTAAGCCACCTTGGGGGCCTTTTTGGCCAAAAAGTGGCCTAGAAATAAAACATAACATAACCTCTGGATAAACTGTTTAGTGCCACAATGTATTGTGAGGTATCATAACACCGGCCTTTTTTAATTAGATATACCAAGTCATAGGTTATGATTTCTCAGCTTTGGTGGATACTAGCAAGGAAAGCAAATAGCAAACTGGCTGGCAGAGCTGGTGCCACACTACTGTTTGAGTTACATAAGTAGCTGACAGACTGACCACATTAGTCGTCTATCCATTGCTTCCCAAGATCCTCCAGCAGGTATCTTTCGCAGTCCTGCTACCTGAGATCTTTCATAATAAAGATGCTGGGAATGAATGGTGGACTTTCTACATGCAAGATTTGTGCTCACTCATGGAGTTATGCATCTTCCCTTGTGCCATAGACATCAAATTGTTGTGATTTGAGCATTTCAACAAATCTGGAGCATCCTAGTGACCAGGGCTGTGGAGTCGGAGTCGTGGAGTCAGAGTAGGGAGCAATTTTGGGTGGAGTCTGAGTCGTTAGAAATGTACCAACTCCGACTCTGACTCCTTCATAAATGGCAAATGTATATTAACTAGTAATAACACATTTACTGTAGTAAAATGGTAGCACAAGGCATTTCATCATCACCACGTGAATCCAGAGCGTGGAAAAGTTACTTTTTGATGGGAGTTGTAGTTTAAAAAAGTAACTTTTCCAAGCTCTGGATTCACGTGGTGGTGATGAAATGCCTTGTGCTACTATTTTACTACAGTAAATGTGTTATTACTAGTTAATATACATTTGCCATTTATGAAGGAGTCGGAGTCGGACAGTAGAAAAATAGAGGAGTCGGAGTCGAAGGTCTGGCGTACCGACTCCACAGCCCTGCTAGTGACTCAGTCAAGTTAACATAAATGTGGGATGTGTTCCAAGTTACAACCTGGATCTGCAAGAGCTCTTCAAATTAATTACTTATCACTAAGGAATTGCTATGTTTACAAGGCTTTCTACTGCCTTTATTGGGTTATGACCCAGAAAAAAAAAGGACCCAGATTTCCTGAGCACCTTCATACAGATGAGCTCAGAAGCAGCATAATGATGTGGCAGGTGCAGCCCTGTGCTTTTAGACCATGAGATGCTGGTTAATATTCCCATTGGCTGCTTTGAAGTTTTGGAACATATTGCAAGCACACATGTAATATCTTGAAACAGAAAATGTTACGAAAGGCTGAATCTTTCACTTTGTGTGTGTGTGTATATGTGAATCCACGTGGATTTGTGTGTGTGTGTAGATGTAGATATAATGTGCGGTAAACTTTCACAAAGTTTTATGTATTTGTTCTGAAGGCTGTACATAGATTATTCTGCTACTCCCATTTCACAAAAGACAGCAACCAACATAAATGCAGGACATAGAAAGGCAATCTGTCTCAGATTTCCCTGCAATGAAGTACTTCTGAAGCCCAAAGATATCTCTGCTTCCTTTTCCATTCCCTTATGCAAACCAGCACAGAAGCAGGGGTTATAGTGGAGATAGAGGAAGGTAAGAGAAGATATGCTGTTTTGCTGGTAGGGAATTCCAACCCATGGTGTAACAGTGAGAGTGAGCTACAGAAAGAGAGAAGGCAGAATGGAATTCATGAATCCATATAAATGGATGAGCAGGGAGACACAGTTCCTGCTTTTCACACAAATCAAAGATAGAGAGGAAGTGACTTGGCAAGGAAGTGCAAGAAAGGAATCGATACTCTGTTTCCAAATATTTTGGTCCTCCAGCTAATTCCTATAAACCCATTTCCCTCCCTAGGTGTTTCCTGCTCGATAACAATGCAATGATTACTTTTGCTTAAATAGCCTCTTAAATACCATGTTTAACAGTGCAATCCTATGCACATCTACTCAGAAATAAGTCCCACGGAGTTCAACTGGATATGCCTTTGGGTATGCCAGGTGGATATGTGCCAGATTCCACCGACGCTGCCTCAGGAAAATTCTGCAAATCACTTGGGAAGATAGGTGGACTAATGTTAGCATATTGGAAGAAGCAAAGACCACCAGTGTTGAAACAATGATCCTCCAACATCAACTTTGCTGGACCGACCATGTTGTTCGAATGCCTGATCACCATCTTCCAAAGCAGCTACTTTACTCCCAATGTAAAGATGGAAAACGGAATATCAGTGGACAGCAAAAGAAGTTTAAAGATGTTCTCAAAGCTAATCTTAAAAAATGTAACATGAGAACTGGGAAGCCTTGGCCCATGAGTGTCCCAATTGGAGGTCTGCCATTATCAAAGGTGCTATGGACTTTGAAGAAGCACGGGTACAGGGCGAAAGGGACAAATGAGCCAAGCGGAAGGCATGTCAAGCAAATCCTCATAGTGACCATCTTCCATCTGGAAACCTATGTCCTCACTGTGGGAGGCTGTGTGGGTCCAGAATTGGCCTCCACAGTCACTTATGGACCCACTGTTAAAGACCTTACCCTGGAAGACAATCTTACTCGGCCACGAGTGATCGACAATGATGAATGAATGATGATGGATATGCCAGGTAAGTATGAATAGCAGGAACAGGGAACCTGTGGCCTTGCAGACGTTGTTGGACTCCAACTCCCAGCATATCTGACCGTTAGCCATGCTGCCTGAGGTGGAATTCCACAGCATCTGCAGGACCACAGGTTTGCTATCCCTGATGTACATACTTTCTAAGATTCTTCTACCACCATCACCCTTTGGCCTGGTTTCTTCCCATATATCTGCTTTGGAAATGTTTGTTCTATCATCCTTCTGAGATCTATACTACCCCCCACCCAAAGCTCTTCTTGGTTTCATCCACTTGACCCATCCTAAAATTCATTATTCCCTCCACTCTCCTCTTTGTTTGTCCTTTGACCCTCCTGCAGTCCTTCTTCATCTCCGGACTCCACTGCTGAACTACAACAGCACTAAAACTAGTAACACAGAAGGATAGCCATCCCATGCAAGTTTACCTTAGCCTGACATGATGTAGCACAGGAATGGGAAAACAGTGGCTCTCCATATATCACTAGATTATAACTCCCATCATCTTTGACAATTGGTCATGCTGGCTGGGGTTGATGGAAGTTGGAGACCAACAAAATCTGGAAGGCCACCCCTGATGTAGCAGCTCTCTTTCCACAGTTGGACACTGGGCTCATCATTTCTCCTTCTCCAGAAGAGCTTTAAAATCATAAGTTTGGACTAGAATACAGAACTTTCCCACGCTATACTTTGACTCAGACAACTGGCAGTACTTTCAGCTATTGAAGGCTAACCCCTCATGAGGCATTTGGTGTTTCTTAGATGTTTTTGAAGTAGTCCCAAGATTTTGAATTTTTTTTTTGAAAAATTAGATGAGACTGCTTAGCAAGCAACTTTTCTCTCAAGATGATCCCATAAGCAGGATGTTCAGTCTCTGTTAGAAACTGATCATAGTTAATTTCTGGAAATGTAGCACAGCCAACCCTTTCCCATCTTACTTTTTCCAAAAGGTATAACCATGGGCTCATTTCAAAAACAGTTGATTGGATACCAGGAATTACCATGGGAATCTTCTCTGTGGCACTGCAATCAACACTCATGCCCCAGAGAGATCTTGATAAGGGGAGCAGGCTACTTTAAAGGCTGAAGCTATGAGAATTTTATTTCCATAAAAGGTCCTTGAGTCCCACCCTGAGTCTGCCCCCATTAGACTCTGCCCTACTTTCTCAGCTAAAGAGCATTAAACAGTAGTACCAAGCAGTAGCAGAGCTACATTCCAACAGTTACCCTTATCCTAAATTATTTTTCCAGTCAATTAGCGCTAGTTTATTAGCTAGAGAAAATGCTGGTCCCCAGCACCTACCACTGGACCCCATTCCAGTTCTGGAAGAAACTAGGACCAAGATTTTATTCAAAAAATGGGTGGGCTTATAATTGAGGACACTGCCCCATTTGGTAGCACCTTGTCAGACTATCAGGTGTGTGGTATAGCATTTCACACTATGAATCTAGCACATTAATGATGATGAAGGCACAGAGTCCACTAGCCCAAATGGGAAATGGTGTCCACAAGGCATCAAAAAGAGACTAGAGAAACATGTGGTACCAACAACGAAAATAAATGTGGGAAAACAGCAGTGAGAAAGTGGGCATATAAAATGCCAAGATAATAGAGCAGAATGGGGGGGGAGATGCTGAGCAGAGAGAGAAAAATCAGAAACTTATTGAGGTCCAGTGAGGTTCAGTGTACAGTATAGAGTATTGAGCATGGACATGGGAGATCCAGGTTCAGAGCTTACTAGGTAGCCTTGCACAAGTCACTACTGTGTAGAGCTGGAGTGAAAACAGAGCACAACAATATATATATATATACTATGGAGCACTACAAAAATATATATGAAACAGAGCACTACAAAAATACATATACTATGGAGTCCATTTTGGACATTGGCACAAGCTCAGAGTACAAAAATAGTACTTAATGTTTTGCTAAATAAACCTATGAACTACAACACATTAGGACTCAACTCTTGACCTGAACTTTGCTGCTCTTTCCCATATTATAATCCCTTGTGTCAAATTTTATAAAATACTTACATCTGATTGGAGCAACCCACCCATATGATTGATGCAGAAACGGGACAGAAAATTCTTAAGCAAAGTGTGGGGCATATGCATATTGCATATTAGGATGCAACTGAGGAGAGGGCTGTGCATTTACCATCTGGCATGCAAAGATTGGGGGCCCATCATTATTAGAGATGAAGAAGGAATCATTTTTAAATAGATTTACTGATGGAACTTTACAGTTCCATCCTGATTGCACTTTGCCTGCATTGGACTGCCTCTTGCACTGAGTACCAACTTCTGTCTGAGCCACTCCTGCTTTTTTAAAAAGCCTGATTAATTATATGCAAAATCACACACAGAGAAAAACATATATTATACATAATAAATATACAATAATCAGGTCCCATGCATTACTATATTTCTACAGCATAATAAACTTAAGTATTCTTATACAGTTATATGTATTGTTGCATCTATCTCTGTTTTGACTGCTTTAAGAAACATGGAGCATATATGCATATAATATATTATTGTAATATTTTATATCATTCATAATAATGCACATAAGAATGCACATAACCAAGAACTGTTGGTATTTTCAGTGGAACTGATAAAAACAACTCACTTCTCAATGGGATCAAGGAGCAAAATGGTAATTAGAAAAAATCTGTGCTGCCACTCAGAGAAGACAATAAGCAAACAAATGGTCTAACCTGGTAAAAGATAGCTTACTATATTCATTACTGCCTGGGTAGCATAAAGTGAGCCTTATAATTTTATGTGATGGGCTATCTTGTAGGTCAAAGGAGGATGTTTCTTCTGTTGTGTTCTATGTCAGAGATTCTCAATTTTTTTTGTCAATGGGTCTCCTTAAGTAATCAATAATTTGAACCATAACCACTCGTAATGCAATATAATAAATCAAGATATCTTAAATCATTGATCTGAACATATTTCCCATTTTGAAATTTATATATTTCCCAAACAAGAGTGTGTATTAACCGCTTACTGTAACCATTAAAACATTTTGTTTTGCTGCTAAATAGCTTTATACAATCTAGGAGAAAAATCCAAAATCTTTTGGCCACATAGCCCACATGGACTGCGAAAGTTTATTGGCTTAAAGACAAAAAACAGTTTTCTGTTTAGCTCTCTCTTTGCACGGATAGAAAGCAAAATAACTTATTTGATGGCTAACCCTAAATGGGGGGTATTGAAATAGTAGATGATCTGCCACTTCCAGAGATTTGTTGGCTTTCACTGGCTTTCCATTGGCCAGTGTGGGAGGTGGGGGGGCAGCGGCAGAAAAATTAACACCAGGTCCAGGTAGGAGTGGTTGATGGGCCTGATTCCTGGGCCCTCTCAGGGAAATGCAGGAGTTTTGAATTTAGTTTATCTTAGGCCTCCTCTGACCGGCCCCCACACTGATCTGTTTTGCACCCTTTCCACCATTGGGAACACAGCCAGTGGTAGATTTATACGCACAGAACTTCCTGTGGGTGCACCAATGGCCAGCAGGGTGGAGGCTCTACCCACCAATGCAGAGCCTCTTCAGTGGTGGTAGAGCACTTCTGCTTTATCCTAAACTCCTGTAGCCAGCAAATTGGGGGTTAGGATTGCGCTAAGGCTGTAAGCTTATATACACCTATTGAAAAGTAAGGCAACTGAACAAAGTGAAACATTTTTCAAGTAAACAGGAAAAGGATTCTGTCTGTCCAGAACGTTCTGGAAGCAAGGAATAGTGAACAAAATTATATATTTCTTAGAGATGAAAAATATGTGTCCATGTTGTTGGCTGGCAAAGTCATAAATACTCCCACATGAGCTCAGGGTAAGATTTGAATCCAGGTCCTGACATGCCCAAGTCCAGCACTCTAACCACTATAAATATTTTAAATGTACTTGTGTTTGCATCTCCTGCCACAGGTTTAGAGAAATGCTACTCTTTGTTGCACTGAAAACTTTCTCAGCTTATACAACAAGCTGAAGTTGTTTTAACTGCTGTGGTTCCTACTCCCCTCAAAACTCTGAGAATTATGGAATTAGGAGAGCTCAGCTATTGCTAACAGACATCTCAGCAGCTATACAAGAGTTCAGTTGCCAGCATTCCTGGAAAAGTATGACAGCACAGAACATTATTGTTTTTTAAAAATAGCATAATTTATAGTGTAGACGAACCTTTAGTTTCAATAATGATCATTTGTGCTAGTAGGGACATTATATATCAGAGCTTGAAAGGCTGCCAACAATTCCAATAATATTTTTTTAGGCATAAAGAACTATTGCTGGGTTAACACAAATCAAAATCAAGACAGTGTGTAATTCACAAAGATGTGTGCACTTTTATGACAAATAGAAGCTCGCTAATAAATGGGTTCATCTTACATTTTCTCTGTATGTTCCAGGAAAAGAAAACCAGCCACTGCCATTGTATATATGTATACAGATAGACACATATACATTGGTGCAGTTTTTTTATAGTTATTTGCTTGTTTCAGTTTGAAAGCTGGCTTTAAAATGAGTTACAAAGTGAGTTGTTGATTTGGATTCCTGCATTGAGTAGGGAGTTGGACTTGACGGCCTTATAGGCCCCTTCCAACTCTACTATTCTATGATTCTATGATTGTTAACAATCCTATTGGGAAGGTAAGAGTTAAAAAAATAGCCTTGGCCTTAGAAGCCCCAGCTGGAACACCAGAGAGAAACAGATCCTCAGAAGAGGTTGTTTTGAAAGGCTGAGCCATGGAGTATGGAAGCTGAATCTCTGGGAACAAAGTGTTGTAAAGGTCTACACCAGCTGAAAACAGGCAACACCTGGAAGTGCTCTGGCCAGGGTCAAAATGGGACTTGTGCCAGTGAACAGCTGTTAGCAGAGACAGGGTGCCTACATTTTGCTGCCCTCATGCAGCCTTGCAGCAAAGGACAGACAGTAACAACTTCAGACCTCCTAAGCCACAGACAGTCGCATATGCCCATAAATGTCTCCAGAGCAAACTGAAAAGTGACATAACATCAGAGAGCAAAGGAAAGAGCATAGAGAGAAAGGGAAGCTGTGCAGAAGCAAAACAGGGAAGGGTACATGTTAGTGCATTTGTCCTCATGTTTGGGTTGTTCCTATTAACCTTAGATGGCCAAAAGCTAACTGCAAGGGCTGATTCACACATGTATGTATGTCAGCTGATGACTGGCAACAAAGCATGTGAACTGATTCTGTTGAAAAGTACTACATTTGGGGGAATTGTCAGGAGACAGGAAAGCTCTATGTCATGGTGTTTGATATGTAATGGTAACGTAGTTATTTGGTGAGTGCAACATTAAGTCAGTATAGTGGGGTAATTAGTTTGATTAGGGCCTGGGAGACCAGGGTTCAAATTCCCATTCAGCCATGAAGCTCACCAGCCCACTTTTGGCCAGTCACTGCCTCCCAGCCTAACTTACCTCTCAGGATTTTGGTGAGGATGAAATGGGGAAGGGGAGAATCATATACACTACCCTGAATCCCTTGAAAGGTGGATCATCATCATTATCAATTATTTTAAAAGTGATTATTTCTGTATGTTTATGAAGTCATACCAGAGAGAAGGGAGCAGAGGGTCCTGGAGGCTGGAGAGCATGGAATACAGAGCTCAATGTGCCTTTTGATGCTAGTGTGATGCAATCAGTGCATACTTACTGGATCTTCATCTATAAAGGCCATTCCACATTTTATTACATTGAAGTAAACCTAGGTTTATCACTGAGTGTACACTCAGGAAGGAGCTACCTATGCCTGCATGATGCATGCATTTGTGACATGTGTTTGCCCTGGTGACACTACACATTTTTAGGTGTATGCTTAAAATATTTTACATACACACCTAAAAATGGAATGTGCAAAGAGTATCTCATCCCCTTCTGGGGTGGAACATGTTGCTGGTGCTAAATTAGTTAAGCACAGCACGGAGTAACAGCGGTTTGAAATACGAGTGTGCCAGTGTGTGTGCGCGTTTACCTAAGAAAGCAGGCTTTTACCCTGCATCAGGATCACTGAAACTTAAGACTTGGCAAAATAAGAAAAGCTACTTTATTTATAGAAATACATAGTAGATAGAAAGGCATACCTAGTTCTAATTAACAAACTAAGTTGGAGGTGCAACGCCCAGGCTTGGGAGTTGCTCTCATGGCTAGGAGAGAGACAGCAGAGACAAAGGTGTCTCCTGTTTCTCGGACAGTCGAAGAAGAGAGGAAAGGGTGGAAGGAGGAGGGGCAGATAAACTTCCCCAAGACGTATCAGTCTAACAACGGAAGGAAGTCAGTCAGAGCATCACAGGTAAAGGTAATCAAACCTATCCATCTGGAGGACCCTAACTCTACCTCCCTTCTGGAACATAAACAAAAGAACAAAACAGGAGTTGCTCTTGCCCCACTGCCAACACCCCTTTTCAACGAGCGTTTGGTTCAGCCCACGAGGTTCATCTTGTCTTGCAGCTTGCAATGTCTGACTTTGCCCAACGCCTTCGTGAGAGCGTCTGCAGTCATGTCTTCTGTTGGACAATACTCCATCTGCAGTAGTCCTCTGCAGTAGGTAGGTTCTTCACGTCTATGTGCTTGGTGCGTGAACTCACCCCTTCTGACTCCAAGAGTCTGTTGCATCCTTGATTGCTTCCCAGTCCCTTTTAGTTGGTGAGCTGGTTTTTCAGCACAGGTATCCCACTGCTACCACCACATCTGGCTTGGTAACAGTACTGATATACAAACATTTTCTGATGTCTTGTCTTGTATCTCTCAGCATTTCCTTTAGCATTTGGCTTTTTCTTGAATTTCCACTTGTAGCTTGAGGAAGCTTGGTCAGTGTCCAAGTTTTATTTTTGTGTAGAGCTTCCAGCTCTTTCTTGGCTGCCTGCTTCCACCTTTCAGCTTCAGCTTTGGGTAAGGCATCAATCTCTTTCTAGGTCTCTGGTTCTGGAAGTTTATCTCTCACAAGGTAAGCAAATCTGTCTGCTGGTACATCTCTGTTGGTGCATTCAGAGCGTCTGGGTGCTGGTGCTTTGGCTGCCCTTGTCAGGTTCCCTCCTGTGGTCACCAACTTGTCACGGTCCCACCTCAGGGTCCTGCTCTCAAAATGGTTTTCTCACCAGCTCTAGCAAAGATCTCTCAAGATCCCCCTGCTAGGCAGCACCATCAGAGACTCTCTGTAAACAATATTGCCTTGAGACTGTGCCTTCATCTCCTCCTGGCTTATTGCTACTTTGTGTCTGGGTGCACTTACAGGCCTCAACCCCCCTGTATCTTTGTGCCTATAAAGATTACAGCCCTGGGTTGCTCCGGATACCTGATGACGTTACACTATCTCTTCACAGCTGCCACCATCAATACTGTTTCCCAACCTTTGTATATGTCCTGCCCACCCTTCTGGTCTGTGAAAGCCCAGCCAAGGATCAGGCGTTTTGGTAAACCAAGAAATATTTATTTATATACACAGGGAATAACAAGATTACTTAAAGGTATAGTCAACAAGTATGTGGTTTCATAACATGCGTTACTCTTTATGTTTCTAAGTCATCAATATTCTGCCTCACTACCCACCTAATCCAATCCACCCTCCAACCCTCAGAACCAAAAGAACCCCCTCTCAACTGTCATCCTCTCATTTATACCATCATACAACATTCTCCAACCTTCCAACCCATGTACTCCCCCCTCTCACTTAGTATACTTACCACATATACTCTAATAAACCCGCACTTACCATATTTATAGTATTATATATACAGGGACATCACAGCCCCTTCTGGTTCTGATGCCTGTTCTGGCTCAGTTGCCCCTTGTGGCTCAGACTCCTCGCCTTCCTCTGCAGGTATGTTATTGTTATACCTTCTGTGGTGGAAGAATAACTCAGCTTCTTCTTCCATTTCACTGTCATCTGTTTGGTGTGGTGCCCCTTCTGGTCGGTGTGCACACTTTCCTTCATAAAAGTGGACAGCTCTGCATACTTCAACTTCGCCAGTTTGGGGATCTATTACTCTGTATCCCTTCTGCGTTGAAGAATATCCAATCAATATTACTTCCCTGGCAGTGTTGTCAAGTTTTGATCTCTTTTGTTTTGGGATGTGCACAAACGCCTTGCACCCAAATACACGAAGGTGAGACACACTTGGTGTCCTATCATGCCATAGTTCAAATGGTGTTTTGTTGGTCACAGCTGCAGAAAGTCGGTTTTGCAGGTAGGTGGCAGTAACCACAGCTTCTCCCCAGTACTTCTTTGGTAACTGTGCATCTTCCAACAAGGAATTAATAAGTTGTCCAAGAGTCCAGTTCATGCGTCCTGCAACCCCATTTTGTTCTGGGTTGTAGACAACTGTAGTCTGGTGCTCTATGCCTTTCTCATGGAGAAAATCTTGCATAGCCATGGACACATATTCTCCTGCATTGTCAGATCTTATGATCTATGGCATTCTGCCAAATTTGTTGGACACAATTCTGACATAGTCTTTCAATTTTTGAAGTACTTGACTTTTCTCTTTTAGCAGGTACATTGTAGTATACCTGGAGTAGTCATCTACAAAGGTCAGCATGTATAAATTTCCACCCTGGGATGGCACTTTCATTGATTCACAAAGATCAGTGTGAATTAATTCTAGAGGCCTTTTGGTTTTCCTCTCATTTTTCTTAGGAAATGTTGGTTTCACACTCTTGGTCTTAATGCAGCACTCGCATGTCTGTGTACATTTGCATTGCCCCATTTTAATGCCTCTTGCCAAATTCTCTTTTTCTAGGACAGTAACTCTGGGAAAGTTGGCATGTCCCATTCTTCTATGCCAAATATGCAAACATTCAGAGTTACAGGTTTCCTTGATCACATTTCTATGCATAGCTTCAAGGTATTCTAAATGTAAAAGTCCATCTTTCAATTTTGCAGTGCAACATATTTCTCCTTCATCTAGAACATTGCAAAATTCTCCACTCATATAAAGTTCACCTCCCAATTCCATTATTTTAGTAGCACTTATTAGGTTGTCTTTAAAATCTGGAACATATAGGCAGTTTTTAAGTTCAAATAGTCTGTGGCCATCTGGCATTTTGCAAAGCAATTCCATTGTACCAATTCCTTTACAAAGGAATATTTGTCCAGATGCTGTCAATACATTTGCTTGTGACTTTTAAAACTTTTAAACAGGTTTTTATCAATTACAAGATGAGAGGTGGATCCTGAATCAATTAAAAATCTGTTTTTGCAATCATCTTTCCTCTCATCAGACACATGGTAACTTGAAGCCTCTGTTCCTGGCTTTCTCTGTAGAGTGCAGCACCAATTTACCAGTATAACCAGTAGAGTCCAGTAGCGTTTTAGCTTGCTTATCAGTGCCAGTCGCCGACCGAAATAATAGACCATCAGCCAAGTCTTTAAGAAAACAAAACTTTACTGTTTTCACACCGTGCTCCGTCTCTTGCTTACCAACCAGCTCTATAATGCTTTCCTATTACCCCCACACCTCTGTGTGCTCATTGAAGCCTTTTTATTGCTGCTTCACTTATCAGTTACAGCTGCAGCCTGACCTTGGGCGTTTCTGCCAAGTGCTGTCAATTACCGGCTTCACTCTGTCTTTAACTCCTAACAGTCTTGTCTGGAACTGGCTGTGTTGCCCACCTAAGCCTGACATTCTCTGCCTAGGGGCTTCTCTCACTTCAGCTTGCCTTTGTTTAAAGTCAGGCTTCACTGCTGTCTGCTTTGGAGTTTTGCATATGAGACCCCTGTTGCTGTGTTTGTCTGTGCCCTTCCATGGATTTGCTACCCTTTGTTTGTTTGTTTCTGCCCATAGTAAAATTTGCTTGTTACAACACAGTTTCTAGTTCCTGTCTTTTTTAAAATCCTGGTCTTTTAAATATGATATACCCATGTTTTGGTCAGAACTTTCTAGCACACAGGAAATTAATTTATGATGCTGATGAAAAGAGCTCAAAAGTAGTGCCTTTTTCATTTCATCATCTAGATCTTTGCCACATCTCTCAAGTTTAGCGACTAACCTTGTAAAATTTTCTATGTGTTTATTCAGGCTGCCTCTCTCAGCAGACTCCTTCAGAGAAAACAACTCCTTGTAAAGATACATTATGTGGTTCTTTGATTTTCTATCATATACTTCTTGTAGTTTCTCCCACATTTGTTTTACATTGTTACATCCTATGCAAACATTTGGTGCCTCATCTGATAGTGCAGAAATAAGCAGAGACTTCACTTTTGCATGCTTAAGTCTCCAGGAAGCTGTAGCAGTCTCATCCTCCGCCGAGGGTTCAGGATCAGTCAGAATTCTGTTCAAATCTTCCCCTTCCAGGAGTGCAGTGAATTGCAAATTCCACACTGCATAATTATCCTTTTCAAGCCTTGGGATACGTCTCTCAAGCGTTGATATTTCAGCCATCCTTTCCTATCTTTTGTGGAAATTCCCTCCCTTTAAATATTAGGCAGGCGCCATCTCTGCTCTTTTTGGCGCCTTTTGAAGACTTTCTTCTTCCAACAAGCCTTTTAAGTTGAGACCTATCCCAGTCTGCGTCTGTGTCAGAATTGCTTTTAATATGTCTTTTAATATCTTTAACCCTTTTTTAAAAGATGTTTTTAAAGTTTTTTTAAAAATGTTTTTAACGTTTTGTTTTAATGTATTTTAAGGTCTTTTTATGATGTTTTAAAGTGTTTTTAATGTTTCTGTTTGCCGCCCTGGTCTCCTGCTGGAAGGAAGGGTGGGGTATAAATAAAATAACAAATAAATAAATCTTTTGTTCTGCTTTTCTTTATAACTTACAGTCCCCTTTGTAAATCACACACAGCACTTAGCCTTTTATAGATTCCAGCCACAACTTACAATTCAACTTAGTTTGCTGGGCCCATAACCCTTGTTGCTGGTGCTAAATTAGTTATGCACAGCAGAGAGTAACAGCAGTCTGAAATGCAAGTGTGCCAGTGTGTGTGTGTGTGTGTTTACCTAAGAAAGCAGGCTTTTACCCTGCATCAGGATCACTGAGACTTAACACTCAGTGAAATAAGAAAAGCTACTTTATTTATAGAAATACATAGTAGATAGAAAGGCAAACCTAGTTCTAACTAACTAACTAAGTTGGAGGTGCAACACCCAGGCTTGGGAGTTGCTCTCATGGCTAGGAGAGAGAGAGCCGAGACAAAGGTGTCTCCTCTCTCCTGGACAGTCGGAGAAGGAAAGAGAGGAAAGGGCGGAAGGGGGAGGGGCAGGTAAGCTTCCCTGAAGACGTATCAGTCTAGCGACGGAAGGAAGTTAGTCAGAGCATCACAGGTAAAGGTAATCAAGCCTATCCATCTGGAAGACCCTAACTCTATCTCCCTTCTGGAACATAAACAAAAGAACAAAACAGGAGTTGCTCTTGCCCCACTTCCAACAGAACAGTCCCCTGTTCTGGGGGACAGGGCAGAAGAAGAATGGCAAAGACGAGAACACAGCAGGTCTGTGTGATAAGGTAATGGACAGAGTGAATGGGACACTGTTTTGTTGTGTGTTCTTTGTCTTGCAAGTCATACTGAGAGATTTTGCCCTTAAAGGTGGCCTATAAATATTTTAAATAAATATTATTTAAAGCCAAAGATTCTGAGGCTTTCAAGAGTGCAGGCACTATTAATGGTGGTGGCTAGCTGGTGCAATCCTGCCCCATTCTTTGCAGAGCCTCTGAAATCCCAACCTCAGCCCTCTTGGCTGGCAGATCATGAGTATGGTTCAGAGCACCATGCCATGATTCATTTACCAAACTGATCCTCTCATCAGTTTGGGCTTTTTCGCCCTGGATAGTAATTGCTTCTGGCAGAGGCACTGTGCACGCGGACACGTTGAGAGGAGCACACATGATAAATAAGGCACTTGTTTATTCTCTCTTCCCTTCCCTCTCTGACTCTCTCAATAAATTTCTTTTATCTGCCGAAGCAGACAGAATCAGAGTGTGAGTGTGAGAGACAGGAGGCTCTGGGAGCTCACAGAGGCTACCGCGTGCCTGGGCATCAGATTTAGTGGCAGCCTGGTGATATGATTTAGGTTAGTTGGCTGCAATACAGCCCTACGTCCATTCAGTCAAGGCAAAATTAATCGTAATGCCAGACCCTCAATGGTTCCTCTGCTACCTGGGCAGCTGATGAGGACTGTGGAGTTGAGAAGCTTCAGTCCTCCTCTCTCTCCCCCCACTCTCTCTCACACACACACCCCTGCATCATTTAACCTTCTTTTCAGTGACTTTTCTCCTTCTGGGGTAACCAACCTGAATAGATGAAGCTACTGAGCACTTGTAGCATATGATTTTTTAAAATGGCTTACTCTGGAGATGTGAGGCCCCAGGCATAAGCCTAAAATCCCACTCCCTTAGCCAAGATAAAGTCTTTCCATGTCCAGGCTCTATTGTTGTGGAAGCTGAAGCTGCTCTTGCCAGGTTCTATGCCACTTTAGTCCCTTCAAGCTAGATTGTCTGTGCTTGCATAGAGCTGTGTGTGGAGCTTTGAAGCCTCAATGATCAGCTGACTGACAGGTAGATGGGGCTTTGAAGTCCTGACAAACATGGCCCACAGGGAGGGGGTTGGGGAGATAAGGATCTGGCTCAATGGCTGGATCCAGTTCCCTTCCCCTGATTTAAAGGGTGCCCACATCTCTCTCTCTCTCTCTGTATATATATATATATGTGTATATGAATTTTTTATTAGAATTTCCATTAGCCCAGCAGAGTAACAGATACTGTCATACACTGATATGCGGTATTAGGGAGAATGTACATCCTAATAGTTATAATGTTTCTCTAAAATATATGAATACTAAATGTATTATATTAATATATAAAGGATCCCAATGCTTGTTCATACCTGTTCATATTAATGTATAATATTTAATGTGTGGATCTTAATTGTTAAATAGGAGGAGAAAACAGTAAAATTGTTTAAAACCAGAAGAATAACTATTGTGCTTTTCCAAGAAGCTTATGAGCTTCTCACTGGTCAGATCCTACTGCAATGTGATAGGAGGTGAATGTCAGATCCCTGCCAGGGTTCCTTGCACAAGGCTTTTGACCTCTTTTCAAAGAACCCCCATTTGCTGTGCACAATATGTCTCTAGCACAGACACACAGGCAGTGTCCTTGAGTGACCCAAAAGAGTGCCACTGTCATCCAGAGGCACAAGGAGAGGGGAATAGAAAGGGACAGGGAAGAGCAAGTGAGTGAAAAGGGTGGGAGGAACAGAAAGAGGCAGGGGAACAGCAGAAAAGCTGAACAGCATGAGACAGCTATTATTTTCCTGTAGCACTTTCATCAGTATTCAATGCTATTTGGTCTTTTGATGGAATATAATTCCATTTTTACTGCCTGCTATTGATGACTGGATTACCTGCTTCATTAGTTCTGCAAAAGCTTAGTAGTGGATTTGCTCATCATTACCACAGTGTACAACTCACAGCCAACTAGATGTCCTTTCAAAATTGTCTTTCATTGTTCAGTGCTTCTTTAAACAGCATCCTGCATTCCTTTAGACTCATCCTTACAGATATCTTTGCAAGCAGGTGGCTAGAAATGGAGGGGGAGAGGAGAAAGGGGAATTGATAATAACTATTTACTTGAAACTTTTTGTGTCTTCCTAGACACATTTCTTCTTGCTTTCCCGTGCATGCAATTACCACCACAGCGGGTAGTACGTGCATGCAGATTTGCACAAGCTCCTTCAGGCATCAAAACCTTGGTCTCCCCACTCCCCAGCACATGTTGCACACATATTCTCTTCTTTTAAAAAATTAAAAATCAAAGGTTTGCACCTAAGTGATCCACATTTTATTCACCCCCCACATAAGATGAAATGTGAAATTTGTGTAAGGCAATTTAAGAAAATCTCCATACATTTGCTGATTGTGCCTAATTTATATTGCATCCGATAGTCATGAAAATGGGCAATACCTGGTCCCTGACAGTGGCCCTATCTTCAGCCTGATTCAGGCTTCTGCAATTTCACCAGACAGTGTCTATATATTTTGAGTTCTTATCTTCACAGCCATAAAGGCTGGAAACATGGTTGGGTTTTTTTTAAAAGCGATGTTGAGATTTTCAGGATGTCAAGATGGTACAGCTACACATTTTTGCCAAGAGAAGTTGAACTTAGGGAAGGGTTCACCTCCAACATGAATCCCAGTTCAAGCCCAGGCATCTCCAGGAAGGAATGGGAAAGACTTCCCTCTGAAATCCTGACATACTAAATTAGATTGTCTGAGTAGGTGGAAATCAGCTCCTTAAATTCTGGATTTTGCTTCATTTGTACAGAATCACAGCTTACATTCAGCCTGTGTTTAGTACATGCTCAGAGATGTTACTTTCCAGCCTTGTTGCACACAGAAACAAAAAACAAACTGGAGGCTCAAGTTTTAGAGTTTAGGGGAGCTTTTAGAGCAGACTGCAAAGCCTGCAACTCCATCAGATGAGCATTAGTGAAAACAATTAAGCACTATAGCTGGTCCTTCCACTTTACTAGCTGTGAAAGTGACCTGGTCACACAAAAACAAAACAAAACTAAACAAAAACTAGCTGGGGGATATACTATATTTCTCTACTGAGGTAGGACCAGGTTGTGTTTCAGAAGGATTCTGTTTTGTATTTCATCCTCTTTCTCCCTGTAGAGGAACAAGAGTAGCTGAGGCAAGTTATCCTCTTTTCAGCAGGTGATACCAATGCAAAAGAAAACCCCCAAACCATTAATATTCCATTTCTGACACTCTGAGGCTAAGCTCTGGCTTTGGAAACATGTTCTGGGATGGGTCCAATAAAGCTGTATTTAGGCAGTTTATGTGCCTGACCCCCTACCCTGCAGCTTTGAGAATGATATACAGTATAGTAATGGCGGCATTTAGCATGGTGGGGTGTGTATGACTGCAAAGACAAGTTTCCAGCTAAGGGTGTATTACCGTCAGCATGGTTTTAAGCATACCTAACAGAGGTGCGTACAGGTGAGCTTTATTTTCAAAATTCTCTATGGAACCACATTCTTGGGTTTCACGAAAGAGAAAAGTAAAATGACCTGAAAAACTGCCACAAATTGGAATAAAATTGGCAACAATTCTCTTTGGCAAGCTATGCGAGAAAACATCCTCAGGGAATAAAAATCCAGCTCAGTTATACACAGGCAGGTCACATCTGAAGAGAGCCATGCAGAGGCAGACGCCCCCACAAACTCAAGAACAACACAACAACAAGATGATTAAAGACAACCAGTTCCTCTAGGGGAAACAATTAAAAACCCCAGAGAACCCACATAATTACTGGGGCCTTTGGATACTCAGGAGGAAAACATGGTAAGGTGAAGAGAGAAGAGACTGTGCGTTAAACATGTTGCTGAACCAATTTATGCTGTTTCGTCTATTGCTCCACCCAGATACTTGCCACAGGCTTGGTGAAAGGAAAGGGCATCCACTGGGAAACAGAAGACGGGAATTTTGCTGCATTTGCCTCCTTCCTCCTGCCTACCCCTCTCTGTGCCTTTATTCTGAAACTATAGAAGTGTGGTGTTGCTATTTATTCAGTTATTTCGAGTTTATAAAGCATTAGTCCATAGAGGGAACTTTACAAATCTCACTAGAAACCTGATGATTATGATCCAAAGAGGCTTTTCAGGGCTTCAGACTGGGCTCCCTGCCCCCTCCTCGAGATCTGGTTTTATATAAACAGCTGCAGAACTAGGGGACTGAAGAAGACCTGCCCTGGGAGTGAGTATCTGAGCATCTGGGTGATTGCTGCTTGCTCCTTTGGGGTGCTGTCTCTCAAGACAGCTGAAGTCCCTGGTAAGTGCTGTAAGGACTGGGACCCCCTGCCTGACCCTTGCTCCAGAGAGAGGCTGCAGTTAATCTTGCAGCCTCTTGCATCAGCTGCTGGCTGGGTCAGGAGGCATAAAAGCTCGGCTGCCCTTGGGGAGCCCCTTAGGGAGTCCTGAGGGCGAGGGCACTACCCTCTTCTATTACCTTCATTTTTTGTTTGTTTTAATTTTCTGTTAAACCAATGTACAGGAGATTGGTGGTGGGGAAAGCGTGTGGTTCCTGCGCAGGGTGAGAGCCTGTGCAGTGAACTAAATGCTAGGAGAAAGTCACCAGGTGCCTTCAGAGTGAAAGTCTGTAACTGGCAGAAGGCTGGCCCTCCCTGGGTGTGAGACAGGAGGAGGAGTAGATGGGCCCTGTGTGAAAAAGTTTGAATGGGTATGACTGTTCCCAATTTTCGCAGAGGCCTTCTGGGATAATTGGCTCCGGCAGGCTTTGTTGGTGGGCTCATTTTGGGTCCATATTAGGTGTTTAGGAGGAGTACGGAGGGTGATGCCACCCCAATTTCAGTGATAATGGGTAGAGGGAAATATAGCCATGGGGATGTGGTGAATTACCATAGAAGACGAGGGCAAGGCTATCTGCGCCTTGTTCCTTGCTGCCGCTCCTCTCATGGATGGGTTCCAAGTTGCTCATCTGCTGTGCCCACTGGCCTGTGTGTGTTGTTGTTTAATGCCAGATTGGTACACAATAAGACCACTCTCATCCATGATTTGATTGTGGATGAAGGTGCCAATTTGGTGTGCATTACTGAGACCTGGGTGGGTGAGCTGGGAGGAGTTGATCTGACCCAGTTTTGCCCACCTGCATACTCAGTGCAACACCAGCACAGGCTACATGGATGGGGGGGGGAGAGGAGTTGCTGTGGTCTACAGAACGTCCATATCTGTCACCAGGAAACCACTCTGTGTTGGAGCTGGCTGTGAGGGCATGCACCTAGTGTCGGGCCGAGGAGACAGTAAACTAGGGTTGCTGCTGGTGTACCATCCATCCTGCTGCCCAGCAGCTTCTCTGATTGATTGACGGAGGCCATCTTGGCTGTGGGCCTGGAGGAGCCCAGAACGATATTGCTGGGTGATTTCAATGTCCATGCTGAGGCTGTCTCTAGTGTTCCAGCTCGGGACTTCATGGCCTCCATGATGACCATGGGGCTGTCTCAAGTTGTCACTGGCCCGACGCATAGGGCAGGACATACCCTCAACTTGGTTTTTGCTCCAGATGGAGGAAGGGGTGGTCTGGAGATGGGGGGGTGGATGTCACCCCATTGTCATGGTTAGATCACTTCCTGGTGAAGTTCAGACTTATGGCTCTGATCATTCCCTGCAGGGGTGGTGGACAGATTAAGATGGTCTGCCCCCGGAGCCTAATAGAATCCACTGGATTCCTGAATGCCCTGGGGGAGTTCCCAGTAGATAGATCAGGTGACCCTGTTGAAGCCCTTGTCACACTGTGGAACAGTGAAGCGCGTTGGGCTCTTGACACGGTTGTCCCCAAGCGCCCTCTCCAGCATTGTGGAGTGAGGTCTGCACCTTGGTACACCAGTGAGCTAAGGGCAATGAAACAGGCTGTGAGGCTGATCGGGCACGAGTAAAACATCATAACTGTGCCTACTGTGTGGCGGTGAGGGCGGCGAAGAAGGCCCACTTCTCTGCCTCCATCGCATCCTCATGTAGCTGTCCAGTGGAGCTTTTCCGTACTGTCAGGAGTCTGTTGACATCAACTCCAGGAAATTGAGTTTTAGACCCTTCGGAGGCCCACTGTGAATTGTTTGCTAGGCACTTTGAGGGTAAAGTTGCTTGCCTCCGTAGCAGTCTTGATGCCCCCTCCACATCTACTGCCGTCCTCAATGAGGTGTCCAGTGCAAAGTCTGCTGCAACGTCTTGGGAATGGTTTCAGTTGATGCGGCCTGATGATGTGGACAAGGTGCTTGAGATGATGTGGCCAGCAACGTGTCTTCTCAACCCATGCCTTTCTTGGCTTATCAAAGCTTGCCGAGGGGATTTGACCGAGTGGATCCAGAGTGTGGTCAACGCATCATTGCGAGAGGGAGTGGTTCCGGGCGCCTTGAAAGAGGCAGTGATCCAATCACTCCTGAAAAAGCCCACCCTGGACCCATTAGTTTATGACAACTACCGACCAGTTGCAAATACCCCCTTTTTAGGGAAGGTAATTGAGAGGGTTGTGGCGCAGCAATTGCAAATACTCTTGGATGAAACAGATGATCTTGACCCATCCCAGTCTGGGTTCAGGCCTGGTTATGGGATTAAATCGGCCTTGGTCACCCTGATGGATGACCTTTATCGGGAGAAGGACAAGGGAAGTGTGAGCCTGTTACTCTTACTTGATCTCTCAGTGGCTTTTGATACCATTGACAATGGTATCCTTCTGGGCCGACTTGATGAGATGGGTATTGGAGGCACTTTTTTACAGTGGTTCTGATCCTATCTCCAAGGTCACTCTCAGAGAATAGCATTGGGTGACTGTCTTTCAGCCCCCTGGCAGTTGTGCTGTGGGGTGCCACAGGGTACCATCTTGTCCCCCATGCTGTTTAACATCTAGATGAAGCCCTTGGGAGCAGTCATCAGGAGCTTTGGAGCGAGGTGTCAGCAGTATGCTGATGATACCCAACTCTATTTCTCTGTAACATCTGAATCGGGAGAGGCCGTGCAAGCCCTGGACCGGTGCTTGGACTCGGTGGTGGGCTGGATGAGGGCCAATAAACTGAGTCTGAATCCTAGCAAGATGGAGGCACTGTGGGTTGGTGGTTCCCGAGTTTGGATAATTGGTCAGTTGCCTGCTTTGGATGGGGTCGTATTCCCTCTGAAAGAGCAGGTCCATAGTCTGGGGGGGCTACTGGATCCATCTTTGTTGCTAGAGGCCCAGGTGACCTCTGTGGCTAGGAGTGCCTTTTACCAGCTTTGGCTGATAAGACAGCTGCGGCTGTTTCTGGACCGGGATAGCCTGACCACTGTTGTCCACACACTGGTAACCTCTAGGCTGGATTACTGTAATGCGCTCTATGTGGGGCTGCCCTTGAGGTTGGTCTGGAAGCTGCAGCTGGTACAAAGTGCAGCAGCAAGACTGCTCACTGGGGCAGGGTATCCTCATCATGTCACCCCGCTGCTGAAAAAACTGCACTGGCTGCCCATTTGCTACTGGGCCAAGTTCAAGGTTCTAGTTTTGGTGTACAAAGCCCTATACAGCTCGGGACCAGGATACCTGAAAGATGGTCTTACCCCTTATATACCCAGCTGATCACTGTGCTCTGCAGGTGTGGGCCTCCTGCAGATACCATCTTATCAGGAGGTTCGTTCTGTACAATATAGGAAATGGACCTTTAGTGTGGCAGCACCTACCCTTAGGAATTCCCTTCCCTTAAATATTAGGCAGGCGCCATCTCTGCTATCTTTTCGGCGCCTTTTGAAGACTTTCCTCTTCCAACAAGCCTTTTAAGTTGAGACCTATCCCAGTCTGCGTCTGTGTTAGAATTGCTTTTAATATGTCTTTTGATATCTTTAATCCTTTTGTTTTAAAGATGTTTTTAAAGCTTTTTTTAAAATGTTTTTAACGTTGTTTTGTTTTAATGTATTTTAAGGTCTTTTTATGATGTTTTAAAGTGTTTTTAGTGTTTCTGTTTGCCGCCCTAGGCTCCTGCTGGAAGGAAGGGCGGAGTATAAATAAAATAATAAATAATAAATAAAATAAACATAACACCTGGAGTGTTAACGCATGCAGGTTTCCACAAACATTGTGTCATGCATAAAGTGAGCTGGTGGAACATCTGGCCACATTCGGACACAGCACTAAGGGCATTAACTACAAGCAAATTAGACTGTAAACAAATTGCATGTGGGTGCACACAATTGAAGTTCGTCTTCTTCACTCTTCCTTTCCTATAGCAGGGAAACAAACCATAGATGTTCTGGCTTAATGTTGCATCCGAATCAGCACTTAGTGACTGTGTGGGTCAGGTGAGATTTTGCATTCAGGGAACTGCTTTCTTCTGAGGGTTGACTTCATGGAGAACAGTGGTTCTGTTCTACAATGAAAGCTTACAATCTACTCCTCTCACATATAACGAAGGAGGGGACGAGGGAGTGTGTAACCCTGAGGTTTAGGCAGGCTGGCTCCCATTATACTAAAGCATGGTGTGAACTGGGCCTCTGAGAGCTAGACATTTACTTGTAACAACTGCACATAACAAACAAAGAAAGTGTAGTAAAACTTAAGAAAAAAGACATAAATCTTTCTATGAATTATGGAGTTCAGTTTAGCTGCATTCTTACTCTTTTGCTTTCTATTTAGATTTGCTGCAATGCTATGCTTCATTTTGGGGATTCTATATGTCATAAGTTCATAAACCAACATGTCCTTGTTACAATTTTCTACATGATGTGCAAATACACACATAAACGCACATAAACATATCAAACATAACAAAAGGTTTCTCTCCAATGAATTAAATAACCATGAAAAGGCTACCAGAGATTTCACTTGTACATTATATAAGTGCACTGTGAACACTTAAAAAAAATACAGGGCTTTTCCCCCCAGAAGATAATTACAATTACCTCTGCCTCAAATATACACATGTGAACAAACAGTTATTCAAATCACTAGCTCTTTAAGAACTGTTCTGTGTTAATGTGCAGCTTCCAAGACAACATGGCCTTCATCCCACATATGTGGCTGCAATATGAATACTCTATACTGATAAAATATGCACACAGGTTACTGTATGTACTGCGAAACTGCAGTAGATTCCCTCCAGGAAAGAATAATAGAGTCTCTGACCAATAATGACTTAACACATGAGAACCTAATTGGATCCCTCTCTGAAAAATGAAGCACCTTGCCCATGCTTGCCATACAAATGCTTATTAGCACATTACTCATGGGACTAAATTTGTCTGTGCTTGATAAGCAGCTGATACAAAATTGCCACAAGGTGAAATCAGGGGAAAAGGTTTGCCCTAGTTTTTTTTAAAAAATGCTTCAACATTCTAGCATTTGAAAGATAAAAATAATGCACTCTTGTCACAAATGAGTGGTGTTTTTTGTATCCATATTGTCTTCGTTTTATCCCATTTTGCCTGGTGGTATAAGGTTTCAGAAGACAAAGAATCAATATCAGAAGACACTGACAAAGACAGAAGCCTTCAAGTGAGACAGGGACTGAATGTAGCCATTCTTTCATCTAAAATGCATCAAAAACATCCTGCCTATCCAAGTGGGCAGATTGTTTGTTTTAAAATTAATACTCCAACCTTCAGTTAAAGAATTTCCAGGGCAGCTGGCTTTAAAGCAAAGCTAAAAACAGTCTCCAGCTTCAGTTCCCATAAAGAGCAGCAGGTACTATCTGACAGAGATCTGAGACTAAGGGCCAGATCACACGTTCCCCATGGTGCATCCCCACAAAGAACCTTAACATGAGAACTGAGCCTTTTGTGGATGTAGCTATAGCCCTGGGATTTAAGACGGGTGAAAAATGTGCTGCAACAATTGTGGGATACATTGCTGGGAAACCATGGCTGTATTCATGGAAGACTTGGTTCACATGATGTGGGTCTCCATATGATGTTATATCAGGAGTTCGGTTGGGTGAACTGTGTGGAGTTCTTTTGCAATGTACGAACAACAGGACTTTCACATAGGGCAAATCAGTACAACTCTATTAACAACATTGATTTAAACTATTTCTTTATTTAACAGAATTTATATACTGTTTAGCCCACTTTTAAGTGGTTAAAGCCCACCTTTAAGCACTTTATAAGAAATATTCAAATTATCATTAAAAAGGTTAAAAACAAGTAATCAAAAACATTTTAAAAACAATTAAAACAGCAGTAAGAGATTAATAGATTTCAGTATCTATGGGTCTGGATAGGCTTCCTTAAACAGAAATGTTTTAGCAAGCGCTGAAAAAGAATACAGGGAAGGTGCCTGCTGGACGTCAACAGGCAGGGATTTCCAAAGGTGCACTCTAAAAGAATAATTCCTTCAAGTGCAAAACAAATATTATGTGGCACCTGTAACAGTGCCAGTTCCATCGATTCAAGTGGTTGAGTGGGCACTTATGGGGTAAGGCAATTCCACAAGTAAACTGGTCCCAAGCTGTTACGGACTTTATTTACCATTAGTAACCCCTTGAACTTCGCCTGGTAACAAATCAACAACCAGTACAGATCTCTGAGCAGGGGTGTTATAGGATAACAGGGTTTCATTCCTGTCAGCATCCATGCTGCGGCATTCTACACTAACTGCAGTTTCTGGGTCAAGCACACGGGAAGCCCCACATAGGATGCATTGCAATAATCCACTCTTGAAGTCACCAAGAGTGCCTGGACTCCTCAACTACTAGTTCAGAAACTTATTCAAAATGCCAGCTCCATACAGACAACCTGATTATCACCTCATCTTCCTAAACAGAATTCCAAACTTTCTTATACAACCATGTTAGTCCCACAAAAAAAGAAATACAGAGCAGGTAAAATGATATATTTTATAAGGCCAACATTTGAATCAAATATGAAAGCACAAAATCTTCGTCAAACATAGTGGAAACATAGCTGAGGCTAGCAACAGGCAAAGGCTTTTTAGAGGTGAAATTGGGAAGATAAAGCCATAATTTCCAAGAGTATACATTGTAAATTCTTTTGTTCCACTAACGTTTCAGGTCAAATAGATTTTTCAGATTTCTAAATAGTTTTTTCAGATTTCTGAAGCACTATAAAAACTTGCAAAACCTGTGAATAGATATGATAGTGGAATGAGTGCTCTGGTCATGATACCTCTTTAATAACTCTTCCAGCTCTCTGAAAAATCAAAAACAAACAAAACCCACAAAACACAATTGGTTGTGTCCAACCTATTAGTGACAATGTTAACAACAGACAGAATTAGCAAACCAATTAAGAGCTTTGTGCAATTTAAGAACTTGTATGCTTCTTTATCAGCAAAAGCTGGTCCAGTAAAAAGGTATCCTCTTCCTTTATTTTGTGTTTATTAAGACCATCTACTACACAATACATTTTTAGGCTTTGTGGATCCACCATTCTGTGCAACACAAGAACTGGCTCACTCTCAGAAAAAAAGCCATTCAGAAATAACCACCACCACTATCTTATTTGTGGAACACATGAATTTAAACATGGCCTTTATTTCTAGCCATCGTATTATATACAAAAATGCCTGGTTTTTTTTCTGAAGACTCAGCGTGCCTCCTTTGCCACAAAGAAACCACTAGACTAATACATCCCTCTGATCAAGCTACTGTGTGAACTATTTGGCAGCCCTTGTCAAACCCCTGGAGGCAAAGGCTGATTTCCAGTTTGCTCCTACAGAAGCCAAAACCAGATGGGAGACTCTGTATAATCAGTTCCGCAAACAAGCATTAAGTATACATAGGAAGGATTTTGCCCAGTATTCGCTGCTGAACAGAACTACGTTAATTCTTGCAGCTAATCGGTATTCTGCTGTTATGTCAGTCAAAGCAACATGGACTACCACCATCACAAAGCACTAGAAGACCAAACTCAGACACTGCAAAAAAAGAAAACATATTCGGCTTGGGGAGGAGAGCGTGGCTGGGAGTCCAGAGTCTGTGAGTTCAAATCCCTGCTCGTGTCTCCTGGGTGTCAAGGGCCAGCTAAAGATCACCCCACAGTGAGTGGCTCAGGGGTTACGTGCCCTGCCACCTGTGCAGCCATGGGCAAGCTGCATAGTCCCAAGGAGCCCAGTTGCCCCCCAGCTGGCAGTTGCGGACAAGGATGGGGCTGGCTTGTGCAGCTGTGGCAAGCTGAAGCAGGCCCTAGCCAGCTGGGGAGGGAGGCAATGGTAAACCTCCTCTGAATACTGCTTACCATGAAATCCTTATTCATAGGGTCGCCATAAGTTGGGATCGACTTGGGCAGTCCATTTCCATTTCATAGAACCCCAGCTTAGACCCAGAAAAACTACCATTTAAATAATCCCAGTGAAAATGCAAGGTGCTCAAAAGTTTCAAGATAATGGATACAGATCTCAGAATCTGCACTGAATCATATCCTGCAGCACCATAGAAATCAACTGATATTATACAGCCACAAGACTGGGTGTATATTATAGCCAGCATGGAGTTTTCCCATTCTGCCATGTTAAATTGAAAATACCCCCCATGCCATTCTGCTGCTTCTCATAAGTTACAAAACAAAATCTTACAAAACTTAAAGTCCTGAACTCAGAAATGCTGGCTTAGCAACCCTTCAAGTTTTCATGGCGATACACAAAACACACAGAGAGAATCCCGAATTCAAAGTCTAAAACACAAGTAAACAAATCCAGACCTCTGTTGGATTTTTTCTGTCAGTGGTCTCATAATTTGTTGAAATTAATTAAAAATCAGCCATGTTCACAGAGTACCTGTAATCTTATTGCCTCATACTCTAACCTTAATCTTCTGCAGTTTAAACATTTAAAAAGTGCATGATTGATTTTTAATTAATTTAAGAAAACTAACATCGGAGCCTATGATAGTGCAGGCTGCCAGTGTTCTAAAAGCCAGACTAACAACATTTTGGCTTGGCTAATCAGGGGGCCACACCCATGACAGATATTTATTCCACTTTAAACAGTCATGGCCAGAGTGGTTTAACAGTTAGTCCCTCTTCCCAGAGAATTTTGGGGATTGTAGCTCTGTGAGGGGAATAGGGAGTCTCCTAACAACTCTCAGCACCCTTCACAAACTACACTTCCCAGAATTCTTTGGGGGAAGCCATGACTGTTTAAAGTGGAATAAATGTCTAGTCTGGGTGTGGCCAGAGACAGCTTTGGTTTAAATTTAGATGGGAGACTTCATGTGTCTGCTGTAGAATAAAAAGGTAGGGGGAAATAATTATACTGTTATTTTTTTCCTTTTGGAAAGGAATGGGGCTTTCCCTCTGTCCAGTGCTCACTCACCCAATCTCCTCTTCCTTCCTCCCTACCCCTACCCTTCCTCCCCTAGGTCAGTATCACATATCCTAAGCATAATTGCACAGGAGAAAATCCCACTGAAGTCAATAAACATGCAAATGATCAAAACCTCTCCTTCCCTCCTATCCCCTCCCTTCAGCCCCTCCTCTTCCCCTTCCTTCCCCCTCCACTCCTCCCCTTCCCTCCCTCCTCTCCCTCCTCCCCTCCTTCCTCCCCTCTCCCTTCTTCCCCTCCCCTCTCACCTCCCTCCTCCCACTCTCCTTTCTTCCCCCTCCCTCCCCCATGATCAGTTTCACCTATCCTAAGCATGATTGCACAGGAGTAAATCCTATTGAACTCAGTAAGCACGCCCATATGCTCCTGCTTATGGATTTAAGATCATCTGCCTTTAGTCTCCTCTGCATGCCTGGGACTAAAGATGTCACACTGACAGGCACACATGAGAGAGGCTTTTCAGTTGTGGCTCCTAGGTTTTGGAATTCACTGCCTCAAGAAGCCTGTTCTACTCCCTACATTATGGTTTTCCGGAAACTCGTAAAAACTATCTTGTTCCAGACAGCCTTAGAGAGGGTCTCAGGGGTGAGTCTGACACTGTCTCTACATTTTTTATTTTTAAATTTTTATCTTGTGGTTTTTACTATTGTTTCCCGGGGCGGCTCAGTATTTCATGGTCTCCATGACAACCATGGCACTGTCCCAACATGCCATTGGCCCAACATATGTAGCAGGGCATACTCTAGACTTGGTTTTTGCAACTGGACATGGAGATGGTGATCTGAATGCGGGGGGCCTTACATCAGTCCCTCTGTCATGGCTAGATCACTGCTTGCTGAGGTTTAGACTTACAGTGGCTTTCCCCCTCTGCAAGGTTGGGGAACCTATTAAGCTGGTCCGCCCCCAGAGACTAAAGGATCCAGATGGTTTCCAAAGGGCTCTGGGGAGTTTTCCGGCTGATAGGGCTGGTGCTCCCATCGAAACCCTGGTTGAACTGTGGAATACAGAAATGACCCGGGCGGTTGACATGATTGCTCCTGAGTGCCCTCTCCTGTGTAGAGCTCGTACGGCTCCATGGTATACCCCAGAGCTGAGAGCGATGAAACAATATAGGAGACAGCTTGAGTGCAGATGGAGATGAACTCCTGGTGGATGCAATTACACATTGGTAAGTGCCTATGGTAAGCTGTATTTAGGGGCAGTGAGGACAGCAAAAAAACTATTTTGCTGCCACTATCAAATCATCTATCTGCCACCCAGCGGAGCTCTTCAGAATTGTCCGGGGGCTATTACAAGCTGGCCCCAAGGACATGGTAGAACCATCTGAGGCCCGCTGTAATGAATTTGCTAGGCACTTCCAGGATAAAATCTTTAGCATCCGCCAGAACTTAGACTCCAGTGTTATAGCAGATGAATCAAGCAGGGTATCGAGAGCACAGCCTTGTCCTGATTTCTTGGATGAGTTTCAGTTGGTACAGCTTGTGGACATTGACAAGGTGCTTGGACAGGTTCATGCAACCACTTCTGTGCTGGATCCTTGCCCTTCTTGGCTAATAAAAGCTAGCAGGGATGGAACAGCTGGCTGGGCCAGGGAAGTGATAATGCCTCTCTGCGAGAGGGGGTGGTCCCTGGCTGCTTGAAAGAGGTGGTAGTGAGACCACTCCTGAAGAGATCCTCCCTGGACCCAGAAAATCTTAGTAACTATAGGCCGGTAGCAAATGTTCCATTCCTGGGCAAGGTCCTTGAACGAGTGGTTGCAGGCTAGCTCCAGACACTCTTGGATGAGACCGATCTGGATCCATTTCAGTTGGGTTTCAGGCCTAATTTTGGCATGGAAACAGCCTTGGTCACCCTGTATGATGACCTCTGTCGGGAGAGAGACAGGGGGAGTGTGACTCTGTTGATTCTCCTTGATCTCTCAGTGGCTTTCGATACCATCGACCATGGTATCCTTCTGGGAAGACTGGCTGAGTTGGGAGTGGGAGGGACTGCATGGCGGTGGTTCCGCTCCTACTTGGCGGGTCGCCTCCAGAAGGTGATGCTTGGGTAACACTGCTCAGCACCCTGGACTCTCCAGTATGGGGTTCCACAGGGGTCAGTTCTGTCCCCCATGCTGTTCAACATCTACATGAAACCGTTGGGTGCGGTCATCCGGAGCTCTGGAGTGCATTGCCATCAGCATGCTGATATGCATCTCTGTTTCTCCTTTTCACCTTCTTCAGGTGAGGCTGTCAATGTGCTGAACCAGTGTCTGGCTGCGACAATCCAGACAAGACTGAGATGCTGCTAATGGGTGGTTCTTCTGACCGGATGGTATCGGATGTCCAACCTGTCCTGGATGGGGTTGCACTCCCCCTGAAGGAGCAGGTTCTTAACTTGGGAGTTCTCCTAGAACCATCTCTGTCACTTGAGGCTCAGGTAGCCTCGGTGGCACGGAGTGCCTTCTACCAACTTCAGTTGGTGGCCCAGCTATGCCCCTATCTGGACAGGGATAACCTGGCTTCAGTTGTCCATGCTCTGGTAACCCCCAAGTTAATTACTACAATGCACTCTACGTGGGGCTGCCTTTGAAGACAGTTCGGAAACTGCAGTTTGTGCAAAATGCAGCAGCCAGATTGGTAACAGGGACCAGATGGTTCGAACATATAAAACTGATTCTGGCCCACTTGCATTGGCTGCCTGTATGTTTCCGAGTTTGATTCAAGGTGCTGGTTTTAACCTATAAAGCCTTGCATGGCTTAGTACCACAATACGTGATGGAACGCCTCTCCCGACACGAACCCACCCGTACACTACACTCAAAATCCAAGGCCCTCCTCTGGGTGCCTCCTCAGAGGGAAGCTGGGAGTCTGGTAACAAGGGAGAGGGCCTTCTCAGTAGTGGACCCCAAATTATGGAATTATTTTTTTGATGAGGTTCTGGCGCCAACAGTGTTTTTTTACCAGCACCTGGCATTTTAGCATGTGTTTTTAAATTGGTTTTTAAAAATGTGTTTTTAAATTTGTATATTGGTTTTTGATGTTTTTAATTGTTGTAAACCGCCCAGAGAGCTTCACCTATGGGGCGGCATACAAACGCAATAAATAAATAAATAAATGTACTCGTATATATACATGTAGGTTTCTCGGTTTGTTTGTATATATATGCTTATTGTATTTTATTGTATTTTATGTATTTTAAATAATTGTATTTTATGTATTTTAACTTACTGTTTTATCTTGTGTTTTTATACTGTATAATTTTATTATGTATGTGTGTTGTTTTATTTTAAGCTGCCCTGAGTGCCCCATTGTGGGGTAGAAGGGCAGGATAGAAATTTTAAATAAATAAATAAGTGATCCAACATGCTTTTCTCCTCCCTCTCCCCTTCCCCGTCTCCCCTTCCCATACTCTCTCTCCCCTCTCCTCTCCCCCATCCCTCCCTTCTTCATGACCGCCTCCCCCTCCACTCCCCCCTCCAGTCCTATCTCCCCCTTCTCCTCCTCCCCTGTGATCAGTTTCACCTATCCTAAGCATGACTGCAGGGGAGTAAATCCCATTGAACTCAGTAAGCATGTAAATGATCAAACCTCCCCTCCCCCTTCTGCCTGCTCCCATCCTCACTCCTTTCCCTCTGCCCTCCTCCTCTCCTTCAACCTTCCTCGTCCTCCCCCTCCCCTCCCCTCCCCCCTCCCCCATGGTAGGTTCACCTATCCTAAGAATGACTGCATAGGAGTAAATCCCACTGAACTCAATAAGCAGGCAAATTATCAAACCTGCCCTCCTCCTCCTGTGCCCTCCCTCCTCCTCCCCTGTAGTCAGTTTCACGTATCCTAAGCATGATTGCGGGAGTAAAAAGTTCAATAAGCATGCAAGTGATCAATCCCTTCTCTCAGCAAACTTGCACAGGATCCCATTTCTTACCTCCCGGATTAAAAAAACAGACAAATTCACTAATACGCAAAAAAACCCTTACGGTTTAAGAACGTACCTATAGCCAACAGATATTTCTACAACACTTTTAAAAGCAGGGAAATTAGGCAGCTATAGTGAATGCACCAGGGGAAGAGGAGGCCTGACCTCCTCTCTGAGATATTGTAGTGAGCTACAAATTTGTCAAAATGCAAACACAATTTGGGTTGGTCTTTCACAGCCCAATCCACTCCCTGTGTAGCTTGGAATTATTTGGTAACATGTGCCTCTGAGCATATGGTGAGTGGTGGCAATACCTGCAGGTATCAGGTCACACTGAAGCCTCTTGGGAAGCGAAAACATACAATGGCTGTTCCCTATCTACCCAAATACAAAGACCAGATGTTACCTTGGTCTGTTCATCCTTGGGTGAACTGCATAGTTCCTGGGTAAGTGGAAAACAGGAGCTGGAGAAAAAAAGAGTCCCTGCCTGAAAATGGAGCTTTATTCTATGAGGGAAATTCCCTCCATCTGCAAGATAAAGCTAGCCAATTTGTCTTCTATTTACATTTAAAAACAAACAAACAACCTGTCACCACACTACCTAACATTAAAATCTGCTTTTGTTAAGACAAGAACTACCTAGTTACTCTGTTTTTCTGTTTACCAATCAAGAAACCTGCATGTTTTACCTAAGGATTGAGGACAGACTGGGTAATAGCTGGTTTCTGGATCTGCATGGATAGGGGAACAGATATTATATGAGTTTTTGGTGACATTTTATGACATTTTAGTTGGCTAAATAACAGTATTGACCTTTTGTGGATTTTTTGAATTTTTCTTGTGGGGCAACATGGCTGTCTTTGCTTTTTATATTATTTATTAAAACTCTCAGAACCGCTGTTTATTATCTTTGCAAAATGATGGAGGACAGGTGAAGTGCCAGATGACTGGATGAGGGCTAATGTCCCATCTTCAGAAAGAAGGATCTTGGAAACTATAGACCAGTCAGCCTGACATCAATCCCTGGGTAAATTCTGGAGCAGATTATAAAGTGGTCAGTCTGTAAGCACCTTGAAAACATGGCAGCGATTAGTAGAAGCCAACATGAATTTGTCAAGAACAAATCCTACCAGACTAATTTTATCTAATTTTTTGATTGAGTAACCTCCCTGATAGACTGTGGGAATGCTGTGGAATTAACATATCTTGACTTCAGCAAAGCTTTTGACAAAATGCCCCATGATATTCTGATTAGCAAGTTAGCTAAATGTGGGCTGCATGGAACTATCAGGTGGATTCATGGTTGGCTACAGAATCGTACACAAAGAGTGTTTATCAATGGTTCCTTCTCAAATGAGGGGGGGAAGGTAACGAGTGGAGTACTGCAGGGCTTGGTCCTGGGCCCAATGCTCTTCAACATTTTTATTAATGACTTGCATGAGGAGGTGCAATGATACTTATCAGATTTGCAGATGATACAAATTTGGGAGGAATAGCTAATACCCTGGAGGATAGAAACAAAATTCAAAGTGATCTTGATAGGCTGGAGCATTGGACTTAAAACAACAGGATGAAATTTAACAGGGATAAGTATAAAGTTCTACATCTAGGAAAAAGAAATCAAATGCACAGTTATAAGACAGGGGATACTTTGCTCAGCAATACTACATGTGAGAAGGATCTTGAAATTGTTGTTGATCACAGCTGAATATAAGCCAACAGTGCAATGTGGCTGCAAGAAAGACAAATGCTATTTTACGCTGCATTAACAGAAGTATAGTTTCCAAATCACATGAAGTACTAGTTCCCTTCTATTTGGCACTGGTTAGGTCCCATCTTGAATACTGCATCCAGTTCTGGACACCACATCTTGGTGGGCCAGGATCTCTTCTTGATCATCCTAGAGTGCAGAACACAGAACCCACCCTATTTTCTGTGATGTTCTATAGGTTGCTTTTAACTGTTTTAATTATGTGTTTTAAAATTGTTGTAATCTGCCCTGGGACCCCTGGGTGAAGGGTGAGTAATAATAATAATTACTGTTGGGCATATGGTGGTCTCTTGAAATTGAGCCTGGGAGTAAGTCTCCATTGAACACAGTGGAACTCCCAAGCAAACATGCAGTGGATTGCACTGCATATAGTTAATCAAGTCTTTAGTGCTCAGAATCCTATGCTAAATCCAAATGCCTAGAGCACATTATGTTTAGGGAAAGTGGTGAAAAGGGACTCTTAAAACAGGAGTGTACAAGACTGACCACAGAAACTCCACCCCACATACATTTCTTTTTGACAACAAGATGCGTTGAATAAATGAAGGTCCTCATCAGTGACAGCAGACATTAGTTCCCTGTTGATAGCAAACTGGTAGTCTTTAGGAAAGAGATTATTGCTCAGGCAGTGGCAGAGTACATGTTTTACATGAAAAAGGGTCCCAGGTTCAATACCTGTCATTGCCAGTTAAAAGGTTTATGTAGAAAGCGATGGGCAATACCCTTGTCTGCCTGAGATCCTGAACAGCCATTGTCAGTAAGAATAGACAATCATGGGATAGATGGCAAATAGTCTATCCTAGTGAGACATCTACCTATGCCATGTGCAGCCAGGACCACCCACTCGGTCCTTCTTTTGTATGGTGCCTCAAACAAGCATGTGAAAGCCTGATCCTGCACATGACAGTAGGCACAGATGACTGGCTCACCACAATTTGAGAGCTACCAAGGAAGACCACACATGAAGTAATTTCAAGGGGTTACCAAGTGTGCAAACTTTGTCAGAACTGCTTACCCCTCCAACACATACACATACACACACACAGTCAGGTTTACTTCCTTTCGCCTCATTACACTCCCCAAATCTTCAACAGTTCAGCCACTCTTTTCATCATGGTGAACCAACTTTACAGTTTGTTAAAATTTCCCACTAGTTGAATTACTGCTACTGGCTCCCTGTTGTGTGATGAAACTGCTGTTTTCTGAGCAGCAGGGAATTTTAAAGGAGTCCACTACAAAAAACAGGACAAGTACCTTTGTCAGGCTGGAAAGCTCTAAGGTAATTGCCCCAGTTTGTCAGGGTTCATGCTTTAGTTTTCTTGTGAGCCATGCTGTTCTGTTGTATTGTGAAGATCTCCCTTTCAGGTTGTTGATGGGGACAGTGGTCAGGTGGCTCTTCCAGGTCTTAGGGAGCTTCAATCAAGACAGTCTGTTCATTCATGCTGATATGAGTGGGCGGAGGCTATATAGCACTGCCAACATTTGGTTGTTATACTATACTTCCCAGCAGTGCAATTTTCTGTCACTTTTCTTATCAGACCTTTTGTGTTTTGAAAATTGCAATAGAAAGTGTGGGATAACAACCACATTTTGTGCAAATACACAGTCGATGCAGAAGCACTCTTACTCATCTGTTCAGGTGAGTGTGGAAACCCATTTATTTGTTTATTTAGCGTGTATGGAAGAAAATGTAGGACAGGACAGATCCTCTAAGAATCTGAAATGGCCTGCACACTCATTTCTGCACTCTCATAATACCAGTGCAAAGTATACATTTATAAACACGCACAAAGATACTGTTAATGAGCACAAAACAGTATATAGTTAAATCATTAGGCAGCAATCTTATGCACACGTACTTCAAAGTCCCCAGTGGGATTTACTTCCAAGTTAACATGCACAGGATTGCACTGAATATAGCTAATCCAGGCTTTTGTGCTCAGAATCCAATGCTGAGTCTACATGCCTAGAGCACATTATGTTTGGGGTGGTGGTGGTGAAAAAGGACTCTTGAATCAGGAGTGTTCAAGACCTTACAGAGAGACTCCATTCTACATATATTACTTTTTGACAAAAAGATGCATTGAATAAAGGCAGGTCCTCATCACTGACAGACACCAGGATGACAAACTGGGTAAAAGAAATGGGAAGGGGGCGGCTGGGGAGAACACTCAACTCAATGGAAACTAAGTGAAGGACAATTCAGTAATTGCTGTGACAGGAAAGAGATTAAAACTCAGGGGCACTTTCTGTGCTACTTTTCAAAATGTCAAGACATACCTGAACGATTACTGGGCAAAGTGAGCAACCTTCCCTTAGGTGGGAAGGCAGGAAAAATTACCTGAATTCAGAGAGAAGTGACAGAGACGTCACCAATAACCTGACAATATGCAACAACACGCCACTGGCTTAGAAACAGGCAGTCATACCAATGGAAGCCTTGAAGATCCTTAGCTCATGTAAATACTGAAATGCGTAGCATTGCAATTTGTTTTATAACACTTGTCATCAAGTCAACAAAGTCAAGGGAATAAAAAAACACTCTTTTTCTCTACCCAAAGGTGAACAATGAGACACCACAGGCTTTGAAATAGCCACTGAATATTTTCACTTCTCAAAGTCCTTCACAATACACTTAGTATGCTTATGGACAAATAGATGAAGTGGTTAAGCCCTTGGCATGGGTTAAATTGCAAGAGAAATGTTTTTCATGGTATTTTCTGAAGCAGCAAGATTTCACTTTAAGGGTCACCAGCATAAGTCAGTGCTGGTAATGGAAGTAGATAGTAGTAGATAATTTCCCACAGTGTGGGAGATCTAACCGATAGCTTATTCTGGATAGCAGAGATGCAAACTTTATATAGAAACCTCATAAAATAATAAAGCAAGCGAATAAAATAAAATAAATAATGCTGCTTTCTACTCACAACAGGCTATGTAGATGACTATATACTCATAAAGTGATGTTTTGTCTAATCTCTGTTATTTAGATTAAGCCAGTTTGAAACATTGGGGAGTTCCAGTGGGGATGGGGGAAAGCAGCAGCAAGGCAAAGATCTCTTAGCCTCTCCAAACTCTCTCACAGAAGCCAGAAACGCTCTCCTGCGCAGATCTTCCCAAACAGCCTCTGCTCCTCTACACTCAGAAAGATACAGCAGTGTGTATTCAAACCTACTCAACCTACTGTCAGCTTCATTTTTATTGTTTGTTTAACTATTACAAAAAAGAAAGTAATTTTAAAAATTCATTTATTCATACATAAATTTATTCGTACATAATTTTTTCTTAATGAACCCTTATTGTATCTTGGCCAGTGCCAATTTAAAATGTGGCACCTCTTTTCATTATCCTTGAGTACACCAAGTTTCATGATTTCTCATTGTTTAGGGAGTACATGAGCAAAGACATTAAAATCCACTTAGAAAAAGGGTTTTAAAAGTGTACCATAATGATCCCAGTCAGAAGCCCCCGCCCTCACCCAAAAACATGCTGCACCTCTTTGGGAGTAACTTTCACAGATCCAGACTTAGGAACAGTTTGTGCCTGTTGCGTTGTATTTTTCTGCCAGTTCCTTCCCCCAGAATTAAAGTGGCAAGCATATCCCATCCCATCTCATAACCAAATATGGTTGCCAGGCCTCTGTTTTTTAGCCTGAGACTCTGGTTTTGAGGGGTTCCCACTGGCTCTCCAGCTGACTCACCTTAACCTCCGGACTTTCAGCTTTCATTTAAAAAAAAAATTAAGTTTCTAGGTGGTCTGATTCCAGAGATACACACCAAAACGTCAGCCAACCCACCCACAACTTTGTAGTTGCTATAAGTTCTGCTCTTATCCCCTCCCTTTCAGGTTTTTAGCCAATAAGAAATCAGGGTTGTGATTGACAAGGAATGATAAAGCCAAAAATGTAGAGTCAAATTGAATTGTCTGCCTTCAATTCGACTCTTATGGTGACCCTATGAACGGCGTTTTCATGGTACGAGGTATTCAGAGGGGGTTTACCATTGCCTCCCGCTGAGGCTGAGAGGCAGTGACTGGCCCAAGACTCAGAAACATGCTTTTTCCTGCTTTTCTGAACATCTCACAGATTGAATAAATAAGCTTTCAGTCTTTTTGTCTCCTGTGTGTAGGAGTCAGACAGGTTTAAATTTTGAAGAGGGCAGTGTTTTGCAAACTTCCCAAATTGAAGCTTTAACCCTCTTTTCTCCCAGGCGTTTTAACAGCATTTGAACATGTGTTTTTAACTTGTTTATCTGTTTTTATGGGTTTTCATGGTTTAAATTTGTATACTTGTTTTTAATTGTTGTAAACCGCCCGGAGAGCTTCAGCTATGGGGCAGTATATAAATGCAATCATCATCATCATCATCTAGTACATGATTTTCCAGAGTAAACATACCCAAAGTAAACCCCATTGAATTCAATAGGACTTCCTTTTGAGTAGACATGGTTAGGATTGTACTGTAAATTGATGGGACTTTTGAGTGAACATAGGAAAGAATTGTGTTTGTGTTGTATATCTTTCTCTCCCCCTCCAATCCTATTTTTTAAACAATTAGGCAGGGCTTACATGGGTATCACTGTTTTTATTATGTTGGAAACTAATACTGATTTTATTTTTTAATGTTCTGCAATGATCAACTGGTCTTGATAATAAACATATGGGGTGTATGTATTTTTACATCTCCAATGTGTGTGTGTATATGGGAATCTTTCCAACAACCCTGTGAAGTAGGGTTGCAGTCTGGAAACCAAGGCAACTCACAATAAGAAATAAATCCCTTTAAAATCTTATAACCATACAAACAAATATAAACAGTTGCAAAACAGCTTAAAGTGGCATGATTCTGAATTTTGGGTTTTGTGAATGAAGTTGCTTATCACTTGAGGTTGTAGTTCTGTCCCTGTTTGAGTAAGCCCCACTGAATACACTGGGACTTGCTTCTGAATAAATATATGTAGGATTGCGCTATAAATATCTTTACAGGTTGTGTCAATAATAAATATATTTGATAGTCATGCTTATACAAATATTTCTTCATTTATTATATTTTTGGGGTTTGGTTAGGAATCCTGACTGGTTGTGAGATGCTTAGTTTTCTGCCTTACTCATAGGAATCTTGTTGTGGTTGGTATGTGTCAGGCCCAGGATGTGACTCAGGAACCAGACCAATGGCTGTAGTTAATTCGTGTTTTATTAGGGTAATGTCCAAACAAAGACTGCATTTTCTCATGAAGCAATACAGGGATACAGGTCCTGCGGCATTGGGAGAAAGTTGACAGAGCAAGGGACTTCTTCCCGCCTGTTCTTTAAGAAGGGGCCAAACGGGCGCGCAATCTTTCGCTCCTCCTTAACTGCCCCTCAGGTACTGCCCACCTTCCCCCCCTTCTCTCCTGTCTTTTCAGCTGTCTGCGTGTGCGCGGTGAGGGGGGAAGCATCACCCCCTCCTCTTCTGAAGTTTCCGATTCCAGGATGGGGGATAGGGGAGGGGCTGATGGTAAACTGCCTCCCCGCTTTTCGGCTGTGAGCAGCCCTCCCTCTTCCCCCTCTTGCTCTGAGCCTGAAAGAGGGGGAGGCGTGAGAATGTCCAGGGAGGGCTCAGGCTCCCCGTTGCTAAGCGACCTTATCACTGGCAGTTCCTCTGTTTCGTCTTCGCTCCAAAGGGGGGAAGTTCCTCCCCCTTCCCTCTGCCATCCATCCGAATACTCTTCTCCCAACTCTCCGGGATCCAGCTCCCCGGGATTGGGACCCCAGCTCTGCCTTCCGACACCATCCCCCCTCCCAGGCTGTGCCCCCCTTCCCTTGTCTGGCTTGGGACGGTGGGGAAAACGTTGATGGAAAAGTTTTACCAATTCTGGAGCATGCACATCAGCTGCATCTTCCCATGATCTGTCAGCCACCCCATAGCCTTTCCAGTGAATCAAGTACTGCAGCTTGTGGCGTCTGATCCTGGAATCTAAGATCTCCTCAACTTCAAACTCAAGCTGCTCATTTACCAGGAGTGGAGCTCTGGGAGGTTCCTCCGACCGTAACTCACTGGGAGGGGCGGCTTTCGTTAAGAGGGATCGATGGAACACAGGATGTATTTTAAACGTGTCAGGCAGCTTCAGTCGGTACGCCACGGGATTGATTTGAGTTTCTATTTCGAAAGGACCCACCCTCTTGTCTTGTAATTTTGTACATTTGCCCGGCATCTGGAGGAAGCGGGTGGACAGCCATACCTGGTCTCCCGGTTGAAGGGGGGGGCCCTCCTTCCTGTGCAGGTCAGCAACTCGCTTGTACTCCGTTTTGGCTTCGTTTAACTGCTGTTTCAGTGTCTGTTGCGCCGCTTGCAATTCCTTAAGGAAGTTCTCAGCTGCCGGTACCAGCATTCCTTCTGAGCTGCTTGGAAAGACTTTAGGATGGAATGCATAATTAGCAAAGAACGGGGTTTGTTGAGTGCTGGAGTGCAGAGAATTGTTGTAGGCGAACTCTGCAAAATGCAAATATGATACCCAGTCAGTCTGTTGATAGGACACATAACTTCGTAAATATCTTGCCAAAACGGCGTTCAAGCATTCCGTCTGCCCATCTGTCTGGGGGTGATGGGCGGAGGAGAGTTTTAATTCCGTCTGCAACTGTTTCCACATTGCTCTCCAAAATTTGGCTGTGAACTGAGTTCCTCGGTCTGAGACTACGCTGTTTGGCAATCCATGCAACCAGTAGACTTCTTTGATGAATAACTTGGCCGTTTCTTTAGCCTCTAAGGCCCCTGCACAAGGAAGAAAGTGTGCCATTTTGGTAAGTAGATCCACCACTACTAAGATGGCTGTCATTCCTTGGGACTTGGGTAGATCAGTTATAAAATCCATGGAGAGGTCCTTCCAGGGTTCGTGTGGGACAGGCAACGGTTGTAACAGTCCTGCTGGTGTCCCTGTTTGTGTTTTTGTCCGCAGACAGACAGAGCAGGACTTTACATAACTCTCAATATCCCGACGCATTTTAGGCCACCAGAAGTCCTTGGCCACGTTCTGAATGGTCTTGTAAATCCCAAAGTGTCCCGCTGTGATGGAATCATGACACTGGCGTAGGATTCTGAGCCTTAATTCCCCTTCTGGCACATATCTGGCGGTTTTGAACCATAACAGTCCATTTCTCCAGTGAAAGGTTACTTCTGAGTCTTGACCTTGTCCCGTCTCCTGCTGATATTTTAGCATGTCTGCATCTTCTTGTTGTGCCTTTTTGAGTTCCTCTTCCCATGAAGGCTGGCATACTCCCAACGTTAATTTCTCTGGCGGGATTACGTACTGAGGCTGGTCCTCGGATTCACTTTCTTTGTATTGTGGCTGTCTGGATAAGGCATCCGCTCTCTGGTTTTTGGCTTGGGCATGGTAAGTAATCTGGAAGTTAAACCTAGTGAAGAACTGGGACCATCTTATCTGTCTCTGGTTCAGCTTTCTGGCGGTTTGGAGGCTTTCAAGATTCTTGTGGTCGGAGCGCACTTCAATTCGATGAGAGGTCCCCTCTAGGTATTGTCTCCAGTTTTCAAAAGAGTCCTTGATGGCCAGCAGCTCCTTCTCCCAAACTGTGTAGTTCTTCTCTGCAGGCTTTAACTTCAGAGAGAAGTACGCACAGGGGTGCAGCTCCTTCCCTTCTTAGTCTAATTGTAGCAGGACCCCCCCGATGGCAAAATCTGAAGCATCTGCTTCCACTACGAAAGGGCGGTTCGGATCAGCAAAGCGCAGAATGGGCTCAGTAGCAAACCTTCTCTTCAGCTCCTCAAAGGCCTCGGTGGCGTTCTCTGTCCATTGAAACTTCTTCTTCCCCCTTAAACAGTCAGTCAGAGGAGCTGTTAATTTGGAAAACCCTGGAATGAACTTTCTGTAATAATTGGCAAACCCCAAAAACCGTTGTACATCCTTTTTGGTGACAGGTTGGCCCCAGTCCAATATGCAGCTTACTTTCCCTGGGTCCATCTCCACGCCTTCCGCTGAGATTCGATATCCAAGGAAGTCTAGAGACTTGAGGTCAAATCCACATTTCTCTAATTTAGCATACAGGTGATTTTCTCTCAGTCTCTTCAACACCGTCTTCACATGCTGGTCGTGGTCTTCCTGGTTCTTTGAGAACACCAGGATATCATCTAAGTAACAGATTACATACGTGTCCAACAAGTCTCTAAACACGTCGTTCATGAATTTTTGAAAAATTCCTGGACTTCCACAAAGCCCAAACGGCATGACCAGGTATTCATACTGTCCGTAAGCGGTCAAGAATCCTGTTTTCCATTCATCTCCCTCCTTCATTCTGATCAGATTGTACGCTCCTCTCAAATCCAACTTCGTGAAGATTTTTGCAGAGCGCAGTCGGTCCAGCAACTCTGAGATCAGGGGCAGTGGGTAGCTGTTGGGGATGGTGATCTGGTTCAATGCGCGATAGTCGTTACAGGGTCTGAGTTCCCCCCCTTCTTTTTCACAAACAATAGTGGCGCTCCAGCAGGGGATTGTGAGGGGCGTATGAATCCTCGCCTCAGGTTTTTATCCAGGAATTCCTTCAGGGCCTCCCTCTCATTCTCTGTGAGAGAGTAGATTCTCCCTGATGGGATGCTGGCTCCTGGCACTAGGTCAATCGCACAGTCGTAAGGGCGGTGGGGGGGTAAAGTCTCTGCCTCTTTTTCATCAAACACATCTTTGAATTCTTCATACTTTGGCGGCAGGGTCACTTGCTCGATCTCTTGCACTGCCCCCGCTAGGGTGTTCTTGATTCCTTCAGGTTGACAGTTCTCCTGGCAATACTGTGAGGTGAACCACACCACCGCCTCCTTCCAACTTATTTTGGGTTCATGCTTTGCTAGCCAGGGCATTCCCAGAATCACCTCAAAGTTCGAGAGATCTGACACGTATAGCGAAATGAACTCTTCGTGCCCAGGGATTTGAAGTTTCACTTCCTCCGTGGCTTGTGTCACCCCTCCTGACTTCAGGGGTCTCCCATCGATAGTCTCCACAGCTAGGGGAGCGTCCAGTTTCCACCGGGAAATTCCATGACGCTTGACTAACTTTGCATCAATAAAATTTGTGGAGGCTCCACTGTCAATTAAGGCAGTGGAATTAAACACCACTCCTCTGGAAGTTGTAATCCGAATAGGCAAGACCAACACCCCCTTTGAGGGAGGTTGGATCGTTGGGGGGCCTTTATACAACGCTGCCCCCAGTCCACCGGCCTGCACGTGGACTGGGTGTTCTAGTTTCCCGACGGCTCAGCTTTCCCCCCTTTCAGTCCACAGTCTCTGGCCACATGGCCCGGCTTTGAACAATAAAAGCATAAACGTTCCCGGCGTCGTCTTTCCTTTTCTTCTTCAGACAGTCTTGGCCTAGCCCCTCCCTGTCCCTCAGTTGCATTACCTGCCATCCCTGCAGTGGGAAGGGTCTTGTTGCGGGATGCCAAGGCTGAGTATCTCGGGACCTCCTGCTTCCTTTCCAGGCGCCTTCCTTCTATCCGGTGATCTATCTGTAGGCATAGCCGGATGAGCCCTGGTAGGTCAGCGGGGGGGAGGTCCTGGCCAACTCATCCAGGATTTCAGCATTTAATCCACTCCGTTACATAAATATCAGGGCGGCGTCATTGTAACCAGTTTCCTGGGACAGAATTTTAAAAGCGTTAGTGTACTCGGAAACAGTCCCTTTAGCTTGCTTCAGAGCGCCTAGTTGCCGCGCTACTGTTTCAGCCCTTTGCGGGTCTTGAAACATCTCGGTCATCTCCTGTATAAATCCTCTGTACCTTCCTAAGACAGTATCCTTTCTCACGAGATACGGAGTCACCCATTTTGCTGCTTCTCCCTCCAGGAGGCTAATCACGAAAGCTACTTTAGCCCCATCGTCTGGAAATTCCGTGTGCCTGACATCCAGATATAACTCACATTGAGCCACGAAGGTTGCCAACTGATCACTTTGTCCCGCGTATTTTGGGGGCAATCCAATGGGAACCTTTACTACGGCAGCTGGAGGGGCTGTTCGCATCTGGTCTATCGTGGCCTTCAAGGTTTGATTATCCGTCTTCAGCACCTTGACTGCTGCTAGCAGGGCTTGAACATCCGTCTGCAAATCAGCTACCTTAGTCCTCAAGAGTTCCACTTCTTCCGTCTCAGAAGTGGGGTTCGTCCCCCCCGCTGCTCCCTTTGACATCTTGTCCCAGTCAAGTGAAGAGAGCGTTGAGGGTGATTTAGGTGGCTCTGTCAAGCTGTCAGGCCCAGGATGTGACTCAGGAACCAGACCAACGGCTGTAGTTAATTCGTGTTTTATTAGGGTAATGTCCAAACAAAGACTGCGTTTTCTCATGAAGCAATACAGGGATACAGGTCCTGCGGCATTGGGAGAAAGTTGACAGAGCAAGGGACTTCTTCCCGCCTGTTCTTTAAGAAGGGGCCAAACGGGCGCGCAATCTTTCGCTCCTCCTTAACTGCCCCTCAGGTACTGCCCACCTTCCCCCCTTCTCTCCTGTCTTTTCAGCTGTCTGCGTGTGCGCGGTGAGGGGGGAAGCATCACCCCCTCCTCTTCTGAAGTTTCCGATTCCAGGATGGGGGATAGGGGAGGGGCTGATGGTAAACTGCCTCCCCGCTTTTCGGCTGTGAGCAGCCCTCCCTCTTTCCCCTCTTGCTCTGAGGATCCAGGATCCTCTCCAGGATCCAGCTCCCCGGGATTGGGACCCCAGCTCTGCCTTCCGACAGTATGGTATTGCATTTAAGAAATCATCACTGTCTTTTGTTCTTCTTTTTCTATTTGCATTTCATTTACCTTTATCCTCACTCCCTTTCATCCATAGAAGCAACAACAGTGGTTCCATGTGCTCCGCTCAACCTTCTTAAACCCACTGATGATTCACCTTGTTGTTTGTTTCTTGTCCAATAGTGGTAAAAGAGAATTCACATACTGGGCAGCGTGGCTGCAATTGGTGTTGTTCCTAAGCTACTGCCTATGAAGATAGAGCAAATCACGTGTGCTTTCTCTCTGTCAATTATATTCACTGGAATTGGGTTGGCTGATAAAGTGAGTTTATAGCAGCCCACAGGGGAGACAGAAAAGGATAGAGAATCTTCTTACTCATTACTCAGACCTCTTTCTGAAGTGAAGGGTCAAATCTGTAAAGAAATGTGGATGTTAAAAGGTAGGGGCAGGGCATTGCAGGCAGAGGGTTGCCAATCCTACTTGGATATGGATATCTTTGCAGAGGATCCCTTGTCAAGCTTTACCAACAACACAATCTAAACCATATCTACTGAGAAGTAAGTCCTACTGAGTTCTATGGGGGTTAGTCCCTTAATAAGTGTATTTAGAATAGCAGCTCTTCGGGGATATCCATCTTTATTCCTGAGTGCTCCCATCTAACATCTCCACAACACTAGGCTCCTTTCTTCCTACAATGGCCTTCTGGTGCCTGGCCTGGCCTGGCCTGAGGGCACTTGAACCCTTTTTGCCAGAAGCTAATTGGCTAGATTAAATGTTCCCTACCCAGGCTCCATCTTTTAGCTAAAATTTCTATCTCAATTTCCAATCAGATAAATGTTTTTGTATGAATTGTATGCGCAAAGCAACTGTGGTTGATGCTTAATGTATCATGCTTAATGACATCACTTGGACCCACCCCGTGACATCACTTGGACCCACCCCCAAAATCTCAGGGTTTCGGATGCTTCTGACCTGGCAACCCTATAACCAAAGGATATGGAGCTATGGCAGTCTGCACTTGCTCTATCTGCTGTGCCATGCCGGGAGGCAAGAAGAGAGATCAGACTTGCATCTCCTGAAGGAGGCTGGTCTCTTGCTTTGAGAACTGCCATGTCAGGATAAAATGGTATAGTAGGGGTACACAGCTGGACCTAGCAAGGACAAGGCCAGTACAGTAGGGCCCCGCATCACGGCATTCCGCTTTAAGGCGTTCCGCTGATGCGGTGCCTTTCATTTTCAATTTTAAAGGGTTTTTCCCCCTTTTGCGACGTTTTCGCATCATTTTCGCGCGATGCAGCCCATTAAAGTCAATGGGGTTCTGCTTTATGGCGTTTTCCGCTTTACGGCAGGGGTCCAGAACAGAACCCGCCATATAAGCGGGGCCTGACTGTATTTGTAAAAGGCAGCTTCTTGGAGCCTCAGGCCTCTTTCTATAAAATGGGAATAGCTTAGCAATCACCTACTTGACAGTGTTGAAACAATCTAAAGGAAAATAAAGACACAGGGTACTCCCAACACATGCAAGCAAAACTGAGAGGTATTATATGCGTATCAGTATGCTTTGCCTTGAAGAACAAAAAGGCGCTTTGGGGGCATTTTCATCAAGAAAACAGCATGTAGAAAGTGTTAACATCCATCCAACATCCATCCCCCTTCCTCCACCATCATGGTCCCAAACCATATTGCACCCCTGCCCCCATTCCCTATGTCTGCTATTAAAGTATTTAAATATTTATGGGAGGTTCTATTTATGGATCTCCCATGTCATGCCTGGGTTGGCTCTTTCCATCAGGAAGGAAAAACATTTTGCACACAAAACTTTTTAATAGAAATGACATAGTAACTGCAGGTACTTTCACAGAAGAATACACTGCAAAAGCCAACATTTCCATTTTAAATGGTGCATAATTCCACTTTCAGAGATCTTTTCTTGAATGTTTTGTTTCTAGACCTTTTAAGGGTGGCTGAGCAAAGCTTCCAGTGGCAAGGGGGCAGTGATTCAATGCATCGTAGAGCTCCTTGTTCATTTCAATGACTTGCAAGAGCAAAATAAATTATGCAGAACATGTCTACTAGCATAATCTACGCAGGTCATAGGTTTTACTTTTGCTACAGATTTAGATGACCTTATTTTGAGTTTAATTTTGCTCTATTTTAAAACATAGTAAGACATTCCCGATTATACTGTAGTAGATGCATATTCGTCTCGATGCTTCTTGGGACTACTGGATGTTGCAGTGCTAGAGCCTGTATGACTGTTCAATATGTTAAGCTGTCCTGCTTCTTCAGTGTGGGAAATTCAAATAAAATGTTGCCTCAGTACAGATGTGCCCGCTTCTCACTGCTGGCCTTGACTTAAAGCATGTCTTAATGCTGGAAGGCCCTAGAGGCTGCTGCACGCCTACTTCTAGGCCTCTAAATTCCTCTTCCTTATTTGTTAAGGTTGTCCCAATAAATCTGGGTATATTTTTAGATTTCAGCTGGCATGCTGTGAATTCACATCCTTCACACCTGTGCTAGCTCAGGAGTAACAAAGCACAGCAGCTAAACTTTGCTCGGTACAGAGCAAAGCTAAACAATATATCTTCTTCCAGAGCTCCTGGCAGCCCCAAAGACTATTGAAAATGGGGTATCAGCAGAGACTATTGCAAACAGGGAACAGGCAATAAAGCAGTTATTTGGGAAAGAAATTTCTGATCATCTAGCTTACTTGTGTGCCTGTGCCACGTACATGAGAAACTTCTCATTTGTGAATATGGGTGCTTCAAACACCTGTGTTTATGCTACTTTATATGTTCTGTACCAACACACATAAATAATTTAAAACAACAATTATCTTTATGCAAGTACACTGGTACCATCATTGCCTTAGGCAACAACTCTAAGGGCTAGGAAGAAATGAAAGGTCTCTGTATTCCACATATGCCCCCAGATTCAAAATGAACCCAAGGATTACTGGGTTCATCATGCAAATGGGCTATCTGCCCTTAGAAGTATGGGGTGGGTGTGGGTCTTAGGCTTACCACATTTACTCTGGCTCCAGTGCATCCCACCCGTTTTTTGAATCCGTGTATACATGAAGTTACCCATGCTCCACAGGTATCACATACTTTCTTCTGAAATAGTGTGTTTTGATGCAGTTTTCCTTAAGCCAGCTTCACTTCAACTTAGGAAATTTGAAAATGGAAATGGACTGCCTTCAAGTCGATCCCAACTTATGGCAACCCTATGAATAGGGCTTTCATGGTAAGCTGTATTCAGACGGGGGTTACCATTGCCTTCCTCTGAGGCTGAGAGGCAGTGACTGGCCCAAGGTCACCCAAAGAGCTTCATGGCTGTGTGGGGATTCGAACCCTGGTCTCCCAGGTCGTAGTCCAGCACCTTAACCACTACACCACACTGGCTTAGGTTTACTCAATACACAGTGAATCCCAAATGTGTACAATTGAAACATTTCCCTGTCTTGATGTTAACAGAGATGTGTATCATGGTGGAGCATCTCACCCACCCACCTGCTTATTGCCTGCCACCTTTACCTTTGCTTTCCTGTTGATTCAGAACTAAGGCTGCAAACCTAACCATGTTTACTTAGAAGTAAGTCCAATCGAATTCAATGAGGCTTCCTCTCTGCCAAGTGGGTTAGGATTGCAATTGAAGTCTCAATTCACTTCAGCTGGCCTTATTTCCAAGTAAATGTGAGGGACTACAACCTTAAAACAAAAAAAAGGGGGGGGGAGAGAAATCCATGCTTACCTGTGCCCATCAGAGCTTCTGCAAATATGAAGGGGGGGATATGTCTCCTTTCACTCACTTTGATAATTTAAAGTGCTAGCACTAAGAGAAACAAAGCTGTGAACTATCTCCAGGCAGAAGCCTCAGATGTAGGGTTCCCATGCTCAGGGCCTGAGACTGATCCGGTATCTTTAGGAGAAGAGAAAGTCAGCCAAGTGCAGGTGTTCTTGCAACACTGTAATGGGAAAAACCACAAGAAGGAATTCTCCCTTCCACCTGCACAACTTTTAAAGATACAGAAGACAGTGTTGCAAGAACACCTGCACTTGGCTGACTTTCTCTTCTCCTAAAGATACATGATCAGTCTCAGGCCCTGAACCTGGCAACCCTACTCAGAAGGTAGGACGGTCTGAACAATTTGGAGCCCAGAATGCACAAGCAGCCCCTCCCCGCTGCCCCCATCTCTCTTGCCAACTACACCCTCTCCCTCTCTGCCCACGAGTGCATTGATTGCACTAGCTGTTGCTCACCACACAAAAATATTGCTGGCTTTTATAAAGGTGATGTGGTGGAGTAGGGAAGGTGTGTATGTATGTGTATCTGTCTATCCCATTGTATCTGGAAGATGTATAGGCTTGTGGCTGCAGATGACCACCTGCATGAAGATGATTTGGGGGGGGGATTGGAGGGATGAAAGCTTCACCACAAAGAGTTGGGGATGGGTGGAGGGGTGAGGAAACCAACCATGCAATTTACATCAGTGAAGACATCCCAGCCCCCTCCCTGTCCCCTGGTGTGGACAGACCGCAGGGGCAGTGTGGAAACATATCAAAGGGTAGTGAGGTCACTGCCTCTGTATCTTATATGGCCACCTAATAATTGTGGACACATTAGCAGATTGCTAGTATGAGGGGGGGAAGGCACTATTTGTTTCTGTTTTTAATACAGATCTTTTGGTGTAACAGTCCCTCTAAGGAAGCTTAGAGTCAGTACAAGGTCATCATGTATTAATGAATCTGTGGCCCATAGTTATAAAATATCTTCTAAAATATATTTCAAGTAGTGTGATGGTGTGGCAGTGTGACCACAACTCCCCAAAAGATGCAGAAAGACAAAATGTGAAATATGGCATTTCAACCTGTTGCTCATGTTATTTTTCTGATTTAAAGCAAAGGGCTCAAGGTATCATCTATTTTGCACTGAGCCTCTTGCAAGAAGAGGCAATTGTACAATGAACTTTGTACACTGAGTTGTGTGACAGTTAAATGATGGTACAGATTATAATAATATAGAAATACCATTTCTAGTAAGGTAAAAATGGTGATGGCTCAAGGGTGGGGCTCATGATGGACCATAAACATGTGAGTCACACAGTGGGAAAGTGTGCTGGCTATGATGCCCCTTGTTCAAATCTCTTCTGCTCAGCCAAAACTTACTGATTAGGACTTTACACAAGCTGCTGTTTTCTCTGCCTCTGTAATATGGCAGTAACATTATGCCCCCATTTTACAGAGATGTTTTAAGGATTACTGAGATAATGCAAGTCAGTCTTGCCCAACTTGGTGCCCTCCAGCTGTTTTGGACTACAACTCCCATCAGCCTCAGCCAGCATGGCCATGCTGGTTAAGGAAGGTGGGAGTTGTCGTCCAAAACAGCTGGAGGGCACCAAGTTGGGGAAAGATTATATAAGTGAAGAGTTTGGAACACTTGCTGTGATATTATTATATACTTAAAAATATAATTTGTCTCTTACAGTTTCTGGGGCAGATTCCAACAGCTAATCTTCCTGTTTCTATGCACTTGATAGAGGAGTATGGGGTTTTAGATGACATGTCCACAACTCAGTCTGAAGGCAGAAATACAGGTCACTAGGCCTCTTGGATTTCCAGAAAAGGCAGGAGAGAGACCGCTTGGGACGTGAGTTGAGTGACAAGGGCAGCAAGCCATACGTAGTACCATCCTGCATAAGACCATGCAGAGAGCAGCAGGGAGTCTCCACACTCACACAACCCAAGGAATAGCTTCAGGCAAGCAATGGCAGCTACAGTCCCCACACTTTTTCATTCACTTGCTTTTCCAGCTTGTTGCAGCAGGAGGGGGCTTGCAAATGTAGGGCATAGTAAAAAATGTTTTACATGCGCTCAGACACAAGCCCTTTCGTCACCCTCCCCTTTCTCCCTCCTATGTGGAAAGTCTGGGTGAGGCCACAGATGACAGGTACTCTTTTCTCTCTACTGGTATATGTTTGCCAGAGGGATTATTAAAACAAGCTCATTTGTTTTTCCTCTTCCATGGGGACATAGAGGGCAGGTGTCTTCTGCACACCGTTAACTCTTTAATTGGACACACTAGATTCTCACTCCTGCCCCTTTCATTGCCACCAGGGATACAGATTTGCCTCTTTCATCAGCACCATTAATTGTGTTGTAATCTGAAACCCTGGCTCATTTTGCCCCCTAGTACTTCTTTCTACCCTATGGATTAAGACTCCATATACACTCTCTTGTCAAGGACCAAGGCATTATCTGATAATCATTTCCTGCCCCAGTCCCCATTCCACCATCCCCAAAGGGAGTCTCATGTATTTCTTACATCTTCAAGTGAAAATGGTCACCTGTCTTCCCAACATCCCCCACCCCCTTAGAAGGCATTTCTGCATTGCTAAATTAAACCATTCCCTCTCTTCCTCAGCTGCATCACTGTCTAGGGCAGGGGTGGTCAACCTTTTTGGACCAGTGGGCACATTTCAAATTTTGGGAGAGTGTTGTGATAATTAATCACAACATGCCACCATGGGGGTATGGTATAACATAAAATGGCTGCTATGGGTGGCATGACATAACACAAAATTAGAGACTACAGTCATTGCTGCTCCCCCTGCCCCTCCCAAACCCCCTCATACTTACCATTAGAACTCAACTATATCCTGCTGGTCCTGATTGTGGAGCAGAGCTTGGAAAAGTTACTTTTTTGGACTACAACTCCCATCAGCCCAATCCAGTGGCCAGGCTGGCTGGGGCTGATGGGAGTTGTAGTTTAAAAAAGTAACTTTTCCAAGCCCTGTTGTGGAGATACAGCTGCTAAAAGAACAAGAACTCAATTTTCCATGTACCAATCCTAAACCAAAGAGTAGGATGCCATACTGTATCCACTTACCTGTAAACAAGCCCCATGAAGCACAAGAGACGTACTTTTGAAGTAGACATATACACCATTGTACAGTGCCTGGACATTAGCTCCTAGGTTGCTAGGAAAAAAATGAAGGGCAAACTATGGAGATTCTATGCATACTAGAAAAAAAGAGAGAAGCAGGAAAAGGCCACTAAAGCACAGATGGAAACAGCAGCTTTTTAGGATCCCAAAGATTCCTATTGCCTCATGTCCAAACTACTCAATAACCAATCACAGTTGTGACTTCACTCATTGGCTAAAAATACTGACAGGCAAGAGCTGTCAAGCTGGCTCATTTGAACAGAAACCACTTAGAAGGGTATCTGCATATTTTGTTTCATAAATTTCTTTCTAGGAGGTCTAGAGACTTACTTTTTCAAAACTGAAAGCTCAGAGCCTGAGCCCCGTGCCTGGGGTACCAATGAAGAACATGGAATCCACAGGTGCTACATTGGTAACCCCTGTGGCCCCTCAACCAGAATATTTCCCTGTCTGACAGCATAGCTGTTTCCATCCTAACAGACAGAAAGGAGTCTCAGGTCTTTTGGTCATACTAATAACCTTTTATCTCAGGTTCACATTGATCTCATCCCACTTTCCTTTCTGCTCACATTGGATACAAGATTCCTGTTTCCCACTCTCTCTTTCCCCTGTGGCACCTTCCCCAGCAAAGCCTGATGTTCAGAAAAGAGAAGCAAATTGGCCTTTCAAACCTGCTAGAAATCTAGGGTTCTTAGCCACACATGTGGAGGTCTAATGGCTATAGAGTTGGACTTGCACTTGGACAGATGTAAAATTAAGTTCCACCTCTGCCATGGATTTGTTCGTGACCTTGGGCAAGTCAGTATTCTTTAATCTCCATCCTTGAACTGAGAAATGAGATTCATAGTGACCTGCTTCATAAAGTTGTTGTAAAGACCCTTGCTGTTTCAATATTTTTTAAGCATGCTAAATTCACCAAAAGTCCAGCAGATATGAAGCACTCTTTAGAGCACACTTCCAGCTGTGAACTATACTTGAGGCTGTCTTTTTTTTGCTCTGAAGAGCTGGCAGCATTGAAAGAGCATCAGTTTCTCCTTCTGGCTTCTGTTGCTTGTGGGTGCTTGCACAGAGACTACATTTTTCCTTGGACATCTCACATGCAAAAGCCCAGGCTCTCAAAACCTCATTAGGAAATTTGTAATGAGCAATTCCCTCCATAATTCAACATTTGGAAGAAATCAAAGTCCTGTTCTTCAGCACTCCACTCATGTCTGGAAGACCCATTTTCGCATGGGATAGTTCACTGCTATGTAAACATAGGGTTCTCTTTTACTTTAGCAGCATTTAAAGAGACCAGATAGCCAGACGCAAAGGCTCTGTATGCCCATTGCAAAGGAACATCTTGAATATTTGAGCTAGACTGTAGTGTAGACAAGACCTTCATTTCTTGGAGACAGCAACAAATACAATAGTGATTGTCCCATATGCCCCTTCCTCTGCCATCTTGCCGGCTGCAGTTAAACTAAGAACAAAATGAGCGAGCATCTCATAGGAACTCAGAACATGATTGATCCAACAGTGAAATGCTACCCACTCCATGTGAAGCACAATCGAAACAGCAGCTCAAACAGTTTTTAGTCAATAAACCAAGCCTCTGAGGAATTTTCATGACCAGATAGCTGCATGTGTATTTAGCTAAGATTCCAGAGTTAATGTCGACCTAAGGAACAAGACTGACCATAAAAGCGAGGTTCTCCTGGTGGCTAGTTCTCTTCTTGGGAATTACTCCAAGCACTAATTCAAGCAAAAGGAAGCACATTAGTGCCAGGAAAATAATGCTATCACCTGAAGCACCAGTACTAATTCTTGAAGCACTCAAATTTCCCCTAGAGATCTCATGATGGGAGGCTTTCACTTGTTAAGTTTATGATAAATGACAAGATCATAGCCCAAAGTGAAAAAGCTACAGGCATGAGGCAGTGTCTGGCAAGTTGAAATGGAGGTCACACTGCAAACTCTTGGTTTCTGCTGGACTGTTCCACAAACTGAACTATGATTGTGTACCTCTGCCCAAAACACAATGGCTCAAAAATGCTCTCAGGAAGAATGTGGTTTCCAGAGAGAACTCACTTAGCTTTGTCCTGAGGTCAAATTTTTAGCAAGAATAGAGAAGCCTCTTCCTTAGGTCAGGGGAGTTGCAGTATAGATATAGTAGTAGTTTGTAAATTAGCCAAAGGCCATAGCAACAAAAGAATATGCAAACAAAATATATTGGTGTGTGAGTGTATATACACACACACACACATAAATAATACAAGAATGTTCAGAAATACTACAAAGCAGAGCAAAAAGAGTAAGTGAAGATGTGCTTTATACGACAGCTCAGTGGGTCAATGCATGCCTTCCATGTAAAAGGTTCAAGGTTTAGTTCCTGGCACCTCCAGGCAGGTCTGGGAAACACCCTAGTCTGAAACCCTGGATAGTGGCTGCCAGACAATACTGAGCTGCTAGATGAACTGCTAGATGGACTCAGTACAAGACAGCTTCCTATGTTCATATGTTCAAGAATTTAAAAGTTCATCTTTACAGAGGCTGCTACCTAGGACACTGTAGAGCCCATTAAATTCCCAGTGCAAGATTTATGTAGAGCACAACTTTAAAGTAAGCCTTTGAACTTGACTCTAAAGTCATACTTAAAAACATACTGTAATTTGCGACCCGAATTTTGCCACCAACTTCAACTAAAGCAGTTAATTTAATGATCACTTTCTGTATTCCAGATAGCTTAAAAGATAATTACTGAATAAACTGAAAAATCCCTAGACTGGCATTTCCACTCTATTTCCAAACATTCCAGGACACAAATTCAGCAGCCTTAATCCCAGAATCATGATCCACCAGCTCCAGTCAAATTTACATTAAGTTACTGATTCCTCAAACAAAACATTACAATCAAAACAAGGTTTAAGGCAAATATAGTTTAGCCACACCCACTAAGTTTGCAAAGATATGGGAATCATGTTTCAGTTTAAGTTATTGGCTGTGTTCACATGTCACACTAAATCATCATTTAGCATAATGAAAACATGTAGTAACAAGCTTTGGGCTCCTGTGCTCTCTGCTCCCCTTTACACCCCTGGTGAGAGGAGGCTGGAAGCTTTTGCTTCTGATTTCAGTTTGTTTCAGCAAGCCAACCCATGGTTGGATGTTGGCTGGTTTCAAACAAACTATAGTTAACACTAAACACAGTTTGCTGGTTCAGACAACATCACAACATGACATGTGCTTAATCCAAATCAGAAGTGAATGCTTCCAAACTCTGCCTCACGTCAACAGAGCACATAGGGAATGAAGAGCAAATTAGAAGCCATCACTTCCAGTTTACTTTAGACACAGCTTGTTGTGTTGTCTGGACCAACAACAGGGGTTAATCTTAATTATGGCTTGTTTGTTTTGTATGGTTTTGCATGATAGCCAAACTGGGCAATAGAGTGGATCTGATGCTACTTTGGAGGATCGCTGGAATATCTTGCATCATTATTTGAGAATATAGAGCAGATACTTTTTTATTGTTATGTTTCACCCAATGTCATTAAGGAAGAAAATAGTAGATTGTTTTTAATCACCAAATGTTAACACTAGACTTAACACTAGATTTTAAAATCAAGATTGCTGATTCTTATGGAGCTTTTGTTCTGACAATATTGAAGGTCATCTTTCAAAACAGAAGTGTTGAATAAAATATGTATCTTTCATTGTGACAAGAGATTTTTAAAAAATAGTTTCCATATCTACAGTTCTTATATATGGATATCGCCCTCCCAATTCTGAAAATTGGGCCAATTTAAAGAATAAAGAAGGTTGTCTTGTTGATAGGAAAGGCCAGTTGCCTCTTCTAATAACTTTGAAAGTTCTTATCTACCATGTAATTGTGAAAGATGAGAAAACAAAACACATCTTGGAAAACCAAATGGCTGACTATCTTCTTGAGCCTGCTAAACAGACCTCCTTCTGGGTCTATTTGGAGTGAATAAGCATGGTGTAACTCTGTGGTGAATATAATTATTCACAGAATCTAAAGATCCACAAGTTCACCCATGCTCAGTTACAATATATTCTGAGGTCACCCACATCAGAGGTCTGGCTTTCTCAACCTAGGAGCCAAATCTCCATTTTACTTTGAAGCACTAATAGCTGCATCGCTGATGGCCTTCTGTTGTTTAATATAAATTCACATCTTCTTCCAGGCTTGAGGCGGGGGAGGGGGTGCTTGGTAGAATCTGCTCTTAAGTTTTAATATAGTTCAATATGTATTATTGCACTGCTACTGGTTTTAATGTTCAAACGTATTTTGTTTTATGGTTATGTTTTTTATTTTCATTGTAAAAAGCTTTGGGACCACTCTGGTGGTGAAAAGTGGTCCTTAAATTTTATTAAAACAAACAAATAAATATCCATCTTGTTTATTTAAAATCAGACATAATTTTATTTTCATTTTCTAGATTGCCAGGTCTTTCACCTGGCCCTACTTTGGATTTATTGGAGATGTATAAAAAGTTGTCAATGATATTAGCAAGGAACTAGCCCAAAATTCTTATTTGTAAATGGAAATATACTATACTACAATCAGGTTCAAATAACAGATACTTTTAAAAATGCAAAGATAAATAACCAATAATAATCAGTAAATGAACTATGATACCTGCAATTCTTATCTAAACTAGACACCAAAAGCAAAAATCAACAAGAAATAATGAAAATTTCATAACCTTCAATCTTTCAAAAAAGAAAAGAAAATTAAAATAAATTGTCAATTGATAACTGGACATAATTAAACAAAAAATCAATTGATAAAAGGAAATCAAGCAATGCACAAATAATATTTTTAAAAGTTCTTCATATATAACAAGTACGGATGTGCTAGAATTCCACCCAATTTGTATTTGGTACTGAATTTTCCATAAATTTGCTTATTCTCTATCAATGTGGATCAGACTTTTATGTAGCAATTTTCCATAGCTATTTTCAAAAACAGATTAGATAGAGACATATGATTAAGGGTGCAATCCTATACTCACCAAAAAGCAGGGGTTATCAACCCAGCACCCATGGGCACCATGGTGCCCCAAAGGCCTTCACTGGCACACCCCGCAGGTAACCACAATTCTGAGCTTTCAGTTAAATAAAAAAGCATGTCTCTAGCCTTCCTAGAAAAAACATTAGGTAGCAAAATGTGCAGGTACCCTTATAAATTGGTGTGAAATGAGCCAGCCTGGCTGTTTCTGCCTGTCAGTGTTATTAGCCAATGAGTGAAGGCACAACTGTGACTGATTTAAGTGAATTGATTGGACTACAGGAAGTAAGAATCCCTGGAGTCCTAAAGAGATGGTGTTTATGCCCTTCCTTTTAGTGCATCTTTCCTGCTTCTGTCTTTTTTCCTATTCCTTGGAACCTCTTCAGTTTGCCCTTCTTTTTTTCCTAGCAACCAGGATGCATTTTTCCTGTGCTGGGTTCACCTGAGATCAAGGTTATACCAAGAAATTATTTTCTACAAATACTACTACAAAATAAGTGTGGGTGGATGTTAAAGTCACCTGAATGTGGCTTTATTGCTTCTCTGGCTGAAGCCACCCTTCATGTCAGCAGAAAGCTCAGACAGGCACCTGCCCATCCCATCCAAATATATATATATAAGCAGGATTGCTCTGTGATGCTTTGTTTTGGTCAGTTTCGGAAATCAAGCTGACTATGAGGTGACTAGTAATATCTGATGTGTGAGTTTAACCTTAATAACAGTGGGTGTGTTTTTTCTTGAAAAGCTGTTTCATGACTAGATGCTTGTACTGGGATCCATGCAAGCACCTGGAAACTTAGATCCACTGCTTGAAGTTGACTAACTGTTTTGGTGCAGCATGTACCTACAACTTGCACCACATTCTTTCAGCCCGTAACAGTGGTAGCCAAAGTGGTGCCTTCCAGATGTATTGGACTACAACTCCCATAAGCCCTGGTCCCAGATCAATAGTTGGGGATTATGTGAGTTGTAGTCCAGAACTTCTGAAGGGCACCATGTTGGCTATCCTTGTCCTATATTGTCTGAAGCTATGGCAGTGCTAAGCTGGCAAAGAGGAAAGATATCTAAGAATGAGGCCAAGCCACTGAATTCCTCCCTGGCAAAACCAGGAGTAATTTATCTAAACCATGTATTAGACAACAGAAGAGTACCAAAGGATAAACAAGTGTGCAGAAAAATAAGCAAATAAATATTATTTATATACATATGGTCATGAGTCAAGATGATAAGAGCTTCAACAGTAAGGTAAAGGTACAGAGTTCTTCTATTGAGCAGTTATATTACCAAATTAGCAACAAGAGAGGTTTATATGGCTCATTGTTGCAGCTGGATTCCCTGAAGAAATTAGAAAGACAGCTTCTCACTCACTTCAATCAGCAGCTTGAGATTTCAGATGCAAAGGCCATGGGGAATTCCATAGCATATCTTTTTAAAAGAAACCAACACAAGTAGGCATACTACAAGAGCCATGTAGCTTTAGGACAGTTATCATAGACTACAGTGGGTTATTTATAGTAATAATTTCATTTCCCGCAAGAGAAATATCATTACCATAGGTGATGTGGTTTAGGAAGACTAGCAAACATGCAGGCTCAAAATACATGTTTTTCCTTAGCAGGTTTTTCTTACTGTGGCTTGGCACATGAAAGGAACAATAGCAGCTGAAATGCAGGCACATATCAAACAGATGTTTTCCATAAGCTTTATGGCTAGGAACAAATCCATCAGGGTTGGCTTTGTTTGTCTGCCAGAATACTTCAATAGCAGGATGGCAAATTGATTGTTAATTTCAAAGGCAAAGCCAATCTTTATTTTTTATTTATTTATTTGTTTTATTTATTGCATTTGTATACCGCCCCATAGCCGAAGCTCTCTGGGCAGTTTACAACAATTAAAAACATTAAAAATAAATATATAAATTTAAAACACATTTTTAAAAAACAATTTAAAAACACATGCTAAAATTCTCTTGTGTTTTGAAAACCTTCCCAATATGAAGCTTTAATCCAATACTTGCTTTTCTGGATGTAAAGATACAATGCTAATCCCACATACCTGGAGTAAACTCCACTGAATTCAATAGGACTTACTTTTCAGTAGACATGGTTAGGATTGTGCTGAAAGTCAATAGGACTTTTGAGTGAACATAGTAAAGAACTGTGTTTGTGTTGTAAATCTTTCTCTTCCTCTCCAATCCTATTTTAAAGCAATTAGGCAGGGTTTACATAGATATCACTGCTTTTATTATGTAAGAAACTAATACCGATTTTTTAAAAAATGTCCTGCAATGACCAACTCATTTGTACAATAAACTATTATATGGGGTCTATGTATTTTTACATCTCATGTGTGTGTATATATGGAGTCTTCCCAACAACCCTGTGAGGTAGCATTGCCAATTGAAAACCAAGGCAGGTCACAACAAGAAATAAATCCCTTTAAAATTCAGCAACCATAAAGAGTATAAACAGTTGCTAACTAGTATAAACAGTTGCTAACTAACTAGAGATACAGGTACAGAATAGTCAAACTATTGTAAGTCACATTTTATCACTGCCTGTTTCTGTTCTTGTGCTTCAAAAGTCACACTAGGTCTGAATTGGAAAAGCATGTTGGTTCAGTCATCTATCCCCGCACCTCCAGTAGCTTAACAGCGTAGCCTGGATGATACAAGAATGTTAAGTAAAAACTATACACAGCCCCACATAAATACCCTTTTCCATCCTTGCTGTGTTAAAAAAAATCTTTGGTACCTGTTCATATTCTAGGATCAAAAAACTTTCCATTTAAGAATGAAAATGTTTACAAATTCACTCATGCACCAAAAGAGCATTCATACTGTAAATTAAAGCACCTGATTTAATTTCCACACCATGTAAATAGTAAACACATTTTTACAGTCTCTTATAATTGACTTGAAGGCACATAACAACAAATAATGAAGCATAGTTCATGTACTGCTTTACAGACTTACATCAAGACTTCCTGTGGTGCCAAAGCTATTCACCAGTATTTGCAATAGGACATACAGCTATAAACATGGCCATTCTTCACCTAATTTCTCTGAGTTTCTGGTCAGATTATACCTTTTGCCAGGTATATTTTCTATGCCAAATTCCATACTAATAGGACATCATAATAGAATTGTGACTCTATAAACGTAGCTGAAAAATCCAGATATTTTAACCACACAGCTACTGCTGTATAATGTGCCTGGAAATCATGTTGATAGACACCAGGTTAGTGCTCTAAACTGCTCTGCTACTTAGAATGCATAATAGGAAACAACATACAGCAGATGAGCACAGCTGTCAAAGCAGGTTCCTAGATGCAAATAATAAGCATGACCCCTGCAGCAGATGATAGAAAATGAAATACTTTCTCTCCTGACAACTATTCATGATCTTTTGGCTGAAAACCTGCAGCACAAATAGAAGCTAACATAATACTGATGCAGCTCCAGGATTTTCCATCCTTTGTCTCTACGGTTCCTGACTCACTGATTCTTCTAATCCAACAACAGTGATTCAATCCTACCAACATCAATGGATTTTGTGCTGATTTGCTGGTGTAAGCGTGTAATAAGAATCTTGCCCCATGCCAATAATCCTCCTCTTGTTAGTCCATGACACTGAGAATGTAGCTTTGTCAGTACATATCTGGAGAACCAGCCAAACATTGCAACCGCTAAATACCCAGAGCGGAAATGTCTAGACCTTCTGCCCTCCTAACCTTAGAGGTAACCCGAGCTCTGCTTGGACTTGCATTTCTAGTCTTTCCTTCAGTGCAAATGCTGGTCACAAATAGCAAATGATGCATGGTTCATGTGCTGATTGCCAGACCTTCACTGATAGCCCATATAGTGCTGCACCCATTCATCAGCATTTGCAGTAATATACATAGCAAGAAAGAAGGCATGAATGGGGAAAGGGGATTAAGGAACAGGGTAATGCCAAATTTCCTCTGCCCCTGCTTAATGCCCACTATTATACATATTACTGAAGCCCTGAACTTGCACAGCTGCTGTAAACATACTTGTCGCAGTTATACACAGACAGAGAGCTGCAATCTCATCTGGGAAATCGAAACCACTAGGCTCCAAGTTGCTTGCTGTTGACTTTACTGAGCTACCCAAAAATAAACACACTAATTAGAGCATGGTGCTTTCAGTTCCTCCAAATCACTGGCAAGTTTATAGCCAGATGGGTTTTCCTTATGCACACACCTAACACAACAACAAAAAAAGAAAGCTGAAAAACAAAGTCCAGAGGGTCACATCACTCGAAAATGCTTGGAAGTTGTTTAAAAACACTATATTAGAAGCTCAACTGGAGTGCATACCGCAGATCAGAAAAGGTACCGCCAGGGCCAAGAAGATGCCAGCATGGTTAACGAGCAAAGTCAAGGAAGCTCTTAGAGGCAAAAAGTCTTCCTTCAAAAAATGGAAGTCTTGTCCGAATGAAGAAAATAAAAAAGAACACAAACTCTGGCAAAAGAAATGCAAGAAGACAATAAGGGATGCTAAAAAAGAATTTGAGGAGCACATTGCTAAGAACATAAAAACCAACAACAAAAAAATCTATAAATACATTCAAAGCAGGAGACCATCTAGGGAGACGATTGGACCCTTGGATGATAAGGGAGTCAAAGGTGTACTAAAGAACGATAAGGAGATTGCAGAGAAGCTAAATGAATTCTTTGCATCTGTCTTCACAGTGGAAGATATAGGGCAGATCCCTGAACCTGAACTAACATTTGCAGGAAGGGATTCTGAGGAACTGAGACAAATAGTGGTAAAAAGAGAGGAAGTTCTAAGCTTAATGGACAATATAAAAACTGACAAATCACCGGGCCCGGATGGCATCCACCCGAGAGTTCTCAAAGAACTCAAATGTGAAATTGCTGATCTGCTAACTAAAATATGTAACTTGTCCCTTGGGTCCTCCTCTGTGCCTGAGGACTGGAAAGTGGCAAATGTAACGCCAATCTTCAAAAAGGGATCCAGAGGGGATCCCGGAAATTACAGGCCAGTTAGCTTAACTTCTGTCCCTGGAAAACTGGTAGAAAGTATTATTAAAGCTAGATTAACTAAGCACATAGAAGAACAAGCCTTGCTGAAGCAGAGCCAGCATGGCTTCTGCAAGGGAAAGTCCTGTCTCAGTAACCTATTAGAATTCTTTGAGAGTGTCAACAAGCATATAGATAGAGGTGATCTAGTGGACATAGTGTACTTAGACTTTCAAAAAGCGTTTGACAAGGTACCTCACCAAAGGCTTCTGAGGGAGCTTAGCAGTCATGGAATAAGAGGAGAGGTCCTCTTGTGGATAAGGAATTGGTTAAGAAGCAGAAAGCAGAGAGTAGGAATAAACGGGCAGTTCTCCCAATGGAGGGCTGTAGAAAGTGGAGTCCCTCAAGGATCGGTATTGGGACCTGTACTTTTCAACTTGTTCATTAATGACCTAGAATTAGGAGTGAGCAGTGAAGTGGCCAAGTTTGCTGATGACACTAAATTGTTCAGGGTTGTTAAAACAAAAAGGGATTGCGAAGAGCTCCAAAAAGACCTCTCCAAACTGAGTGAATGGGCAGAAAAATGGCAAATGCAATTCAATATAAACAAGTGTAAAATTACGCCTATTGGAGCAAAAAATCTTAATTTCACATATACGCTCATGGGGTCTGAACTGGCGGTGACCGACCAGGAGAGAGACCTCGGGGTTGTAGTGGACAGCACGATGAAAATGTCGACCCAGTGTGCGGCAGCTGTGAAAAAAGCAAATTCCATGCTAGCGATAATTAGGAAAGGTATTGAAAATAAAACAGCCGATATCATAATGCCGTTGTATAAATCTATGGTGCGGCCGCATTTGGAATACTGTGTACAGTTCTGGTCGCCTCATCTCAAAAAGGATATTATAGAGTTGGAAAAGGTTCAGAAGAGGGCAACCAGAATGATCAAGGGGATGGAGCGACTCCCTTACGAGGAAAGGTTGCAGCATTTGGGGCTTTTTAGTTTAGAGAAAAGGCGGGTCAGAGGAGACATGATAGAAGTGTATAAAATTATGCATGGCATTGAGAAAGTGGATAGAGAAAAGTTCTTCTCCCTCTCTCATAATACTAGAACTCGTGGACATTCAAAGAAGCTGAATGTTGGAAGATTCAGGACAGACAAAAGGAAGTACTTCTTTACTCAGCGCATAGTTAAACTATGGAATTTGCTCCCACAAGATGCAGTAATGGCCACCAGCTTGGACGGCTTTAAAAGAAGATTAGACAAATTCATGGAGGACAGGGCTTTCAATGGCTACTAGCTGTGATGGCTGTGCTCTGCCACCCTAGTCAGAGGCAGCATGCTTCTGAAAACCAGTTGCTGGAAGCCTCAGGAGGGGAGAGTGTTCTTGCACTCGGGTCCTGCTTGCGGGCTTCCCCCAGGCACCTGGTTGGCCACTGTGAGAACAGGATGCTGGACTAGATGGGCCACTGGCCTGATCCAGCAGGCTCTTCTTATGTTCTTATGTTCTTATGTACTCTGCTACAACTGTTGGTCAGTGAAGCATGCTGTGAGACTCACAGACAGGGTTTTTTGCAAAGAGAGTGAAACCTGAAGCAGAAGGGTTAAGCTGTGAGAATAGAGCGCCAGGTTTGCCAAGGTCAGTAGCTGGCTGGGAAGCCTGATAAGGTGGGATGCTTGGAAAAAACTCAGTGTGGGGGAAAAACTGTCTGTGAAGAGAACTGTGTCTAATGTCTTTGCCTAGTAAAGACTCTTACAAGAAACTTGCCTGGCCTGGCTTATTCCTGTTCTATGCGACTCTTGGATTCCATCCTTGTATGATCTATACACGCACACGCCAACAGGGGTTATGGGCCCAGCTTATCATACGAGGTAGCGGGTTCGAGAGCCGTTGACGTGACGTTGTTGCTGAGAGAAACAAAGTGCAAGTAAGAGGCAAGTAAGAGTGGACAACATGGCTGTAAACTTGTTATCCGGGATGCCGATGGAGAGACTGAATGCTGTAAACTACTCCAGCTGGAAATGGAGAATGAGAGCAGTTCTGATTAAAGAAGAGTTGAATGATGTTGTAGAAAACCCCCCTCCGGCAGCTCCTTCAGCAGCGTGGTTGAAGAAAGACGAGAAAGCGAAGGCTTTTATTACTCTGGGGCTGTCTGATTCTCAACTGTTGCTGGTGAGTAATGAGCCGACAGCTAATCAGATGTGGGAGAAGCTAAGAGCCGCTCATGTGCAGCAAACTGCTGGGAGCAGGCTGTGTTTAGCACGGAAACTTTATCAGATGCGTTTTACAGATGAAGTGACTATGACAGAGCATCTGGCTGAATTTCGTAGATTAAATGCTGAGCTGCAAGATAGAGGAGTACATCATAGTGACATTCAGATGGTCTATATCCTGTTATCTTCATTTGATCAAAAATGGGATGTCCCGGTCTCAAGCCTGGAAAGCTTACCAGACGGACATCTGAATTTGGACTTTGTAGAACAGAAACTTCAACAAGAGTGGAATAGAAGACAAGAGAATAAGAAAACAGAGTTAAAAGAGACTGTGACTGTACAACAACAAAATCAAAGAAGCAGGCAAGAGAATAAAATATGTTACTTTTGTGGGTCCCGTGGACATATACAGAGACATTGTTTAAAGAAGAGAAATAACAGGGACTTTGGAAGTCAGAGAACAAGCGTGAACTTTGTTACTAAGGAGGACAATAAACTAATTAACTCTAAGTGGCTTCTTGACAGTGGAGCATCTAATTGCCTAATCACAGACTCTAGTTTATTTTACACTTCAAAGCCGGCGCAGGAGAAGATTTATCTGGCTGACGGATCGACTCAGGATGCAATTGCGAAAGGCACGCTCAGGTTGAGTAATTTGGGAACTATATTAACAGATGTATTATTGGTTTCTGGTTTAAAATATAACATTCTATCAGTAAGAAAATTGGCTCAAATAGGTTGTAAAGTTACATTTGAAGGGGATAGATGTTTTGTGAGAAAGGATGGTGAAATATGCATGCAAGGGAAATTACAGAACCAAATGTTTATGGTTGAGTGCAATCTTGATAAACCCATGTGTGCTTGGATAAGAGTTAATAAAGATAAACATGATAATTGTTTACATGAATGGCACAGAAAATTAGCACACGCACATTTCGAAAAGGTACAAAACACCCCAAAGCATAGTCAAGATTTGAAATTAACACATTGTGAGCATGTGGATGAGTGTGAAGTATGCTATAAAACAAAAATGACTGTGACTCCGGTAAATAAGAGCTGTGAAAGCACGACCACTGAACCCTATCAGCTCATTCATGTGGATTTGGCTGGACCTTTCCAGTGCTCAAAAGGTGGAGCAAGGTTTTATTTAGTGATTGTGGATGATTTCTCCAGATTTACACATGTGTTCTTATTGAAAAAGAAAAGTGAAGCAGAAGAGAAATTGAAGGCATTTATACAGAGAACAGAGACACAATATGGGGTTGTTATCAAAAATATCAAGACAGATCAAGGTGGAGAATTTACCAGTAATTCATTTAAAACATATTTGGAAAAGAAGGGAATAATACAGAGTCTCACTGCTCCCTTCAGCCCATCCTCCAACGGAACTGCAGAGAGGAGGAACCGGTCATTGCAGGATTCAATGAGAGCCATGCTAGCAGATGCAGATATGAATAACACTTATTGGGGTGAATGTATTCTGTACACTGTTTATATTCAGAACCGTCTCATGCACAGAACAATAGGCATGTCTCCATATGAGAAATTGACTGGAAGAAAGCCCAGGGTGAAACACATAGAGCGTTTTGGGGCAAAATGCTGGGTACATGTTGCAAAACAGAAAAGACATGGTAAATTAGGCGCAAGAGCTCAGGCAGGACGCATTTTGGGATTTCAGAATTCATATTATAGAGTTTGGTTGCCTGAGAAACAACAAGTAGTGTTAAGCAGAAGCATAAAGGTGATAGATAAACCTTGGAGAGACAGTCAAACAGTTATACTTGATAGTGCAAGCAAGCAGGAAGCAGCAGATGTTCCTTTTGGGCAGCAAATTCCATTAAGAACTGCATTGACTGATCTAATACACGGTGGCAAACGTACTGTAAAAAGGCTGAGAAGTGAAGACATGGCAATGCAAGATACAGAAGTGCCAAGTACAAGTGCAGACACAGGTGCAGGTCCAAGTAAAATAGAGAGTGAGGAAGAAATGGAAATAGATAATGTTAGGAGATCAGAAAGAAAAACGAAGGGTCAACCACCTCAGAGACTCACATTTAATGTTACACAACAGAATAATGAGACAGATAAATATCCAGTAGAATGGGAAAAAGAAGGACCAATAGATAAAGAAACAATGGATCTCATGTGGAAGTTTTGTGTTGAAGAATGATATATAAATGTATTATCAAATAAAAGTGAAATAAAATGACTCTGTAAAACCTGTGTGAATAAAGAAATAAAGAAACAAGAACTGAACTGAAAATGTAAATAGAAACTGTAAGAAAACAAACCATGTACTGATATGTATTGTAATGAAAAGTTAATATTGTAGAAATGTAATAATGAACAATGAAGTTTTGTAATCTGTGAGTCTCAGGTGGGGGCTGTTGGTCAGTGAAGCATGCTGTGAGACTCACAGACAGGGTTTTTTGCAAAGAGAGTGAAACCTGAAGCAGAAGGGTTAAGCTGTGAGAACAGAGCACCAGGTTTGCCAAGGTCAGTAGCTGGCTGGGAAGCCTGATAAGGTGGGATGCTTGGAAAAAACTCAGTGTGGGGGAAAAACTGTCTGTGAAGAGAACTGTGTCTAATGTCTTTGCCTAGTAAAGACTCTTAAAAGAAACTTGCCTGGCCTGGCTTATTCCTGTTCTATGCGACTCTTGGATTCCATCCTTGTATGATCTATACACGCACACGCCTACAACAACCACATGTTGCACATGGTTAATGGTGAATCCCATATACTGTATGGGTACAACTAGTACAAGCTCCCCATTTTTGTGTCAAATTCATATACATATACTTATACAGACACACACACACACACACACAAACTAACACCACCTGTTAGATTTCAGTATGGGCTAATAATAATTTAATCTCCCCTCCTTCACTGGTCTGTACATTGTATACATCATTTATACAATAATTCATATAGCCAGGAATGACTGTATATGAAAGGCCTCACCTTAGGCATACATGCTCACACCTAGGACAACCTTCCAAACCTCTGTATGCAATATACCTTTCAGGAATAAACATAGTCAAACACACATACACAGAGGTTACATTCAATTGCATAAGTCAGCATGGGTAAACTTAATATTTAAGGCCCTCAAACATCTATTTTCTCAGGCTGCAACAGTATACACACTTACCTGGGAATAAATCCCATTGAAATCAAAGTATACATGTATAGGATTGCGGTACTAATTTTTCTCTGTCATGCACACACATTAGTAGTATGTATGTATAACACAAACCAAATGTACATATTATTTTGCAAAGTACTCCTGCTTGACGACTTTAATTTACAATCACAAATACAGAGTGTGATGGAGACATTTTACTTCCAAGCAACTGCCTCCCTCAGAGGAATGCTTTCTTTGCAGAAGGCTACTCTCACAATGAACGTCTCACCAGAAAACATGCACAGACTACCACCATATTCAGGACTGAAGTGGTTTGTCTTGGGCCACTCTGAATGTGGAACCAAACCTGAGTTGTGGGCACAAGTCCCCAAAGATGCTAATTAAGTCCCATCCCAGAGGCACACATTTTCTCTTTCCTGTGCAGGATAGTAGCCTTTCATGTGGTGCTGTCCACTTGAATGTACCTTTGCAAAGGACATTCAAACCCCAGGGGAGTTTGCCTGCTGAGGAAACAACAGGGAGACAGAGGCTGACAAGGACAGACTCACAGAGTATGGAATCAGCTTGTGTTTGTCCGTTTGGATCAATTTCAAAAACCTGTCATTAAAGCTCAGGTAACTTCAAATACATCTCCAAAGCTGGGGGGTACACTTCAAAAGAAAGAGCTTTGTTCTACAGCTCTGGGTATGCCATGCGCTCACCAAAGGGAATTGTTGGGACATGCAGCATTCTCCTGAAGATGGAGCAGGCCATCCCATGCTGAGTATCAAACAAGACGCCCAACTCCAGGCCAGACAAGGCCCAAGCAACAGCTCTGACACCAGCAAAAGAAGGCTGATTGAGTGTGCATGCTTAAAGGTGGAATAAAGCAACAGTCATAGAAGCAGTGAAAACTGAAGAAGGCAGAAAAAGAGAGTGGCAGACACAGACACACAAGGGAACATGAGAAGTACAAATTGAAGGTGAAAAGGTAGACAATATTTATTCAATGCTGGGGGCTGCATAGTAACCTCATGCCATCATATGGAAGGCTACTGCTAATCTGCATATTTTAGTTTTAGGTAGTTAACATAAATCTGCATATTCTTTTCAAGAGCACAGCAGCTATATTTGGTGAACACTAGATTTAGGCTAAAAGAGTTGACATCTGAATAGTTAAATAGTTAAAATCTCATTTCACACACACATGCACACTTTTTGATTGTTTTAGTTCAGCTTCAATGGACAAGTGTTACATTTGTGTAAAGCAAATGAATTAACATATGCATATGAGTAAAGAATGTAGAAACCCCATTATCATCATCTACACTTCAGTCTCTAATCTATTCTGAATGACTCTTACCCTTCAAAAATCCAAACTCTTATTCTTCAATGTCCTTATTCTGAAACTGTTACCCTCAGACAAGGAAGAATGAGTCAGCCCTTGCCAGAGTGATTTTTAAAATAATGAGAGTTGAAATAGTTTACGAATTTGGGCAGCTGTTTCTTCACTTCCTTCAAGCCCTTTAGCATGCTTTCCATCATACGCAAATACAAAGTCTAGAAAAACTTAAACTTCTTGAGGATCACGCGTGGAATCCTTGAGATTATGACAAGTGTTTTTAAATTTCTTTTTTAAAAAATTGTGTTTTTAAATTGTTTTTTGTGTTTTAAAATTTGTATGTTTTTATTATTTTTAATTGCTGTAAACCGCCCAGAGAGCTTCAGCTATGGGGCGATATATACACGTAATAAATAAATAAATAAATAAAGTGATGGTGTATATTACATAAAAGTATTAGAAGAAGGGGACAAGGAACATATCTTGCCAAGATGAAGGAATGACAATATAATCAGACCCAAAGAAAGAAAATGTAGCATTCATGAAAGTGGGAGTGGGTGATTGGCTAGTGTATGAAGGATATGTGAGACTATGTGCGAACTTCAGCTAATCATTGTCAGTGTCTTTCTAACTGCCCTGCCCCTCTGTGACAAGCAGGTCAGTGACCTAATCATTGCCAGAGGTTCTTCAGTTGACCAGCTCTTTTTGTGACAGGCAGACAACTGAACCAATCATTGCCAAAGGCTTCATCACTGCCAATATGATAATCTTCACAAAAATCCCTCAGTGCAGGGGAAGGGCAACATTTTTCTGTCAAGGGCTTCATTCCTTGAGGGGGTAATGTCAGGGGCTATGGTAGTGAACAGAACCAGAGACAATGATGGGTGGAGCCCAGGCTCAGCATCAGTGGTCAGCCAGGTTGGGCACTGTCTAAGGGCCCCAGCAGCTTAGAAAGAGCCCTCATTGGTCCACCCCTGGCTGTAGTGCCTTACCTTGCTGGGCCATAGGCAGACATTTTAGCACTGGACAGGTGGCAGTCCCATTTCTGAATGGGAGACAAGTTTAGCTCCCATCTACAGTGGCCACCCACCATTTTAATTTACCAAAAATGCAGTTGTTCTATGGCCAATTGTTCTATGATATCTATCAAATAAAATTTATGAAATTTTATCAAATAAAATATTGTCCCTTCCAATTGTTCTGAAACTATAAAGAAGAGGGAGCAAACACATTTAAAAGCCAGAAAAAATAAGGAGCAAATGAACAGGAAGGAAGGAACTCTGATGAGATGGAAGAATGGGCAGCCTCAGGAAGCTTGGGAGCCAAATAAAATAAGGTCACCATTGCCTCAGTGCATTGTATGGTAAAGTGATTGATGACTAAACAAAACGAGGAAAAGTGACAGGCAGATCACTGGTGGACTACATAGACTAGTGGCTATGAAGTACTAGGTTAAAATTCCTGCTTAGACAGTGGCTTTGGAGAAGTGATCCAGTCTCAATTTCCCATCTGAAAAATGGAAATAGCAGAGAACAACTCAAAGTGTTATTTTAAGGATAAGTTGATGATGATGATGATGATGATGATTCCGGTCTCTTCCTCTTCTGCAACACAAATCCTAGCTCATATCCCTATGAAGATTGTTCCCTTTGCACAATAAGTGTCATGATTTATCTCTGTGAATTGACCAGGTTTTTGTCTCTGAAGCTCTGAAACCTGCCAAGATTATAACTCTCAAAGGGTCTGTGAAAAATACAAACACCCACCCACCCCATTTCCCCTCCCATGAGGCTAATAAGTGAGCAACCCACTTCAGGCCAGCATTCCAATGGATGTTGCCTGTGTACTCTTTCTCTCTCTTGACTGGCCCAGGCCTAGTCCCTCTGTGCTACACAGGGAGGAGAGGTGATGGAAGAACAGCAAGGCAGCTGCATTAACTGCAGGCAATGCTTCCCACTGCTTTAAGGCAGAAAGAATGTTCATTAGAGCGCCTTTTACGTTGCCCATATTACCCATCAGGAGAGGCCTTGGCACTATGGTTACCAGGCCACAATGCCACTTCCCTCTCCAGAAACACACACACACATAGGCTTCATTACTTTGTGGTGCCTTTTAGTTTTCACTTAAGAAAACCACAAAAGGATTTTCAAAGTGCTGCTGGATGCCAGGGGTCACTGCGGAGCCTCTCATCAATGTTCTTGGGAGCTGGCGGACAGCAGGATGGGCAGGGAGGGGGAAGAATAGAGCCCAGGATGAGTCAGAATCACAAACCCAGTTGATCTTTGCTTGGAGGCTCCAATGGGGGCTTGAAGGCTCTGTAGTTAGCCACACGGGGCAGAGAATAGCAATGAATAGTTAAGACCAGCACATGGCATTGTTCTCTTGTCCCTTAGTGTTATATAATTAGACAATAATTGGGCCATATAACAGCCTCCTGCGGTTCTTCCTGTGAAAGAAGCAAATGGAGGATATTTCCATGCTCCTGCTCCCAAGCCTGCATTTGCTTCTCAACACTCACTGCTGCTGCTTCTCCCAGAGGGTAACCTCATTGAAAGCATTCGGTTAAGTTCAGCCAGGATTCAGATTTCTTGGGAAACAGTGAGGCAACTGAGAAAAGAAATACAGAGCATCTTGGAATTGGAAAAGAAATTTTGCTAATGGGCAGATAAAGAAATGGCCACTACACTGTACTCCCAATGCTCCAGGATAATAATGTCTGTAGATGGCCATCAATCCCATGTCGTGTGGTGGCCTCCCAACTACAGGGATTCCTGGATGAAACGGATTATCTAGATCCATTTCAGTCTGGTTTCAGACCTGGTTATGGGACAGAGACAGCTTTGGTCGCCTTGGTAGATGACCTACGCAGAGAACTGGACAGGGGGAGTGTGTCCCTGTTGGTTCTGTTGGACCTATCAGCGGCTTTCGATACCATCGACCATGGTATCCTTCTGGGTCGCCTTACCGGGATGGGACTTGGGGGCACCGTTCCTTCCTGGAGGGGCGAACCCAGAAGGTGGTGCTGGGGGATTCCTGTTCGACTACTTGGCCGTTGGCCTGTGGGGTCCCTCAGGGTTCAGTTTTGTCCCCCATGCTATTTAATATCTACATGAAACCGCTGGGAGAGGTTGTCTGGAGGTTTGGGGTTCGGTGCCATCAGTATGCAGATGACACCCAACTCTACTTCCCCTTTCCACCTAATTCCAAGGAAACTGTCTCGGTTCTATAAATAATAATAATAATAAATTTAATTTCTGTGTCGCCTATCTGGCCAAAGGCCACTCTAGGCGACGTACAAAACAGTTAAAACACAATGAGATAAAATACAATAATACAATAAAAAACAGTATGAGAATAATACAGCAGCAACAATATTAAAACAGGGTAGGAGGCATTTCAGTCACAGTAATTAACCTTCCCCGGAGATCCCAAAGGCCTGTTGAAAGAGCCAGGTCTTTAAGGCTTTACGGAATACATTTAGGGAAGAGGAGTGCCGGAGATCTTGTGGGAGGGAGTTCCAGAGAGTGGGGGCCACCACTGAGAATGCCCTCTCTCTTGTACCCGCCAATCTAGCTGTTTTTGTCGGCGGGATTGAGAGAAGGCCTTGAGTGGCTGATCTTGTCGGGCGGCATAATTGGTGGCGTTGAAGGCGCTCCGTAAGATAAACTGGGCCGAGACCGTATAGGGATTTAAAGGTTAATACCAACACCTTGAATTGGGCCCGGAAAACAGCTGGAAGCCAGTGTAGATCGAACAACACTGGTGTGATGTGATCCCGGCGGCGACTATTCGTAAGTGGTCGAGCCGCCGCATTTTGTATAAATTGTAATTTCTGGACCGTTTTCAAGGGTAACCCCACATAGAGCGCATTACAGTAGTCCAAACGAGAGGTGACCAGGGCGTGTACTACCAGGGGGAGCTGATGAGCAGGAAGGTAGGGTTGCAGCCTTCGTATGAGGTGTAGTTGATACCAGGCTGCCCGGCTCACTGCCGAAATCTGAGCCTCCATGGACAGCCTGGAGTCAAGTACAACCCCAAGGCTGCGGACCTGGTCCTTCAGGAGTAAACTCACCCCATTGAACTTCAGGTCAACATCTCCCAACCTTCTTTTGTCCCCCACAAGTAGCAACTCGGTCTTATCGGGGTTCAGCTTCAGCTTGTTCCTTCCCATCCATCCACTCACGGATTCCAGGCACTTGGACAAGGTCTCCACAGCCGACTCTGGTGAAGATTTAAACGAAAGATAGAGCTGAGTGTCATCTGCATATTGGTGACACTGCAGCCCAAATCTCCTGATGATTGTCCCCAGCGGCTTCATATAAATATTAAATAGCATGGGAGAGAGGATAGAGCCCTGTGGCACACCACAATTGAGAGGCCAAGGGTCTGAAACCTCCTCCCCCAATGCTACTTGTTGGTACCTATCGGAGAGAAAGGAATGGAACCACTGTAATACAGTGCCTCCAATTCCCAATCCCTCCAGGCGATGTAAAAGGATACCGTGGTCGACAGTATCAAAAGCCGCTGAGAGATCGAGGAGGACAAGAAAGGTGAATTCTCCCCTATCTAATGCCCTCCTCAAATCATCTACCAGAGCGACCAAGGCTGTTTCAGTTCTGTGATCAGTCCTGAAACCCGATTGGTATGGATCCAAGTAATCCGTTTCATCCAGGTGTGTTGACAACTGGTTGGCCACCACTCGCTCAATGACCTTGCCCAAAAATGGTAGGTTCGAAATTGGGCGGAAGTTATTGAAAACTTGGGGATCCAAGGAGGGCTTCTTCAGGATGGGCTTTACAATTGCCTCCTTGAAGGCTGATGGCATCACACCCTCTTTCAAGGAAGCGTTTACCACCGCCTTGATCCCCTCGCCCAATTTCTCTGTGCACGAGATGGGCAAGGATCAGTTAGACAAGTGGTAGGCTTCACAGATGAAAGCACCTTGTCCACATCCTCAGAAGGGAGAAGCTGAAACCGATCCCAACTTACCGGCATGCAACTGGCCAACTCTGGTTCATCCACTGTATCCACGGCGCACGGGATCGAGCTCCGTAAGTGTTCGATTTTGTCAGCGAAGTGCTTTGCTAATATATCACAGGAGGCCTTTGACTGTTCCAAGGGTTCCTGAGCAACTGGACCGACCAGGCTTTGGACCACCTGGAACAGCCTCCTGGGACAGCACTCCGCAGACGCAATAGAGGCAGCAAAGAAAGCCTTCTTTCCTGCCTTTATTGCCACTTGGTAGGCAGCTACTGCTGCTCTAACCTGTGTCCGGACATCTTCAGAGTGAGATTTCCGCCACCGGCGCTCTAGTCATCTCACCTCCTGTCTCAAACTACGCAACCGCGGTGTATACCATGGTGCTAGTTGAGTTCTATTCAGGGGGAGAGGACGTTTCGGAGCCACCCGGTCTAATGCCCTGGTGATCCCATCATTCCACTCCTTCTCCAGGGTTTCGACCAGGCGACCTTCAGCAGGTTCCAATTCCCCTAGCGCAGTCAGGAATCCATCCGGATCCATCAGGCGCCTGGGGCGGACCATTCTAATAGGTCCTTCACCCCTGCGGAGGGGGCATGGCATCGAGAAGTCCATGTTTACCAGGTAGTGATCTGACCATGACACAGGGGTGGAATGAACCACTCCCAACTTCAGACCACTTCTCTCCTCTCCCAGGACAAATACAAGGTCGAGAGCATGACCGGCTACATGGGTGGGCCCAGTATTACTAAGGTGCATTTCCCAGGAAGCCATGGTTTCCAGGAAATCCCGAGGGGCTCCAGTGAGAGTGGCCTCGGCATGCACGTTAAAGTCACCCAGCACTAACAATTCTGGGGACAATGCCCGTACAGCCGAGACCACCTCCAGCACCTCGGCCAGGGAGTCTGCTGTGCAGCGGGGTGGGCGGTACACCAGCAGGATCCCTAAACTGCCCTTCGGGCCCAACCTCCAGTACATACAATCAACAAATTGAGTCCTATGGAGAGGAGGTCTGGCAAAAACCAAGGACTCTCGGTATATGACTGCCACGCCCCCTCCCCGCCTTCCTACCCTCGGCTGCTGTGCATAACGGAAACCTGGTGGACACATGGCCTCAAGAATGGGAGCAGAGGCTTCGTCCAACCAAGTTTCCGTAATGCATGCCAGGTCTGCCCCCCCATCCAAGATCATATCATGAATGAGTGAGGTTTTCTGAGCCACAGACCTGGCATTACATAACAGCAGTCGAAGGTCGGTAGGAACCTTGCGTCCCCCAGTTTTCATCTGGTTCTGAGCAGACCCGGAACATGGGATGGATATAATGCATCTATCCCGTGTTCCCCTATTCCGGCATGGTCTGCCAATAGCACCCTTCCAGCGCCTGCCGCCCAAACTTCCTATAACGTGGCCCCCCACTTCCCTCCCTGGCTTGCACATGCCTCTATCCCTATCTGCCAGTCAACAGGTCACCCACCCTAACCATTTTGTCCGGAGACCCGCCTCCGTACCCAATAACAGCTGTAATTAGTTAAAATAAATTAATTTAAATTAAACTAAATCAATATAATTCCCCCACTTTCACATTCACACATTCACACATTCATACACACTCACACACAACACACTCCCTTCTATTTGCCAACAGGCAGGCCTACTCCCTAAAAGCAATAAAAAATAAAAATAAAAATAATAGAATAAAAATACAATACAATAAAAATAAAATAAAATAAATAAAAAGAAAGCAGCAGCAAGAGCAGCAGGCTCTCCTTCCCTGGGTGGCGATGTTCTCCTTCTCCCTGCAGGCACTGGGCCTCCCAGGCCACCTCAGCCAGCCGGCTTATGTAGCCCTCCAAAGAGGGACAGGTGATGGCAATTAGTCACAGCTGGCTGGGTACCTGGGACCTGGTCCTGCAGGAGGCACGTCTGCCAGGCAGCAGTCCCACTGGGAAGGGTGGTGGAGGTGATGTTCCAACAGCAGCAGCAACAGCAGGCTCTCCTTCCCTGGGTGGCGATGTTCTCCTTCTCCCTGCAGGCACCAGTGTCTGATAGCAGTGGTGGACTGGATGAGGGTGAACAAGCTGAAGCTTAATCCAGACAAGACAGAGGTGCTCCTAGTCAGTCGAAAGGCGGATCAGGGAATAGGGGTTCAGCCTGTGCTGGATGGGGTTACACTCCCCCTGAAGACGCAGGTTCACAGTTTGGGTGTGCTCCTGGACTCAGCCTTAAACCTGGAGCCCCAGGTTTCTGCGGTGGCCAGGAATGCTTTTGCACAGTTAAAACTAGTGCGCCAACTGCGCCCGTTCCTGGAGTCGTCTGATCTGGCTATGGTGACACATGCCTTAGTTACATCCCGCTTAGACTACTGTAACGCACTCTACGTGGGGCTGCCTTTGAAGACTGTTCGGAAACTTCAGTTGGTGCAACGAGCTGCAGCCAGAATGTTAACTGGAGCTGGTTACAGGGACAATACAACTCCCCTGCTGCAACAGCTCCACTGGCTGCCAGTCTGTTTCCAGACACAATTCAAAGTGCTGGTTATGACCTATAAAGCCCTATACGGCTTAGGTCCAGGCTATTTGTCAGACCGTATCTCCCTATATGAACCTGCCCGGGCCCTGAGATCTTCGGGGGAGACCCTTCTCACGATCCCAACACCTTCACAAGTGCGACTGGTGGGGACACGAGATAGGGCCTTTTCGATGGCTGCCCCTAGGCTCTGGAACTCCCTCCCTAGGGAGGAAAGAATGGCCTCCTCTGTGCAGTCTTTCTGCCGACAGCTAAAGACTTTTTTCTTCCAGCAGGCCTTTTGAACTGAAGGTTTTAAGGGTAGTGACTGAAGAGGATGCTGTATGTTATTGTTTTACTTGTATGCTCCTAAACTGGGTTGCAGTATTTTAAGAGTATATCTAATTGGTTTTAATATGTTAATAGTTTAATCCTGTTTTAATGCTGATTTTATATGTTTATATGTTTTATATTTTTATAGGTTCTTAATGATATGTACTTATTTTTATCTGGAAGCCGCCTTGAGTTCCAGTTTGGAAAAAGGGACGGGTATAAATAATAATAATAATAATAATAATAATAATAATAATAATAATAATAATAATAATAATAATAATAATGTCCTTTCACAGAAGAACATTCCCCTGTAGCTACTGTAGCTATTTCCAGAAAAAGATCCCACAGCACTTAATAGATACCCCATAATAAATTGGATAGTAAATTGACTTATTAACCTTTACTAGCTAATTATACATTATAATAGCAAAAAAACCCTTGCTGTTTAAGAAAGTACCTATAGCCAACAGATCTTTCTATCAAACTTTAAAAAGCAGGGAAATTGGGCATCTATAGTGAATGCACCAGGGGAGCAAGAGACCTGACCTCCTCTCTGAGATATTGGACTGACCTACAGATTTGTCAAAATGCAAACACAATTTGGGTTTCACAGCTCAATCCACTTCCTGTGTAGCTTGGAAGAATTTGGTAACATGTGCCTATGGTGAGTGGTGGTAACACCTGCCATCTCCAAAGATGGAGAATGATATTTTTGTATGTTTGTTGGTGTTCTTCTTACTTTGCTTCTTTCCTGTGTTACTACTGTTTCTACAGAAAATCTAACCTAGAAAATTATATTTCTCTCACTATTCATCCTAGAAATCTGTGTCAAATCTATTTTTATTAAAGCATTTATTAAAGCAATTTTATTGCTCAATGTCATATGATGGTGAAGACAGCCTTTTGTGTATCAAACTGGAGGTTATGTTCGATTTCTTTTTGTGTGTATTAAAAGTTGAATCTGAAACTGCAGTTTGATGTAAAATCAGACTGATTACAATATGTTGCTACTTAAGCAATGACTCTAGCTGTTGGAAAAAACAAACTTGGCCTGCCCAAGATGCATGTTTTCAGCCTGCTATGCTTAAACCACTCCACTTAAGAAAGGTGGGCACGGTAATTAAAAACATAGAGCACACCTAGAATTTTGCTAGGATATATTTCACCTCCCACTGTTTTAACTTGTGCAAACTGAGATACTCCTCATGTCCATTGGAGACTGTTCTGCAAAATAGTCAGTGCCATTATTCCATAATTGTTTTTGGAGGTTTTTTAGTGCTGCAATGTGTTGCTGTACTTTACATATTCACAGAAAGAGAAGCAAAAGAGAATAATTTACAGAGCTTGGAAAAGTTACTTTTTTGAACTACAACTCCCATCAGCCCAATCCAGTGGCCATGCCGGCTGGGGCTGATGGGAGTTGTAGTTCAAAAAAGTAACTTTTCCAAGCTCTGAAATTTACTATAGGAAACTTCACTAAAATTGCAAAGTAAATCAAACATTTAAAGTGACTATCTGACCTCTATCAACTGCCTTGATATTGTTGCTTCCTCCCTGCTACAACAAGATCAGCACAACACATGTCTTGTTTCTATTACTTGGGCTGATTGCAGGTGTTGCCACCACTCATCGTATGCTCAGAGGCACATGTTACGAAATTCTTCCAAGCTACACAGGAAGTGGATTGGACCCAAATTGTTTTTGCATTTTGACCAATTTGTAGGGCAGTCCAATATCTCAGAGAGGAGGTCAGGTCTCCTGCTCCCCTGGTGCATTCACATTAGCTGCCCAATTTCCCTGCTTTTTAAAGTTTGATAGTAATATCTGTTAGCTATAAGTACATTCTTAAACCGCAAGGTTTTCTGGTTATTAGTTAATTTCTCTGCTTTTTAATGCGGGAGGTAAGAAATGGGAATCTGTGCAAGTTTGCTGAGAATGGCTTTATCATTTGCATGCTTATTGAGTTCAGTGGGATTTACTCCCATGCAATCATGCTTAGGACAGGTGAAACTGACCACAAGGGATGGGGAGGGGAGGGGGAAGAGGGGAATGGGAGCAGGCAGGAGGGGGAGGGTAGGAGGAGGGTAGGTTTGATCATTTGCATGCTTATTGAGTTCAGTGGGATTTACTTCCATGCAATCATGCTTAGGATAGGTAAGGCTGACAATGGCGGGCAGGGAGAAAGGGCTAGAGTGGGCAGGGGAGGAGGAAGAAATTAGAGGAGAGGGAAAGAAGGGGAAAGGCAGGCTTGATCATTTGCATGCTTATTGAGTTCAAAGGGATTTACTCCCATGCAATCAAACTTCAGATAGGCAAAACTGACCATGGGGGAGGAGGAGAGGGAGGGGGAAGGAGGGGATTGGAAGGGGAGGGGGAGGAAGGAGAGGGCAAGAGGACTGGGATAGGAGGAGGGGAGGGCGGGTTTGATCATTTGCATGCTTTTTTAGTTGAAGGGATTTACTCCTGTGAATGATGCTTAGGATAGGTGAAACTGACCTGGGTAAGAGACAGGGAGGGGAGGAGGAGGGCAGGAATGGGAGGGAGGGGGAGGAGATTTGGTGGGTGGGTACTGGGCAGAGGGGAAGCCCCTTTCCTTTCCAAAAGGAAAACATTGTGAACAGTATCATTATTTTTCAGCATTTCCCCCACCTTTATATTCTACAGAAGGCACATGTAGCCACCCACCCAAATTTAGACCAAAGCTGTCCCTGGCCACATCCACACCAGACCTTTATTCCACTTTAGACAGTCATGGCTTCTCTCAAAGAATCCTGGGAAGTGTAGTTGTTGTTGTTGTTGTTATAGTTTATTTATACCCAGTCTTATGGCCAAAAGGCCTTCAAGGCAGCTTACAAGAAAAACACAAGTACAGAAATACATAAATAAAACAATACAATTTACAAAAATTAAATAACAGATAACATTATTTTAAAAACAGCTATTACAACTTCCAGTAAAAATACAGGGTGGTGCAGGCGCCTGGAGTGGCAGAAACAGGTTGCCCCCAACAAAGCTGTGAGTTGGTTCTCTCTTTCCTTCTATGCTTGCAAGTCCGACACCTTCAGCTGAACTTCTGATCAGCTTCTCTGATGGCAAAATGTGAGTAAACTTTCCCCAGCACCAGCCGGTCCTGCAGAAGCAGGGTGGGTCATGGCCTGGATGTCGTTCCCCATTCCACCGCCGTAATTGTAAATGGCGGTGGCAGCGGCACCCCCCACCCCATTTGGCGGCCACGTAGATCTTCTCAGAGAAGGTGCACCCGCCGCCTGCTGGATGAGGGTGAGCCACGGCATACCAGCACCGGTGGCAGCAGCAAGGGGTTGCAGCAAGACTCTCAGCATATTCTGGAGAATGTACAAATAATCCCCTTTCAGATGTCCCTTTTTAAAACCTTCTCCATCAAATAATGAATTTGAATGATATTGAACTCCAAAATTCTCAAAAGAAAGACACGTTTGTTGGTGAAATTCTTCTTGGTGGGGATGCAGAGCTTTGGTCACATGTACTTTAGTTTTGAGATGGCCAAGGGTTTTCAGCATCTATAAATTATTTCTTTCATTGTACAAATCATCTCCTGGAGGGCTAGAAAAATATTAACACCTGCATCAAGGATTGTGCATCAAAATGAGACATCAAAATGTCTCATCAAAACATCAAAGGTCATGCATCAGAATAAGATAGTTAGTGAATGGTGCTGAGAGTTGTTAGGAGACACCCTGTTCCCCTCACAGAGCTTCACTCTGGCCACTGGAGCTCTGTCAGGGAAATAGGAGTCTCCTCTCAGCACCCTTTACAAACTACACTTCCCAGGATTCTTTGGGGAAAGCCATGACTGTCTAAAGTGAAATGAAGGTCTGATGTTGGTGTGGTCCCCTGATTAGCCAAGCCAATCAGCTGTGAGTCTGGCTTTTAGAACACTGGTAGTTGGTTCTTACTGAGCATGCCTGACATTATCATTGAGTTCAAGGTAAAATTTCTTAAATTAATTAAAAAACAGCCAGGCATTTTTTTTAACTTTTAAACTGCAGAAGATGAAGGTCAGAGTATGGGGCAAGGTCAGCAATAGGATTACAGGTACTCTGTGAACATGGCTGATTTTTAATTAATTTCAACAAATTATGAGAACTCTGACAGAAATTATGAGAACTCTGACAGAAAAAAAGTTCAAAAGGGTTATGTTTTTTTCTCTCTTTTTACACTTTGAACTCTCAATTCTGTCTGACTCTTTTGCATATTACCATGAAAATTTAGAGGGTTGTTAAGCAAGCGTTTCTGAGTTCAGGACTATTATGTGTTGCAAGGTTTTGTTTTAAAATGAGCTTATGGGAAGCATTAGAATGGCATGGGGGTATTTTTAATTTAACATTGCGGAATGCAAAAAGTCCATGCTGGCTATAGTATACAGCTACTCTTGTGGCTGTATAATCCCTGCAGAGGTATCAGATAAAGTTAGTGTGTGGTTAAAGAGCAGGCTTTGAGGGTTCAGCTGCCAGTTTGGACTAGTAGTTCAATGATGGCGACGACTAACCTCTGCAGCTGCAATCCTGTCTATACTTAAGAGTAAGCCCCATTGAACTCAATGTCATTTATTTCTAAGGCAGCAAACATGCATTGGATTGTACTATGTATCTGGCTGGTGAATTAATACAGGAAAGGCGATAGTGTGTTGCTTGGGAATCTTTGTCACCCCTGCTGCTCATTTATCCATTTTTGGAACATGAAATTAAATATTAAACATTATATCCCTGAAACATAAAATTAAAGTGACCTTGTCAACCTTCCACATCTCCATCAGTTATTTAAAACAGAAATTTTTCCTGCCCCCACACCATCATAAACAGATAGGATCTGAATGTGTATTCCACCAGTTGTGTAATGCCATACAGATATTTCTTTTACCACTCAGGTTCCTAACCTATGTAGTTGTTTCAAAATTCAACACTTGTTCATGCTTCACAAATTATGGTGCACACATTTTTTGCCTGACAAAGATATGGCATGTGAGGTGGCTCTAAAAGTGTTAAGAGAAGTCTTTTATGTGACAGAGACCAAGGACATCAACGTTTCTATAATCAATGAGCTGAATGATACTTTGTGGAATAATTAGGAAGAAGTTGGAGTAGGAGCTTGAAGAATTTATGTTCTATAGTTAACACTGCTCACTGACAAGAACAAAGTATGCAAGTATTATTTACAGAGCTTATCTGTGTAAATAACTGCTTGGGCATGTGGCTTCTGGTGTGAACAATGGCGTTGGAGAAGCTGCTCAGGAGGTTCTTTGTGGGATTTGTTGACAGGGTTTTAAAAGGTCTCACTACCCACAAGCTGTACCACATTTTACAGGTAACCGTTTTAGACAGGTCTCTGCAAAATCTTCTGAGTATCACTTCTGAATATGCCACTCAAAGTGTACACAGGCTTCCAATTCTCCCTAGATCAGAGGTGGTAAGGCCAAAGCAGGGTGTGGCTCCATCTCTATCTCCTACGATTGCAGCCAGAGGGAGAGACAGCAAGTGAGTGGGCAGTGGTGACAGCAGCAAGAAGGTTGGTCCATTCCATTCAGAGAACGGTTTACTGAGTGCGTCTTAGCCCCCAGAATCTGATGTCAACACTGCTAGAAGCAGTGCACAAGTCCAGGATCTTGAACATTTTTTTTGCATAATCAGCTCCCAGAGTAAACCAAGGCTGTGTATACACATAGCCTTTGAAATTCATAGCGGTTGGTTGTTTTTTTACAGTGTACTTTTGTACAATTGTACATGCCTTCATGTGATAATGTCATGTAAAGCAGCAGCTGCTATCTCTGTTGTCTGTACACACAGGCGGGTGTGTTTTCATACTCCACTTCCCTCAATTAGTGTTTCCACAGACCTTTTTTTAATCACAGTCTTTCGAATGAGAGGAGCTGGAAACTGGTGTGTTGATATACCAGGATATATTTCACTATACATATATAAGTTTGCTTCCTGTTTTGCCTGTTTCATTCATACACAAGTGAAACATGGTGAGGGGGAGTGGCACAGCCCTGCAACGTCAGTAGGTCTGCCCCAGTAGGAGGTGACCTGAGAAAGCTCTCTTTGTATACACATGTATGCAGTGCACAGGTTATAATCCAGCACAAAATTGATTATAACCTTTCCAGTGCAATGCATTTTAGATCAACAAATTGTGTGGGACAAGGATAACATGGGGGTGATGTTGTGTCTACAGCACACAAAAAAGGTGCTTGCATCAAGCACCAATTGCACATTATCATACAGTATGTACATGCCCCAAGAAAGCATTCCAGAATCATGAGGGATGGCTCAAAAGGTTCTGTGGCACACTCTCAGATCAAATAGGGCACTGTCCCCCTCGGATAGGGTGGTAAAAACTGTGAGCCAGTTGTACAGGTTATGCTAAGAGCTAGATTTTGAAGAGAACACTTCCTGTATGCTAAGCATATATCAGAAATTAAACTCTTCTTAAGATTCAGTGCCTGTGCAATACAAACAGGAGGTAAAACAGCCTACAGCTATACACACGTGATTCCAAAGAATCTTCATTAAAATCTGTCAAAGCTACGTATATGGAATGGATTACAGTGTCACCAAGGGGTGTAATGATACTGCCAGACTCAGCATATTCGCATACCCAACCAGCAGAGAGTGTTGCAACCTACTCTGAATTCTTTCTGGCTCTCTTTTATTGTGCAATGAGATGAAAAGGATAAAATGAAGTCTCTCCCTGCCCCTTCCCAAAGCCTGTTTAAAGAACAAAATCCATAAAAGCAGTGTATGGTCCTGCAATAGAGCCAAACTTTTCCTAGAGCAGGAAGAGTGATGTACACACATATATCCACATATATAGGCATGTGTATTACACTTGAATCAGAAGGGAAAAGAGACAATCTCTGCACATAAATTAATAAACAGACCCTCTTCCTCCAGCCCTAGGTCTCCAAACACACTCCCCTACAAATTTACCCAGAGTGCTCAGAGAAGAGCAATAGAGATAACAAAGGATTTAGAACACAGTCAACATACAAAGATGATTCTAAGTAAGGAAGGGAGCAACAGCGGAAGGAACAAATGACCTGGGTCTATTTGGAAAATAGAAAGCTGAGGAGGGGATTCAAAAATACCTTTCAAATATACCCTGGTCATTATAAACAAAATGATAGCCAGGTTCTTTGTAGTCATGGTGTGTGTGTCGCGTGTGTGTGAAAGAGAGGGGGGCTACACGAGTGGAGGAAAGATTTAGTTTAAATATCAGGAAGAATTTTGCCAGCCATAAAAACATTGGTCTGCAGTTAGGTACCCTAGTCTCTTGGGCAGGTGCAACAATTGCACTTGAGGTTCACAAGCCATATAGTTCACCATCCCAGGAGTATGGTGGAATCAGCATGGACAGCAGGCTTCAAATGGGGGAAAGTCTAATTTGAACTCCACTTCTTCTACAAGATAGTACTTCATTTGAACCTCGCAAAATCCAGTTGAAAATAGTATTTACATACATACTGCCAAGTTCTCCACTTCCTGGTTGTGTGCTATGGCATTAAAACAGAGGCATGCAAAGCTCCTACTGGGACATGCCAAGGGCAAACAAAAGGAATAGTTTGAGCAAGAGTAGCAAATGTGGTGCCCTACGGATGTTGTTAGACTACAACTTCCATCAGCACAGTCAACATGGCCAATGACCTGACATGATAGGAGTTGTAGACCAATAACATTTGGAGGGCACCACACTGGCTCCCCTGGGTTTGAGAATTATAACACTCCTCTCTAAACATTTACAGGGCATGATGAGTGATAAAGCTGAGCTTGCATGGCAACTTCATATGGTCTTGCTTTGTCCTTTTAACACAAAATGTGGAATGTAGAAAAAAATGGAAATGGACTGCCTTCAAGTCGACCCCGACTTATGGCTACCCTATGAATAGGGTTTTCATGGTAAGCGTTATTCAGAGGGGGTTTACCATTGCCTCCCTCAGAGGCTAGTCCTCCCCAGCTGGCTAGGGCCTGCTCAGCTTGCCACAGCTGTACAAGCCAGCCCCTTCCTTGTCTGCAACTGCCAGCTGGGGGGCAACTGGGCTCCTTAGGACTATACAGAATGCCCATGGCTGCACAGGTGGCAGGACACATAACCCGAGCCACTCACTGTGGGGTGATCTTTATGTTTGGGTTTTTTTACAAAAATCAAATACTGTAAGATCTGTAAGATCACTGGCATTTTGAATTCAGTCATGCATGTGCACTGATCTGCAGCACTCCTGCAATAGCTCCTCCTTGACAGCTCAAAGAGCAGGTTGTGAGCTGAAGATTGCAGAATATACAGACTACAGACTCAGACAGTCACACGTATCGTATCATATGCACATCAACCACCTTCAGAAACTCGGTACAGAATGTCTAAAGCAGAAGCGGGCACAAGATAGTTTGGGTTCTACTGACAGATCTCTGGATGATATGAAGCAAAGCAGAAGGATTTCTGACTCTTAGTAATTTAACAATGGCAACAACAACAATGATGCTCCCCACCCTAAATTACATTGTTGAAATTGACAAAGAGTTTTTTTTGGGGGGGGGATGAAACAGGAGCTGATTTGTATGTGGAAGGACTACATACTCCATTCAGTTCTGGCACTCATAATAAATTCCTGGGCTTAGACTTCTTTACTTCTAAGTATATCTCTCCTGTCCCCGGCTCCATTTAGCAAATCTCAGGGTTCCAGTAAAAACAAAGTAGATCCTGCAAGCCTAAAGTCTGCCCAGTGATGGCATAAAGAATATTTCAGTTTCTGAAGGAGCTAAAATGCAGAAGGAGTTACTGACAAAAAAACAGTCTGCAGCTAGAAGCACAGGCTAGCACAAGCAGTGCAAATGAGCAGAAACTACTGCTTGATCTCATACATAAAGTAACATGTCACCAGTAGAGAATGACACATTCTCCATTAGTTTCATATATACTTGCAGAGGAGCCAATCAGGTAAGTTATAACAGTTGTTATATTCCTGGTGGTAATCAGATATCCTCCCTTTACAGAGGTTAAATACATAAGTAGTATCAATTCTGTGATAATTTGTTTTGTATGATACTACCATTGGCTCAAATGTAAGCACCTTTTGGCTGTGGAAACACTCAATGACAAACTACACTATAGTTTAAAATCACCACAAGGAACGATTATTATATGTGATCATGTAAAATACTCATCAGAATTAACAACATTAGGTGACATATATGTTTGCTTATTTGTTATATTTCTGAGTTGCCCCATAACTGGGATTTTCTGGGGGACAAACTATTCAAACAAAATAAAAAACAGTCAAAATAAAGAATAATAATCACACACGCAAACATAATTACAGCACTAACATCAAAACCAAGATGCAGAGAATTAAAACATCTTATAGGGCAAACCTACCAATCATCATAACAGCAGAGAAACAAATAATTAGTATCAATAAAAGATGTTAAAATGATATTAAAAAGTTAAAACAACATTTAAAAACCTGAGAGAATGAAAAGGTCTGTACATGAGTTCAAAAAGTCATGAATGTGAGTGCCAAGTAGGGTTGCCAGGTCAGAAGCATCCCAAACACTGAGATTTTGGGGGCGGGCCCAAGTGACATCATGGGGCAGGTCCAAGTGACATCATGGGGCAGGTCCAAGTGATGTCACAGGGTGGGTCCAAGTGACATCACAGGGCGGGTCCAAGTGATGTCATTAAGCATGATACATTAAGCATCAACCACAGTTGCTTTGCGCATACAATTCATACAAAAACATTTATCTGATTGGAAATTGAGATAGAAATTTTAGCTAAAAGATGGAGCCTGGGTAGGGAACATTTAATCTAGCCAATTAGCTTCTGGCAAAAAGGGTTCAAGTGCCCTCAGGCCAGGCCAGGCCAGGCCAGGCACCAGAAGGCCATTGTAGGAAGAAAGGAGCCTAGTGTTGTGGAGATGTTAGATGGGAGCACTCAGGAATAAAGATGTATATCCTCGAAGAGCTGCTATCCTAAATACACTTATTAAGGGACTAAGCCCCATAGAACTCAGTAGGACTTACTTCTCAGTAGATATGGTTTAGTGTGGGCAAATTATATGCCAGCTTTCTCAATGCCAGATTGCTGTCATGGATCGAAGATGAGAATATTCTAGGACCCGAGCAAGCTGGCTTTAGAAAGGGGAAATCCTCGATTCATCACTGCCTTATACTACATCACCTGGCCGAGAAATATTCTGGCCCCCATGGCAACGGCTTATCGGCTGCTTTCATAGATCTTAAGGCGGCTTTTGACTCAGTCTCACACAGTAAACTCTGGTCCAAGCTATACCAAACATCAATTGATAAACGGCTGCTTTTCCTCATTACCCGTTTATATCAAACCACGCCGCTTAGGGTCCGATGTGGCCCCGATGGTACCCTGACAAAACCTATTCTGGCCTTTAGCGGGGTCCGACAAGGATGTATTTTAGCTCCGACTCTATTTAATCTATTTTTAAATGATTTAAGTGAATGTTGTAAGTCAAAAAATCTCCATTCCCCTAAGTTAGCCGGCACTACATGCCCCCTCCTCTTACATGCCGATGATGCTGTCTTAATGTCCATATCCAACATAGGCCTGAGACGCCTCATATGCATATTTATGATCTATTGCAAGGAAAATCTTTTGACTATAAATTTTACTAAATCTAAGATAATGGTTTTTTCCCGACGCACGTCAATTCATCCTTGGAGGGTTATGGGCCACCCCTTAGAGCAAGTTAGACAATTCAAATATTTGGGGGTATTATTTCACTCATCTATCTCTTGGTCTGCCCATATCCGCTCTGCAGTATTATCTGCGTTAAACACTTCTAAGGCCATACTACGCTTTTTCTTTACAAAGGGAGGGCGGCTTATCCCTCTGGCAATCCTGGTTTTTCAGGCCAAGATTCTCACCCAACTTCTCTATGGTGCTCCAGTTTGGGTTACAGGTTTTAACGCCAAGGTCGAATTGGTTTTATCCTGTTTTTTAAGAACTATTTTTGGTATGCCCAGATGTGCCTCGGCCGCTGGCCTTCGTCTGGAGGCAGGCCTTCCTTCTATCGAATGCACGGCCTGGCTATTGGCCTTTAGGTTTTGGATTAAGGTGGCCTTTGCCGACCCATCTATGGGATATTTGCATTTAATCTGGAAAGACTCGTTTACGAGTTCTTGGTCCAAGACTTTCCAGGAAAAATTAAAACTCCTTGGCCTCTCTCTAGATCTCCTGGCCTCTTTGGGACTGGATTCAGCTAAACTGGCTATTGAGCAACGCATTAAAGACATGGATCTACAATACTCCAACTCCAAAGCAAACTCTGCTTGCTCTCCTTTGTCCCTTAGTTTGAAATTTTCATTTCCTGCTCATGCGGCTTACCTGACAAATCTGACAACTCCGAAATTCCGTTTACTATTCACTAGAGCAAGATTTAACTGTTTTCCGCCAAAAAATTTAGAGGGCCGTTTTCAAGGAATCCCCTTAGCAAATTGTCTATGCCCATGCTCCCTTAATGAAGTTGAATCTTTGGCCCATGTATTTTTTGTTTGTAAATTCTATTGTTCTGAACGTGATAGATTAATTTATCCTATAATTAATCGTTTCCCCGGCAGGTCTTTGGACTGGTATGTGCAATTGCTGCTGTCTGATTCTGATAAATTCATGACCAAATCTGTTGCCAAGTTCCTTAACTTTGTCCAGATTAGGTGCTCAAACTCCTCCTCCTCTACTGCACCATATCCTGGTCTTTTAGATTTTTAAGGTTTTAACTATTGTTTTACTTATTGTATGTTTTACCTGTTTTATGTCTGCTGCTGCTCTGTCGGGTCTATGACCGCAAATAAAATTTGTTGTAGATATGGTTTAGATTGTGTTGTTGGTAAAGCTTGACAAGGGATCCTCTGCAAAGATATCCATATCCAAGTAGGGTTGGCAACCCTCTGCCTGGAATGCCCTGCCCCTACCTTTTAACATCCACATTTCTTTACAGATTTGACCCTTCACTTCAGAAAGAGGTCTGAGTAATGAGTAAGAAGATTCTCTATCCTTTTCTGTCTCCCCTGTGGGCTGCTATAAACTCACTTTATCAGCCAACCCAATTCCAGTGAATATAACTGACAGAGAGAAAGCACACGTGATTTGCTCTATCTTCATAGGCAGTAGCTTAGGAACAACACCAATTGCAGCCACGCTGCCCAGTATGTGAATTCTCTTTTACCACTATTGGACAAGAAACAACAAGGTGAATCATCAGTGGGTTTAAGAAGGTTGAGCGGAGCACATGGAACCACTGTTGTTGTTTCTATGGATGAAAGGGAGTGAGGATAAAGGTAAAGGAAATGCAAACAGAAAAAGAAGAACAAAAGACAGTGATGATTTCTTAAATGCAATACCATACCAACCACAACAAGATTCCTATGAGTAAGGCAGAAAACTAAGCATCTCACAACCAGTCAGGATTCCTAACCAAACCCCAAAAATATGATAAATGAAGAAATATTTGTATAAGCATGACTATCAAATATATTTATTATTTACACAACCTGCAGAGATATTTATAGTGCAATCCTACGTTTATTTATTCAGAAGCAAGTCCCAGTGTATTCAGTGGGGCTTACTCAAACAGGGACAGAACTGCAACCTCAAGTGATAAGCAACTTCAGTCACACAACCTAAATTTAGAATCATGCCACTTTAAGCTGTTTTGCAACTGTTTATACTTGTTTGTATGGTTATAAGATTTTAAAGGGATTTATTTCTTATTGTGAACTGCCTTGGTTTCCAGACTGCAACCCTGCTTCACAGGGTTGTTGGAAAGATTCCCATATATACACACACATTGGAGATGTAAAAATACATACGCCCCATATAATAGTTTATTGTCAAAACCAGTTGATCATTGCAGAACATTAAAAAAATAAAATCAGTATTAGTTTCCAACATAATAAAAACAGTGATACCTATGTAAGCCCTGCCTGTAACTTTCCTCGGTGCTGACAAGGATCTGTTCCACTTCATACTCTTCCTGACCATCAACCATCAGGGGGGAGGTGGTACTTGATCCAGTGGTTGGGGTACACTCCAGAGGAATGATCTTGGGAGGCAATGACTGATGTGCACATGCTGTATTTGGTGAGAGAGTTTCATAAAGCTTATCCAGACAAGCCCAAACCCCCAGGGTGGGGGGAACTTCGGCATGGGAGGGGGAATGTTATTATGACCCAGAACAGGGTTTCAAGGAGGGGGACTCTGACTTTGAGGACTGGGGCAATCCTGGTAAAAGGCAATCTGTACAATAGAGGCTATTTGTGACTCTAATTACAGTAACACATCCAAACTATGAACATGATCCTTTAAGTGCAACCTCTTCCAGAACAGGTTGACTACCACTTGTCTGGACAGAGGAACCATCTACTCAGTGCCTCTGTCTTGTCTGGGTTAAGCTTCAGTTTGGTAGCCCTCATCCTGTAGCAAGTGCTACATTGCCTGCAGTTCCTGCACGAACTCTGCCGCCACTGGTACGGCCGGAATAGTGCTGAGATGGGCAAAAGTGCACGGGTGATATCCCAAGTTGGCAAAGAACAGAGTCTGCTGTGTTGAGGCATGCACAAAGTTATTATATGCAAACTCTGCCAAAGGCAACAAAGTCACCCAATTGTCTTGCTGGTAATTTACATAACAATGAAGATACTGCTCCAAAGTAGCATTCACTCTTTCTGTCTGTCCATCTGTCTGGGGGTGGTGCACGGTCACTGAAATCTGTCTCTTGAGCCAGGATGTGGAAAGAGTTGGTGTAAGTTCCAACTGAGTGTTTTCCCTGTTTCAGGTGCCACAGTTACCTGGACACTGTTTCCTTGCGCTGGGGGTCCTGGAAGATCTTGGCCATGGTGTTAACGAAGGCAGTATACTGGGTCAAGGCAGGATTGTTTCGAAGCAGCAATGGAGTGGCCCATTGGGCAGCCTCTTCCTCCAATAGGCTGATGATGAATGCCACCTTCACATCATTGTTGGGGAATTCTGACTGTCACACTTGAATGTACAGTTCACACTGGGCTAAGAACATGGAGAATTGCTTGACTTTTCCCCCATAGTGGGCTGGCATTCCCACCAAAGGCTTGCTTCAAGGTGCCAGCTGGGGCTGGGCGCCTCCCTGCATGGGGAGTCCCTGCATCACCACTGAGTCATTTGAAGGTGCAAGGCTTGATTCTCAGCTCGAAGAGACTGGGTTTCAGTTTGAAGGCTCTGGACTTTGGTTAACACGGCTTGCATGGCTTGGTGAAGGTCCTCCCCTGCTCCGCCGCTTGCTTCCATGCTGTTGGTCATGGTGGCGTCAGAGGAAGAAGGATGTGGCTGCATCAAACTGTCCTGTCTGAAGCCGAGAGATGCAGATGCACACGGTTCTGTGAGGTTTTCTCTCTTTTTATTAAGGTTACAGTTATGTCAAAAGCTTTTCTACTCATTCATCTAACTATGCTTTCTAGCAACTAATTCCCTCTCTAACACTGACGAAGGATGTCTTCGCAGCCACAGACGTTGACACAGCAACTCCCCCCTCCTCAGCGCCCACTTAAGTAGGTTTCTCTTTTGCGCGTAAATGACAGCTCCTCCTTAACCCCGACCATTGCTCTTTGCACCACTGAAGCTGCCGGGAAAGGGGCGAGGGGGCTGGACCTCAACTTCCCCGTCCAAATGATGGGGACTAACAGTCAGTTCAGGTGTGGGAAGCAGCTGAGTGCCTGGCTGGGGATCAACAAGTTGGCAAGGCGGCGCTTCAGGCATGGGTGAAGGGGAAGTGTCCAAAGGAGCAGCCTCTGACAGCTCAGGCTACACTTCAGCAGGGGGGGGCAGGTAACTGGGAGTGCTACATGCCCTCCTCCCTCAAGTCATCACCCCAGTCATCAAAGTCAGAGTCCACCTCCTTGAAGCCCCTCCCTGTCCTGGGTCATAACACTTCCAGAGCCAAAGGCAGTTGCTTATGCGTTGCTCTCAGGCACCAATCAGCCATTGAAGGTAGATACGGCACTCATTGTTGAACTTAGCGCTGCTAAAGGGCAGGGGAGAGAACTGACGAAGAGTACCTTTGGACCCTAAAATTGTTAGGTTCTGGGATTCCATCTTAAAAACTATACTAGACTTGAATCCACCTAAATGCCTACAGCTGAACACAGACAAAGAAGTGGCAGCTTATCTCTAGTGGATGTTTTGCCTCTCCCCCGCCCCCCACGCTGGCCATACCAGCTACCTTTCCATACCAGCAACATTTTTATGCAGTTCAGCCATTGATTTCCAATGTTGCACGATTCATCTATATGTAACACAGGATGCTGCAGACAGCACAATTTTATTAATATAAGGAGTGTCCATAGTCACATTTCTGTGGTAGAAATGAGGCAGACCAGTACATAGTTTAGTTTTTAGTTTTTAGTTTATTTATATACCACTTTTTGGCCAAAAGGCCCCCAAAGTGGTGAACAACATATTAAAACAGATTACAAAAAAAAAATTACATAAGAAATAACCAGTAAAAAATATACAATAAAAATACAATGCAACAAGAACAATGCAGATACTATTACAATGATGATTGCCAGCCAAACCTTTGAGGAATAAGATGTCCTGTCTACTTGGTTCTATGCTATAGCCCATCCCTACTTTCCTGTAGGCTTATAAGCCGTGCAATCTTCTCTTCTGCCCACTACTAGCTCCTGCCCTGGAAATGGGTTGCCAGCCCTAACTCTAACACAGAGCACAAGAACAAGAGAAACAAAGCTTACTGGATGGTGTGACATGGTAAAAACACATTGGTGCTCTATATACTAGGGATGGAACAGAATTTCATTTAGTTCTCATTCTAAAGCAAACTGACCTAGTTTACCATTCCCAAACTCATATAAAGATTGGAATAAAGCTATCAATCACATTGCACATTTAACTGAATTTTGCTTTGTTCAAAAATGCATACAAAATGCATATGTTATTGGGGAAATGCATTGAAAAGCATACCAAAATGCATATTTTAGGAAAAGAAATTCATAGAAGATGCACGCGATTTACATGCATATTTTTTGCTTTTCTTTAAATCTGCAAAAACAGGACAGAACATACCTGTGATTGAGCACATGTTAAACTAGCATGGGATGGAAATAGGTTGATCTGTCCATCCCTACCATAGATTAAACACTGAGGCTGAGAGCCAATGGAAATAATCCATAGCATAGCACAACACTCTAATAAGACATGGTTCCAACCTATATGAAGGCTAGTTGAGGGTGATGGCCAAAATATATTCACTCTGATGGGTTGGACAAAGCATTCACTAACCACCAGTTCATTCATTAGAGAAATGGCTCATGTTTTGACTGTTCCACATACTCATTCTTCTGTATGTATATCCTTAATAGTATTGCTAATTTCGCTGAACAGAAATCACTACAGTGTACTGGGCTTGGGATCTGGGTTTAACTAGTAAATATAAGGAGGTGAGAAAGACCATGTTGCTCATATGACAGGTGAAAGAAGTTTATCAGGTTATCTAAAGCTTAAATAAAATTGGTTGGCATGTATTTGTGTGCATGTGATTCTCAGTGAGGGCACACAAATATATGCAAAAGCACACATAGAGTATTTAAACAGAGAAACATAATGATCACCACCAAGGTCTCTGCTTATGTCACTCTAGTAATCCTTCAGATCTCTGTTCTGCTAAGTTAACTTTGTTTGGACAATGCCCCTGTGCTTTTAGAGCAATGTTTTACTAGGCAAACTTGACAGCTTCCCTAAGGAAGTTTTTGCAAGAGACATGAAAGATATTTCATTTCATGACTACTGCCTTGGCCATTGGCATCTCATTTTTGAATCTGAAAAATGCCACCTGCCAGAACAGAATAGAAGAGCATGCCAAATTAGTTGTTTTCATAATGGTAGGATCTTCAGCCTCTAGTCACACCTAATGCTGCATGGATTTCGAATGAAAACTTTCTAAGGCAGCCTTTCCCAACCAGTATGCCTCCAGATGTTGTTGGACCACAATTCTCATCTTTCTTGACCATTGGCAATGCTGGCTGAGGCTGATGGGAGTTGTGGTCCAACAGCATCTGGAGGCACACTGGTTGGGAAAGGCTGTTCTAAGGAGTCTGCAATCCAAAATGACAAAACAAAACCTGTTTAAATTTTACAATCACCATGGAGGTTAGCACCCTCACTGTGAGCTTTACACTCATGCATATCACACACCATCCATATCATTTAGTACATTGGCCTTCAACTGGTGAGTCAGGACCGACTACCAGGTTGCAGCCTGATCTATGGTGGGTTCTTCCAACAGCAGTACTACCACCATACATTATATGGTAGAAAATTAGGAAATGGCTCTCCAAAGGCATGTTTGCGTTGAAGGAGCATCCTGGGTCTGAAAAGGTTGAAGACTACTGATTTAATACAACACAGCATTTTGAGATGGTTCCATTACATCATGAGTCTCTTTCCCTGCCTGACCAGCAAATGCCATTAGTGTGTGCAGGGCCAGTGCCAGGAATGATTGGGCCCATGGGCACCAGCCGGACCCATGCTGCTGTAGCTCAACACTTCTCTGATACAGTCAATGTGGGGCTAATAAGCCCACCTGCATGCCCCACCTACCTCTCGTGTTGTGTGAATTACATGTTGCATAGCACGCATGCCTGCCATCAACCAAGATGGCAGCATGGGTGTCAGCCCCTTAGGAAAGCCCTTGACACCATCTTGGGTGGTGGCAAGCACGCACACACAGTGCACACGGCATTCACATTGACAGGAGAGGTAGGTGCGGTGGGTGGACTTATTGAACCCCACTGTCTGCATTGGGGTGCTGTCTGGGAGCTTCTTCTCTGTGTTTCCACCCTAAGCAGGGGCCCTTCAGGGGCCCCTGGCCAGGGCCCAACCTGGCTGCCCTCTGGCACCAACCCTGGGTGTGTGAGAAATCTATTATTTAAAACCCTTGCATCTTCCCTGTTGCCATGGAGGATGGGGATGGGAACACGATGCTGTACCTTACAGAAAAGACCACAGCACCTGCTTTGTTATAGAAAGCCCCAGATTCAGTCCAGCTATCTAAGGTCTAGTTAAACAGAAGATCTTAACAGGGCTGGAAAAGACCTTTGCCTGATAGTTTGAAGAGCCACTGCCTGTCAGAAGAGTCTAACTCAGTATAAGGCATCCTTTCATAACCATCTTTAAATGGACTGAGTGATGGCATTGTAAAACGAGGAAGAGTAGTGAAAATCTGGAATCAAGACAATCATGTGAATGCTTTGCTCACATGTCCAGGATAAAAACAGTCAAAAGTGCATCCAGTCAAGCTACATCACAGTACTTAAAATGGCCACAAGACTAAGCCCCTGGTCAACTGGTTCCTGTCCCATTTCCTTCTTTTCTACCTCATATGGTCTGTCTTTTGCCTGTCCTTTTGCTTTTGGTTCAGTAATAGTCTGGATACAATAGCCTGTATAAACTTCCTGTTGCAACACTGCTGAGACCAAAAGACAACTTGAAAATGATGCTTCAATCTGACCTTGCTAGGACTTTGAATGGTTATTAAGGTTTTGTGCAATACATGCTTTGTCAGGGATTTTTCTCCAGCAGTTACCAACTCCGAACATGAAAGCCAGAAGCTGCCTCTTCTTTTCTTGGCTGTTCTATCCTTTCTCTCTGCATGTGACTTTGTTTGGTCTTTAAAAAGCTTCAACAGCTACAGCTATTACCTCAAAGTGACTCTGTTCCTAATAAGGGTTTTTAACACCTTCTAAAGAACTGTTGATTAACATTAAATGGAAATGCAAAGTGGTAAATTCAGAACTGATACAAGAAAATACTTCTTCACACAACATATAATTAGTTTGCAGAACTGATTGCTTCACCACTGAAGCCAAAGATTAACAGGATTAAACAAAGGGATTAGACATTGTCTTGGACAAGTCTATCTAGATGTAATGGTAACCCCCCCCCAAAAAAAGAACACCTCTAGAGTGGGAATATAACCCAGCTGATTTACACAGAGTAATTGCTATAGATGACTTTTAATAATGGGTAATTCACCTGGGAGGGTAGTAACCAGAATTCTTTCCTTTTTAAATATTCACAGGTGTATAACTGAGCTGGATCTGCTCCCTATATGTGAGATTTATTCCTCATTGAAAGTAGGGTTATTCATTGCTGTATACCTAACAAATTGCCCTACGCTAAATATTGAGTGTGAAAAATACTGTGTGGCAAAGTGGAATTATTGGAGGGAAACGGCCTCATGTGGGCCCCTCCTTTCAATAAAGATTCAGAGAAAACTTTACCTTAGGACTGATTATCACATAATTGCCTGAACTATGGTTTCTGATTCTTTCCTCGAATTGCTTCTTATAGTTTAGATCTCATTTGGGCAGGACTAATAAGAGGGACTTGCAAGTACTTAGCAGGGAACAAGCCAAGAAGGTGGATGCATTGCACAGAGAGAGAGAGAGAGAGAGAGAGAGAGAGAGAGAGAGTAGTGGAGTTCAGAGTATATGGATAAAGAAAGATGTGGGATTGAGAGACACAGGTTTACAGCTGAAATGTAGAGGGAAATAAAAAAGTTCATAGAAGGACTTTCAGAGCTGCTTGGCTTACCTAAAGAGGCCAAGCCTATACGGCCTTGGGAAAACAAAAACATGATAGTGTGACAGCGTTGCTTTTCTCCTTTGCGTCCACCATCCACCCTTCTTGTTTTTATTTACAAGGCCATTCTCAGACTATTTCTCAGGCTGTTAAGTGGCATACAACATCAATGAAGAGTAGAGAATGAAGGTGCAAATCATTAGAAAATCAACAGTGAGTTCTATAGACAATGCACAGAGTGTTACAGCCAAAATTCCACATCTCCATAAGTACACTGGGATAGTTTTGCCAACTCTATGGGACACACATCATGGGCCAAAGGTCTGTAGCATGCAGCTGGACTCAGCTAGAAGATACAGTTGCAAGTCAATTGACTATTCCCCAATGCCCTATGTTCACAGCACAAACAGGATTGTTTTGCCTCAGAACAACCACCTATCACCGATATGTAGTCTATTATGATGATATTAGGAATCTATTGTATTAGACACAAGAATGCCATATTGGTCAGTGCCTTCTGTGTGCAGAGAACATATAGGACTCCTGTAAGAGAACTGCAAGAGTTGTGAAACTGCACATTTTCCATGACAGCCTAAACTAGTTAAGTTTTTCCTTTCATTCGTGAATAATCTTGTGCTGGACCATTATGTTCCTAGTTAGCAATCCATTAAGAATTTGTATATTTCAGTCTACTTGTCTGAGTTCAGTTGGAGTTCACCAGGAAACTGTTGTTTCAAATGAAGACCCATGACTGGTTCATTTATATTTACTTGTAATTAGTAATGACACACAATATGGATCTAAAGCATGGACAGGGAACTTACAGCCCTCCAGATGTTGTTGGGCTCCAGGTCCCATCTGTCTCAGCTAACATGGCCAATGCTCAGCAATAATGGGAGTTGGAGTACAACAACATCTGGAGGACCACATGTTCCCCATCCCTGGTCTAGAGACCTGAGGGGTAAGGACTTCTCTCCTTCCACACCTTTTGCTATATACAGAGCTCTTTGGAAGAATGCACACATATAGACAGAGATATACTCTGATTCTTGCTTTGATCCCTGCAATCATCCTGAATGGAGTCAGGATGCCATATATCATTTGTCTGATAGGGGATCCTGCCAGGTGTATCTGCTCTCTGGTAACTACTGCAGATCCTGAAATCATCTCTGGAAAAGTAAGCGTAAGCAAAGCTTGCTTGAAGTAAGATCAGGTGTAAGAAGCAAAGTAAATTATCTAGAAATGCATTTTAATTTTCTTTTGCTTTCCAGCCTAAGCCCTGCAGTGTTCTGTGTTTTAATTAAAATATTCCCACTTTAAATGTAAAGATTCTAACAGATTATTCTGGATTAGCTGGCCAACCCACACAGCCTTACTACCTAGTACTAGGCTATTAGCAGAACCTCACAGTTCTGTTCTGACTATGAAATAAACAAAAAGAGCAGTGGTAGTTGCTGTTTGTCAGTTTTAGAGACTGACTCAGTTTTTAAAAATCCCTCTGGACCTATATATTGTAAATGAAGGGTGGGAAACCTGTAGCCCTATGGATGCATGTGGCCCTTGACTTAATTTCAAATGCCTCTACAAATCTGTCCATCCCCTGGCAGCCCACTGAACAGACGGACAGACAGACAGACAGACAGACAGAAAGAAAGAAAGAAAGAAAGAAAGAAAAGGAGACAGTCCCTCCACTGCAGGCACATGGGACCCTACAGATTACCCCCCCCCAAAAAAATTAGGCTCTTAACAGAACAAGATTGTCTACCCCTGCTGTCAATGGTCATACCCTGATCTGAGCCTTCATTGAAAAGAGAGAAAATTCCACTGGAACAAGCAACCTGGTTCTGTGACATCACACCTGACCAGAGTGAATACACACAATCACTAACCCAAATTTATTTCCATACTCAGTTCATTAACATGCACTGGAAGAACGGCAAAAATCCAATCTGACTATTAGTATGGCAAGATGATTAACGTATGTTAATGGGTAACCAATCTACACTAAATGATCAGTTCTACACACAGGCAGACAAGTTGTAAGCAGAAATAAGGGTAACTGTTTGTATTGTTAGCACTGCATGCTCAATTTGCTCATATTTCATTATAGATTTTGGAGCTTGATGCACTGTGAATGCAACATTTACATTTATGCAATGGCCAACTGAATGCAAACATTACATGAATACAATAGGTGAGCTTGAACATCACAACCAGGCCCAGCTGAAGCCAGACACACAGTGACGCTAATACAAAGTTACTTGTACATATCTACCTATCTGTACCATATAGGGCCAGTATGTGTAGTAGCTATACTATATGATACCAGGATCCTTTGCCATGTTGGATGCTGGTGCTGAGGGCACCATTTCAGATTTAGAAGTAAGAGGAAGAATCTCCACAAGATTTAAAAGCCAACTCTTAAATGTATTCTAAATTACAAAAATGAGTGTAATATAAGAGCATTTGTTTAGGGCTCCTTTTTATACCTCATAATAAATGTAGCAATGTTCTGAACACATGCCAAACAATAGCCCTTTTTGATCTGAAACACTGGAGAGGAAATATTTCTCTTCTTGCCTTTTTGAAATGGTTCCCCTGGATGATATACAACTCGCTGAACTAAATTGCACCTCTTAGATTGCATACTGCTTCATTGGCTTAGCACCTAATAATACTGCACCCCAAGTGACTTCATTAGCTGCCTACATAGTGGTCACCTTTGGCTCCATACACTAAATGTCTCCCGAATAGTGGACATGATGATCATTGGCTTAAATAATAAATTGGAATCAATCATACTAATCATACACACACACACAGAGAGAGAGAGAGAGAGAGAGAGAGATGCAAGGTTTTATTTGTTGGAAGGGGTGTGCCAGGGCTCATACTTGCTTGTGACAAGCTGGTGTATTTGTATAATATCAAAATTGAGATATAGTATGGAGGGGTGGAAGACTCTGGGGCTAATTCCCAATGAAATCTGATTCATATGAAACTCTTCCAGTCCCTGCATCACAGTTTAATCAGCTGATACTCCCAACTCAGCACACTCACCAGTCCCTGTTCTCACCTGGTGTGTGGTGAAAAATACATCCACTCATAATTGCACAGGGAATAGCACTACACATTATGGTGGCAGCAGAGCAGGGACTGTTTCAAGTAGTATCCACATTAAGGCCAGCCCTACCAGTATGCAGTGTGATAACTGGCTCAGGCAGCAGATGATGGAGTGTGCACAGGATTACAGCCTTTGGATTGTATTCAGCTCAGAGTAAACTCACAAAACTTAATAAACCTAAGTTAGTGATGTCTGCTAACTTCAATGGGTTTATTCTGAGTAGGACACATCTTTGAGCATATCACTATTTTCAGTAGGGATTCAAATTCAGGTTGCAGAATTATAATTGAAAACCCACTTACCCAAAAGAGTTGACTTTTCGTTATAAGCAAAGTGACAGGAAAATGCACAGGAAAGTGTGGGATAACACTTGCTTTGATGCAACATTATCTAACCTCCCCACAAACAAAACAGAATGAATGCTCATTAAATTGTGATCAATTAATCTCCCTGCAAACTAATCAGGATGAATGCTCCATAAACAGGTTGTCTAGAAGTGCTCAAACGGCAGGTGTGGGGAACCTTTGGCCCTCCAGGTGTTGCCAAACTACAACTCCCATCAGGCCCAGCAAACATGGGCAATGGCCAGAGATAACAGGAGTTATAGTTCAGCGACAAGTTAAGGGCCAAAGTTTTTCCACATCTGCTATAGTGAGCCCTTTAGACTCAGGATGGAGCCATATACTTCCATTGCAAGGTATCTTTTATACTGGAGATCCATATGGAACCCACTCTTAAGGCTACAACATAAGTTTGGCTGCTCCCTCAGCTGTCACACATCCAGCAAGACAGATGCTTGAATCTCATCCAACATTCACCGTGTTGTAAAAACAGCCAAATACCTGTAGGATCCATTCAGTTTCAACATGGTTCTCCAGTCAATGTTATGGCAGAACACTGCTTCATGTTGATATGGGGAAAGATTATTTGTCCTTTCTCCTGGATGTGCGCAAGTTCATGTAATCTGACTCAGCACTCACATGTCCTGGGACTGTTGAAATGTGTGCTGAGAATGCCATTAAGAAGTGATCCTAGGCTACACTGTGGTGCCTTAGAAGGGCAAGAGGAAAGAGTCACTCTAGAGATTGTTCTCTTGATGTCACCATGCCAAGCTCTATATCATCAAACTACAGGTGACAGTATTAAATTATAGTACATAATAAAAATAATTGTTATTTATGCTCCCTTTCTGTCTGAAGACACCCAAGACTGAACAATAGGTAAAAACAAAATTACAAAAAACAAAACAATTGTAAAAGGTGTGGGAGTAAAAGAGTCCTGGAAGTGAGTAGGACAGCAGCAGCAGCAATTGTTATATTCCCAGCCTGGATCAATAGCCAAGACACAAACAAAAAAGATGAGCTGGTCACACCCATGGTGTAAAACCCAGTCCCTGATACCAAACCCATGAATGCTAGTCTGGAGACACCAGATGCTCTGGCCCTTGAACTAGGACCCTGAGAAGCAGCTCCTCCTGAGCGCAACTCTTCCAAGGAACCAAACCCCTCTATGTGAGACACCTCTCACTTCTCAGAGCCCACTCACTGGTGCAGGCAGTTAGTCATGGAGAACTAATTATGTGCTCTGTTTCAGGCTTATACACTGCCCAGTAGTGGCTGGTGCCCAATGAGACTGCTGGGAACTGACAGGGCCAGCTGCAGGGGCCCTTGAAGGTGGAGGCAGTACTGCTGCCACCATAGGGGGCTTAAATAGGCCCGGTTGTGTCCGCGGATTAGCATGTTGCGCATGCATACCTACCATCACCCGAGATCGCGTAGGGGTGTTGATACTCCCACTGCCATCTTGGTTGATGGCAAACATGCACAAAAAGCACATTGATGTGGTACCGTAGCACCACAGGAAATTGTGTGGCCAGCCTGCACCAGTGGTAGCAGGGGTTTACCTAGGAAAGTGGCTGCTGCTCTGTAATCCATGCCAGCATGGGGTCACAGGGCATACACTCCATGACCTGATGCTAGCATGAATTGTGAAGCAGGAGCTACACCTACCCGGTCCCAGCAGCAGGGGCCCCTCTCAGCACCAAGGGCCCTTGGCCAGTGCTCAACCTGGCTGCTCGCTGGCACTGGGCCTGAGCATTGAGGAGGAAGGCATAGAGGCCATCAGTAGACAGAGCCAACAGCACACAGAGCCAACTAATTCTAGCATTATCCCCATTCTCTTCCCTGCTGAGTTTTACATGGTCAAAATTGAAAGGAGGAAGCAGACAGCTAGGGCCAGGACCAGGACTGGTTATTAGTAGGAAGGAAGATAGGTTGGGGTTGGCTGAGGGCAGATTCAGATATGTGGGGCAATGGTGCCCTAATGGACCAACCTCCACCACTGAGGCTGCCCCTTTAAAGATCTCTCACTACCTCAAGCAAGACGCTGAAGCCTGGGAGGGCCTAGAGCAGAGGTTCCCAAACTGTGGTCCATGGACCACCAGTGGTCCACAAGCTCCATTCAGGTGGTCTGCACCATGGCCATATTAAATACTCAGATTAGTTTTTAATTGTATTTTTATTGCTTCCTTTATTTTTTATATTGTATTACAATTTGAATTGTAGGGAATGCAACTTGTAATACAATCAAATATAATATCAGAAATAAACAAAGCAACAAGAATACAATTAAAAATCACACAGGACCTAGCACAACACATTACAAGTGCTACAACAGATAGAAGAATCATTAAGTGGTCCATCAAGGCCCTCATATATTTTCAAGTGGTACATGGGGAGGAAAGGTTTGGGAACCACTGGCCTAGAGAGATGCTTTGTTTCTGACCCTCTGGTTTCTCTTGAACTCAGTCTCCTATCGCTGCTGGCATGTTTCGTACTGGACCTGATCTTCTTATCGATCGTAGTTCTCACTATCACCCCAGACCGCAGCCTGGGTCTCGCTGGGTGTCTGTGAGCTCTGCTGCCTCAGAACAGGACAACAACAGAGGGCTCCATTTGTTAGTGTCCTTGCAGACCTAAGTGCAATTGGGGAGCTTCCATGCATCATGAATATTAATATTCCTGCTTCCTGTAGGCCTTACGTGTTTATTCCCATGAGGGAAGGACTTTTGGTGCTGCCATGGAGCGAGATATGTGTAAAATCAGCGACCCTAGATGAGAGAACAGTTTCTCTGATTGTGGTTCTTCCAGCTTTGCTCGGTCAGAGTCTCATTAAACATTTAAAGCAGTTCTCTAATCCTCTGTATGTTTCACAGTGGGAGGGGGAAAGCAAGTTTCACCACCTCAATTGCTTCCTGTGCTAACAACATCTTTTCAGGCTTCTTCTTGAGTGAAGTCCTTCTGCAGCAACAACCCTCTGAATAGTTTCTGTATTTTGGGATGTGAGATAGGAAGTGCCAAAGACTGGTGGCTGCCTTGGACCAGCTTTCACACCTCAACAGCATTCAAAGTCACTTTCCCACTCTGCCTCCAAGGGTTTCAATTATTTATATGCATTTATGGTGACAGAGAAAAAGTAGAAGAATCATAATCAGAAGGTATGAATCACTTCCTGATTCTTATGCAAGGAAAATCTAACCCAGGACAGGACTTCTATTTGGAACTAGGCCTCAGCTCCTAAACCTGTTTTGAATGCTAGGACACATCCTTAGAACACATGCACCAATAATAGCAATGAGAATATGTCTTTGAGCTGATGCCAAATGCATTTCCCTCATCCCTCAGCAGCTACAGCCAACGCCTATGCATCTGGGATTAGAAAGCAGGGCTTCTAAGTAAAGGTCTTGGCTTTTGGACACACTTCAGGCCCAACATCTCTCTTTTTAGAATTAACCATCTGATGGTGAGAGATTGTAGGGAAGTTGAATGAGGAGGTGCTCTGTTTCTCTGCTCCTACCTTATCATAATTCACATTCACCATATGGAATGACTGTGTGGTTCTAAGCGAAAAAACAAAGCAGAAAATGTAGAATGGGCAATGAATGTGTGTAAAATTATCCATGGCATGAGAAATTGGATACAGAAACATTTTTCTCCCTCTCATACAACACTAGAACCCGTGGACATCCACTAAAGCTGAATGTTGGAAGATTCAGGACAGACAAAAAAATACTTCTTCACAGAACACAAAGCTGAACTATGGAATTCACTCCCACAAAAGGCAGTGATGGCCACCAACTTGGATGGCTATAAAAGAGGAATAGACAAATACATGGAGGATAAAGCCATTAATGGCTACTAGCCATGATGGCAATGCTCTGCCTCCACTGTCAGATGCAGCATGCTTCTGAATACCAGTTGCTGGAAACCAATGGAGGGGAGAGTGTTCTTGCACCTAGGTCCTGCTTGGAGACTTCCCATGGACATCTGGTTGGCCAATAGCCAATGTGAGAACAGATGATGGAATAGATGGACCATTGGCCTGATCCAGCAGGCTCTTACTTTCATACAAGCACAGATATTCTGAATGCCAGTTCAGTTAGTTAAATGGTTGGTTTGTTCTTTGGTTGCCCTCTTGTGTGAACCTTCCCCATGTATGGGATCACATGAACAGGGCTACACAAGTCTACAGCCACACTGAGTATCAGTGATTTCTGTTACCATAGTTTACCACAATTCAGCATGTTACTATAATGGAAATGGCTGCAGATGGCTTTGGTCTATAGCATATGCACAGCTCTGTTCAACCAAACATTTCTCTATATCATCCCATACATAAAGACATGAACAGGGGGGAAAGCATCTATTCAGATGTCTAAACCAGCTCTGCTTCTGTTTCCCTTGGAAGGCAGTACGTTAGGAGCCAAAGTTGATGGACAAGATGTATATCAGTCTAACTTCCTTACTGTTATACTTTTGTTCCTTTATCACCTCTAGGGTTACCAGATGTCTGGGTTTCAGCCAGATACTCCAGCTTTTCTGGGTGCTCTCCAGGTCTCCAGGTGAGTCAGCTTAATCTCTGGACACTGAGCTTTCGTTAAAAAAAAAAGTTTTTAGGTGATCTGGTTCCCGAGATATACACCAAAATGTCAGCCGCCACCCCACCCCCCCACAACTTTCATGAGATGATCTCTTCGCTGGCTGCTCTAAACCCTTCCTTCCAGGTTTGTAGCCAGTAAGTGAAGTCAGGATTGTGATTGACAAGGGATTTCTGGGCCTCCACGCAGTATTTAGACTCCATCGCAAAGGTAGAAAATGATTGTTTTTTCCAGCTTATCTGAAAATCTCATAAACTGAGTAAGTATATAGCTCTCACCAGTACCAAAAGTATGTATGTATGTATGTATGTATGGATGGATGGATGGATGTATGTATGTATGTATGGATGGATGGATGGATGGATGGATGGATGGATGGATGGATGGATGGATTGGTTGCATTTGTATACCGCCCCATAGCCAAAGCTCTCTGGGCGGTTTACAACAATTAAAAACATTAAAAACAAATATACAAATTTAAAACACATTTTTAAAAAACAATTTAAAAACACATGCTAAAATTCTCTTGCGTTCATGAGTTAAACAAGTTTACATTTTCCTGGGCTGTTGAAGATGACAGTGTTTTGAAAACCTTCCCAATATGAAGCTTTAATCCAGTACTTGCTTTTAAAGCTGCAATGCTAATCCCACAGAACTTGCTTCTGAGTAAGCAAATTTAGGATTGCAGTTTACTACAAATATCTTTACAGGTTGTGTAAATAATAAACATCTTTGACAGTCATGCTTATATAAATATTTCTTCATTTAAGGCACATGACTTCCCCTAAATAATCCTGGGAAGTGTAGTTTTCCCCTCACAGTTATAGTTCCCACCATCCTGAACAAACTACAGTTCCCATTATTCTGTGGTGATTCATGTGCTTCAAATGTGTGTTGAATGTGCTTTAAATGAATGGTGAGGATCTGTCCTAGGTATGGTATGCATTCATTAGTGAATTGAAAAGAACAATGTTAAAAGATACTTTTTAAACAGGGGAAGGGCTGTAGCTCAGTGGTAGGGCATATGCTTTGCAAACAAAGATCCAAAATTCAATTTCAGGAAAAGACTTTTCTGGAATCCTGGAGAGCCAATGCTAGTCCATGTCACCAGTACTCAGCTAGATGGTATCAAATGGCCTGAGTCGGTATAAAGTAGATTCCTTTGTTCCTAAAAGTGGAAAGAGACCCAAGGGCCACAGTGACTCCAAAATTTATTTATGTATTTTATTTACAACATTTGTATACCACTTTATTGTAAAAAACCTAAAAGGGGTTTACAGAAGGAATTAAAACAATAAAATTATTGGCAAAAACAGTTAAAGACAAGTATTTAAAAACATCCAAAATAATAAAACCAACAATGAGTTAAAAACAGATAAAAAACGCAATAGCTTCTACATGCCTGGATAGGCTTGCCTAAACAAGAATGTTTTTAGCAGGTGCTGAAAACAGTACAATGAAGGCGCCTGCCTAATGTCAATAGGCAGGGAGCTCCAAAGTGTAGGTGCTGCCACACTAAAAGACTGATTTCTTACAAGAGCAAAACAAGTACTATGTGGCACCCGTAGCATGGAAAGCACACCTTGAACTTGGCCTGGTAGCAAATCGGCAACCAGTGCAGATTTCGGAGCCGAGGTATTATGTGCTGATAGGATTGCACTGTTGTCAGCAGTCGTGCCACAGCATTCTGCAATAACTTCGGGCCCCAGGTCAGGTTGTGCTGCATGGGGATTTCTGTGACCTTGGCTGACTGGCTGCCAGGATTTTAGTTTTGGTTTTGGTTAGGAATCCTGACTGGTTGTGGGATGCTTTCTGCCTTACTCATAGGAATAAACCCACTGATGATGCACCTTGTTGGTTGCATGATGGTTTGTTTCTTGCTCAATAGCGGCAAGAGAATTCACATACTGGGTAGTGTAGCTGCAATTGTTGTTCCCAAGCTGCTATCTGTGAAGGTAAATCAAACCATGTGTGTTTTCTCTCTGTCAGTTATTACTCACTAGAATTGGATTGGCTGTCAAAGTGAGTTTATAGCAGCCCACAAGGTAGACAGAAAAGGGTAGAGAATCTTCTTACTCTCATTCATTTCTCAGACCTCTTTCAGAAGTGAAGGGTCAAATCTGTAAAGAGGTTTGGAGCAGCCATGTTGAAAGGTGCAGGCAGGGCATTGCAGGCAGGGGGTTGCCAACCCTGCTTGGATATGGATATCTTTGCAGAGGATCCCTAGTCAAGCTTTACCAACAGCACAATCCAAACCTTTACTGAGAAGTAAGTCCTATTGAGTTCTATGGGGCTTAGTATGTTTAAAATTGCAGCCTTCAGGGGCATCCACCTTTGCTCCTGAGTGCTCCCTCTAACATCTCCACAACACTAGGCTCCTTTCTTCCTACGATGGCCTTCTGGTAACTGGCCTGGCCTGAGGGCACTTAAATCCTTCTTGCTAGAATCAAGTCGGCTAGATTAAATGTTTCCTACCCAGGCTCTATCTTTCAGCTAAGATTTCTGTCTTAATTTCCAACCAGAGAAATGTTTTTGTTTGAATTGTATGCTCCAAGCAACTGTGGTTGATGCTTAATGTATCATGCTTAATGACATCACTTGGGCCCGCCCCTGTGACATCACTAGGGGCCATCCCCATGATATCACTATGACCTGCCCCCATGACATCACTAGTACCCACCCCTGAAATCTCAGGCTTTGGGATGCTTCTGACCTGGCAACCCTAATAACCTCTCCCTTCTGCTTTACATTAGGATCTTTAGCCATCAATATGGCTGGATTCTGCTCAAATAGTAATTGATGCTATGGCAACAAAAAATATCTAAGGAAGACTGGCTAGCAAGCACATCTTTCCTCTGTGCTTGGATAGTCCCAATAAACTGAGTGGCCACTGTGCATCAACACACATACAACAGGTACACTTAAGATGCAATACTGCGTTCTCACACTGAACAGTATACCCCAGAGCAGTGCCCAAATCTTAGTGATGCAAGACTGAGCTCATGTCCCAAAGCACTGCTCTGAATAAATGCCTATTCTGGTTTCCATAGCCCATTCTGACTCTAGTTAACAGCCACAGATTCACTAAGACTTTCCTAGCAGATGACTAATTTCACATTGTTTATGCTCCCCATCTTAGAACGGCATTATGCCCATCCACACTAAGGTGCCATAGTATAACGTCAAATTGCACTGTAGTAGATACCATGTCAATAAGGTTGAGGTAGAGAAGGTAATTACTCTTAACCAAACTCTGAACTGTTAGGGTTTCAAACACCAAATGCAATCAAATCAGCACTTTTTATTCAGCCAATGTCAAGAACTGAGTGTGGGTGTTAAAAACTCACAATAGCTCAGACCTACTGAGTAGAGAGTTTTCTGCAAGCCATGGGGATCACTGCTGAGAACCCTGTTGAAAGACAGACTTAAGTAATTGAGAGCATGAATTACTGTATTGAGGACACAGTAGAAAAAGAAAAGGTGTGTACTCATTGCCTGGCTATTCCCAAATGGATCCCCTACTACCATGTGGTTCAGATTTTGATTTGTTCACTTTTCTTTATTTATTTCAGATTTGTATCCTGTTATAGCCCCAAGGATTCAGGCTTATTTAATTACTGAAGTCACTGTGTAGCACCATAAGACTAAGAAAAATGCTTGTTCCTTTTGAAGCTTGGACAGAATTACACAGAAATAAGATTAAAGGCAGAGTCCAAATTGTGAAAACACAAACAACCCATGTAGGCTATTTGCTACAATCATTTGGGTACAGTTGGCTAGCGGTACTAGTTATCCTAGAAGTTTTTTTCCAGGCTGTTTTAGATGGGGTTGCACTCCCCCGGAGCAGAATCTTTGCGGCTTAATGGTAGTGGTGGAGGTCTCCTGGATCAATTTGTCACAAGCCACAAATCACAGCGGTGGACAAGGTTGACTTTTATCAACTACAACTGGCTTGCCAGCTATGCCCTTTTATGGAGAAATCAGGTCTAGCCTTGATCATTTATGCCAGTCACTTTCAGGTTAGTCTATTTATTTATTTATTATTTGATTTATATCCCACCCTTCCTCCCAACAGGAGCCCAGTGGGGGCAAACAGAAATGCTAAAAATACTTTAAAACATCATAAAAACAGACCTTAAAATACATTAAAACAAAACAATGTTAAAAACATTTTTAAAAGCTTTAAAAAGATCTTTTAAAAAAAGGTTAAAAACATATTATTAAAAAAACACATATTAACAAGCAATTCTAACACAGATGCAGATTAGGATAGGTCTCAATTTAAAAGGCTTGTTGAAAGAGGAAAGTCTTCAAAAGGCGCCAAAAAGATAGCAGAGATGGCGCCTGCCTAATATTCAAGGGGAGGGAATTCCTAAGGGTAGGTGCCGCCACACTAAAGGTCCGTTTCCTATATTGTGCAGAACAAACCTCCTGATAAGATGGTATCTGCAGGAGGCCCTCACCTGCAGAGCTCAGTGATCAACTGGGTATATAAGGAGTAAGACGGTCTTTCAGGTATCCTGGTCCTGAGCTGTATAGAGCTTTGTACACCAAAACAAGAACCTTGAACTTGGCCCAGTGCAGTTCTTTCAGCAGCGGGGTGACATGTTGGCGATACCCTGCCCCAGTGAGCAGTCTCGCCGCTGCACTTTGTACCAGCTGCAGCTTCCAGACCAACCTGAAGGGCAGCTCCACATAGAGTGCATTACAGTAATCCAGCCTAGAGGTTACCAGTGTGTGGACAACAGTGGTCAGGCTATCCCAGTCCAGAAACGGCCGCAGCTGTCTTACCAGCCAAAGCTGGTAAAAGGCACTCCTAGCCACGGAGGTCACCTGGGCCTCTAGCAACAAGATGGATCCAGTAGCACCCCCAGACTATGGACCTGCTCTTTCTGAGGGAGTACGACCCCATCCAAAGCAAGCAACTGACCAATTATCTGAGCTCAGGAACCACCAACCCACAGTGCCTCCATCTTGCTAGGATTCAGACTCAGTTTATTGGCCATCATCCAGCCCACCATCAAGTCCAGGCAGCGGTCCAGAGCTTGCACGGCTTCTCCCGATTCAGATGTTACGGAGAAATAGAGCTGGGTATCATCAGCATACTGCTGACACCTTTCCCAAATCTCCTCATGACTGCTCCCAAGGGCTTCATCTAGATGTTAAACAGCATGGGGGACAAGATGGTACCCTGCGGCACCCCACAGCACAACTGCCAAGGGGCCGAAAGAAAGTCACCCAATGCTATTCTCTGAGAGCGACCTTGGAGATAGGATCGGAACCACTGTAAAACAGTGCCTCCAATGGTGAATGGTATCAAAAGCCACTGAGAGATCAAGTAAGACTAACAGGGTCGCACTCCCCCTGTCCTTCTCCCGATAAAGGTCATCCATCAGGGCGACCAAGGCCGATTCAGTCTCATAACCAGGCCTGAACCCAGACTGGGATGGGTCAAGATAATCTGTTTCATCCAAGAGAACTTGCAATTGCTGCGCCACAACCCTCTCAATCACCTTTCATAAAAAGGGGGTATTTGCAACTGGTCAGTAGTTGTCACAAACCAATGGGTCCAGGGTGGGCTTTTTCAGGAGTGGTCGGATCACCGCCTCTTTCAAGGCAGCTGGAACCACTCCCTCCCACAATTATGCATTGACTACTCCCTGGATCCACAGTCAGACAAAAAGGGCAAGGGTCAAGAGGACACGTTGCTGGCCGCATCATCGCAAGCACCTTGTCTACATCATCAGGCCGCATCAACTGAAACCGTTCCCAAGAAGTTGCAGTAGACATTGCACTGGACACCTCATTGGGACTACAGTAGATGTGGAGGGGGCATCAAGACTGCTACGGAGGTGAGCAACTTTACCCTCAAAGTGTCAACAGACTCCTGACATATGGAAAAGCTCCACCAGACGGCTACTTGAGGATGCGATGGAGGCAGAGAAGTGGGCCTTCTTCGCCACCCTCACCGCCACACAGTTAGGCACAGTTAGGATGTTTTACTCATGCCCCATCAGCCTCAGAGCACGTCTTTCACCACTTGCAATGTAGCCGTCGTCCAGCCTGTTTCATTTTCCTTAGTTCCAAGGTGCAAGCTGGGCTCCACAATGCTGGAGAAGGTGCTTGGGGGCAACTGTGTCAAGAGCCCGATGCGCCTCGCTGTTCCACAGCATGACAAGGGCTTCAACACGGTCACCTGCTCTGTCTACTGGGAACTCCCTCAGGGCATTCAGGAATCCAGTGGATTCCATTAGGCTCCGGAGGCGGACCATCTTAATGTGTCCACCACTCCTGCAGGGAAGGATCGGAGCCATAAGTCTAAACTTCACCAGGAAGTGATCTAACCATGACAATGGGGTGACATCCACCACCACCCATCTCCAGACCACTCCTTCCTCCATCTGGAGCAAAAACCAAGTTGAGGATATGCCCTGCCCTATGTGTTGGGCCAGTAACAACTTGAGACAGCCCCATGGCCGTCATGGAGGCCATGAAGTCCCGAGCTGGAACACTAGAGACAGCCTCAGCATGGACATTGAAATCACCCAGCACTATCGTTCTGGGCTCCTCCAGGACCACAGCCAAGACAGCCTCTGCCAGCTCAGTCAGAGAAGCTGCCAGGCAGCAGGGTGGACAATGCACCAGCAGCAACCCTAGTTTACTGTCTCCTTGGCCTGACATCAGATGCAGGCCCTCACAGCCCACTCCAAGACAGAGTGGTTTCCTGGTGACAGAGATGGAAGTTCTGTAGACCACAGCAACTCTTCTCCTCCCCGTTCCTGCAGCCTGTGCTGGTGTTGCACCGAGTATCCAGGTGGGCAAAGTTGGGTCAGATCAACTCCTCCCCCACCCAGGTCTCAGTAATGCACACCAAATCAACACCTTCATCCACAATCAAATCATGGATGAGAGTGGTCTTATTGTGTACCAATCTGGCATTAAACAACACCACACACAGGCCAGTGGGCACAGCAGATGAGCAACTCGGAACCCATCCATGAGAGGAGCGGCAGCAAGGAACAAGGCGCAGATAGCCTTGCCCTCATCTTCTATGGTAATTCACCACATCCCCATGGCTATATTTTCCTCTACCCATGATCACTGAAATTGGGGTGGCATCACTCATGTTCCTCCGTGCTAAAACTCCTCCAAAATACCTGATATGGACCCAACACGAGCCCACCAACAAAGCCTACTGGAGTCAATTATCCCAGTAGGCCTCTGCAAGTCATGTTTATGAACTTCAGTGGGTCTACTCTGAGTAGGACTAGCATTGACTATCACCCTATATTTCAACATTGTAAGACACCTTGAGTGTGTCTGTCATAGAAAGTCAAGATATAAATATAAAATGAATAAATCTCATAAACCAAACTGTTCCTTGTTCCACATGTGTCCCCAGAAATAGCCTGGAGCATAGCTCAGCCTATCTTTCTCAGATCACTCATCACACATACCATTGTGCCAATCACACAATCAAGGTTCTTAAAAGCTCAGTTATGAGGCTTTAAGAACACTGCTTCAAAGTAATTCCCTTGCTTTGTGACTCTGTTTCTCACCTAGGTCATCAAACTTTAGGTGCTTAGGCAACCACATAATGCAATTATTGTTCATGTCTGTTCTTCACAATGAATGAATATAATTTCCATATGCTCATGATGTTAATTTGAGATAGGGAAAACGCTTCTGCACTCTCTCTTATATACTATAAGGAGCAAGGTCAGCTGCTCTGCCTGGCAACCTTCCTCCGAACTTCTGACTCAGATATCTATTCCCAGTTCCAAAGAGTAGTTTCTATGTTCTGTAAACCTGTTCTTGTTCAGTATCAGCCAGACTATGAAAAATATGTATGTTGCTAGCATACCTTCTCTCTCTGTTTCTAACTCAAGATCTTTGGTTGTACTGAAAAAGGACTTTTGAAACTTTACTCCTGCTGCCAGTGTAAGTTACACATGGATACCTGTGAACAGGGTTGTAGCTTTCCAGAGTAGTCATTATGTGCTTCTGCATGTGGATGGAAATAATTCCCCTGGAACTACAGGAGTTTTTTTAAAAAATGAACACATACACACATACCAACTAGTGAAATGGTATCCATGGTAATTAAGCTGTATTGTGTGTACAAACATTTATTACTATTGATAAATAAGCACCTTAAGTTTTTTGAAACATCTTTCCTTACAACAGAATCATTATCATCATCACTGTTGTTAATGGCTGCAAGTTTTGGTCATGTAAATATCATGCAGTAATAAAAGCTAATAATACTCCAACACAGATGTAGCTGCTGTAAAAATACAATAAAATGAGTGGGTGCAACAGTGCCTCACAGACAGCGACCATTCTCATGCCTGTTCCATCATCTCCTCAGACTCCTGCACTAGTCCTACTTTATCTGCTTGTATGCGATTGGCCACTTTCCACTCAGACTTGATTAACTTAACTCAAGGTCACCTCTCCCTCCTGTCTTGCATCCTTCTGATTCTGCGTCATCAGTAGCAATCTCACCTGGGTGCCTGTCTGTCCTGATTCCTGCAAACCTAAACAAGCTGATTACAGATAGGACTCTCAGGAAGGCACACGGAGGAAGAAACAAGAAGAGGATAAATCAGGACAAAGAGGAAACAGATGGAATGGGGAGAGAGGCTATCGGAGGCCACCATGGTATGTGGTGAAATAAGGTTAAACACCAGATTCATCACTTTGGGAAAATGAAATCAGCAAGGAGCATCCTATCCTGCGATACAGTATGCAGTGCTGGACCTGGACTAGGGAGACACAAATTCAAATTCTCACTTATGTAGTCACCATCCCTCAGATTAACCACCCTGAGCTCCTAGCAGAAATGTTGGGACACAAAGGTAATAAATAAATATCCCGACACAAATGTTTACCACTGATGAAGCCTAGGTGTCCCACCTCTGAAGTAAGGATGACCTGGACCATTGAAGCATCTGTCTGCACAGTGCTTTTCTACCACAACCATAGTGCTTCTGAAATGCAAAGTCTTGAGGTTTAGGAACTTTTCAGATTCTGGAACTGGAGGATGAGAATCTTGAATTTTTGAAGCAAAAATGTGCACCTTTTATAGTTACAAAGAAAGCATGTCTACAGCATGTGCCATGGTCACAAACCAAGGAAATAATGGAACCATTTATCTTTAAAAAGAAAAAAGTGTTACACAAATCTAAATCTTATGGTTTGAAGTAATCTGACTCATGCTTTTTTAAGCTGTCAGATCTGGGTATGAATTTAAGGAGAGCCGCAAAAACTTAGACTGGAGCTGTGACAAAAATAAGGACAGCCTAAGTGGAGGTTGCTTTTAGTTGCCGATTCCTATGGAGCCTTACAATTTAGCAAGGCAGTAAATTTATTAAGCTTCACCCTGAGATGATGGTTAATTGTTTCTATAGCACATTCAAACACAGAAAGTACTTAATCTTATTTAAATTTGTAACTTTGGCTGCGAGAAACATTTCATCTGTTACTTTTCTTTATGTGATGACAATCTCTGTTGTAATATATGAAGGACAGTATGTGGTTTTCCCCTTGCAGGCAGTGCTGGTGCCAGACTATTTTGCACCCTAGGCAAGGCTAACTACTTGCACCCTCCCCCCCAAAAATGCTAACTTCAATTTTCAAAAACAGATGTCTTGCAGAAAAAATGAAAAGCACAAAACTTGAAACTGCTAAATTTATTTTAGTTGCATTTTTTCCAAGGGTAAAAAAAAAACCAATCTGTATAAAACTGTGCCCCTCAAAGGTCAGTACTGCACCCCTCTGAGGTCTGCGCCCTAGGCGGCTGCCTAGTTGGCCTAATGATAGCACCGGCCCTGCTTGCAGGAATGCAAATATGATTGTCACTATGTGCATTAGCTTGTCAGTCCATTTACTTGTGCCAGAGAAAACACTTGCACAATCCTTCATACAAGAGGGATAGCCAACCAGCAGCACATGGTTTATCTCAAGCCCCACCTGGAAGCTTCAAGCCACCTCCTTTACATTATACCTGACAGGCACCTCTACCATAAGGCAATGAAAGTTTACCTTACAGACAACTTCCAGAATGACTTCTCATTCCCCTGTGAGAGGGGTACCTACTAGATGTTTTCAACTGAAGGGAGGGGGGGGACAGACTCTTCACAGCCAAAGTTTTTGATGCCAAACACAATGGGTATGTGGAGATGGGAGTTTCAGCAGCTGGGCATCTTGGCTGGGGAGCACCTGGTCTTCAGGCTGAAGACATTGCCCGGTACTGCATAATGGCACACATGAATCTTCTTACATGAGATGATCAATGAATATAGTGGCTCTGCTCAAAGTCACTCATTGAGCTGAATCTGGTTCTCCCATCTCTACACTCAACCCAGCACACGTCTTTGTGTCAACATAAGCAGCACCAGATTGGCTCATTTGCTCTTTTTCTTGCACTTCATTATAATTTCCTTCTTGCTGCAAGCTGGAGTCCAACAGCATCTGTAGCCCCACAAGTTCTCCTCCCCTGTGATATGGCTTAGGGATCTGATATTTGAAGGGGGGGTCCAAAATGTTTTCAACATGCCAAAAATAGCTCTTTGGATTCCAGCTTATATTTCAACCATTGCATTCACTTATACTTCACTATATTATGTGTATTAAATAGCTATCTACACCTTTCTACTGATGCTTCCCTTCACACATTTCCTGAAGACATGGAGATGCAGAAGAATCTCTCTGGCTGGCCCCACCATCAGCCTTTGTATATGGAGGTAAAGAGGACAGGCCCAATATGTACACAACTAAACATACACTGTCTCCATGTTTGGCTAGAAGCTTTGCAGCAGCTATGGTTTCAAGTTGCAAGCACAGGCCCAAGGTGCACAAGGCAAAAAAGGCTATATACACCCAGGGCTCCTTGTCACCTTTGGGGTCAGCTAGCACAATCGCATTGCCCATACACACATTAATCTTGCTGACCCAAGCTACCACCTCTCCTGTTCTTAACATGTACTTGATTCTGAAACCAAGCTGGAGCCAGGGATCATCGTGAGTTCAGACCTATTTCCAATGCAGGTAACAGTGCCTTTTGACAGAAAATCCCTAGCATCGAGGAACAGGACTACTAAGGTCCAAACTAGGCATTGTGCATGCAGTTACATGCAGCTTTATTATTAACATGTATAATAATGTTTAGCAGCAACAGCAGCCCAAAACAATCTTAGGAGGCTGCATGAATGGAGGAATAGCAGTGGGGAAACAACTGCTTAACTGTTTTTGGGACATTTTGCTCAAACTTCACAGGCATACACACAGAGAGAGGGTTCATCCAACCACAGGTAGGGAATTGTGGCAAATGTATGCTTTAATGTCACCAATTTTTTCATGTGATTATCACCTTGTTGTGTATGTACTAATCTGTACATTTATTGCATACACAGGATGGTCTGTGGGGATTCTCTACTGATTCTGAAGATATTGAAGATTCTGGATCTTATACACACATCTGACCAACTCACTTGGAGAAACATCATTGCTTGAATTATGGGAGTGGAAAGGGGCAATGCCTCGCTATCCTACTGAGTTCTGCAAGGTCAACACTGAGCCTGAGGATGCTGACAGCCAGGGCTATTATTTATTTATTTATTTCATTATTGAAACTCAAGGCAGCTTACATATGGTTCCCAGGTGGTCTCCCATCCAGGCACTGACCAGACCTGACCCGTCTTGTCTTCAGTAGGGAGCTGGCCTTATGTGCCTTCAAACCATAGCCTGGGACCATAGCCAAGGCTACCCCCTGGACTGATTGTAAGTAAGAAGACATGCAAGGAAAGTCTTGCTGAGATTTGCCTTTTATGTCAGCCCCTTTGGCAACTTTTGTAAGAAGACTACAAGGGCTTGATTTGCCTCAGATTGGGTAGTGCAGTGAAAGAGTATGAATGGAGCTTTCAGATTTCATTTAGGGCCCTCTACCTCTTCCCCGTTAATCCATACAATGGGAAATAGGCCTATATTTTGAAGTCTACACTTCAGTGTGGTGCGTGGCTTCCTCTGACTCAGAGCTACAACAAGAAATGTTGGTGCAGGACCACAACTGTGATTAGATGTTCTAGGGGAGGAGATGCAAAAATCCTACTGTATATGAGACAGGCACAAAGTAAAGGCAATTATGATTCCTGCCCCCCCCAATCATTCTCATGCTTGAAGCTATTCAACTATGCAGTGGTGGCTGGTACCCCTTGGGACTGGGGGGGGCAGAAGGAAGGGAGCCCAGCAGTAACTTGAGCCACAGCCAATGACAGGCAGAGCCAATTAATTCTAGTTTTGTCTCCATCATGCTGAGTTCTACAAGAGCAACACTGAGACTAAGGAGGATGAGGAAGCAGACAGCCAGGGCTACCCCCTGGACTTGTTGGAAGTAAGAAGACATGGAGGTGAAGGCTGGCTGAGGTCAGACTGAGGTTGGAGGACAGTGCCCCAATGGACCAGCCTCCACTCCAAATATAGCACTGTAGACGGAAAGTGGTCCATAGATTCCCAGCACATGTCTGAAACTGACTCCACCATCATAAGACCTTAAGAGCAGCCCTCATGGAACTTAACAACAATCCACCTGTTTCCCTACAAGGACCAGCTATCTCTCACTATCAAGGGACTTCACAACTCCTGCTTTATTATTTTTTTATAAGGGGAGAGTGAGGTGTCTACAAAGCTGGTCAGTAGCTTTCTAGTGGTCCAGCCTACCACTTCTGCTTCTCCATTTCCCTAGCTCTCTGCTTTCTGAACACAGTCCCTTAAGGGGCAGCCTTGCTGCCTGCCCTTATAAAAACCCTTCTCCTACTAAAGGTGGGATAAGACCGTGGAACTACATCCTCCAGCTACTTCTTGGGCTCCCTGCCCCCCCATTGGGAGTGAGCCATCTGATCTCCAGTTCCCACCCACCACATCGAAGGCTCTATCTGGAGGAGGGGGCTGCCCATTCCTAGCCGAAATCGGGTTTAATTTCAGCAGCCTGACCTCACCTGCCTCTAGGCAAGGGAGGGGGCTGGTGGGCGGGGAAACGCGGTGTGAGAGTTATTCCGGGAGACAGTTAGCACCTGACAGCAGCATTAGAGGAATTTTATAGCCAGTGGGCGGCATCTAGACAAGGGACAAGAAGGAAAGGCAGCAGTCTCCGTGATGCAACAATTTCACTCCGGAAAATCCGGGCACGGGCGAGAGGCTTCCTCCTGCTCAGCTCCAAACAAAAGGTCTGCTCGCCTATATCTTTTCTCTGTCTTCAAGTAGAGTTGTCCAGAGAAGCGAAATAAAGAAGGAGGAGCACCAAATAAATGTAGTGTTGGGCGGGTGATCCATGGGGCGGAGCAAGGAATGAGTTTAGCCGCCAGGAATCGGAAGGAGGGGTGTAACCATAGCAAGAGGGCGTAGCTATAAAAAAAGGACTGAGGTGCGCCATCATCAGCTCTAGATAACCGTATGCAAGAGAACAGGATTGAAACTGGAAGCAGAGGGAAGGAGTATGATGGAGAGAGAGGGCCTCTAGCACTCTGGTCACTCGGGAGCCAATTTCGAGCAACCGTGTGTGGGTGAAAGGAAAGGCTAAAACGTCTCTACTGCCAAAAAGCACGTAGGTAGCAGCTGTTGGGAGCGGCAGAGGGCGTGCCACTCAGTGAGGGAGAAAGTGGGTCGATCATACCGTGCCTACAACGCCGGCTAATTTTGCCCACGGCTGGAGAGGCTCCGAAGGGAAGTGAGAGGGACGGTGCGCGCGCACAAGTATAGCAATGTCTTTTCTCGAGGGAGCCGCGCAGAATTTCCGAAAGGCCCGTACGGTCGCTCTTTTGTCTGTGGTGGCGACGGCTGCCTAGGCGCTGCGTCTTTTCTACTCCTCCCCCCCCCCGAATGGCAACGAGCTGTGGTTCATGTAACTTTAGAGCTAGACCGCTCTGTGGATACAAAGGCTCCGGGCTGGTGCAACACTTTTGATGTCGTTTCATCTTATTTTTAAACAACCTGGCTCCGAGCCTTCAGGATCACCTTCCTCCCCAATCTCCTGTTTCGGCCTCCCTTGCCACACTTGCTCTTTCCTCCACCCGAAAAGTAAACGGGGAGAGTTAAAAGTTATTTATTTCTCTTTTCTCGAGGGGCAATTACTTCGGTTGCCGAGTGAGTCTTCTCAGACAACTCTTGAGGCCGCAATGGAAGGGAGAGCAAATCCCAGAGGCTCGCCAGGAGCCGCCAGCGACAGGGCACACGAGGCTTTACTATATGGCAAGGAGAGTCTGACTCCCCGCCTTCTGGAGCCCATCGGCCCTCTCTTGAAGTGGAGGGCATGATGGCCTTGGCAAGGAATGGCCATACGGTCTTAGTCCGAGGGGCGTCCTCTGATAGTGAAAAGTTCACTGAAAGCAACAAAGGATGAAAGAGAGGAAGTCTCTGGCTCCTTGAGAGGTCCTGAGGTAAGGCTGTCAAACTCCATTGCCTGCAACTTTGAATAGGAGCAGGCGTGCCACAGGATGCCGTCTTGCTGCCTTTTTTCTCCACTCATCATTTTCTGGACCAGCGGGGCAGCAAACCTTCTCATGCTCTATCCCTGAAAACTAGCTGCCACAGACCCAGCCCCTTGCAGACAGATGAGCAATCTGTGCTGTGCAGCGTGAGCCCAGTTCTTATGCAGTCTTAACGCACACATACACCTGTCCCTGGAACCTCAAAATCCCTGAAGACATTGTTTGCTCTTTAACCCCACTTTTGTTCACACAGTCATGGCAATTTAGGGATGGACACAGAAAACTCTTTTATAATTTATCACATTGTGCATATAACTACTTGATAAATCAGCCATCAGTATCACCCTGCTTAGCAGAGAAGAGCTTGACCAGGTTTTGGCACCTAATTAAGATTCTGGGAAAGTAGGACAGTGATAGATTTTTCCACACTACTTTGCAGGGTGACACAAAGGACTGAGGAACCAAGTGGTCATACACCCAACATGATAAGTTACTATTTGAAAACTGATAATCTGTGGTCCCCCTAGGACAAAGCAATATTTTCAACTGCATGGAGGAAGTGCTTATTCTAGGTTAGTTAATCCATAATAAACAGTAATCATGCCCCTTTAGGAGTGCATCATAACATTTGGGGAAATGGCTAACTGCTTGTTTGGAGCCTGCACATCACAGTGGTGAAGGCAAACCAGCCATCTAAACCTGCTGTCTCCAGCTCACTTTGGAATTTGGCATGCCCCTGGTTCAAGCCACTTTATAAAGTGTTCAGTGGTTTGCCTAATGGCAACCTGTGCTCAGTGTTCAGATGTCCCATTACCTGCCTTTCTTGGCATCCTCTTTGGCTTCTGAAGAGGACCTTTGGGGAAAGCCCTTCTTGATACAATCGCAAGGCACATCTGAAAAGTTTCTTTACTCCCTAGCCTTTACCTCTCATTTAACTTCATATGTCCCCCTGTTGCTGGGTATCTGCATTTTACATTGTTTCTCTTTTTAATCATAATTAATAGTGCATCACACCGACTTTTATCCAGGGGGCCCTAGTCAGTTTATAAACCACACAGGCACCAAAATGACACCATTTGAAGCAGAAGTTCTTTGAATACGGTTCAGCAGTGCTGCTGCTATTACCATCTCTTTTTCTAACCATTTATTCTGCGTCATCTTAGGGAAGAGACACACTCACTGTTGTGCTGGTTCCAGCATATCTCCACCTCTATTTTCTGCAAATTGGGGCACACAGCGCTCATCAAACCTTGCCAGGATCAGCTCAAGTGCATTTTTTTGTTTTAAAAAAACAAAACGCTTCAAAGTGAGTTCAGAACTGATCATCAAATCAACCTGTTCCTCTTCCCAATGTAGCCAATGGAAACACTTTGCTGTGGGTGACTAGTGTGCTCACAGCCTTAGAATCTAAAAGAGGAGTCTGAACTAAATGTGGCATGTGCTTCCAGCTCCTACTTTCCACATTTTAACACTTTCTTTCCACAGCCCCATTTTCTTTCTTTTTCTCCATCATATATTAATCTGCTGTTAGTTCTTCCCCACCCCTTCTTATATTTTTTTTCAATGGGATTCCCTGTCCCTCTCTATATCTATTGAGTCAAACAACTCTGTCTCCTTTAAATCCTTTCTACACCCTATTCTTTTCACACCCTTTCCTGAACCATCACAAGTCCACTTTACATTGCCATCAAGTCCGTCAGTGCTCTTATTTGTTGCTACAGTGTAAGAGTGGGAAACCTCTGGCCCTCTAGATGTTGCTGGATTACAATTTCCATCATCCCTGACCATAAGCCATGCTGGCTGGGGCTGATGGGAGTTGGAGTCCAACTACTTCTGGAGTGCTACAGGTTAGCTTCCCTCCTGCTACCAGTACTTCAGTCAAGCCCTCCCCCTCTCCTAATGAGGAGGGAATGTATCATTGTTTTGTTTGCATTGCACCCACACTGCTAGCACTCAAATCTTGTACATTAAATGTAAGTATTCCTGAGCACAGGAGCGCAGTTAAATTAATAATACTAACACTAACCATCTGCCAAGACCTGAAGGCAGCTAAATCAATTTCTGGGAAATGCAAGTGAACCCATTCATTTCAGTTGCAGCCACGGAATCTGCATGCCTGAGAGGACTAGAATTAATGGAACAGGCTAAGAGTCTATAGAAAGGTTTGTGTTCAAGTATGAGGTGTGATAAGAACACCCATGTACTAACTGAGTACAGGTCTAATAAGGATTTGTAGAAAGGGGGGTTGGGGCACATAAAAAATGAGAACCTTTGTGTCTACACAGAAGGTTCAAATTCTTTCAATGTCACAACCCTCTCTTGTTGTTCTTTAGAATACAGCATAGCATATAATATGGAATTCTGCTGAGCGTGGCGTGATGCATAGGGCACACTGACTATATTCTCTAAGCCTATGATTTTTGTACTCTCCTGTATGTGCCAATTATTTCCTCCAAAGACCAGCTGGGGGTTTCACTGCATAGGCCAGGTCATCTAGTATCCTACAGGTTTCTAATTTAGTAACTGTATTGACAGGATGTTTTAGATTATTTCTTTTATTTGGATCACATTATATGGTAGAGTAGCATGTTTCTGAAGATTATTTGATCTTAATTTTGACTCACTCCTGCGCAATTTCCAAGCTCTCAAGGAGTAATGTGCAATAAGTATCAACAGTATATCTTTTTGAATGGAGGGGCAGGGTGGGAATAGAATGTCTGTTACTTTGTTCCCCTGTTTTCCTTCCCATGCTCTTTTTATGCTAAGGTAACACTCAAACTATGACCCTGAGCACACTTTCCTGGAAGGATGTTCCTCTGAAATAAATTGGATTATTTATGAATAAACACGTTTAGGACTAAAGTGCCATTTCCACAGAGTATGCTCTGGAACTTAGCAAACAGCCACTCTTAGGGGAGCCCAAGGATCTGGAAAATAATGATCAAACTGGGAATGTTGTACAATGCTAAGTGTCACAGAATAAAATGCAGAAAGAGTGAAGATGCTCTGGATTAAGTATTATGCTAATAGGAACATAGGAATCTGCTTTATACTCATTCAGACCATTAGTCCAACTCAGTATTGTCTACCCTGATTAGCAGCGGCTCTCCAGTGTTTCAGACGTTGACCATTCCAAACCCGTAGCATATACGGTTGGGTAGGCTGAAAGAATGAGACTGGCTCAGAATCACCCCATAAGCTTCATGGCTAGCCCCCCCCCTCAAATTTTCCTCCCCCTATTTTTTTCCAAAAATAAATTTATTACAGAAAAAATCTGCCCCCCACACACTTTTTTTGGTACCCCTTCTGAATCTAGGCTGGCTACAGGCCTGGAACATTCTCAGTGTTACCTGGAGAAGCTGGGGATTGAACCAGGGATCTTCTGCATGCAAATCAGATATTCTACCACTGAGTTGTGGCCCTTACCCATAAGTAAGATACAAAGTAGGACCCCTACAGTGCTATTATGTCTGATGACCCCTGGCATAAAGAGTGCTGTTACAGAGCTTCTTTAAAACAAAGTGCAAGAACACAGCATACTGGTAATTTAGGAAGTGCAGAATATTCTCTGTTACTGCAGAAGATTCTGGATATATGCCTGAGTGAGGTGGGGGATGCATGCATATGTTGCTGGTTTTTTAAAAGGATGCTGGCAGAGAAATACTTTATCAGTCAGTGAAATGTGGGGAAGTTGTAGAGCTGCCAACATAAAGTATTTTTTAAAAGAAAATGTGTGGAAGCTAGGATGTAGAAACAATCTAAATTTTAAAAAGTAACATAGTTGCTGACAACCAAATGCTGAGGATGAACAAACATCACATGCATGAACTTCCCTGGAGGTATGTATGTGGCCACTGTGGATAGACAGAATGCTGAGAATGGCATTATGGGCTGGACCCAACATGGCAATTTCTTTGTCAGGCTATATCTAGCCTTCTGATGAGCCTGACAGTATGGCTCTTAATAAGTAATAGCTGCCCATGCATTCAATGAAGGTCACAGATGAAGAGTGATGGGACCAATCACCCATATTGAAAAAGGTTTGTACAGAGCTTGTTAGTGCCATGGAACAGCTATGGCAGAGTCCGCCCTTTCTAATTGGTAATTGGTGGGGGCAGGGTAAAGATAATATGGGCATACTCTTGTTAATGTAGCTGAATGGTAAAGAAAAAAATCACAGAAATGCAAGCAGAGTGGAATGAGACCGTTCATCGTGAGTTTATTTGATGCTAATGATGAGAGTGAAAGAAAGTGAGTGAGCAGGGCAGGGGGGATGAAAGGCTCGAAGTCCTTCACTGGGTCTCAAATTTCCATAGCAAAAACTCCCCATAGTAGAAGTAGCCGTGGCCATTTATTTATTACTGTATACTCCTATCTCACCCTTCCTCCTGGGAGCTCAAGGCAGTGTACATCCCCTCCCCATCCCTTTAATTAAGGTTGGGTAGGCTGAAAGAGTGTGACTGGCTCAGAATCACCCCATAAGCTTCATGGCTGAGTGATGATTTGAACCTGGGTCTTCCCACTCTTAGTCCAATATTCTTATCACTGCACTACACTGGCTCTTTAATGAGCAAAGAAATGTGGACAGTGCTAGGCAGCTTCATATACTTCTCCGCTTCATATAATGCAGCTGTGAAAAATAAACTAGTGAGAATAAGATGGAAAATGTGAAAAAATATTCTAATGGTATATATAAAACACTCTAGCTGATGTATGTTGGTTGTCCTTTCTACCCTGCACTTGAACAAAAGAAAAAGACTGTCACCTTCAAAATGATAAAACACTCCTGGCACAGTATAATTAGATTCTGGTAATGTTTGCCACAAAATATTGCTAAGGCTAATTGTCAAATGTAATTTTTAAATGGGAGCATAAAAGAAGCCTTTTTGGAATAGTCAGAGGTCCATGTAGCTCAGCATTATTTTCCAGCAGTGAGCAGTTATGTTAGGGGAACCTGTAGCCGGACTACAACTTCCATCATCCCTGATCATTGGCCATGCTTGATGGGAGTTGGAGCCCAACAACATTGGGGGAGGGCAAGGTTTCCCATCTCTGAGACAGATGCATCTGGGAAGCTTGCAGATGGCATGGTCAACATCCCTCACATTTGTTCTAACCATTCAGAGGTATAGTGTCCTGGCCGCTGGAGGTTCCATACATAGCATTTGGTAATCTATTTATTACATTCATATCCCACCTTTCCTCTAAGGAGCTGGTATACATAGCTCTTCCCATGCCCACACTTTTTATCCATCTATGAGGTAGATTAGACTAAGAGATAGTGGCTGGCCCAAGATTACCCAATGTGCTTTGTGGGTGAAGGGGGATTTGAACCAAGCCCCCCTTAAACCTGAGCTGACACTCTAACCACTACACTGTGCTGGCATATCTATCCACCTGAGTGTATCAAATACACATGTTTTAGCCACTACACAGAGGAGATGAGGGAGAAGCCTCATTTGTAACAATGAAATAATGCCCAATCCTCTGGAACAGTAGAAACTGGCCAAACTGGGAGACTTGCATTAAACTGGATGAACCATTAAAGGCAGCTTTTACAAGTGAGGTTAGGTTTTTTGCATGCTGACATAAACCAGAAGTTTTAACTGGATTCATAGATGGTTGCATGACACTTTCAGAAATCAGGCCAGTATATTAACAAGAGCATCCAGGGAAGAAAATAACCATTCCAGGTTTGATATTTTGTTGCATCCTAGTAAGTCATCCCCTGATCAAGCGCCAGGATTTTGAAGGCAATACCACATCATAAGGAGCTTATTCAAAGCTGTTACTTAAAACGCCTCCTCCCCACACACAGGAAACACACAAGGTAACAGAGAAAGTGCAGGCTTTCCATAGTCTTGGTGCCACACATGCCTGGGAGATTTTAACATCTATTGTGAATACAGGACCAAAGGCTGATTTGGTAGCGATTCCAGAATAAAAATGTACCTGTTGCCTGCATTTATGCACACTGACGGTTCATGAAAGCTGCATGTTTACAGCCTTAGCTCAGCAAAACAAACCACCTCGGCTGCATTTCCTCCAGAAAAGCAAGTGTTCGAGGACGGCAGCAAACATGTTGCTGGAAGAAACGAGCTGCTGCCGGCCAGGGCCGTTCTTATCCCGCCCCGGCAGGGCGCTGGGAAGTGGCTCCGCCGCGACTGTGATCAGGTTGCACTGCTCTCTCTCGCAGGAGCAGCAGCAGGTGCCTCCTCCGTCGCGGCGGCTCTGAGGGCAGCGACGAGTGACTCATACCGAGGAAGAGAAGCGGCAGCCGGAGAGCGACTTTTTGCCTAAACTACAGGCAGCTGAGAAACTCCGTAAAGTCCGGAGAAGACCGAACGAAGGGAACAGAAATGGGGGGGGGGTGGAGGAGAAAAGGACCAAGGCGTGGAAAGGCAGCCTAGACAGTGGGAAGCGAAGCGCGCGGGGGCGCCTCCGTGGCCTGGCTTTCCCTCCCCTCGCAGCAAACACAGGCGACAACAGTCCCACATCGAATTGCCCCCTCTCCTCAGGCTCTACAAGTCCCCGGAAGCGAAGCCAGCCGCGGGGCTGGTTCGGCTCCTCCTCAGCAGGCGGCAGCGAGGTTCTCGCAAGAAGTTCCCACCAAGGCTGTGTCCGCCAAAGCCCTGCGCCCTGGAAACCCCCCCCCCGTGCAACCCCATCGGCTCGCGCAACCCCCCACAGCTCTGGTCTCGGCTTGCTCGGACAGGAGACCTCATCGCCTCAGGATTCGCTTCCCGCCACCGCCCTCGTTCTTTGCAGCCGCAGCTGCAAACACGCTTCCGCCCTCCTTTGCCTCCTAGCGAAGTGCCGACCCCCCCCCCGATTTGCCTGCCAAATCAGCCACAGGCATCCTTCCTTCCTTCCTTCTCCCTCAGGTGAGCGGAGCAGCGCCAAGACCTCCGCCTGCCTGCCTCTCTCTCTTACACACGCACGCACGCACGCATACACAAAGGCGGCGGTTCTGCCCACTTGCAGTCCAGAGTAAGCGCTGGGCACTGCATACACAAGGAGCCGGCCCTTGCCCGGACCAACGTGCAGAAGGAAGGGAGAGAGGGTAGCGCTTACCTTTGCTCGCCTCTGGGTCTAGGTACATCTCTTCGGCTATCACAGCCGGCGGGCTCCTCCTGACAAAGTAAATCCCTCCGGGGTGGGTGGGTGTGAGATGGGGCGGTAATGGATGGCTTGTAAGTCCCAAACCGTGCGGGGCGCCGGGGCTTGCTTCCTCGGTCACTGTCCAGCTCCGACTCGTGTCTCCAGAGGAAAGACCCTCAGACGCTGCGAGGAGGCGATGAAGGGAAGAAGCCACAGGCTGCTGGTGGCCCAAGAGTGACCTCCACAAACAGGTTGGAGACCCAGGCGACGGGCTGCGAAAGAGCGGGAGCCGCCGGCATGAGGAGGGAGGCGAATGACTGGAACGAGGTGCCTAATGGCAGGGGCTCGCCCTCCCGCTCCTGGGCTCGCTGACTGATTCTCGTCCACACAGGAACGTACCAAGCCTCTGGAGCCCTTCCCCTCCCCTCGATGTGTGTGTGCCCGCGTACGCGCTCTCTCGCGCCACGAGCCTGTGTGGCCGACTGCGCGCGCGTCTCGCGCTCGCCTCCTCTCACACGCGTCCAGTTGCTGCTCGCTGCTGGTAGGAGAGGAAATTGCAAGGCAGACAGAAAGAAAGACAGCCCAGGGTAACGAGCCGCAGCAGTAGCGCGAGAGATGGATGCACCTTTGGATTGCGCGCGCGTCCTCGAGGGATGCAGTTTTACTCCCTGCTAACCCGACAGCACACACACACAAAATCACTTTGATGAAAAGAGGGGGGAAGCGGGGAGAGGGAAAACATTGTTTCCCTGCTAGGTTCACAATGGAAGGGGCTGGGTGCCTTTTCGGTAAGCCACTAGTGTGCTAAATGTGCCTGTAAGCAGGTGTGCTGTGCGCAAACACGCCTCAAAAAGGCCCACTCGAAAGCTAAAGCGGGGGTGACTTGCATGAGCTAGCAAATGTGGCTAGGGAAGAGTCCCGCCCAGTAGGGTTAAAATCCAGGTCTGATCCTTCTCCTATAGTACGTCTCGAAAGTCCACTTCTGGGTCTCGCCCTGTCCAGAAGGGGCTACTCCGGTAGGCACGAAAATCCTCGTCTTCCTCGGGTCTTTTCCCACATGTGGCCGGCCTTCAAAGGTACTTGTGATCAAGTTTCGTTCCCCCACCCCACAGAAAATGTTGCTCTCGCTGAACCGTTCACTGTGAATTATTTCACGACAAAGTCTAGGTAGGCTGTGCTCTGGGGGACGTCGGCATTGAATTCTGAGCCGCCTCCGTCCCTCCCGTTTGAGTGGCCGAGTGCGCCCAAAACTGTAGCTCTCCTTGAGCCGACAGTCGGCTCCAGTGCGCACGCAGCTCCAGTTCAGGGTTTGTTTTAGTTTTATTCTTTTAGTAAATTAAGAGAATGCAAAGCAGCATCGCCCAGACCTCATAATAAGCGCAGGTCTTCTTGGCTGACGGAATCTCGGTTAAGACCAGGACTGGATTTTCGCCCTCTGATGTGGATGAATGAATTCTAACGCTCGCTTGTGTGTTAGAGCACACTAGTATATATTTCCTTGAGGAAGTAAACACATACGGTTTCCCCACTCTTTTACTGCTGGCTTAACATTTGTTAAATGTATTTGAAGCGGGGCTGGGTAAGGGACTGTCACAAAACAAAAGGAAATTCAACCCGCAGGCCATATCCGTCATATATCACACACACTGACATGCAAGATAAGAGTACAACGTATAAGGGACGCCAGAGAAAGGAAGGCCTTGAGGACTGGGAATTGTACCCGCCGCACCCCATATTCCTTTGGTGCTTTAGTTTCAATCCCATTCTGAACCTTTCACTTGGAAATGTCCTTTTAGTTCAACCTGCCTTAATTCCATGCATGTACCTGTTGGGTTGAGGTTGCAAACTTTATCTCTAACCATTTGATCCTTGGTTCAAATTTCAAGTATCCTTGGATGATTTGTGCTTGGTTCAAATTTCAGCTTATCCATGAAAAACCTCACCTGGTGGCCTTAAACAAGCCATCATTTGTCAGTTTTTCCACCACCAGTCTAAACTGGGATAACAGTACTGGCTACTTGACAGGGTTGCTATAAAAAGAGTACTTAGATGATGTATGTGAAGAGATTTGAACACTGTGTAAATAGTAATCATGAACAATACTGATAGTCATGAGGACATGGTGCAGTCAACTCCACCTCCTATCAGTCACTGTTTTTAACCCTCCAAATTTTACACATGGTTTTTCATATGAAAGGTTGTATCATGTTAAAAAGAGGTACAGATATTTCTGCAATCATTTTATACCAGTGGTAGGAACCTTTTTATTGATAGGTAATATCCCAGTGTCCAAATGCTGGTGATTGACAGGCCCAGCATTAAAAATTAACAAGTCCACTGCACACCTGAATAGACCCTTGAGCTGCAATTCTGCACATTGTTAAACTGCTTAAAGTCAATGCAAATTAAGCAGTCTGTATGTAGGATTGTACCTATATAGCCCAATCCTTTGTATATTTACTCAAAAGTAAGTCCTTCTTATCACAATAGCCTTATAGCCTAATTCTATGGACATTAACAGCAAGGTAAATCCCGCTGAATTCAGTGCGAACTTCCTCCCAAGTAAGTATGCATCTTTCTGCAGCTACAGCCTAACCACATCTTCTCATCTGGAATTTCTCTCTGTGTGTCTATGTGACTGCTTGTAGTGATGAAATATCCTGAATATAAGCCAGGTCTGATCAAATTCAGTCTCAGGGTCCTCATCTGCTCAGTTCCAGTAATCATTTTACCAACAGCAGAATACGTGCTTTACATGTATGAGGTCCATATATTGATACCAAACTTTGGGGTTTGCCCAAGCCTGTTGATATCCCCCTCTTGTGTTGGGGTGGTGCTATTTTGGCTACACAAGGATCTACAGTGAGAGAATAAGTCTGTAACTATTTGTACATATGATTTACATGCACAGTTAATTGCAGAAGATGGTGTCTTTTCTCTCATGTCCCAAAAGCTACCCATTGTATAGTTGAATCTTCTAGATCAGGGGTGGGCAGAAAGTAGATTGGGATCTACTGGTAAATCTTCAAGTGACTTGAAATAGATAGCAAGGATCTCCAACTTCCAAATGTTTAACCAAGGCCAGAAAATGACACATACCCCAACAATTATATTGCTCAAATTAAGAAAGCTGGTGAGGTGGGGGGTGGGGAGGAGACCAGGAGTGGATTTTTGTGTGGCTGAAATGAAGAGTATCAATGCTTTGAATAAATAAATGCTAGCTGAAGATAACACTTTATTAACCTGATTAAGTGCTCTAGTCAGCAACAGCTTATGCTATAATAAAGGTCTTCATCTTTAAAGTGCTGCCACAGAATCCTTGTTGTTTTTGCTACAACACAGTAAGACAACTACTCCTCTGGAAGTGGCAGCCAAGTTACTGTCCCTCTGACTAACTGAATTCGTGGGGGCTGCTGTGAGGATACAATGAGATAAATGGTCATGTATCCTGAACACCCAAAATTGGATTATTCATTCTGGTTTGTTTACAATGAGGTTAAATGACATTGCATTAAGCCAGTGTTATCCCACAGTTTCCAGTGCGTTCTCCTGTAGTTTTTCTCAGTATAAAAACTCCAATTTGGGGAGGGGGAGCAGGTTTATTGTGCACAAATACCAAATCTACTTTAATCCACCCCAAAATAGCAACAGTCTAGAAATGCCTATTGTTAATAATATGAGACCCAGTGTGGTATAGTGGTTAAGGTGTTGGACTATGACCTGGGAAACCAGGATTCGAATCCCCACACAGCCATGAAGCTCACTGGGTGACCTTAGGCCAGTCACTGCCTCTCAGCCTCAGAGGAAGGCAATGGTAAAACCACCTCTGAATACCATTTACCATGAAAACCCTATTCAGAGGGTCACCATAAGTCAGAATCGACGTGAAGGCAGTCCATTTCATTTTTCAATCTTAGAAAATGGAATAAGATGGACTGAAAGATGCTCTTTTCTTAGAAGTAAACATATACTGTAGAGTTCTTTCATTTCTTCATCTTGTGTTTCTAGTCTCATTTGGAACAAGCATTTGGTGGCCTTTCTACAGATATTTTATTTTTGTGTTGGCTTGAAACCAGATGATCTGCCTGCCTTCCCCAAATAGGTTTGCCATATGCCAATAAATGGGTGGTAGGAAGGAAGGCCTGTAGCATGCTAGGTTCTGCTAAACACAGCAGGTGCCCAAATACGCACACATACAGCATTTAATGTAACACGAGTTGTTAAACATTGGGCTGGAGTTTCAGCAAACTCAGTATTTTTCAGAAACAACGTATAAACATTTCCAGCAAGTGCACTTAATAGAAATTTGTTTGCCAATTGATCTTGCCTCCTTCCCTGGGGCTATGAGAAAATAGTCTCATTTAAATGGGGATGAATAGCTTGCTCAGTCTTTACCCTCCATGTGGCGTGCACTCACATACCTGGATCTTGGGCTTGTTTGTTTGCAGGGCAATGGGGAACCTTTTATGTGGGAACCTTTTATTAAACTATTGGCAAGAAAACCAGTGCTCCATTCTTCTCCACTACACTTTGTAAACTTGTTTTGCTCCCACACACTTGCTACAGCTAAGTCACACTGTATCTTATCCAAGACTCTCCACACTTCTTCAGAAATACACATCATTTTTCACTGCTTTGCAACCCATACAATAATTTTCACCATTGCAATGTTATATGCAGAGATTGATCACCAGAGGCTCCCTTTGGGAAGTATTAAAGTGCTGCAATTTCCTTTAGCACCTGCATGCACAAAGCAGATATCAAGATAATTAACCCAGGACAACCTAGGGGCACAGCCAGGGCAAGACATTCACCAGGAAGTTCTGCAGAATGAACAGGATAACCTTATGAAGAACTGGAGTAATAAAATCAGACATAAATTCAATAGAATGAAAGTTGAAGGTCATACATCTTAAGGACAGATAAACATTTTCCTCTATCAGCTGGGAACAGAAAAGCAAAGAGACTTGGATCATGGATGATCACGCAAGACAACCGGTAGCCATTACTAGGATGCAACAGCAATGAAGAATGCAAGCTCAAAGGTATGTTAAAACCAAAAAACAGGGATTAGCAGGGTCCATAGCATCATATATTAAGGCTAGAAAACCTTTCTGTTGTGGGTCAATAATGCTTCTAAGTTCTAATAAGTGCTGTAAAATATTTCTTGCTTACTCTAATTAACTTAACCCACAAAGGTGCTGAGTTCTTGTAAGGAGGAAACAGCTTTGATCAAGCTTTTACAGAGATTGTCCTGCTTGTTCTGATGCCAGCAGCATTTATTTCTACATTTATTTATTGAATTTTTAAGCTAACATTCATCCAAACAGGTTCCAGAGCAGTTTACAATAATAAAATACAATTTAGGACATTGTTTGAAAAAAGGTTGGAGAAGAAACACATTTTTCATCAAAGTGGATGAAAATCTATCAGAAGAAAATAAAACCATAAGGTATGAAGACCGTAACTGATGGAGAATCAGTCAACCTTGATGGTGTGGGACCTGTTACAGGAGGAGTTTGTTAATAAGACTTCGATTCATATATGCCTTAATCTCTTGCAAATGATAGCCATGTTATTAAGTGTACAATAACTCCTGGTGGAAAGAAAAGGGCTCATACAATTGAAGGGGCAGTCATAATAAAATCAGAGCAATGCTGAATGTTGACTTCACACTCCTGACACAGAGATCCATGTGGTCATTCCAGAGCCACAGACAAGACACATTTAAGGAAAGTTTGTCTCTTACAATCACCTTAGGGTAAAAACATATTCACTGTTCTGCTAGTTCCAGTGCATCTCCACCTCTCCTGAAAATAGGGGCACGCAAGGCTAGTCAAACCCCGCCCCTTTTTACTGTAAAACCTGGTGGGAGCAACTTGAGGTTTTTTAAAAATTCAGCTTCCAAGAGATTTTGCAGCTGATTAGCAGATCAGCCCGTTCCCCCTCCAGGTGTGGCTAATGGAAACGCTATGTTCTGGTGACTAGTGTGTTTACAGCCTTAGTATCTTGTTTGTCAGGGATGGCAGACTAGAGGTAAACCTGGTATTAACCAGGCAGGGACGGCAGTCAGGTAAGAGCTTACAGTTCCACCAGGAAGGTGTTAGCCTCTGGAATCACTTGGCCCTTGCTAAGCTAGTACCTACCAGTGCCGACTGCCCTCTGGCCAGCCACAGGGGTGGCACTGAAGTGCAGCAGAGAACAAGATAGCCCTTGCCTCCTCTGGCAAGCTATCAGGGTGATGCAGAGACTTAGGCTGTATTCCAAACTCCACTTACCTTGGAGTAAGCCCCATAGAATTCAGTGGGACTTGCTTCTGAAGAAACACGGTTAGGATTGCAACCAAATATGTTTGGGTCCCAGTGAGTGAGGCTCAGTGGGATACAGGGCGATCACCTGGCCTAGTGATGGCTTAGATCTGGGGGAGCCAGGAAAAGGCAGCAGAGACAGCAAGAGGGGGTCTGTAGCCCAGCAAAATCACTGGAATGTGGCCACAAGAATGGAGCCAGACAACGAGTTTGTAAGCAGTAATAGGAAGGAGAGAAAGGCAGCTGGGGTAGGGTTGCCAGGTTCAGGGCCTGAAACTGATCCTGTATCTTTAGGAGAAGAGAAAGTCAGCCAAGTGCAGGTGTTCTTGCAGCCCTGTAATGAGGTGGTCTGTATCTTTAAAAGTTGTGCAGGGGGAAGGGAGAATTCCACCCTGTGGTTTTTCCATTACAATGTTCCAAGAACACCTGCACTTGGATGACTTTCTCTTCTCCTAAAGATACAGTATCAGTCTCAGGCCCTGAACCTGGCAACCCTAGCTGGGGGTGGCAAAGGAGAAGAGTCCAAGAGAGAGTAAGTGGAGTGAGACAGGGAGAAAAAGGAGGCAGAAGATGAGAGGATGAGCACTTCCAGGCTGTTGCTACTTTTGGATGGGATTCAGTTGCAGGTAGTCTGGAAGCTACCAATGGCCCCATACTCGCAGGAGTGGGATGTCTGGGGGAGGTGTGGTAAATAAAAGCTAGCCATGCTAGAGCCAGGAGAAGTAAGTACTGGAAAGAGGAGGGCCACAAAATTCAAACCCCCACTTAGCCATGAAGTTCACTGGGTGACCTTGGGCCAGCTACTGTCCCTCAGTCCAACTATCTTGCAGAATTGTTGTGAGGATAAAATTAGGAGGGAGAGAACCATGTTTGCACACCGCCTTGAGCTCCTTGGAAGAAAGTTGGGTATAAATGTAATAATAAATAAATAATAAAGAGCTAAACTGAAGAGACACTGTGGCCAGGAAAATAGCTCCATTGTGAGGCAGAGGAGACAGAAGCCTGAGAGGGAGACACAAAAGTGAGCTGTAACTTTGAGGGGGAGGTCTGCACCTAACTGAGTGCGCCTAACTATTGTCTTTGGCCCAGTAACTGGAAGTAATAAACCAGGCGAGGAAGCCTTAAGCAACAATCTAAACAAGAGCCTGGTTTCTTCAAACACACAGGGGTCATGGAATCTTTTGATGCTCCAATAAGCCCCAACAGGACAGCTTCACTCCCAGGGTCCCTGGTCTGCAACCATCAGCAACTTCAACTGTGAAACTACCAAATAGGGAAAAGATGAAAACCAGTCCTCTAGGGTTTCATTTATTAAAAAGGGAAGAAAGTCCCTAATCTTTACCTCTACTTTGTCCTCTACAAAGTGTGGTTAGGATTACTGTGTTCCTCTGCATATAATGTCAAGTATTCTCTGAATAAACTGGTCTTATCAAACAATTCTGCCTCCTGCTTATCATAGCCCCTTTTCATCTAGCTGGTGCATTCTTTCTATGCTTTATGGTTTGTTTGTTTGGTTTTTCTGAAGGAGCGCAAGTATTGGCCTTGTTTGACTTTTTTTCAGGAACTGTAAAAAGTGAGCAAAATTGTACATGAAGGAAAATCTCAATCCTGTTCTCACTGTTTTCAGTGGAGGCTGGTGGCTCCAATGTTAGTGGGAAGGTGAATCTTTTCTGGGTTTTATTCCAAACTTTCAAGGAGCTGTCCAAGATGCTGAAAACACAGCTTCATGAAAGTTTGGACTAAAACCCGGAGTAGTTTCACTGCCCCACTGACATCAGAGCAACCAGCTTCCACAAACTCTATGACTGCACAGCAATGAAGGCTGCAATCCTACTCTCAGGTCAGGACTTTGACAGGACTTTGGGGCAGAAGTCCAGGCCCCCACTAAGCAACAGGATCCCAAATGCAGCAGGGCTGGCTTTCTACATTTTGAAGTAAACTAACACACTTTACCATCCAAAGTGCGATTGGTGGGGACGCAAGATAGGGCCTTTTCGGTGGCTGCTCCTAGGTTCTGGAACTCCCTTCCTAGGGAGGCACGAATGGCCCCCTCCTTGCCATCCTTCCATCGGCAAGTAAAGACTTTTTTATTCCGACAGGCTTTTGGGATAGAAGGTGTTTAGGATTGGGCTTTACAAGGCTTGTTTTATTGTTTTATATTATTATTTGTATTTTTAAAATTGTTTTTAGATTTTTAAGTGCCTTTTACAGTTTTAAGGTTGTGCATAGTTTAATTGTATTTTAATTGTATGTTTTTCTATGTTTTTAACTACATGTAGTTCTATTTGTAAGCTGCCCTGAGTTCCAGTTTGGAAAAAGGGTGGGGTAAAAATAAAGTTTCAATCAATTCAATCAATCAATCAAAGTGTGTCTATATGTGTGCGCGTGCGTGCGTGCCCATAAAGTCCAGTGGTGAGCAGATTTCAGGCTTGCAGGATCCACTTTATTTTTCTTAGAGTCCTAAAATCCGCCAACTGGAGGAGCCAGGGGCAAAATAGTGAGATTGGGGGAACATAGAATTAAGGAACAGGCCCATCTTCAGTGAATGCTTGACACAGGAATTCGTTTTCAGTATTAGAGCTGAGCTCACACAAGCTTTTGCCACACAAAAATCCACTCCTGGTTTTCCTTCAAGCTTTCTTTAGCTCAGCAGCTTAATTTAGATAAGGGAAGGAGTGCTCTTTTTGTTGGTGCTAATGTTAAACAATTGGGAGTCAGAAGGCCTTGCTGATCTGCAAATCACCCAGAGATCTACCAGTGGATTTCTATCTGTCTTCTGTCCACTGCTGATTATGACGCTCATAGTCTAAAATTTCCTAACTGCACCACTTGCAGCTGTAGTTTTTGAATAACTGCAGTTGGTACTTGAGGCACACCACAAGTGTTACAAGCTGATTAATTTTGTCCTTATCAATTTGACTTCAACTGCTTCTCAAAAACCTCTACAAGGAAACAGATAAATGAGCCCTACCCAGCTACATAGTGTTAAGTATCAGTCAGTGTCGTCAATTCTGCCAGCAATGTCTGCTTCCCACCACTAGGTGGCTACATATATGAGGCTTACCATTACCTAAGGTTTATAGGTGTGAAAGTGCAAATAACAGCACAATTTCCCCCCCTCCCTCATCCAACAAAGTGGCAAGCTTCGTTCTAGCCTGAGAGCTAATATCTGCTCCTTCCTGTCTATCTCACTGAGTGGTACCTGTCGATCTGTAAAGCCTTTCAGCCCTAGCACCAAAGCATGGAAACAGTGTGGCATCAAGCCTTGGTTCTTTCATGTGTCACCTATCCTTCCAAATAATAGTAACACTAATAATAAATATACAAATGCAATGATCCAAAACATTTAACACTACGCAGGACGGAAGTGTAAAATTTTAATCTATAGCAAGGTTACAGCCCAAACCTGTGCATGTTTACTAATTGGAAGCAAGTTCTACTGAGTTCGCTGTAGCTTATATCCAAGCAGGCATCCCTGCAGTGTGAAATATGGAATTAGTTAAGCAAATCTAGAAAATTAAGATAAAACCCAGGCCTAATATCCATGGGGCAATTCACTTATTCATCTCCTGCTGAATAATCTCCATTCATTACAACAAAGCACACACAGAACAATGTAGAATAAAGGGAGGTGTCCAGGGAATTGTAGCCTTTGGTTTTCATTGATGTGGAGCTCAATCCTATGCATGCTTATTCAGATGTAAGTCTCATTGTGTTCAATGGATTTATGCATAAGTGTACATAGGATTACAGTCTTATGTGTCTGTATCTTGCCAAATACATTTCATAGAAACATCAGAAGCTGCCTCATAAGAGGTTTGTCCATCTACATCAGTATTGTCTACTCCAGCCTTTGCCAACCTGGCACCCTCCAAATTTTTTAGACTACACTCCCATCAGCCTCAGACACATGGCCGCGCGGGCTGGAATGGATGGGAAATATAGTCCAAAACTCTAGAGGGTGCCAGGTTGGCAAAAGCTGTTTGTGTGTATGCAGGGGGATATATAGGGAAGAGATTATCTGCAAACATTTCTAGTAAGAGTCATTCTTTTTTTTAAAAAATCACACATATTTTACTAGGAAATGGGTTCCCCAGCACAAAGGTTATACTCTGGCTCACTGAGATTTGTGCCAAAGGTATTGCTTCGTTTATCTGAGTTTGAATTTTGCCCTTGGGGTGTGTGAATATGAAAAAGAGACAGATTTAAATGAACAATTTAAAATTTAAAAATGTATTAAATAAGCCATTTCCCACTTTTTGAAAATGATTTTACCAAAAAGGGTTTGAGCAGTTTTACAGATAAAGCCTGCAAAAGATGAAAGAATGAAAGGGATGTTATTATTCTTTTATCAATGAGGAGTGGGAGTGAAATTGGGAGTTTTCCAGTTGGCACCAACTATCTTGGATATTCAGCTACCTTGAAAATGTACCTTTTAACCTGCTACATAAGATCTAGGTATTGTCACATAGGTTGTGGCAAAATTGTTTGTTTATTTATTGCATTTCTATGCTACCTTTCTCACAAGCAGCTCAAGGGGGCTTACATATTCTTATCCCTCCATTTTATCTGTACAACTACCCTGCGAGGTAGGTTAGGCTGAGACAATGAATGGGCCAAGTTCACCCAGTGAGCCTCTGTATCCACTAATCTCTGCTGATCCTACAGATTTAAGAGGCATTAGAATTTAACATTTTCCATGAATAACCCTTCATGTGGGAACATAGGATTCCTATGTGTGCTGGTATGATATAATCTAACCTTTCTACATATAAGTATACAAATAAGTCATTTTTCTACTGTTGCTCTGGTCTTTTCATACAACCATTTCCACATGGTGATGATGTGGCAAACAGCTCATGTTGACCCTTTGGCTGTGGGAACTGGCCTTACCATTGGTCTGCTACATCTCAGTTCACTGCTTTCTTGCGATCCTTTGAAGCGTGGGTTGAGTCAATCAGTTCTCAGTTAATCTAATCCAAGTATTTTCAAGACAGCTATCACATAGATATTTTATACCAAGTAAACCTGTCTGAACACAGCTGGACTTACCTCTGAGTAAACATATTTAACATTGTGCTGTGTGCTGCACAGGTGCAGAATTATGCTCACCTTTAACTAGGAAGAAAGTCAACTGAAGTCGGCCCAGTGGACACATAAGAGTTAAATGAGGCAACAGAATGTGAAGGCGATAGAATGGGCTATACCATTTCAGGATGCAAATGGGTAATCTCGTTTTTTAAAAAATACTGTGATATTAAAAAAGAAAAACTCCCTGCATATAGAAAACCAGCATAGTAGTTTGCAAGAATTTTTATATTTCCAGTGAGGGTACTTGTTTGTTTGCCTGTTTTACATGAAGGAACAGTTAAAACTGGATTTCCCCCACTTGCAGTCTGCAGTGGTACACTCCATCCTTCCAGCTCATTCCCATCTTATGCTCTTGCAGGCGCAGACCAGGCATCTGGGTAAATATGTGTAAGATCAGGCTGACATTATGAAAAACGTGCATTTTAAAAAACAACTGGTGGCTATCTGCAGGGTGAGAACAATCTATTTGATGTTAACTGAGTGCAAGCAGGAAAGGGGAGATTGGACAGAGGCAGGAAGCTTCAGACCATTTTTAATGAGTGATAATTACTAAGGGGAGAGGGTCACACAGTCAGATGACTCAGAAATCAGTTATCTGGCCAAGTTTCCTTCAAACTATATATACGGAAAACCCAACTTCCTTCCAGCCTGAGAACAAGCAGTAAATAGTTCAAAGTAATAAATTAAAAAAGGGAGGGGAAGTTGTTTGAACAACGTTTTAAAAAATATTCTGAAGCTTGGAATGGTTTACCTGGAGGTTATAAACCCACTGCATGTGATTAAGCTTATAATTTTCAGAAGTAAAACATCCACTCTCATCTTGAGGAAAAGATCTGAAAAAGGCATGAAGGTTAACTCAGCTCGCTAGATTTTTCTGTGACTAGGCTCATGATTTTTTTCCTTTTAAAGAAAAATACATTTGGAATTGGCAAATTGAAACCTCATTTTTAGGTAGTGTTTTACTCTATCAAGGAAAAGTTACAACAACATTAAAGCTTCAAGCAATTGTCCCAAGTGTGCTTCTTTGATATTTGTACCAATTTAATAGTCAGGAGTGCTCTGAAGCATAGAAGGATAGTATTTAGGAACATAAAAACATCAGTAGTATTGTAGAGGAGCAAACCACGCTGCAGTTTATCCATTGTTTCAAAGGATTGCTCCTTATTGCAGAACATCACAGCCTCTGAACAGAAACATCCTTCATTTTAGAACATCACCCCCACACTCAAACATTATGTATGGCACTTAGTTCAGGCATCACAACTTCAAGGAATGCTGTATTTAAACACTTTTCTTTGGCAGCCCTTGTCATACCAGAAAAAGACAGAAAGGCAGAAATTCTGCTTGCTTATTTATACAGTAGGGCCGCACTCATACTGCGGGTTACGTTCTGGACCCCCGCTGTAAAGTAAAAACCACTGTGAAGCAGAACCCATTGAATAGAATGGCGCACGATGCCAGAAAACCGCCGTAAAAGCGGAACAAGCGTCGTATGAGTGGGGCTTTAGTCTAATTGCGTCTAATTCAGACCGCTGTATTAGCGAAGTGCTGTAAAGCGGGGCCCTACTGTATTTTACAGATTTATATCCTGCCTTTTGCATGTGCCCCAAGGTGGCTTACAGAATCACTTGACAATTAAAACAATAAATAATGGGTACAGCAGCAAATTAAGCAACAGTGAACTTGCAAATAAAAAACTTTAAAACAACACTGCAGCCACTGCAGCTTCATCAATTGGCTTCTGGCTTTACAATCAGCATTTAGTTTTGTGGGGCAAGGGACTTATACCTTTCTTGGGATCCTGTGGGGTGCTACTGACCTATTATATGAGGAATTATTAAAAAAAATCCATTTTATATTTATGTTATATACCACCTTTTTTCTTCACTTCTTCACTTAAAGACACTCAAGGTGGCCTACATCAGCAAATCAATAAAAACAGCCATTTACAAGCAAAAAATAAATTGGACGCTGCAGGTAATATATAACAACACCAGTGAGTCTGGGAGAAAAATTAATCCAAATCAAATCCATGGCAGGCCAAAGGCCTGCAGAAACAGAGAGGTCTTCAGCTTGAAGTGAAAACTCATCAGGGAGCAAGGCTGACAAACAGATCTCCTAGGGCAGGCCATACTGCAGCAACAGAAACAGCCCTATTGCACATTCCTGCCAAGCAAACTTCAGATGGCAGCAGCATACACAACAGGTCCTCCCGAGATGATCTCAGACAGCAGCACACAGGCTTATGTAGCAGGAGATCATTCCTTAGGTATTTTAGTCCCAAAGCTTTAGGGCAAGAGTAGCTAATTCCAAATTTGAGGGCCTGATCCAGCCCCCCCAGCACATTTTTCTGCTGTTCCCCACAGGACCCCACTGATTTTGGTGTTGGCAGCAAAAAGAAAAAAAATCAAGTAGGCACAGGGCTGGGGTGGATAGAGCCCAGCATCTTGATGGCGACGCAAACTGACTCCTTCCCAGTCATCAGATCAATCATTTGGTGAGCGCAGAGGAGCAGTAACCCCTTCTCTCTGATCTGCACAGGGGGAGGCTGTAATCTGTACCTGTGTTAAACCATTTTGGCAATACCCATCATTGGCATGTGGCCCCCAGAGGGTTGTCCAAGGGTGAATGCAGCCTTGGGCAAAAAAAAAAAAAAAGGTTAGCCATCCCCTCTTAAGGGCTTCAAAGGCAATAACCAACATTTTGAATTTTGAATTGAGCCTAGAAGAAAAGAAGCTGGTACAAAAGAGGAGTGCCATGCTCTGAATAATTGGCTCAGATCAGAAGTCTCACAGTTGCATTTGAAACCAGCCAAAGTTTCCAGATGCTCTTCGAAAGCATCCCCACATAGAGTGGATTGAAATAGCTTGCTCTTGATATAAGTATGGAATGTGTAACTTTGGCCAGGCCAGCCTTAGAAAGAAATGTCCAGTTCTCCTGAGAAGAGAAAGTCCATTTGTATCATTAACTGAGTATAATATATAATAATGGATGTTGCACAGGGACAAGGAGCATGTGAAGAAACAGAACATGTAGGATTGTAATGGAGATGTGCCAGTGTTGGCAAACCACTGGCGTGCCCCTGCTTTCCCCGCTGGCTCACATACCCTTCTCTTCTGTAGGTCCTAAAGAGTCTAGTCACAAAATGTGTAGCCATTTGCAAATAATTTATCAACATGCATTTCCTAGTAAAAGTGGTTGGTGCAGCCACTGTTCTTAACAGAAGCTTCTTTCATCACCAACTCAGTGACATGGGAGCCAAACGGTAGACCTCTAAAAGCTTTCTAAGCAATCAGACTTCCTCACTGTAGTCAAGGTAGGTTGAATGTTCCTCAGCCACAAATTAATACTGCTTATGGACACATTAACATTTGAATGGTGATTTGGAGATGGAAAGTGCTATTACATACAGTTATTTACTTTCTTTAGAGGAAGAAAAATGCTGGCTGTTAGTAAAAAGAAGAAAAAGAAGAACCCTGTGCTACGGATGGGAGTGTTTTGCCTGCCTTTGATTTTCAAAGGGGCTGGAAAGAATAAGAAGTGTGTTCACTGCATGCTCAGATCAGCAGAGACACATATTCACTGGGCAGAATCTAGATCAGCCCTTTCCCCTCCCCGCTCTTTATGATGCCCTCCTGTAATACACAAGGTGGTGTTTAACTTAATTAACTGATGTTTGCATGGCACTTTTGACATCCTCACATAGCAGCCACTGTTGATTTTCAGTGTATTGTAAATTCATTCACTTAACAAAGTTTTTCTTAATGTCATTAGCTTTTATTATGGTGACATGGACAAATCAGCCAAATTTACAGCCTGCGTGTGCTAAATGCTGCTCTTACAAGCACATGAAAAGTCAGAGATAGTCCCTGCTCTAAACAACTTAGAGATACAGCAAAGGAAGAACTGTTGGCTGCTTTCCATTGCAGATAGGGACTCAGGCACAGATAAGGCTTGGTGCTCCTGCAGTATTTAGAAGGATAGTTACCCTGGGATATACTTGCCATTTGCATATCACACTGTATTTGGGGTGGGGAAACCTTTCTAGTTGTTTTTGGAAGTTGGAAGGTCACCCTCAGGACCCTTCCGGTCTGGATCCCACCTCAGGTGCCACCTGCTAGGATCCCGCCTGTGGTCACCGCCTTGTCATGGTCCCACCTCAGGGTCCTGGTCTTTAAACAGTTCTCTCACCGGCTCTAGCAAAGACCCCTCAAGATCCCACTGCTAGGCAGCACCACCAGACACTCCCTGTGGCGCCTGAGGTGGGATCCTGACAGGAAGGGTCCTGACAGCTGGTGGCAGCTGTGAAGAGATAGTGTAACATCATCAGGTATCCAGAGCAACCCAGGGCTGTAACCTTTATAGGCACAAAGATACAGGGGGGTTGTGGCCTGCAAGTGCACCCAGACACAAAGTAGCAATAAGCCAGGAGGAGACTAAGGCAATATTGTTCTACAGGGAGTGTCTAGTGGTGCTGCCTGGCAGTGGGATCTTGAGAGATCTTTGCCAGAGCCGGTGAGAGAACCGTTTTGAGAGCAGGACCCTGAGGTGGGACCGTGACAAGGCGGTGACCACAGGCGGGATCCTAGCAGGTGGCACGTGAGGTGGGATCCTGACAGGAAGGGTCCTGACAGTCACATGGTCAGTTTTAATTTGTCTGGTGGGCTAAAAACACAAATACATTCTGGACTGAAGGGTCAATTAACACAATAGATGGATGGATGATGGGAGGAAGGGAGGAGCAGGCAGTAGAATGGAATGGAGGCAAAATGACAGCATATGGGCAGAGATGGGAAGATGTCTGTCCAAATATTTTACAGGGGCAGGGTTCTTGCTGTAGTTAGCTTCCTGCTTACCTTTGGTGCAATGGCACTGTCTCTGCTGCTTAAAACTGGGCTCGCTGACTATCTAACAATTTCACACATGACTCTAATAATACATTTGAGCCTTTTGTCATGCTACTTGTTTGGTTGTATGGATATTATAAAGGTGTAAAGAAGGTGGAAGAGAACAATTTTTTGAAAAGTGAAATCTGCAATCTAGCCAGTTCAGGTTTTACATTCAAACTACAAATGTTAGAAATGCAAAGAAATTTTTTTTTAAAAGGTCCATGTCATCTGGGGAAACATCCTCTGCCACATTTACTTCCAGCTACAGCAGCTTCCATGGCTACAATATTGTTGTTGTTGTTGTTATGTGCCTTCAAGTCAATTACGACTTATGGCGACCCTATGAATCAGCGACCTCCAAGAGCATCTGTCATGAACCACCCTGTTCAGATCTTGTAAGTTCAAGTCTGTGGCTTCCTTTATGGAATCAATCCATCTCTTGTTTGGCCTTCCTCTTTTTCTACTCCCTTCTGTTTTTCCCAGCATTATTGTCTTTTCTAGTGAATCATGTCTTCTCATGATGTGTCCAAAGTATGATAACCTCAGTTTCATCATTTTAATTTCTAGTGATAGTTCTGGTTTAATTTGTTCTAACACCCAATTATTTGTCTTTTTCGCAGTCCATGGTATGCACAAAGCTCTCCTCCAACATCACATTTCAAATGAGTTGATTTTTCTCTTATCCGCTTTTTTCACTGTCCAACTTTCACATCCATACATAGAGATCGGGAATACCATGGTCTGAATGATCCTGACTTGAGTGTTCAGTGATACATCTTTGCATTGGAGGACCTTTTTCTAGTTCTCTCACAGCTGCCCTCCCCAGTCCTAGCCTTCTGATCTCTTGACTATTGTCTCCATTTTGGTTAATGACTGTGCCAAGGTATTGATAATCCTTGACAAGTTCAATGTCCTCATTGTCAACTTTAAAGTTACATAAATCCTCTGTTGTCATTATTTTAGTCTTCTTGACATTCAGCTGTAGTCCTGCTTTTGTGCTTTCCTCTTTATTCATTTCAAATCATTACTGGTTTCTGCTAGTAGTATGGTATCGTCTGCATACTTTAAATTATTGATATTTCTCCCTCCAATTTTCACACCTCCTTCATCTTGGTCCAATCCCTCTTTCCGTATGATATGTTCTGCATATAGACTAAACAAATAAGGTGACAACATACACCTGTCTCACACCCTTTTAGATGGAGAACCAATCGGTTTCTCCATATTCTATCCTTACAGTAGCCTCTTGTCCAGAGTATAGGTTCTGCATCAGGACAATCAGATGCTGTGGCACCCCCATTTCTTAGTTTTTCATGATCTACACAGTCAAAGGCTTTACTGTAAACTATAAAGCACAGGGTGATTTGCTTCTGAAATTCCTTGCTCCGTTCCATTATCCAACATTTGCAATACGATCTCTGGTGCCTCTTCCCTTTCTGAATCCAGCTTGGACATCTGGCATTTCTCACTCCATATATGGTAAGAGCCTTTGTTGTAGGAACTTGAGCATTACTTTACTTGCATGGGGTATTAAGGCAATAGTTAGGTAATTACTGCATTCCCTGGGATCCCCTTTCTTTGGAATTGGGATGTATATTGAACGCTTCCAGTCTGTGGGCCATTGTTTAGATTTCCATATTTCTTGACAAATGTTCATCAAAATTTGGCCAGATTCCGTCTCAGTAGCTTGTAGCAACGCTATCGGTATTCCATCTGTTCCTGGTGATTTGTTTCTTCCAAGTATTTTAAGAGCAGCCTGGCATCTCTTTTATAGAGTTCCTCAGTCTATTGCTTCCATGTTCCTTTTATTCCATCGCGGTCAGTCAGTGTGTTTCCCTGTTGATTATTCAACATGCCTACCCTTGGTTTAAATTTCCCTTTCATTTCTCTTATCTTTTGGAATAGGGCTCTTATTCTTCCCTTTTTGTTGTCCTCTTCTATTTCTATACAATAACTATTGTAATAGTTCTCTTTGTCCCTACATACTAGTCAATGTATTGCTGCATTTAGGGTTCTGATCGTGTTTGTATCTTCTTTTGCTTTTGCTTTCCTTCTCTCTTTAACCATTTTAAGAGTTTCTTCAGTCATCCACTGAGGTCTTTCTCTCTTTTTAACAAGAGGTATTGTATTTTTGCATTCTTCCCTGATAATGTCTCTGACTTCACTCCATAGTTCTTCTCTCTCAACTAGGTTTAAAGCCTCAAACCTGTTCCTTATTTGATCTTTATATGCTTCTGGGATGTTATTTAAATTGTATTTTGGCATTATGATTGCTTTGTTGGTCTTCTTTACCTTTACTCTGATTTTCAATACGACCAGTTCATGATCTGTACCGCAGTCTGCTCCTGGTCTTGTTTTTGCAGAAAGTAGGGAACTTCTCCATCTTCTGCTACCAATTATATAATCAATTTGATTCCTATATTGACCATTTGGTGATGTCCATGTGTACAGTCATCTTTTTGGTTGCTCAAAAAATGTGTTTGCAAGAAACAAATTATTGGCTTCACAGAATTCAATTTCTGCTTCATTTCTGTCTCCTAAGCCCCATTTCCCCACAATTCCTAGTTCTTCTCTGTTCCCTACTTTCGCATTCCAGTCCCCCATGATGTTTTGGTGTGTGATCAGTTTCTTCCTGTACTTCTGTGTAAATTTTCTCCAATTCCTCTTCTTCTGCGTTTGCTGTTGGAGCACAGACTTGGATGATGGTTATGTTAATAGGTTTCCTGTTTAATCTCATTGATATCACTAGCTCAGACCTTGCATTGAAGCTCCTAATTGCTTTTGCTACATCACTTCTCACTATTAAAGCAACTGTGTTTCTTCTTAATTTCTCATTTTCTGCATAAAATATTTTGTAGTTGCCTGATTGAAAATGTCCCATTCCCATCCATTTTAATTCACTCACGCCAAGTATTGTAATGTTGATGTGTTCCATTTCTTGCTTGACAATTTCTAATTTTCCCTGGTTCACGCTTCTCACATTCCATGTTCCTATTGTGTGCGTCGTACAACTCTGGACTTTCCTTTTGCATCTGTGCACATCAGCCTCTGGGCTTCCTTTCAGCTTTGACCCAGTTGCGTCATTAGCAGTGGCGTCACTAGTGGGAGTGCGGGGGGGTGCGGACCTCCGGCGCGCGCCCTCCCAGGGGCATGGACGAGGTGGCTGGGCTTGCGTGCGCGCGCCTGGGCGCACGCACTTGAGGCCAGCCACCCTGTCTATGCCCCTGGGAGGGTGCGCGCCGGAGGGGCACCCAGCCACAGAAGGCCTGGGAACCTCCGCACCCCGGTAGGGACGCCCCTGGTCATTAGTCACAGCACTACTCGTACTTGTCCTTTGTTCTTCCCCAGTAGCTTGGTGAGTGCCTTCTAACCTGGGGGCCTCATCTTCCAGCACTATCTCATGTTGCATTTTGGATACTCTGTTCTACAATATAACTACAATATAACATGTACAATGTACCTACAATATAATATAATATAACTACAATATAACATGTGCCAGAAGGAATATGTCCATGTTCATCCCAGCAGATTGTGAAAGAGTTTGGAATTATTCAGTTTGCCACATTTCCTGAATCTCACTGTATCCCCCTAGAACTTGTACTGGTAGCATGGCAGGGAACTGTTCAAACCAGCGGTGTCAAAAACTTGCTGAGGTTTGACAGCTTCTGGCTCCCTGTACTTTTTTGGGGGTTTATGCCCAGTGCAGCAGAACGCTGTCTAGCACAGCCTTTCCCAACTAGTGGGCCACCAGATGTTGTTGGACCACAACTCCCATCAGCCTCAGCCAGCATTGCCAATGGTCAGGAAAGATGGGAATTGTGGTCCAACAACATCTGGTGGCCCACTAGTTGGGAAACGCTGGTCTAGCATGTAGATCACATAACATCCCATTCATTCTACCTCTCATGAGTATGGCAGCATGCACATCCTGCAGGGGAGCATAAGTCTGGCTCTGGATTGTTCTTTGCTGATGGGAAGGGAATTATACCTTGGCGACAAAGCGTCTTGTTTGCCTTTCTGTGCAAACACTCTGCTTGGAGTAGAACCGGTCAGGTGGCTAAATGGAATTAAGCATTATTTAACTTGTATGACCAGGGGTGCATGTGTGTGTGTTCCATCTGGCTGTTCAGAGCACTGGTTAATGCATGGGTTCAGCATCAACCATCACATAGATCTTTGGAGAGCACTTTTTGTTAGGACACAAAGAGGAAGCATGGGAACATAGACTGCCCCTGGGAGCCCAGTCATCTCTATTTAGTTGATTATCTCAATTTGCAACATTCTCTCATCAGCAGGTCTGTCCCTCCTCATAGCCAAATGAACCTACAGCAGTGCAATAACACGTATGTGCTGCCGAAAGCATAATTAACAACCTATAACTCTTACAACAAAGCAAGCAAGCTGGAAAGTCACTCACAAACTATCATCTCTAGGTGAGCCCATTGGGTCCTGGTTTTGCTTAGCAAAGGCAGAGAAAGAGAATGGGAAAGAGATTTAACTGATGATGGAACTACTCCAGACTCTCTTTCCCCTTTCATTATTTAGATAGGGGAGCTTGGCCAGATGAATAACTTAATTTCAGATGGCATGGCGTATCATGTAAAGAGGACAGAAAGTCTATAAATAGAGCCATGGGCATTCTTTGCATAATGCACACATGGAATGCACAACAGCAGACATTTTTTCTGTCTACACACATAAAAGCATCCAAAAGCATCTATGTAGCCACATGCCCAGAGCAGTCCTATAGGAAATGTGATTGTGATCCAAAGCTTACTGAAACCAATGGGAAAGTTTTATCTAGGCTCTGAGAAATATTTACTCAGGCAAGGACAGCAAATCTATGGGCTTCCAGGTGTTGTTGAACTCCAACCCCCATGAACTGCAATGGTCAGGGATGATGGGAGTTGGAATCCAACAACATCTTGCATGCAGAAGGTCCCTCAGGTTCAGTCCCCAGTGGCATCTCCAGGTAGGAGAGGTGCCATCAGAGACTAAACCTGAGAGACCTTCTGGGAGAGACTCCTGCCTGAAACCCTGGAGAGCTGTTGCCAGTCAGTGTAGACAGTACTGGGCTAGATGGACCAATGATCTGATGCAGTACAAGGCAGCTTCCTATATGAGTAGAAAATCCTGGTGGAGAATTGAAATGTTTATTTGAAATGCTTTTTTCAAAGATCTTTGCAAATGACAGGAAATGATGGCTTCATCTCTCCACACACACTTTTTTGTCTGTGAAAACAGTAGAGAAGCCAACAGAAACAGTGAAAAATTAGAATTATTTCTCAGTACATTTTGTGGAAAATCCCAGGCTCTGATACTATCCATGTAATCTGTCTATCATTAACATGGTAAACTAGAATAAATTCTTAGGAGCTGAGGCCTACAAAGTAAGTAAATTTACCCCAACAAATTAAAATGAATCAAAAGTTTGTATTTTTATTTTATAAGAGGGGGTTGCAATATTGGCAAAGATTTGTTTTCTTTGAAAGGAGTGGGGCCACAATGTGGTTTGCGGAGGAAAGGGAGGGGACAAGGGCCCACTGATATCCTGTGTCCGAGGGTCCCCAGAAACCTGGACCCGGCTCTGACTCCAGCTTTCCCCTTTGCATGGAATTTATATGAGAATCCTGGCCTATATGCCAACTTCTCATCATTCACATCTGTATGCAGCTGGGTTTTTTTTTTTTTAACTTACACATCATCACAGAGACGGCATGTGAACTGGGGAATGGTGGTCTATGGCAAGAGGAGCCAATGTAGTGCCCTTCAGTTGCTGTGGGCTACAGTTGCCATAGCCCTAGTCAGCATGGCCAAGTGGGTTGTATTCCAACAATATCTGGAGGTCATCACACTGGCTTAACTTGCTCTGTGGTAAGAGCTGCAACCACTTTTGTGATCAGAGCAGCTGGAGAAAATATAGCAGTTATGATCCTTGGAGAAATCTGCTGCTGTCTGTCAATGATTAACAGCAATAACATGTCCCACTGTGTAAACAGGTCATAATAGGATATTCAAACAACATCCAGGAATTGTTGATAGAAGCAGGGCATCATTTCCTCACACTAAACAAACATTCAAGGATGTAGTTGGAGATAGATGGACATAAGGGATAAATAAATGAAGAGAAGTTTCTCTCAGGTCCCTGACCATTCATGATCAGAACTAACATTATGACAGGTTAGAGAAATCCTCTTATCGAAATGTTTCTTATGTGAGGTGTCTTAGTGAAAAGTTAATGACCTGAGCCTTCTTTAGATACAGATAACTTGAGTATAGATCAAAAGGTCCATGACTGGCAGTCACAAGCAAACTGATAGTGAAACACAACTCCATTGTCAGGAAATGTTTAATAGAGCTTGTGATACTATTATCGACAACTTCAGGAAACAATTAACAGACAAGCAGATGTCTCTGGGTCTGTGGTCATCAGCCTTTTCAACCCTGGCATCATCCCCTTTAAAATTGTTTTACTATATCTGTCTAGGATGGCCACTTACACCTCACCCCCAAAAAGGAAATGCATCACCAAAAAAGGACAAAAGAGGACAATGATTTTCATAAAAATGTGCATATGCTTATATGTATAGCTTCAAAATTATAAACAATTGCTGTCATTTAAATAGAAACGCACTAGGTTTCACCATAGTGGGGAAGATGTTGACCAGGTGATCTCTGTGCCTGCTCAGTCTACTATCCAGGCATTGATGGGCAACTTCAAGCCCCTCCCTCCGCTCTTATGGTTTTTTTAACTTTAAACTGAATTTGGACCAGGCAGGCCTTCAAGTAAACTTCGAATAGAGGACTGACAGCTCTTCAGATAGAGGACTTTCACCTGTAAAGTAGGACACACAGCCCCCCTGTGTAGCAAGGACTGGCTACTGATCCTCCATGCCTCACTCCCTGACTTGGTGGCCTGTGGTGTTCCAAATTAACATCAACTGGAAATGCCAATGGATTCTGTCAAGCCATTGTTTGTAATGGCTGTGATGTTTTGGATCTACATCTTTTTAAGATGGCTGTTTTATTACTGCTTAGTGTTCAACTGTAAATTATTATTCTGTTGTGAGCTTTTAGTTTTGTTGTGAGCTGATGTGTTGGCTGTGTGAATGGTGAAGAAGGTGGCATCTAAATATGTAAATAAATAAGCAAGCAAAGTAGAAATGAAGGAAGGAGCTGGGACACTGGGGGTGGTGTCAAGAAGTAAGAACTAAGGGAAGGGAGGAATCTGGAAAATTACAGGCTGGTTAGCTTAATGTTTGTTCTGGTGGGAAGCATTGCTAAAGATAGACAGTTGTATTCAATGTAGTGCTTAGGTGAACGTTCCATCAGTGCAAGGATTTCTCTTTGTACAACATAATGTTATCCCCCTCCCCTCCCCTCCCCTGCCCTCTAAATTTGTTCTGGATTTTCTCCCAACCTTCCAAAGCAGATTTGGGGATGGTGCAGGGCATGTGTGATGAAGGATAGGAGGAAAAGGCATGCAAGTGGAGTTCATTCTGCTTGTGCAGTTATTTAGTTGAGTACCCCCCAGAATTACCAAGCATATAGAAGAACAAATCTTGCTGAAGTAGAACCAGTGTGGCTTCTGCAATGGTAAGTCCTGCCATACTATCCTTTTAGAGTCCTTTATGAGGGTTAATGAGCATATACCGTAAATCAAAATGAACCAGTCAGTGATCCAGTGTACTTAATTTATCAAAAGGTTTTGAAAGTCTCACCCAAAACTCCTGAGTAAGCGTAGCAGTCATGGAACAAGAGGAGAGGTAGACTTATGGATCAGGAATTGGCTAGGAAACAAGAAGCAGAGAATAGGAATAAATGGGCAATTCTCCCAATGGAGGAATGTAGAAAATGGGAGTCCCCCAAGTATTAGTATTGGGACTTGGGCTTTTTAACTTGTTCATTAATGATGTGGAGATAGGTGCGAGCAGTAAGGTACTCTGTGTCCAATCAGAGGGGGTCTTCAGAGAGAGGGACCCACAGGCTTCCCCATGGTTCTGATCTTCTTTTCTGACCAGGGCAGACCCCAGAGACATGGTTTCCTCCCTAAAAGGGACACTGAAGGCCGCTCAGTCAACAGATCTTCAGAGAAACCTTAGTGATTGCTTCAACTCAATTGCATCAGTTGTGAAGGTTAGAGCATAAGTGGCATAGCTCTTCCTCCGGAGCCAACTAAGCACATGTTGAGGCTCACAATTGAGCCTACCACATGGTGATGAGGGCAGCAAAGAGATCCTACTTTGCAGCCTCCATTGCAACCTCAAGGAGCCTTCCAGCTGAGTTGTTCCATGTGGTCCAGAGGTTGGTCACTCCAGATTCGGTGGGGGGGCAGACCTCTGGAGCACATGGTGTTCAGCTATAACGGCAAAACACTTTGAAGACAAAGTTGCTGAGCTCTGCAGTGATTTAGATGCTGCTATTGTGGCAGTTCCAGCCGAGGTATCCAATGCAACCTCGAACTCAGTGTTGTGGAATCAGTTCCAGTTAATGCAGCCTGGTGATGTGGACAATATGCTTGCAGTGGTGTGCCTGACCACCTGCTCATTAGATCCTTGTCCAGCCTGGCTTATTAAAGCTAGCCGGACTGGGATGACTGAATGGGACACAGATATAGTAAACACATCTTTATGTGATGCTCGCTGCTTTTATACAGGCAGTAGTGCGTCCACTTTTTTAAAAGCCCACACTGGACCCAATGGAGTGTAACAACTATAGACCAGTTGCTAACACCCCTTTCTTGGCCAAGGTGGTGGAGAAGGTGGTTGTAGAGCAATTGCAGGTATTCCTGTATGAGATTGGTTATCTAGATCCATCACAATCTGGATTCAGATCTGGTTTCAGAACAGAATCAGCCTTGGTTGCCCTGATCATGAGAGACAGGGGGAGCGCGACCCTGTTACTTCTTCTCGACCTCTCAGCAGCATTTGATACCATTGACTATGGTATCCTCCTGGACCGACTCAGTGTGATGGGATTGGAGGCACTGTATTATGGTGGTTCCTCTATTACCTTCAGGGTCGCATCCAGAGAGTAATACTGGGTGACTGTTCCTTGGCTCCTTGGCACTTTGCTATGGGGTTCCATAGGGTACTACTGTCTCCCCAGTGCTATTCAACATCTATATGAAGCTGTTGGGAGTGGCCATTAGGAGTTTTGGAGCAAGTATGCTGATGACATGCAGCTCTATTTCTCCATAACATCTGAATCAGGAGAGGGTGTGAAAGCCTTGGATCAGTGTTTGAATGCTGTAGTGGACTGGATGAGGGCCAATAAACTGTGCTTGAATCCTCAGAAAATGGAGGCTCTTTGGATAGGTGGTTCGCATGTCTGGAAGATAGGCAGGTTACCTGTTCTAGTTGGGGTCGCACTTCCTCTGAAGGACCAGGCCCATAGCCTAGGAGTACTCCCGGATTCATCTTTGTCATTAGAAGCCAAAGTATCCTCTGTGGCTAGGAGCGCCTTTTACCAGCTTTGTCTGGTTTGTCAGCTACAGCCATTCCTGGACAGGGATAGCCTGATGTCTGTAGTCCACGTGTTGGTAACCTTGAGGCTGGATTACTGCAGTGTGCTCTATGTGGGGCTGCCCTTGACCCTGGTTTGGAATCTCCAGCTGGTGCAAAATATGGCAACCAGACTGTTGATGGAAGCTCATGGTCGACAATATATGACACCACTTTTAAAACATCTGCACTAGCTACCCATCCACTACCGAGCCAGGTTTAAGGTCCTTGTATTAATTTACAAAGCCCTGAACAACTTAGGTGCAGGGTATCTTAGGGACTGCCAGAACCCTCATATCCCAGCTTGATCACTGAGATCATCTGTAGGAGCAGCCTTGCTTGTCCCCCGAGTTGATGAGGCTCATTTAACATCGACATGAAATTGATCCTTCAGTGTCATCAACACAGCTCTATGGAATGCTCTGCCAACAGAGATTTGACAGGAGCCTTCTGTTTTAACTTTTAAGTGCCTGCAGAAAACCTTTCTGTTCTGTCAGGCTTCTGCAGGCAATTCAGAAGATGCTTTTTTCGCAACAGTTGACCTTTGGTTTTTTTTGTATTTTTAATGTTTTTATTCTATGGTGGTGGTTGTTTTATCGTGTTGTAAACCGCTTTGATGTTTTTAACAAAATATCAGTATACAAATATTTTTATACATAAATAAAATAAATAAACTGCAAGAGGTCCAAAGCTGGCAGTTAGAAAGGGTCATCCTGCTGATTTCAAAAGGTATTCCTAGCCAAATGTTCCAAGGTGCCAAAATAAATACTTACCTGTCAGTCATCTGTCTATTCTTCAGCCCTTATGGAGTCAGGCAGGCTTCCCCAAATTATATCTTCTCTCTATGATTTTCCTGTTCTCCCCTGCATCCATCTGTTTTTTAAAAAGTGTTTAAAACCACTCCAGTCGTGAGTCATGATCCTCTACCAGCTGAATACCAATGCTTCAATCTGGCTACAAAGACTCAAAAACTGGACGCGAGATGAGAGATCAGTGATCAGGATCTTCTACATTATTGTTCTTGTTGCTGTCGTTTCAAAGCTGCTGTGTGGAGCTACTTGTTTGTTTGGGATCGTGGCCCCTGTAGAAGGGGAAGGATTTTCAACTCTTTCCTCCTGCACCATTTTCCCAATGTAAACTACCTTCCTATAAGGCTATTAGCATGGTAGGGACTATGTATGTCTTTCTTCTCCTCGAAGAACGAATCACATCTTCAGGAATTGTGGAAACAGCATAAGGGGGAAAAGGTTAAACACACTGCTCCTACTGTGCCACTTCTCTCACCAAATTTCTGGTTCTCTGCAGCTGCTTTTAAGTTAAAAAACAGAAAGGGAGATTCTAATCACAGCACACATGTGGAGTCTGAAGCTGCCTTGTGCTGAATCTTTGGTCCATCTATCCTAATTACGGATTGTAGTCAACTAAGTCTACTCAGAGTAAATCCATTAATCAAGCCCATTACTTCAATGGGTCTACTCTGAGTAGGGCTTAGTTGAACACCACCCATTCTAGTCTGACTGGCAGTGGTTCTTCAGGTTGGGGCCTTTCCCCCTTGATTCTTTTTACCAGAGAAGACTGAACCTTCTTTACATGCTCTTTTACTGGTCTGTGGCCCTTCCCCTGAGCTATGGCACTATACGTGGGATTGATCTTGAAGACTATTTGGAAACTCCAGCTGGTGCAGAACAGGGGTGATCTGACATCAATTCAGGGGGAATTCACTCAAATCCCCATTGTCCCTTGAAGCATTTTAAAATATCAAGGCAAGAGAGCCCTAGGCATAAATAACATGTTAAGTGATCCTGAGAAGGGCTGGCCCGACCATTAGGTAGGGTGAGGTGGCAGACTCTAAGACAAAGGGAATGATGGCAAGATGTTGGAGGAGAGAGCTCTGTGTGCCACACATGGCCTGCCTTGCACCTTCTAAGGTAGCCTGCTGACCTCATGTTTCCAGAGTTGACATAAGATTCAACTCCCAGTCCAGCCAGGTTCTGTACATAGAATGAGGGAGCGTACCATTTCGTCCTTTGCCTGAAGACAGAAAAATATCTTGGGCTGGTCCTGATCCTGTGCTTAAGAACACAAGAAGTTTCTTGATGGACCAGATTGAGGCCTAGATTTCTGTGCAAGAATCCCAGCAACCAGAAGGCACCATATGTAGGGATGCCAGGCCTCCGGTTTTCTGCCGGAGTTTCAGGGAAAAGGGGGCCATCTCCGGCCTCCAGCCATAATTCCTTTGAAGAGGCTAATCTCCGGCTTTTGAGCATGCCGCTCAGCCACGCATGCGTGATTGACATACGCATGCGTGAAGGCTGTGGCTGGCCGCCTTCCCGCCCTTTGTAATTGAGGGAGGGACTGGAGAGAGAGAGGAGGAGGAGGAGGAGGAGGAGTTGAGTCGCCGCCGCGCCCCACCACCCTGTGCAGCAGAGCCTAGCTGCTCCTGCCGGCCACAGAAGTACAGGTGAGGGGGTGGTGAGTGGAGGCTGTAGCCGCGTGGCGCCGATGGGGCTGAGGAGTCTGTGCGTGCGGTCGTTCCGAATCCAGTTGGGGGAAGAAGGCCGCTGGTGGAAGGAGCCGGTTTGAGGCTGGGTCGTTTGTAGGCCGTCGCGCAGAGGGGGAGAGAGAGGGGGAGAGAGAGAGAGAGAGAGAGAGAGAGATTTGTCTTGAGTCTGCTGTATTTAGTGAAGCTTGAGTCTGCTGTATAGTGAAGCGGCCGGCCGTCCTTTCTGGAGCAGGGGAACCGGCTGAGGCTGGCAGGCCGCTCACTAAATACAGCAGACTCAAGCTTCACTAAATACAGCAGACTCAAGACAAATCTCTCCCTCTCTCTCTCTCCCTCTGCGTGACGGCCTACAAACGACCCGGCCTCAAACCGGTCCTTCTTTCCCCAACCGGATTCGGAACGACCGCACGCACAGACTCCTCAGCCCCATCACGGCCGCTCCTGCCCATCGGCGCCACGCTGCTCCTTTCTGGAGGTAAAAAACCAGAATGCTGAAAAGATATTTATTGTTCTGTACAAAGGTACTATTAAAAATATATTGGAAAAGTATTTACAGATAAGCCTGGCCACAGTAGGAGATGACAGTTTTTTTCATGCCCCTCGAAATCTCTTAATTCCTGTCATTTTTTCTCCCCTCCTACAAAATCTCATTCTTGCAGGGGAAAAGACTTCATGGTGTAACTTGCTTAGCAAGTTCAGTTAATATCCATGGCACTAAGAGAGTATTTGGATTAAAGGACTACAGCATACAGACGTTAGCAGAATTTTCCCACAGACTTAGGCTTTTAAATACCCCTTCCATCTCAGTATCTGTCCAAATTGATTAGGCTGTGGATTGAATCGTGGTATAGAATGAATGAATGTTTTTTTGTAGTCTGTGGATCTTAATGCAAGATTCGGAGCTTACACTTCTGGATCTAATGATCTTCTGAAATGCAGATTACAAGTGAGAACACCCACCTGCCTTCTAAACAGCTAAAGGGATTATTGGAGACACCAGTATGGGGAGCAGTAACATGGGTGCAGTGTGCAGTCCTGGTGTTGTAACTCTGCTGCGTTATTTGTTTGTAGTAACTTAATGCTACTGTAAAATTGGCACATTGATGCCTTTTGTGTAGGCATCTGCCACTCAACAATAGCAATGAGCAACCTATTAATATAGTTGTCCCCTCCCAAGGCTGGAACTGATCTGGAATGTAGTGGGGGCACTTTCTAAGGTGGAGGCCTCCTGGACTATAGTGCTTTCATGGGAGTCTCTTATGGGCTAGCAGATTAAAGCATGTATGTAGCAGCAGACATGGTTTGAATTGTGCCTTTTATTTGGGATAGTTGGTGCCATAAAACAGCTCTCTCATCCCTACAAACGTTACTTTTAGATAGTGCAGGCAAGAAGGCGTTGTTATGTGCCTTCAAGTCGATTACGACTTACGGCGACCCTATGAATCAGCGACCTCCAAGAGCATCTGTCATGAACCACCCTGTTCAGATCTTGTAAGTTCAGGTCTGTGGCTTCCTTTATGGAATCAATCCGTCTCTTGTTTGGTCTTCCTCTTTTTCTACTCCCTTCTGTTTTTCCCAGCATTGTTGTCTTTTCTAGTGAATCACGTCTTCTCATGATGTGCCCAAAGTATGATAACCTCAGTTTCATCATTTTAGCTTCTAGTGATGGTTCTGGTTTAATTTGTTTAACATGGCTGCAACCATATCTACTCAGAAGTAAGTCCTATTGAGTTCTATGGGGCTTAGTTCCTTAATAAGCATGTTTACAGTTGCTGCCTTCAGGGGCATCCATCTGTGCTCCCATCTAACATCTCTGCAACACTAAACTCCTTTCTTCCAATAATGGCCTGGCCTGAGGGCACGTAAACCCTTCTTGCCAGAAGCAAGTAAGCTAGATTAAATGTTCCCTAAAGGTGTTGAACTGTGACCTGGCAGACCAGGGTTTGAATCTCCACACAGCCATGAAGCTCACTGGGTGACCTTGGGCCAGTCACTGCCTCTCAGACTCAGAGGAAGGCAATAGTAAACCACCTCTATCTGAATACTGCTTACCATGAAGACCCTATTTGGGATCAACTTGAAGGCAGTCCATTTCCATTTTGCATCACCCTAAGCTTGTGAGAAAGAATGACCTTGTCACTTCAGATGGACCTAGGAACACCCTATTTTAGGTAAGATTTCTATTTTAATCTCCAATCAGATAATTTTTTTTTGAATGGTATGCTCCAAGCAACTGTGGTTGATACAATGTATCATGTTTAATGATGTAACTAGGGCCTGCCCCGTGACGTCACTAGGGCCCGCCCCATGATGTCACTAGGGCCCGCCCCATGACGTCACTAGGGCCCGCCCCGTGATGTCACTAGGGCCCGCCCCGTGACATCACTAGGGCCCGCCCCGTGACATCACTAGGGCCCGCCCCATGACGTCACTAGGGCCCGCCCCCATTTTCTCAGGTTTTTGGATGGTTCCGACCTGGCAACCCTAACCATATGGTCTACTAGAAACGGATCTACCAGTGAACGTCAGTTATCTTCTGCTTGCCCCTGGTGTGGAATATAATGATTTAAGTTTTGAAAAAGTCATTACTGGGATGGAATATATTATACCAATGATCCTACAGCTAAATTTTTGTAATATTATCTTCCTGAAGGATTTGTGTGCTTTCAGCATCTGGAATTGAGACATGTAGTACACTCAAAACGATACTCTTAGTGGTTAAGGGCTTTAGAGACTCAAATCATTTTGATCTCCTTTGATCCAGGTGATTTAGATCTCTAAAGCCCTTCACCACCAAGTGTATCCTCTTGAGTGCACTACATGTGTCAATTCCAGATGGCACATGTCAAGTCCAAATATTTTTTTAAAAAACCCACCACAGACAAGGCAGCTGCCCCAGGATTAGGGGACTCACTTTTCTGGGAAACTGGCAATTTCAAGCTTAGGTTTTGTGATAGTGGCAATTTAAGCCAGTGGACAAGTGAGATATAGAACTTCTTAGTTATAGGTTTTTATGTGCTGTCCACTGGATATTCTGTATACTTGTTTTTAAACTGTTATTGTTACCTACTCTGCACCATTGGGATAAAGTAGGCAATTTGTGCTTTGGAGGTTTGGAACTGAATGGGTTGAAGCCAAGCTTGTGCCCTAATGTGGACAAAATATTTTCCATAGGGAAATTGAGCTGTCATATGCAAAAAGGTTTTTCATTAATATGTAAAGAAATCTTCTCCATATGGTATTGCTAGCTGAGCCTCTGGTCACATCTTTGAAGACTCAGTGCAGTTCAACTTATCCCATAATCACGAGGTACTAAAGTTATTTATTCTTCTAACGTTCTGATCAAGAAAGATTAGGGAGCTTGCATTATTAGCTGCAGTCACAACACTAGGTGGCAACAGACCATGACCACTTCTTGTATAAGTGGGTGCCATTTTAAACTTCCCTCTGGTGGCTTTAACCATCACAAATGGTTCAGAATTACTTGTGCTCAGTAGCCATCAGTTGGTGGGACAGAGCTTCAGAGCCACCTGATACCGGTATCTCTGCAGCTTACCTGGACAGGGGTGGAGTCGGGTAGAACGGCAGATGCACCAATTGCTCTGCCAATGCATCTTTGCAGCCCCAATCTCACTGCCACCCCACCTCACCCCCATCTTGGTCAGCTTCAGTGCTGTCGGAAAGGCAACACCATCCCACTACACTGGCTGCTACTACTTGCGCCTGCCCATGCCTTAGATAAGCACTGAGGCCCTCCTTGCTGAACCCCTTTTAGCTGGTAGTCACCAGAGACAGGGTGTTCTCTGCAGTGGCTTCTACTGTGTGGACCTTCCTCCCAAGGAGTGTATTACTGGATCCTTCGGTCTTGGTCCTCAAAAAGCATTTGAAGATCTGTGTTCCAAGTAGCTTTTAACTGATGCAACTTTATTGGACATATTACTAATTCATTTTCTTTTGCTTTGGATTGTTATAATTATTTATGCTAGTTTTTTTATATTTTAAAATGTTGTTTATTTTAAAAGTTTGTATTGTAAAAGTTTTAATAATGTTAAATGGTTTCAGTTTTGTGGTGTATGCCACTTTGAGAGGACTTTATCCAGAAAAGTGGCCTAAAAATGCTAAAAATCAATACATAAATGAGCTGAGCGTCATCACTTGGTGTGTGGGCAGAGAGTTACACCCCTGATCCCCAGATTTCTGAGCATTTGCAGGAACAATGGTCATCTGTTTCCATCTTCAAATAAAGATGCCTGTTACAATATTTAACATTTGAGAAATAATGTTGGTGATGACTGAGTGCTCAGCATGTATTTTAATTACAAGGAGAACATCAATTATTCTTGCTGTTGCACTCCTCCTATGGCATAGATAGTCTGTCATTTTGTTTGCCTGAACATGTTTGCATATTTATAAATGTAATAAATGTAATAATTCTACAAACATCCAGTGGGACAGGGCTGAAAATTTTATTAGAGCCAAGATGAGGCTTCTTCTGATTTTTGCCTGGGCGTAACTAACAACACCAAATAAACAGAATGGGAAGTGAAACTAAGCAACTGCTTTGCCCTGTAGGGTCTATGCCAAAATTAGTAAACTGTATACTTAGAGAACATCCCCATGTTCTCAAGTGCCAACAGATATCCCTCATAATAGAAAAATCAAGTTTGAATTTTGGATTGGATTGCCTTTTCCTTTCGAGCTAGGATTATTTACACTGGTTATAGGCTGGCTGTTTGCTTGGCATGCCTTATAGCAGTAGCCCTTTACATCAAAGTAACAATCTTCCTCGTGCATGAGAAGCATAAAGACAAGTCAAGTTGCAGTGACCACACCTGTACGTTACCTCACCTTGAGTAAAGAAACCTCTTTTTCCAGGTCTCCGTACTGTTGAGGACAAAGTAAATGTCAACAAGAGAAATGGCATCTTCTGTAGAAGACTGACAAGCTAAGAGAATCAGTGGATTACATATTCAAATATTTGCCCTCCTGATCTAGGCATGGTTGCCAGTCTATTAATTTACTTTCCTCTCTGCCTACCCTCTGGATGCTTCATGGCTGCTGATCTTCTGGATTCATCATGATTGGCAATCATTGTGATCTCAGATTCCAGGCCAGGCTGCCTGTTCCCTTAACTTTCCCTTATGACTCTGATGTCAGCTCCTAGACAGACAACATGGCACAAACCTCCGGAGCCTCCTCCTGTTTGGTCACATTGACACAGTGAAGGTATCCTCCCAGTGATGCCATAGCAAAGATGCCTCCGAGCCTGATTTCACAGCTGCTGTGGACAATTCTTCAAGTGCTGGTAAAAACATCAAAGTCCCTCATAAAGACAACAAATTCCACTGCTGTGTCTTCTTAACAAAAGGGTAAACTTCAGCATTTGATGACAGTTGGCTGGCTAAGCAGGACACGTACACAGCCATGGCTGTTAAGTTCCTAACATTGTGTGCAAAAGGAAACAATGCATGTCTGCTAAGCTTGCTCAGAATTTCCAGAAATCAGTCTCTGTGAACAAGCAAACCATCTGACAGCCGCTGGAATGAGAGGAGAGAAGCCAGGGCATGTCATGTATGGCCTGATAGTGACCAACTTTAGCTGAGCTGGTTCAGAACCTCCCCACAACTTTTCTAGCCACCATCATTCATCTACACTCATATTTCTGCACACAGTGTGTGTGTGTGTGAATGTGTGGGCATTCTGGAAATGCCCAGATGAACAATCTATCCATCCAGATGTAAAAGCACACATATTGGCCATACTTCCAAGGCACTTGCTTCCACAGGCTAATATCCCAAATGTATAGTTCCACCAATTAAAAAAATGAATTAAACCCCAATAAAACAGTTCTTCCATTGGAGCAAGATCTGCTGTGGCGCAAAGTGGTAAGTGGCGGTAACGCAGACAAAGCTCTGCTCACGGCCAGAGTTCGATTCCAACGGAAGGAAGAAGTCGAATCTACGGTAAAAGCGGTTGAGATCCACTCAGCCTTCCATCCATCTGTGGTCGGTAAAATGAGTACTGGCATATGCTGGGGGGTAAAGAAAGGCCGGGGAAGGAACTGGCAATCCCACCCCATATATACAGTCTGCCTAGTAATTGTCGCAAGACATCACCCTAAGAGTCGGAAACGACTCGCACTATAAGTGCGGGGACACCTATACCTTTACCTCCCATTGGAGCTGGCCTTAGTTATAAAATTCAATAACCAAAGACTGCTCTAGTTTGGTTGAATCCCCCTGAATCTAGCTACTGTGACTCCAAATCCTACACCCCCTGCCCATGAGAGGTACACTAGGTATGATGATCCAGTAAAAATTAAGTGCCTTAACTTCACAATCCTGAACATAAATGCTCATGAAGAAATCTCATTTAGTTCAATGGGATTTATTCACTATTGCAAAGATGGGGAACCTGTGGCCTTCCAGATGTTGTTGGACTCCAACTCCCATTAGCCCCAGCCAGCCTAGCCAATAGCCAGGGATAATGGGAGTTGTAGTCCAGCAACATCTGAGGGCCATGGGTTAGCCATCTCTGCTGTGGGGTGTTTAGGATTGCAGCAGTAGTCCCATGGATTCACTGGTTCTTACATTTGTAAGGTGATCCAGTGTTCTTTCACTGCAATGAAATCACAGTGTCCTTCTAAGTATCCCACGCAGGCTTTTGAAGATTTTCTCTTTTTTCATCCATTCCCTGACTAGAAATTATTTATTAAATGTTAATTATTGCTCATCAGTAAATATTCTCTGAGCAGCGTACACAAGTAAAAACAGACCTCAATGTTAAAAATACAAATAATTAAAAACAACTGAAACATAAAAACACAGCAGAAGTGGAGATCGAATAAAACAATTTGCGGCTTAGATTAAAAACCACACTAAAACAGTGAATGCTCACAGTTTACTTAAAAGATCTGGCTGAATAAAAAGGTCTTCCTCCTTGGCTTCTTGACTCCTTCTCCTGCCAGCCATCAGCAACAACACAGCTGATCTCAAAGAATGTGCTACACAAAAGCCTGTTTGGACTAGCCAAGTGCTCCTCTCAAAATTTTGTTAGAACAACAACTGGGGATGGCCATAGCTCAGTGGTGGAGCATCTGCCTTGCATGCAAAAGGTCCAAGGTTCATTCCCCAGCGTCTCCAGGAAGGGCTAGGAGAAAACCCTGCCTGAAATCCCAGACCACTGCTGCCAGTCCCTGTAGACCATTCTGACCAAAATGGACCCCGTTTGAGTCTCTGACTCAACATAAAGCAATTTCCCGTGTTCCTGTGAGCTAGGCCATGCTTGGCAATGACTACCACTGCTTACTCCAATTCAAGATAAAACTCAGATATTTTGGACACTTAACCTAAGCATTCCCAGGTGTTGCTTCAGCCAGTTTTCTTCCCCTCCCCCTTTCCTTCTCTTTCTGTCCTCAGCTTGTGCGAATCGATCTCTTTATATTAGCTAGCTCTCATGTGTTCCTTTAGCTGCCTTTTCCTGCTGGTTCAATATTATGCTGGTTTCCCTTAACTTTTTCTCAAGGGACGTAATTCTCTAAACACCTTTTAGGATTTGTTATGATCTCTCTCCAGCTCTTCTGTTTGAACAACAACAGTGCTCAAAAGTGGGGGCCCCTGACTGTGGCCTTCCTTGGGAATGAAACAATCTAGCCACACATGTGACTTCCCTGTGAGCAGTGCCGGTTTTAGGCATAAGCTAAACAAGCTACAGCTTAGGGCCTCACAATCCGCAGGGGCCTCAAAAAATTTCAGAATTTTTGGGGGGGGCTTTTAAAATTTTATGTGTACTGAATATATATATATATATATATATATGGTGTAATTTTTTAACAAAGGGCCTCCAAGCTTTATATAGATTAGGGCCCCACCAAGTCTAAATCCGGCACTGCCTGTGAGCCCAGCCCAATGGGGCTTTTGCGAGTGCATCACATGGTGGACTCTTCAACATATCATCCAATCCCATCTCTGCAGGCTGGCTGCCTCACTAGAATGTCCTATTTTCTATGAGTGCTTATGGTTATTTCTTCTCACATATATCATATTGTTCATTAGGGTTGCCAGGTTCAGGGCCTGAGACTGATCCTGTATCTTTAGGAGAAGAGAAAGTCAGGCAAGTGCAGGTGTTCTTGCAACCTTGTAATGGGAAAAACCACAAGGTGGGATTCTCCCTTTCCCCTGCACAACTTTTAAAGATACAGAAGACCTCATTTAAAGTTGAATCTATCAAATTCGTACTTTCTGAAACAACATGAGAACTGAAGCACAGCCATCATTTGAAATTTGCACTTATCCGAATTTTGCAATGCAGTTCTCCAGCCAACCAGTTTACAAAAATGCATCTATTAGGGGAAATTGTGCATAAAAATGAATATGTTAGTGAAACTAACATACAAAATGCATTATACTTGGAGAAACTGCTTGTAAAATGTGTACATTAGTCAAAACTGCATACAAAATGTGTTTATTAGGAGAAATTCACACTACAACACTGAAGAATTTTCTTGAGAATTTTTATTTTTAAAAATTGCAAATTTTGCAGAAATGTGAAGAACTGAATTTCAGATTAGAAAATTGTGAGACTGAGAGAACCAAAACTGATAGCTATTTCCATCTTTCCATCGTAAGATGGATGAGATATATAAACAAGCAGGATGATCCGTCACCACTGCAATCTCCTCCACTAGCTGTTGTTCTACGAGATGAAATTGAGTTCCTCCCTCTGATAGCAGGCAACAGAGGGACCAAATATAATTCCTTCTATTCCCAGTTTTCAGAGGTGAGTGCTGTTGCTTATGTAGCCAAAATGAAACCATCCACACATGAGGGAGGTATCAGCAGGCTCAGAGAAACCTCAAGGTTTGCAGAATTTAAAAAAAAATTATGGGGAAATCCTTAAGAGAGGAGCCCTCCACAGAAGGCCCAATGACAATGGAGCATGCTCAGCGACATTGGTGGCTGGTGCCCATTGGGACTGGTAGGGCAGAAGGCAGAGGAGGTCAACAGTAGGCAGAGCCAACTCATTCTAGTTTTGTCCCCATCCTCCTCCCTACTGAGGACTACAAGGGAACCCTGAGACTTAAGGAGAAGAAAGATAACAGCCAGGGCTACCCCCTGGACCGGTATGTAAGTAAGAAGGTAGGCAAGTGGGGACTGCCTGAGGGCAGAATAGGATTGGTGGGGCAGTGCCCCATTCACCCCAAGGGACCAGCCTCCACTGCTCAGTGACCATGGAATGCTAACTGGCTGTTGGGATAAAACCATGGATAATCAGGAGGGAGGGGGTTGAATGGAGTATCCAGAACAGAAGCACTCCACATAGCAACATTTTGTTGAGAGTTTCACTTGTACCTTTTTAAGAGGGAGTGTATTTTAGGGTTATTTCTTCTTTTAGATTAAAAACAACATCATAGGTGTAAAACTGGAGGTTGGGAGTAATTACTGGAACTATGTACATTTTGAGAGAGCCGAATTCTAGGAGAATACGGAGGTAAGAGATGTGCTAGTGGAATGGAATTAATTATTGTTATTTTGCCAACCTTATAATGATAGATATAATGTTCAATTGATGAACTTGGTTGTAAGCTTTTCTCATCCTACAGGATAGGATGGGGTATGAATATAATAAATACAAATCCATGTGGCTGCTGGGGGACTTTTGATGTGGGAGGCCCTGTAAAATGTAGGGTAGATTCCCAGGCTAACTAAGAGAATAGTGAACAAGAAAACAGGCCTAGCTCAGCCACTCATTTCTGAGCTGCTGAAAGTGGGTTGAGTTGAATGATTTATTTATTATTTATTTATTTATTGTACTTATATGCCGCCCCATAGCCGGAGCTCTCTGGGCGGTTTACAGTAACTAAAAACATTAAAACAAATACAATTTAAAACACATCTTTTTAAAAACAATTTAAAACACAATTTAAAATTTTAAAACAATATAAAACTATTTTTAAAAATATTTTACAACATTGTTCCAGTTTAAATATATTTATTTTGCTTGAAATATTTAATATCCCACTCTTCAATCTGGAAGAATGGTTGTATAATTTTTTTGTAAGCCATTTTAACAAAACAATAGAATATAGCAAATTAATGCAATAAAAATAAAGAAGCAACATGTTCTATGTTAAAATGGAGTTTAAAACAAATAGGTCAAGAAAGATTTAAAAATCTTGGGAAATTAAATGATGACAAAGATGATGTGAACAACTGTCTGCAAGTTGAGATGTGGTGAAGCCATCATGTGACAGCTGCATTGTATATTGAACTCTTCACTGATCAACTGCTCCAATGATCTCAGCACATCCTTGTGGTTGTGGGAATTGTAATTCATTATGAGGTGAAGGGAGAACTAGGCCAGAAACTAGCTACAGTAGGGCCCCGCTTTACAGCGATTTGCTTTACAGCGATTCGCTAATACAGTGGTCTCAATTAGATGCAATTAGATGAAAGCCCCACTCATACAGCGCTTGTTCCGCTTTTACGGCAGTTTTCGGGCATCACGCACCATTCTATTCAATGAGTTCTGCTTTACAGCGGGGGTCCAGAACGTAACCCGCTGTATGAGTGGGGCCCTACTGTATCTTAGATTTCTGATATTGTTCAAAGAGGGCCAGGAGAAGGGAATTTCTGTCAAATACCTAAATCAAATATATCTTGTTTGAACAAGCAAGCTGGTTTTACTCGTGACAATAAACAGAGTTGGGAGTGCCCAGCTGGAGAAACGGATCCTTTACTTTGCTATAGCTAGACCGCAAAGCCTAGACTCCTAGCATTGGTCATCTCCTCTGCAACCATTGACTGCAAGGGGCCTCTTCATGATGGGAGTGAGGGGGGGGAATGGGCTACTGATACAGCCTTGCCTAGGAACCATCTAAGTGGCATTGTCTCCTTCCCATCTGTGCAGTGCTGGCTGACAAATCTTTATAGCAAGAGGATTTCATGGTTATTTAGCAGCACGTGAGGCAAAGCCAGCCAGGCTTCTTCCTAGTTGCCAGTTTTTTCACTGACTCTGCCTGACCTGCAAAAATTAAGCAGATGTCCTTCAACTGACATACACGCCAGATAAAGCATTGTTTGCTTAATTTTTGCATCTCAAGCTACTATTTAAAGTACAGAAGCAAGATCAGGAAGAAAAAAAAGATGACAGCCCTAATTAGAGAGGATTATTTATTTATTTATTTATTACGTTTATATTCTATCTTTTCTCCAAAGAGCTCAAGGTGGCGTACATGGTTCTGCTCCTCCCCATTTTTATCTTCACAACAACCCTGTGTGGTAGGTTAGGCTGGAAGACTGACCAGTTCAGTTCACCCTGTTAGTTTTATGGCTGAATGGGATTTGAATTGTGGTTTCCCAGGTCCTAGTCCACTCTAACCACTATGCCACACTTTTACTTTTACTAGTGGTCAGTAGTGGATGGGTACAGTGGGCCACCGCCATTCACCTGACCTTATAAGTTGGTTGCACTGGTATTGCTTACCAGGTGGTAGAGGTGGAGCGGCAAGGTTGGTGTGGGACAAATGCACCAGCAGAAACACTGGATTGATGCTGCTGAGGCATTCCACTGCCCCAACCTCACCACCTCTTCCTCCTCTACCTCCTGGTAAGCAGCAGCAGTGTGACTGACTGGAGGTCAAGTGAACGGTGGCACCCCATCACATTCTCCACTACAACATTCTCCACCACAGCTTGTGGGACAAGTTTTGACTTGTGGCATAATTTTCACATGGGCGATTCACATGGGGCACTTTAAAACAAGGGTGATAAAAACAACAGCTGTGTGAGAGGACTACTCCAACCTCAGGACCTGTATACTTGAATCAGCATAAAGGCGACATTGTCTGGGTGTCAGCTGGGCAAGTACACTCAGTGGAAAAATGGCTCTTTAATTCCCTTTTCCAGTGTGGCTCCTGTTCCAGTTGTCATGTTAATTATTGCTTTATGATTCTGGTTTGGTAGCTTTTCTTATTTTAATATTTGCTGCCCAGGAGGAGGAGAAGTAATGATTTTTTTATGAGAGAGACAGAGAGTGAGAGAGCGCAAGCAAGGGCTGAGTGGAACCCTGCAAACCCCCCCCCCCCGAGTACTTCTGCTACTTGAAATGCTTCACTCAAACCTGGCTGAGCAGAACATCCACCAAACAGAGCAGAGCAGCTCCAGGGCTTTTTTGCCTGGGCTGCCTGGGAAATGGGGGAGGCAGCATGATGGTTCTGTAAAAGAAACACTGAAACTTCCCCTCCTCTCCATTTCAATCATGTTTTAGCTTCACAGACCTTTGTTCAGTTGTTGTTTTGCCTGAATAACAACAAGAAATAGTCTGAAGAAATGAGCAGAAAAACCCAATAAAGCCCTGTATTGGAAGTGTGCTACATTTCCTACTTGTCAGAAACAAAAGCAGAATAATTTCCAACACCTCGTGGAACAAGGGAGTTTAGGGATGATGAGATATCAGTCAAGTCAAAAGGCCTTAATCCCCAACCTCTTCCAGTGCTATTTGCTCCTATTTCTAGATGTGTACACGCCCGTTTGTAGCACTCAAATGTAGTTCTCAGTATGGACTCATTCATCCTCATCCTCAACATGCTGTTTTCAATCTAGATGCTGACATCCAGACAGGTGGGTGCAATTCCTTGAAATGTGTTTGAAAACCCTTCCCTTGGTATATGCCCACTCACAGCGTCATTGGGCAAGTGTGAATACCTCCCCCCCCCAATTGCTGGGATCACCTACACATTTCCAAATGGACACATTGTGGGTTAATGCAGAAAGCAATCTGCAATGAGCTTTTATTTTAGGAATAAAGCCAGTCCATCAATAAGCACTTTTCAGGGGCAAAAAAATGGCATTAAGTCTAGAATGTTTGTGTGGCCTAGGTAGAAAAATAAAAAGTCAAGGGTCCATTAGAAGAAAATAGACATAGCATTCATCAAACTTGTTTTGACAGGTGGCCCCACTCCTTTTGACAACGTAACCCCCTTTTATTAATAGGTTTCCTCTGTAAGTCTCTCCCTGAGTCCAGCCCTCCTATATCAGGGTGGACTCTATGGGTGGGTGGGTGAAAGTCTTGCATCTCGTGGAGGGAGCTTAAAACAGTCTCAGCCTGTTGTTGAACACACCAACACCACACGTGAGTGGGGAAGGGGGAATCAAAATCAAACTATCAGAAAAGGGGGATGCAATTAATAAAAGGGGGGTTACATTATCAAAAGGGGTGGGCCCACCTGTTAAAACAAGTTTGATGAATGCTAAGTCTATTTTCTTCTTCCCTTGATTCTAGAATAAAATGTTGTGCATATGCAGTCTCTAACAATAAAAAGCCTCACATCTTACTTCCGAGCAGCACATGACAGTTTTCTTTTCCCTCTACTCCTCTTCTGCCTTTTGATTACTTCCAAGCTCAGACAGAATTCTCATGAGAGGAATGCCGCAGTCTCACTTGCCCACATTGACCCTCTCCAATTTGGCCAGGTCCTTCCATTCCAATAAATGGAAGGAAACAAGTATAGTACAATCTGGAAGCAGTTGTCTTTTTACTTTTAAAAAATAACATGAAATGGATGGAGGGCTCCATCTTTTGGCTATATGGCTCTTCCTCACTGCAGTAGTCTTTTTAATGGCTGCTGCTACCTGGCATTCAGCACCTGGATCCTTGCAAAATTAGGTTTTACCAGCTGAGGAGGCTTTGAGTGGCCTAAAAAGAAAAGGCACACAGGTACGGATGGGCAAACCTGTCAAATTCAGTTTCTCTCAATTTCTAATTTTTCCATTCTTTTATGTTCCATTCTCCACATTTCCACATCAGTTTATGGTTTTTTTTAAAAAAGTCTCATGAAAATTCAGCAGTATTTTAATGCTAATTTATCCTAATATACATATATTTATATGCAATTATGCCTAACATACACATTTTGCAATGCACTTTCTCCTGATGTAATGTATTTTTGCATGCTAGTTTCACTAATATATATACATATTTTTATGCATATTTAACCTATTATACTCATTTTTATACACATTACTTGGCTGGAGAACTGCACTGCAAAATCCGGAGAAGTGAGAATTTCAAAGGATGTCTCTGGGTTACGTTCACGTATTGTTTCAGGAAGTGCAAATTTGGTAGGTTTGCATATAAATGCATATTTTACAGCTACAAGAATGCATGCCAGCATGGATTTTTCACATTCTGCCAAGTTAAATTGAAAACACCCACATGCCATTCTGCTGCTTCCCATAAGCTTATTTCAAAACAAAATCTTACAAACCTTACAGTCCTGAAGTCAGAAACACTTGCTTAACAACCCTCTACATTTGCATGATGATACACAAAACACTCAGAGAGAATCTAGAGTTCAAAATGTAAAACCAGAGGGGGGAAAACCCAGACCCACTTGGACTTTTTTCTGTCAGTGGTCTCATAATTTGTTGAAATTAATTAAAAATCAGCCATGTTCACAGAGTACATGTAATCCTATTACTGATATTGCCCCATACTCTGACCTTCATCTTCTAGAGTTTGAAAGTTAAAAACATACATGGCTAATTTTTAATTAATTTAAGAAAATTATCATTGGAGTCTATTAGGGTTGCCAGGTCTCTGGTGTTCACCCGGAGACTCTGGATTTTTGGGGTTCTCTTCAGGTCTCCAGGTGAGTCACCTTAATTTCCAGACTTTCAGCATTCATTTAAAAAAATATATTAAGTTTCTAGGTGGTCTGGTTCATGAAAAACACACCAAAACGCCAGCCAGCCACCCCAACTTCTGTTAAATGAGCTTGTAGCTGGCTGCTCTAACCCCACCTTTTCACATTTGTAAGTTAATAAGTGAAGTCAGGGTTGTGATTGATAAGAGATTTGTTGACCTCCAGGCAGTACCTAGACCCCATTGCAAAGCGAAAAAACTCATTTTTTCTTGCCTATCTGAAATAAATTGAGTAAGTATATAGCTTTCAGTAGTAGCAAAAGTCTTTTTCTCTCTTGTGTTCAGGAGTCCAAGAAGTTTAAATTTCCGTGGGCTGTTGAAAATGCCACTGTTGTGAAAACCTTCCCAATATGAAGCTTTAATCCAATACTTGCTTTTTTTTTTTTTTTTTTTTCCAATAATTTTTATTCAGATTTTCATAAAACATACAAGACAAAATCATAAAACATTCAAAGACAAAAAACAAAATCAAAAATAGTTAAACAAAAAGAAAAAAAGAAAAGAAGAAAAAAATAAAATAAAATAAAAAGTAAAATATTGACTTCCCATTTGTCAAAGATCAAATCAGTTATAAGTCTATAATATATAGCAATCCTGTCTCTTAAGTCATATTATAAAATCACTTTCCTCCAGTAGTTATCTTACTTAATCATCAAATCTCATAAACATTACTTTATTCTTTCCACAAAAAGTCAAAGAGAGGTTTCAATTCTTTAAGAAATATATCTATCAATTTTTTTTTTCCAGATAAGCATATCGATTAATCCATCTCATTACTAATTATGATAATCTTATTGTCATAACCATAGTCAAAATAAACATTTCAATTAATCCATCACATCAGAATCTGTTAGGTTCAGTAATTTCAGTAGCCATTGTTCTATTATCTCTATTAGTTCCATTTTCCATCTTCCATCTTCAGTAGTCTTGTTAAGTCCAGTAATTTCAATATCCAATCTTCCATTATCAGTATTCCATAATAATCTTGCTGTCAAAGCCATAGTCATATAATAAGAGTCTGATGGGAATTACCTCTATCCCAAATATTTTCTTGCCATCCATTCTAAATAAGTTGCTGAAATACTGCTGTAAAATCATATCTCTGTTCTTTTTTTCAAAATACACTGGGTCATCTCTTAAAAGTTTTTCCATTGTCACATGGCTGCAGTTAATTCCATAGATTTTCTCTATATTGGGCTCCATCACATCATTCCAGTCCAGAAAATAATCCATGCCATTGATAACTTTATCTCTAGAATCTTCATTAATTTCTTCAGAGATAACATTGAGTTCCAAACAATAGATTTTATTTCTAAAGTCCATAGACTCCAAATCTTGTTCCTGTTCCACGTTTGTTCCAATCTCCGGGATCTCCTCTCTCACAGGGACCCCTATTCCAGTCTCCAGGGTCTCCTCTCTCACAGGGACCCCTATTCCAATCTCCGGGGTCTCCTCTCTCACAGGGACCCCTTCCAGGGTCACCTCTCTCACAGGGACCCTTATATCTTTAATCTCCTGCTTCATTTTACTCAATTCAATTTTCGTTATCTCAATCTCATTCATTATTCTCTGAAACATAGTTATTTCCAGATTCTCAGCCACTTTCTTAATTGCCATTTTAAAAGAAAAATATAGGAAAACCACTTCTTATTTCAGCAACAATTGGGTTAATACTCCAAACTTGGTGACATCACAGTATAAACAGAGCAGACAGCCTTATCTCTCCAATAGTTAAGTAAACAAAATGCAGTTCCCAGGATCGAAGCAATTAATGGCAATCGTCAAGAAACAGATTCGTCAAAATAAAATAGACCAAAAAGAGAGTAGTCTCAAAACAGTATAATATTTTTCAAAATAAAAATCTGGAATAGAAATCCCTCTTCTGTGTGTATCTTTAGAATGCAAATCCAGGACAGCTTTTTGCAACAAAAACAGAGATAAGCTATTAATTAGTGCGTAGCAGAGAGAAGTTACGGCTCCCCAGTGAGATGTCAAAAACCGATCAATCTGGCAAATCTCTTTTAAACAGCAACAATTTAAGTCAAGTAAAAGAAAAATATAGAAAGAAGGGTGCTTGCCTGTTAGTGCGTTCTCTCTTAGAAGATAAGATGAACGTTCGCTTTAACAGATAGAGCTTGCTGTTGAAAATCCGTCCCACCTTCGTCGGCTGGACCTCGTCCCATAAATTAATGAGATCTGGTCGTCCCAACAAAAATAGGCTTTGAGGTTAATCTCTTCGTTTCTCCCTACCCGGGAGAAGTTTAATCAGTCAAAAAAAAAAGAAAAAACTGACTGATATATCTGAATAAGCTTCTTTTGAGGCAGGAGCCCGTCTCAAAAGCAGGCACAGGCTAAGTCACCCTTCCCGGAAGTCAATCCAATACTTGCTTTTCTGGGAGTAAAACTGCAATGCTAATCCCACATACCCGGAGTAAACCCCATTGAATTCAATAGGACTTACTTTTGAGTAGACATGGTTAGGATTGTACTTTAAATTAATGGGATTTTGAGTGAACATAGCAAAGGACTGTGTTTTTGTTGTAAATCTTTCTCTCCTCCTCCAATCCTATTTTTAAAGCTATTAGGCAGGGCTTACTAGGTATCACTGCTTTTATTATGTAGGAAACTAATACTGATTTTATTTTTTTAAAAAAAATGTTCTGCAATGCCCAACTGGTTTTGACAATAAACTATTATATGGGGTGTATGTATTTATATATCTCCAGTGTGTGTGTGTGTGTGGGGGGGGGGGGAGTCATCCCAGTAACACTGTAAGGTAGGGTTGATGACTGGAAACTGAGGTAGCTCACAATAAGGAATAAACCCCTTTAAAATCCAATAACCATAAAACAGTTGCAAAACAGCTTAAAGTGGCATGTTTCTGAATTTTGGGTTGCGTGAGTGCCTTATTACTTGAGGTTGCAGTTCTGTGCACACTTCCCTGTCTGAGTAAGCCCCATTGAATACATTGGGACTTGCTTCTGAGTAAGCAAACATAGGATTGCACTATAAATATTTTTACAGGTTGTGTAAATAATAAACATCTTAGACAGTCATGCTTATATAAATACTTCTTCATACTATGTCCCGATAAGTATCTAATTTCACACTATGGTTGTATATTATTATTTCCTCTGCATTTTAAGTGTGCCATTCTTCCTTACAGTGGTCATGGTTCCTCTCTGTTTTTTTCATCCTGCAGGGCAGATCAGGCTGAGAGATGGTGAGTAGTCCATAGTCACCCAACAAACTTTATAGCTCATTTCCATTAAAAAAATAATTAAAATGATTTACATGCAGACAAAGTTTATTAAGTAGATCCACACAATACATTTAGAGCACCTCCAATTCGCATTTAAAGCACATGACTTCCCCTAAATAATCCTAGGAAGTGTAGTTTTCCCCTCGCAGTTATAGTTCCCACCACCCTTAACAAACTACAATTCCCATGATTCTGTGGTGGGATTCATGTGCTTCAAATGGGTGTTGAATGTACTTTAAATGAATGGTGTGGATCTGTCCTAGGTATGATGTGCATTCATTAGTGAATTGAAAAGAACAATTTTTAAAGATACTTTTTTTAACAGGGGAAGGGCTGTAGCTCAGTGATAGCGCATACACTTTGCATGCAGAAGTCCAAAATTCAATTTCTGGAGTTCCAAAGTGTAGGTGCTGCCACACTAAAGGACTGATTTCTTACAAGAATCAGCGACCAGTGCAGATTTCAGAGGAGAGGTATTATGGGCTGATAGGGTCTCATGCACGTCAGCAATTGTGTCACAGCATTCTGCATTAACTGCAGCCCCTGAGTCAGGTTGTGCTGCACAGGGATTTCTGTGACCTTGGATGACTGGCTTTTAGTTTTGGTTTTTGGTTATGAATCCTGACTGGTTGTGGGATGCTGAGTTTTCTGCCTTAGGAATCTTGTGGTGGTTGGTATGGTATTGCATTTAGGAAATCATCACTGTCTTTTCTTTTTCTATATGCATTTCATTTACCTTTATCCTCTCTCCCTTACATCCATAGAAGCAACAACAGTGGTTCCATGCGCTGAACCCCCTTAAACTCACTGATGATGCACCTTGTTGGTTGCATGATGGTTTGTTTCTTGCTCAAAAGCGGTAAAAGAGAATTCACTTACTGGGAAGTGTGGCTGCAATTGTTGTTGTTCCTAAGCTGCTGCCTGTGAAGGTAGATCAAACCATATGTGTTTTCTCTCTGTCAATTATTACTCACTGGAATTGGGTTGGCTGTCAAAGTGAGTTTATAGCAGCCCACAGCATAGACAGAAAAGGTTAGAGAATCTTCTTACTCTTACTCATTTCTCAAACCTCTTTCTGAAGTGAAGGGTCAAATCTGTAAAGATGTTTGGATCAGCCATGTGAAAAGATAGGGGCAGGGCATTCCAGGCAGGGGGTTGCCAACCCTACTTGGACATGGATATCTTTGCAGAGGATCCTAGTCAAGCTTTACCAACAGCACAATCCTAACCATATATACTCAGAAATAAGTCTTATTGCATTCTATGGGGCTTAGTCCCTTAGTAAGTGTGTTTAGAATTGCAGTCTTCAGGGGCATCCATCTTTACTCCCAAGTGCTCCCATCTTACATCTCTGCAATACTAGGCTCCTTTCTTCCTACAATGGCCTTCTGGTGACTGGCTTGGCTTGAGGGCACTTAAACCCTTCCTGCCAGAAGAAATTAGGCTAGATTAAATGTTCCTTACCCCCTCTGAATACCGCTTACCATGAAAACCCTATTCATAGGGTAGCCATAAGTCGGGATCAACTTGAAGGCAGTGCATTTCCATTTTACCCAGGCTTCCTCTTTTACTAAGATTTCTATCTTAATTTCCAAGCAGAGAAATGTTTTTGTTTGAACTGTATTCTCCAAGCAACTGTGGTTGGTGCTTAATGTAACATGCTTAATGACATCACTAGGGCCCGCCCCTGAAGTCTCAGGGTTTGGGATGCTTCTGACCTGGCAACACTACTCTGGACTGATCTGAGGATGGCATGCGGGGCATGTAGGTAGGGGAGGGGAAGTTCTGTTGGACAAACGGAAATCCTTCTGTACTCCAGCCTTCACTTCATTTGCACCTGTTTTTTCATTCATTAACTATTTAGCCTAGAAAAATCCAGAAAGAAAAACCCATTTCGCATCACAGATATATCAAGACACATTGGGGGGGGGAGGATATGGATTAGTGTGCCTATGAGCCAGCACGGTTTAATTGGGCTTTGACATGGGGCAGGGGATCCTTGCTCACAAGTTAGCTTCATTGGTTGGGCTTGGAAAAATCACTTTATCTTACCCTTACTGTGAAAACAGATCTGCCTTGAGAGAAGGGAGGAAAGGATGCAAATAGATGAGTGACAACACTCACATTTTTGAAAAATCAGAGTTCTTTGACTTTCCTCCTTATTACCGATTTTCTTCGTGGTGCACTTTCTTTGAAAGTGTTTTTCAAGTGACTAAACTAGATCATAACTTTAAGTATACCCTTGTGCAAGCTGGCCCAATTCCTAGGTAGCTATTATTATTTTAAACATTTGTTTAGCAGTTGTCATATTTTTACCAAATAGGACCTTTGTGTATGATGTAAGAAATGCAGGCAGGGGAAAATATGAAGGGAAAGCAGTGTTTGGTGGGTATGGAAAGGTCAAATGGTAGGTCAGCACAAATATATGGTGAACAAAGAAAAATCATTCCAGAAATTCCTCTTTCCCCCATTGTTCTTTTTGTGCACCTTCCCCTTGTCTTCTTGTTGTAGGTTGGGAAAACAGTTTGTGAAAATGTTTTCCTTTTTTTTTAAGGAGCATCTTGGCAAATTATTGCATTGTGATATATATTTCTTGTTGTCATTTGGGAATTTAAGGATATTCCCTAAGTACACGGTTTAGTAATGTTGACACGGTTCCTTATGGGCAAAGCAGTGACTTAAAACTTCTGGTAGTTAGGCCCAGGTGGGTCCCAGAAGAAGCTTAGCTCTGGCTTCAATAAGTTCTCAACCCTGTTCAACTGCCTGGTTGTGGAATTATTACAGCAAAGTCATCCATTTATTTTCTCCAACCCAAGAGAGGACTGGAATGAGTTTGTAAGATTACATGAAAAGAAAATTATACTAGATTTATGTAGTTCCACTCTTCCACTGTATAGTAGATCTGAAATATCCCTAGAGGAATGCAAATGAAGAAAGAGCTAGGGATGTTTAAAACCAATGAGGAATTTCTGAGCAGATGGCATGAAGTGCTCAACAAGAGTTCCTTAGATTTAATTATTTTTGATTATTGATACTTCTCATAGACTTGGAAGTGACAACTGAGAGAAAAATACTGTCAGTTGACAGGAAAATACAAGGGATACTGAAGCTCAACAGGATAAGAAATTATCAGAACTGGAAATAGAATTAAATGAGTTTAAAAAGGGAACCAAAGATCAGAAAAGATCAGATACTGGGCTGAGTTCAAGGTTCTGATTTTGGTGTACAAAGCCCTATACAGCATGGGACCAGGATACCCGAAAGACCGTCTTATCCCTTATATACCCAGTTGATCACTGTGCTTTGCAGGTGAGGGCCTCCTGCAAATACTATCTTATCAGGCAGGGGCGTCGCTACCGGGGTGCGGAGGGTGCGGACCGCACCCAGGTGACACCCTGAGGGGGGTGACACCCAGAGCCGCCCTGCCCTGTGCCATTGCCCCGCGCCAACTCCTCCTCAGATGCGGGTGGGCGAGACCAAAAACAGGTGCCCGCTCGCTGGCGGTGAAGCCGGGACAGGCCTCCCACCGCCAGCCTGGAGCACGTGGTGAGTGCGTGTGCGTGCGTGCATGCGCACACACACGCAAGACCAGCCACCCCTGTCCATGCACCTGGGAGGGCGTGCGCCGGAGGTCTGCACCCCCCCGCACTCCTGCTAGTGATGCCGCTGTTATCAGAACATCCATTCTGCACAACATAGGAAACAGACCTTTAGTGTAGTGGTGCCTACCCTTTGGAATTTCCTCCCCTTAAATATTAGACAGAGCACAATCTCTTGTTATCTTTTCGGCACGTATTGAAGATCTTACTCTTTCAGCAAGCCTTTTAAGTAGAGACTTATCCCAGGCTGCATCTGTGTTGGAGCTGCTTTTTAAGATGTTTTTAAAAGCTTTTTAAAAAAGATTTTTAAAGATGTTTTGGTTTTAATATATTTTAAAGTCTGTTTTTATGATGTTTTAGAGTGTTTTCAGTGTTTTTTGTTTGCCGTCCTGAGCACCTTCTGGGAGCAAGGGCATGATATAAATTGAATGAATGAATAAATAAATATATAATTTAAAACTCCAAAGAGAGAGAATAAACAAAAAGAGTATATGCTTTGTATGAAAATGGAAATGGACTGCCTTCAAGTCGATTCTGACTTATGGCGACCCTATGAATAGGGTTTTAATGGTAAGCAGTATTCAGAGGGGGTTTACCATTTCCTCCCAATGAGGCTGAGAGGCCGTGACTGGCCCAAGGTCACCCAGTGAGCTTCATGGCTGTGTGGGGATTCGAACTCTGGTCTCCCAGGTTGTAGTCCAACACCTTAACCACTACACCACACATATGGAGAAGTTTGCCATTAAAAAAGGATTAATTTGTTGACTCAGGTGATTGGACTGGATTGATTGGGATACATCATAAATAAGAGCAACAAAGACAGTTATAATACTTCACCTTTTGTAACTTTTAAAGATATAGATCAGCAGCCTTTTCCTACACGAGAAGAGGATATATAACAAGGATGTCAGCTCAGTGGAAATCAAGGAGACTTTAGGTTACAGCTCATCCAATGGACAACAAACAACATGGAAGATAATATTTTAAATAGAGGATTATTGTTTGTCCCCCTCTGAAACACAAACTGATAATAACAAGAGTAGATCTTTTTTCAGTTTATTAGAACCCTTAGATTGAAATACCATTTTAGAAACACTGATCTTACAGACATGCTTTTTTTTAATCAAAGTCAGCTTTTATTCCACCAGGCCTGTAACTCTAGCTATCCGTTATTTCTGGGAATTAATTATGAAAGATCTTCAGGAATTGGAACAAAATCCTTCCTGGGTATGAAAAAATATGCATAAATTTGAAAGAGATTTCTTACAGGATCTAGCTAATTATAGGAGTATAATTATTACAGGGACTGACAAAGCAGGAGTTGTAGTAATTATTAATAGACAATAATTATCTGACAGAGGTGGAATGACATTTGTGTGATCACACAGCTAGCCTTCTGTGTTACACCCAACAAAATATATTCAACCAGAAATCATAATGATAATAATAACAATGTATTTCTAATTCTTCAAAGCATAGTAAACAATAATACATTCAATGTTCAGTAAAAAGTTGTCCTGCTTTTCACAAAAGTATCCAGCTGGTGATTTTCTTCCTTCTTTTATATATTGGTTATTCATTTAGCCATTAAAGCATAGCCCCATAGCAATCAGAAATTTGAGTAAATCTCAAATACAGAAAAATGGAATATAAGGCTATGGGCACACTAAAATATAAGGCTATGGTCACTTCAAAAGCTGCAAGAATGTTTTTTCTGACTGCTATTTGAAGTGATTCTGCCCTCGGCTGGACATATCTCCCCCACTGCTGACTTTAGACCTTTCAGGACCACCCACAGAAAAACGTTGGGCCAGTCATTGTCTCTACCTGAGACTACAGCAAAGCATTTCCATTGGCCTCACCTGGAGGGTAACAGGTTGATCTACCAATCAGTTGCAAAATCTGTTTGAAGTTGATTAAAAAAAAGAAAAACTACACTGGCATTGAACTGACCAGGTTTAGAGTAAAAAGGGATGGAGTTTGACTAGCTTTGTGTGCCCCCATTTTCACAAAACAGAGTTAGAGACATACTGGAACTGGCACAACAGTGTGTCTCCACCCTAAAACACTATTATTTTTTGAATAAGAACTTGCCCCAAACACCGCTATTTTGATCATTGTTCTGGGTGTTAATTGCACATTAGATACATTATCTAAAGTTCTGGGCTTTTTTTGAAGGCCCTTCCACCTCAAAATCATATTTCAGGATTTTGGTGACCTCATCTAAAGCTGCAGAGTTTGGATAAAATGTATGAAAACGATGTGCTAGTTAAGTTTGATGCTTGTATACAGGACCACCCCACAGCAAGATGCACTTACCCAAATCACAGAAGGTCTCTACAAAGAAGAGTGCTAGCAAAACCAGCCACTCATTTCTTAGTGGTGCTGAAGTAACCTTGACTACGAATGCTTTCATTTTTAAGAAGAACTGAATTTGGCCGGTGAAGGCGATGGTAATGAGAAATTCATTGGCGCGCCAAAACATTTTATATGGCGGATTTCGGCAATGAATTTGGCAAATTAATTTCTATAAACTATGATGATGATATTGGAGCTGTTTGCATGATCAGTACTCCATGTGAGGCTCTGCCGGATTCCCTCCCTTCCCTTCCCATCCCTTCGCTTCTCTATCCGACCCTTTCCCTCCCAATGTATTTATTTATTTTTATTCATTTTTTCTTTCTCTTCTCTCTCTCTTTTCAAAAACGTATGTCTGGTTTTCTTAATGGTATTATGACTGGACATTGCTGCTATGTTTTCCCCTCCTTTCATTGTTCATGTTTGTTACTGCTGTAGAAAAAATTGAAAAACCAATTAACTGTGCATTAAAAAAAGTATGAGGGTTATTTATTGACAACATTTTTGTAGGAATATGGAAGACCTGGCATCTGTTTTACCCTGGGTCAAATCTAGACATGTCAGTACTACGTTTGAAATTACATTTCATGCCAAGGACATTCATTTTCTAGATGTTTTAACAAACAGAGTGTATATAGATAAATAACATGTGTATAGAAAACCAATGGATTACTCTTCTATGACAGTTCTTATTCTCAAGAAATAATTTTCTTCAAGAACAATTTATATATATCAGGAAAACCTGTTCCAAGTGCATTAAATATGCATTCTGAGGCAGAGATAATGACTAACAACTTGCTCAGCAGGGGCTAGTAGCTGGCAAATACAGTGAAGACAGCACAAAGTAAAGCAGTAAGGGAGGGTTTACTGAGAGTGAAAGGGAAAATAAGATATAATAGGTTTGTGTGTAGCCTACCTTTCGATGATGTTAATTTGGTGGTAAAGGGACAGAAATAGATACTGACATATTTTAGAAAGCATTTTCTTCTCTGTTAAAAGGCCTACAATAACCTACAGAAGAACTAAAAACAAAGGATAGTTAGTACATTCTGATACTTCTCTCTAAATAATAGGCTGAAACTACAGACTGGAATGATTCCACCCACCCCAGGTGCTTTCCATGTGGTGCATGTGTCTATTGACAATTAACCTGATGAGTGAAATCTTTCATTAAACCCACAGATAATAAAATATATCACCTTAAGCATTTTTCCACCGGTGACCAGCCTGTTGCCGTTTACGCCATGACGTGCCCACGTAGCAAAGTATTTACGGGGGGAAGAAGCAAGCCTCTCAAGAAAAGGATCTGAGGACATCAGAGCACCCTGACAAGAAAGGATAGGAGATAAGGAGGGTCATCGCTGCTTAATTTTTTTAGAAATGCAAAGTCACTGAATTGAAATTGGGGGCAACAGAAAAGTTAAATAATAAGAGTTAATCATTGCTACTCAGAAGAGAAGGCTAGGTTTCAAACGTTTCATGCGCTTGTTCTCTCTCTTTGTTTGTACTAGTGGATTTCTTAACCCCATTGTTAGCACTAGAAAACAGGGGATCCCCACAATGTCTCAGTTCTTCTTTTATGTGAGAAAGGATGGGAAAAGGTAATCCCACACACACAGTTCTGCCAAGTCTGACCTGCTCTTTAGAAGAAGAAAGCAGGAGCCTAGCCTGCTTACCGAAGTATTCACAGTGAAGGAAAACACTGTTGAGGCACCTCTGCCCATCATTGTTCAACTCTAATGTGAGGGATGAGTGGTTAGGTTGAAGAAAGCCACTCCAGAAAGCCTCAGGGTTCTTTCCTGTTCATTTTCCTGAGGAATCAATGACCTTTGCACATTTCCTTAACAGATCCACCCATGCCTATTTCTTTCTTCCACTCTATGTTCTCCATTCCCTGTGAACTCTGTTCCCAGCCATTACCATGTGGGAGCTATGGAGATCTTTGTAAAAGTCATTAGCAATTAGGTGCCTAACTCAGACTATCTCTTTCTTCACACAGATCAGGAATTCAACTCTTGTTTCTAACTTCAACTGAGTGACAGTGAGGCTGCCGTTCTGTGCACATGTGCTGCTGGATGCTATGTGTATTTACTTAGAAATAAGGCTCAATGAGTTCAACAGGACGTACTCTTGAGGGAATGTGCACTGCATGGCAGCTCTTTTTGGAAGACCTGTTATTTTAGTGGGACTTACTCCTGGGTAACCTTGCAAAGTATACAGCTGTAAATTACACTAGCTGAAGAGCTTATTCTCTTTTCCTCTTAATCTGCAGCTGTTGTCAATCTCTTCAGCCACTCACCATTACAAATATTTAATTTCATAGAACGGTTATTTCCTTTTTCAGTAACTTAGACTGTCTGAAATGGTTGCAAATGTTGGCATTTTTGAGTATTCAATAGCAGTTCAATAAATATTTCTTCTCTCTCTGAGAAAGGCTAAAGGGAAAATAGGAGGTAGTTCAAAGGCCAAGGTTTTCTAAGGCAATGTAATAAAATAACAGTATTTCAGCTGGTTGCTTGATACGGCAAAATCAAACAACAGGAAAGGATTCTTTCAAACCCAAGGATTGAATCAGCCATTACAATATCCATGTTCTGGCATTCAGTGAACGTGTGACTGAGCAGGTGATTGACCAGGAAAGAGCTCATAGGATAGTGATGGATAGATGGATGAAAATATTGACCTAGTGTGTGGTAGCTGTGAAAAAAATTCTTTGTTAGGGATCATTAGGAATGCTGTTATACAAATCTATGGTGCAACCACATTTGGAATACTGTGTATTTGGTTGCGTCACTTCAAAATGATCATAGAATCATAGAGTTGGAAGGGGCCTATAACGTCATGAGTCCAACCTCTTGCTCAATGCGGGAATCCAATTTAAAGCATACCTGACAGGTGGCTGTCCAGCTGCCTCTTGAATGCCTCCAGTAGTGGAGAGTCCACCACCTCCCTAGATAATTGGTTCTATTGTTGTACAGCTCTAACAATTAGGACGTTTTTTCTGATGTTCAGCTGAAATCTGGCTTCCTTTAACTTGAGCCCATTATTCTGTGAGCTCTGAGATGATCAAGAAGAGATCCTGGCCCTCCTCTGTGTGACAACCTTTCAAGTACTTTAACAGTGCTATCATACCTCCTCTCAATCTTCTCTTCTCAAGGCTAAACATTCCCAGTTCTTTCAGTCTCTCCTCATAGGGCTTTGTTTTCAGTCCTTATTGTCCTCCTCTGAACCTGTTCCAGTTTGCCTGCATCCTTCTTAAAATGCAGTGTGTCCAGAACTAGATGCAGTACTCAAGATGAGGCCTAACCAGTGCTGAATAGAGGGGAACTAGTACTTCACATGATTTGGAACCTATACTTCTGTTAATACAGCCTAATATAGCATTTGCCTTTTTTGCAGCCACATCGCACTGTTGGCTCATAAGATGGTAAACAACAATGCCAAGATCTTTTTTGCATGTAGTATTGCTGAGCCAATTACCCCCCATCTTATAACTGTGCATTTGGTTTCTTTTTGCTAGGTGTAGAACTTTCCACTTATCCCTGTTAAATTTCATTCTGTTTTCAGCCCAATGTTCCGGCCCATTAAGATCACTCTGAATTTTGTTTCTGTCCTCCAGGGTATTAGCTATCCCATCTGCATAGTTGATAAGCATTCCCTACATCTCCTCATCCAAGTCATTAATAAAAATGTTGAAGACCACTGGGCCCAGGACCAAGCTTGCAGTATCCCGCTTGTTACCAACCTCCATTTCAGTTCATGTGTAGCTATCCTATTGCAGCTACTTACAAACAGGCTTATGATCTCCTCACACATAAAGTAGCAGTCATGATGGTCAACTAGGTGGGTCTTGATGAACAGGTGGCATTTAACCAGCCAATAGAAGGAGTGCCACACAGCCAGGGAAATGCCCAGGGGCTAGAGGATGACTTCTAGCAAGGTGGCAATGACAGAAAGAAGGGGAGTACCAAGGTGTGAGACAACAGCTTTCCCCCCAGCAGTGTAAATTGTGAACTTGGGAAAAAAGAATTTGGTGGGAAGAATGTGCCTGGGGGTGATGGAGAGGTAGGGTGACTAGGTAATCTTAAAGTGACAGGCAGGCCTACATTACACTCCTCTCCTTAATTTTTGGCAGGAGAGAGGATAAACATCTGAGATGCAATTGCAACTGGAATTGCAATGACACTTGATGCCAGCATTGACATGACAAACTTTAGAAAAGCTTCAATTACCTGGGAATAAGCCCAATTGATTTCAACAGGACTTACTTCTGCGTAGACATTGTTAGGAGTGCACTGCTGGTCTGTTTCACTGAGTAGCCCTTTTGTAGGAGACACACTGAGAGCTATTCTTTTTGGAGCAAGAACAAAGCAGAGTCTTTGAAAGAATGTTTTCCTGATGAAGGACTACTTTGCTCAAAATTCATTGAGACCTATATTTTCCTCCCCAATAAAATCTACTGCCTACACCCCATTCAGATCTTTTTGGTTTTATCATGTCAGATTACCAGTAGCTCCCTGTACATACATATTCCCGTTACTCCTTTGCAACGTGAAAGAAGATAACCAAACATTTCAAGGCACATTTGGAACTTAAATGCACATTGGTTACATGCTGTTATTCTCCATTCCTGGTTTCTTTGTTCTAGAGTCAGATCCCACAAGCCATTATTGATGTAAAAAAAAAAGGTTTACAGGATCAAATCTTTGCATTGTAAGGTGTGTTATTTTTGGATCAAGAGCTTGCCTTCAGAGATTTAAGCTCACAGACTCTGTGGCTGAAGGCATTAAAAGTTTGGAAAGTCACCATGTGGGCTTACTGACTTTACACCGGCCAGCCTTGATCTTCTCTTCATGTCTCATCCAAAGGTCATTAAAGTCAATGAGAGATTTTCCATTGATTTCAAATAGATTCCAGTCTAATCCCTAGCCTTTTTTCTCAATCAGGGCTTTAGTGCTTTTGCAAGGTTGGGGTGGGGGATGCCATTACAGGCTTGCAGAAAGTACTATCCCTGTACAAGGATGCCTCTATACAACGCCAAGGATAAGGATAATGCTTTGTCAGTCGCCACCCTCCCTTTCTCTCCCCCCCCAAAGGGGTGACTTTTGAAGCTCTTGGTCCTAAAGGGTTTGTTTAAAGGCATTAGCACTTTGTTGTTATTGTTTTTTCCTGTATCATTTACAGAACATGGATTATTGTGGGTGTATGAGAGGGGAAAGACTTCAGTATGCTACTGGTCTCATCAGGCGTTTGCAGGCTACATGTGGTTTGCTCTCCCCCACCCCACCCCTTTCCCAGCATAAATAGAAAGACAGTCCCTTTTGGCAGAACAAATGTACAATTGGTGCCCAAGTTGGCAAATTAAGAGAAGCAGTTTGTGCAGATGGGTGAAGTAAATTATGAAGAGCAATGATGGGATGGGAGGTGAATGTGAAGGCATAACAGATATACATGAAACGGGCAAAGCAGTGCAGATTAGGAAGAGGAAAAGTGAAAGGATTAATATATATCCCAAGGCCTAACAAGATTCTCCAACTAGCCTGTGAACTGGTCTTCTTTCCTTCCCACCATCGCTGCCCTACACCAGAGGTAGGTAACCAGCAGGTCGTGGACCACATATGGCCTCCCTCATAAGGTTCTTTGTGGCCCCTCAATACTCACCATCATTTGACATGTGGTCCCTGGAGGGTTGACCATGTGTCCATGCAGCCCAAAAAAGATTTTGCACCCCTTCCCTACACCTTTGTTTTCTGCTCATGGTAGTGCCAGGACCCAGCTTTTGAGACCTTACATTTTCTCAGCATACTTTGCATGAACAAGGGGTGGCTGGGACAGGAGCACTGGTATGTCTCTAGAACACTTCAGTGTTTGGGCCAGGTGATGGATGATTCTGGAGCTTGTCAGGAGAAGAGGCAGGACTGTCCTATGCAGCAATTTAATTCACTAATGCAAGGATAGGGAACCTTTGGCCCTTGAGATGTTATTGAACTCCACCTCCTATCAGCCCCAGCCAGGATTGCTAATGGCCAAGGATGATGGTAGTTGTTGTCTAAAACATTGGGACAGCACAGGTATCCCACTCATGTAAGATGTGAAATATGCCAGCATATTGTTTGTGTCCCCCGTTTTCTTATGTCCTGCTCTGTCTTCTCATCCTTAAGGTTGGCAAAGCACAGAGGAACCAATGGAGGCAGAATTAAAACAGGAGCACTCTTGAGGCCTATTAGCAACAAACAGGCTATTGGGGATGGGGGAGGAGTGGTTAGGGCCAGTAACAGAAATGGGAAGACATTTGAGCAAGCACTCCTTAAGATGCAGCCACGGGGGAAATTGTGTGTGCATGTGTGTGATTGTTTCTGTGTGTAACCAAACTCAAAAACAAACAGAAGAAGAGGTTCTGATGTAATTCACTGAATCATGTTCTTCCCTCTCCCTGGGGAGTAAATGTGATAATTCACAGTTTTTAAAGTGTGCATGCATGGAAATTATTAGATTTGATCCACATGTACATCCAAGAATATTGTTTGATGTAATGCTTCCACAAACAGATTCAGATTAGGAGGGCATATAGAAGAAAGTAGGAAGGGGCAGGCTAGTACATGTAGAGAGGAGAGGACTGGACGGGATGAGGCAGACAGTGCTCTGAGCTTCCCGTGTGTGTGTGTGTGTGGGGGTTGGCTAGAAGAGCAGATGACAATGGTACCCCAACCTACCTAGCTGGAGAAATTGTTCACAGAAGAGTGTGTGAAACTTGCCGGGCTCTTTGCAGCCTGTTCTGCCCTACAAGCCTGAGTAGGGGCACAGGTTCAGATCCCCTTACCCATTTAGAATGACCAGCAACCAGCCTACAGAGGTTTTGAATAAGAATCCTCTCTTATCTCCTCCACGGCTAGCTCTGAGAAAGATCACACCATGTCTGGCTACCTCTCCTGCCTACTGTTCCCCAAGAGGTCAGGAAGGGAGGAGCCTCCACTGAGTCCCTAGATCTTCCCCTTAATAGTAGGCTAAACATGGCTCTCATCTACGTAGCCTCTTGATGATTCCCTAGCACATTCATATTGATTTTACTCTGCGCTTTCCCCCTCTCCTTCTCCTCCCGCAAAATAATTGCATCTTTGGATGAAATCATTGGTTGTTCTCACATTTGCAAAAGGCAGCAATTCCTGCATTGTCTGAGGTAGAATACTTCTGAGAAAGGCTACTGGTGAGCTTGGAATGCCTTCTAGAGAGCAAGGTAGCTGCCATTAAGCACCTTTTCCTCCAAGTCATTTCTACACACGTCATTTTACAGAGGGAGCTGTTGTGCACGGAAGGACTCAATTGTTTTCCAGGCTGTTGAAAATCAGGAGTTCATAAATGCTTCAACTAGTAAGCAATCTGGTATGGTTGGGAATGACTGTGCTAGATCTTGGCTAGTTCCACAGATCAGCAGTGATTATTGGCATCCTACCCCACCCCACACCCAATGGCGGTATTTCAATTGCATATTTGCTTCATGTGTTGCAGGTGCACAGTGGCTAAGAACTTTAATAGTGTAATGAGATTGGGATTAGACTAAATGGGATTTTGGGGTTCCCTCTAGTCCCTGTGATTTTATATTTTAGGATTGAATTCTGCAGGGAGGGAAGAGACTGCTAAAGAGGTCAAACCAGATGGACACACTTAGCCTGGCAGATACCCTTTTGCTGAAAGAATGGGCCTTTGCATAGCTAAAGAGATGGCCAAGTACAGGCACAAAAACTAAATAGCTAGAGATCCTTCTGAAAGGGTGTGTGTCATTCCCCCCCCATCTAGAGTTGATATCATCAACATATCTCTCTGTGTGAAAAAAGACAAAAGAGACTGCCTGAAAGACACAGAGAAGAAGGCCTGATTTGTTCTCTGCAAGAATCCAATGCTAGGGTAGAAGGCTACTAGGGCAGGATCTGCTGGAATGTTAATACTGTGAGCCCTTCCATCACATGCACAGTGTGGCTATGGTATAAATAAACCTTATACCACAGAATGCCACCAGTCTCCAGTGCCCTTCATTCCACTATATGTCCTTGGGACCCATGAAATCTCTCACCACTCAGAAATTCAGGTATGCATATAATCTAATATGCAGTCCAGCTCATTAAAACTAATGGGAGGTCTGCAGTGAATAGAATGGGTGGTTTATGTGCTTTTATGTGATATTTACATGTTTGCTCCTCAGAATGTGCAATGTGAGAAAGAATAAGAGAGAGTGGGTTAAGGAATATATTTATTAGTCTAAGTGTGACATCAAATAGAGGTTTTGCTTTTAGTTCTTAACTTTATAAAAAAGCTTTGAAAACAGGCCATCAATCTTCACAAACTATATAGAAAATTATTTGCAATGAAGAAAATTTTATTCCAGTTGACCTCTAAATTGTACCCTTTCTTCAGACAGTCAATAAAAGGGGAACATTCAGTCTCCAAAAATCTACTAATTGACTGCCATCTTTTAATCAAATATGTTATGTAAGCTTTGACATTTCTGCCAGATTCCATGTTTTAGGCAGCCATTCCTTCAGAGGAAGGGAAGGTTCATACCACTTTTTTGTAATCAACATTTTCACTGCAGTTAATAGATTCCCAAGTACCTTCCTGCTTCAATGTATCTTTCAAGTGCCTTCTGAAAAGATTGGCCTCATAATGCCTAAATTGCATTCCAAATCTTGTGTTTGCTGCCTACTGTGAATGCTGTGGCCCAGGGCTGTTTGCAGGGGAGAAGTGGCAGGCAAAAGGGAGCTGCTCCACCCATCCACTGTACACTATTTCTCCCTTGCAAACCCTCTTCTGTGTCTGCTTTTCTCCCAGCTGAGCTTGGAAACTGGAAATAAGCCAGGCTCCTAGGGGAAAAAATTGCTTAGGGAGAGAGATTGCGAGGATGGGAGATTTGAGCATCTGCTAGTGATAAGACAGAAAGAGATGGAGGTGGGGAATCTCACTGTTGCCATACCTTTTATTCTTCAGATGTTGCTGGATTACAACTCCCTGACAATTGGCACTGCTGGTTGAGGCTGATGGAAGCTGGAGTCCAACAACAAGTGGCCAATGGCTCCCCATTCCTGCTCTACAAGGAGCAAGGAGGAGGTGCTGACGATCCAGTAGGCTTTAATGGAAGCCTGCATGCAATGGGGAAACCTCTAAGTGCAGGGAAAGGGAAAACAGAGAAACAGAATGGATGAAGCACCAACAGTTACCTGTTTGACAGTGTAAGAAAGGAATAGGGGTTAATCTTTTGAGATTCTGCAACTCAGGAGCCTAAAATTAGAGCTGGATACCAGAGTTTTTGGAGTGGCTCAACACAAATATCTGGACACAAGTGACAAGTAGAGATGAGTCAGTGGTTCTTAACAAACGACAGTGATTCTTAAATTGTAGTTCAGGTGCCACCAGTGCTCCCTGTTATTATGATGTACCTTTAAAGTGAAAATAATGGAGAAAAATGCTGAGGAGCCAGAGTTGTTGATTCTACCACATGCTAAAGCCGCCATCCACAAATAGCACACTTGAACTGAAAACTCTCCAGTGTCCTCCCAGTAGATGGTCTTGCCTAGAATAAGCAAGACAGAATAGCAATGAAGTTTAAGGACCATTGTATAAGTTAAGGCATAAATGATGTTGTGAAACACGAACTTTTCTGGCTGTTCTTTGCCTCTCCTCTGCTTTCCCCTGAGGGGCTTTGAAGGAAAAGAGCTGAAGGTGGGAAGGGCAAATCATCTTTCCAACATTAAAGTCCTATTTCTGTAGAGCTAAGAAGACAAGAGATGTGTGGTTTCAGTATTTTGGTTCTGCTTGTGCATGTTTGACCACAAGAAAAAATATCTTGGGGAAGGGGAGAGAAGGGGTGAACTTTGTCTTATATGTTAGAAAATAAATAAATAAATAAATAAGTAAATAAAACTAATTGACAATGTACATAAATGCAAATACAACATCCCCCCTCCCTATCCCAAAATAAAATATCCCTTTCGCTTTCAGTTGTGATTACTTCCTCCATTATATTCAACAACAACAATGTATTATGCGATCCATAAAGATCTAAAAGGGATTGGGACTTTTCCTTTCTTCTGTTGCAAAATAAAGTATAAAAGGCTACTTCAAATGTCTGCTTCAAATGTATGTTTCTTTTTCTTTCCTTCACAGTCAACTTTTCCAGTAGAGCAAATTCCCACAGGTTGTGGAACCATTTGTCCACTGTGAGGCCTTCCAGTGTTTTCTAGTTTCATGCAATTATTGCTCTTGCTGCAATCAACATGAATCCAAATAACATTTTGTAATTAATATCCCGATTGTCCGCTATAATAATAATAATAATAATAATTATTATTATTATTGCTGCCGAAGGCCAATACAAAGCATCATAAAACCATACATATACAAAATAAAACCATCAGCTAATTTTTGTGTGGGGTTTAACTAGGCTGCATTTTGCGTATTATGATAGCCGAGGAACAAAATTTAGCTACAGCATATGTAGCCTGTGGATGGTGATCTCGCAATAAGTATCTTGTATAATATAATGCATCACAGCCAGGTATCAGTTGGATGATAGGAATGATGATTACTGTTCGGATATCTTGGTAGAAAGGACACTATAATAGAACATGAGATATTGTCTCGATCTCTCCATTTCTGCATGGGCACAATCTTTCTGAACGTGGAATCCCCCGGAACCTACCCTCGCGTAAGACTGACAGCATCACATCGAATCTTGCCATGGTGAAAGCTTTCCTGTGCCTAGCAGTAGGCAAGGTGGTGAAATATTGTGCAGGGGTGAAACCCCCAACATAAGAAATAGCATCAGATTTAGTGGTTGTCACTGCAATGTGTGCTTGCAGTTCTGTGTCCATTATATGTTGGGACAGGCTTGACCATGCGTTGTCGAATCCTAGTTTAGAGATATTAACCGGCGAAAAGCCAAGCAAGGACACTTTCTTGATTATTGACTTATGCCAGGTTGAGATATAGGTGTCGTGTAGAACTAGAGGCGCCAGACCAATGGGTAAGAATTGCAATTTTAGCCATAGCTTTAACTTGAGTTTCCAAATACGTACTTCAATTGAAGGGAGGCCTACTTCCATTCTAACCATTTCATTTGGAACACATGGGGGAATCCCAAGGACAGCCCTCAAGAATTTGGTCTGTATAGTTTCAAATGGGGCTGCCTTTAGGAAGGTCAGGATCTGTGCGGCATACAACATTTGTGCAATGACCTTCACCTCAAACACTTGGATGGAGAAAGGGATATGTTGGCCACCCTTCATATAGAAAAAGGATAGAAGTGCTTTAATGGTCCTACTCGCGGCCAACATAGTATTCTTTACATGGAGACGCAGGGAGCCTGAGGCTTGAAAAATCACCCCCAGGTATCTAAAAGATGGAACCTGCTCAATTTTCCATCCATTCAGTTGCCAATTATATGTTGTCTTGCTTTTGGAAAACACCAGAACTTTGGTTTTGTCATAATTAATAATTAACTGGTCCTTGGCGCAATGCTCTGCCAGTGCGCGCAGCAGGCGACGTAATCCACTGCGTGTTAATGATAGTAGAACCGCATAATCGGTGTAGAGTAATATTGAAATCAATCTATTAGCCAGAGAAGGAGGTTGGGATATGATTCGCACCAAGGATCCAACCAGGGAGTTAACATACATATTAAATAGAGAGGGGGCTAACACACATCCCTGCTTAACTCCCGTATATGAAGGAATTGGTTTGGTCAGATGACCTTTATTATCACATCTGACTTGTATTCTGGTGTTTTTGTGCAATGATCGTATCAACACTAGCAAGCGCCTATCCATATTTGTTAACTCAAGTTTTCCCCACAATTTGTTTCTAGATATAGAGTCAAAAGCACTTTTGAAATCGATGAAGGCCGTGTAAAGCGATCTTCCCTTCTTTGATGTATATTTCTCCACCAGGTGATAATAACTAGTAGGTGATCTATTGTGGAGCGTTCTCCTCTAAACCCCGCTTGTTCGTTGGCCAGGATGTTCTCTTGAGCCAACCAAGTCTGGAGTTTATCCAGAAGATGTAGCGCATATAGTTTACTGATTGTATTCAAAAGACTGATTGGCCTATAATTAGTGGGGTCAGAGCATGCTCTACGTTTGAATATTGGTACTATGGTAGCCAGGCCCCAGTCTTCCGGAATTTCAGCCGTACGGTCAATTGCCGTAAATAAGGTGGCTAGGACAGGTGCCCACCACTCCGAGTATCGCTTGAATATTTCCGGCAGTATGTTACCCGGCCCCGGGGCCTTGCCCTCTTTCAACTGTGCTATTAATTAAGTTATTTCCTTTGAGGAAATGGGAGGCCAATCTGGTGCATCTTTCAGGTGGATCCTAGGGGGGGCTCGCAACCCGGCCCTCTTGTATAGATACTATAGAAGTATGTCTCCCATGTTTGCACGGGGATAAGATATTCCGGTATTGGCATTTTAATGGCCCATCCTTTATTAACAAGTCGCCAAAAGGTGGTAATATCCTTGCTTTTTGAGGCCTGTATCAAAGTTTTCCAAAGTTCTACTTGGGCAAGTTTCTTCTTCCTTTTAATCAGCAATTTGTATCTTCTCTTCAGGGCCATATATTCCTGTGGGATCACTGTGAGCTGTAAGGTCCTATATCTTTTGTACTCTTCCACTAAAAGAGATCTCATAGCATAACACTCATGGTCAAAGCAGGGGTGTGAAGGGCATTTTAAAGGACCAATATTAATTAATGCCTTGGCTGTAGAATTAAGGTTCTTTTGTAGATCTATAAACAATTCGTGGAAGAGTGCGATTATATTCAGCCCCTGAGTTTCTTCTGTTATTATTTTTTGACGAAGAGAGCCATTTATATCTGAGTGTAAGGTTTCCTTAGCCGTTGTCTCAAGTTTAGGAGTCCATTTAGCCCAAACAGATTTATTCGATGGAAAAATGTCCGGTCCAGGGCACCATTCCATCTTAAGGTCCTGATTGCTGCAGAAAAAGTTTACAAGTACAGGGAGATGATCGATTGTCTGCTATGAACATATTCAGTAAACCCACTTCCATTGTGAGGTGTATATTTTGTTCAGTTATTTTTTGAATTTCAATTGCTATCAAGTTCCAGAATTTTACATATGCTGATATGTGGCCGGGACGTTGCAACCCCTCCAGCAATTTGGGGATCCTGTGTGTGTTATGTGTATCAGTTGAAGAGGAGTCAGGTACCATCTTTGCACAATTTGTAAAGCCATTTCTTTAATGGATGATGCTATTGTTTAAACTCTATGAAAAAAGTGTCCAAAATGCAACACGAGATAGTGCTGGAAGCTGAGATCCCTAGGTTAGAAGGCACTCAATAAGCTAGTGGGGAAGAACAAAGGACAAGCACCAATAGCACTGTGACCAATGATCCTACTGGATCAAAGCCGGAAGGAAGCCCAGAGGCTGATGTGCACAGATGCGAAAGGAGAGTCCAGAGTTGTACGATGTACGCAATAGGAACATGGAATGTGAAGCATGAACCAGGGAAAGTTAGAAACTGTCAAGCAAGAAATGGAATGTATCAACATTACAATACTTGGCGTGAGTGAATTAAAATGGACAGGAATGGGACACTTTCAGTCAGGCAACTATAAAATATTTTACGCAGGAAATGAGAAATTAAGAAGAAACGGGGTTGCTTAATAGTGAAAGGTGATGAAGCAAAAGCAATTAGGAGCTATAATGCAAGGTCTGAGCAAGTGATATCAATGAAATTTAACGGGAAACCTATTAACATAACCATCATCCAAGCCTATGCTCCAACGGCAAACACAGAAGTAGAGGAATCAGAGATTTTACACAGAAGTACAGGAAGAAATTGATCACACACCAAAACAAGATGTTCTGATCATCATGTGGGACTGGAATACAAAAGTAGGGAACAGAGAAGTACTAGGAATTGTGGGGAAATGGAGCTTAGGAGACAGAAATGTAGCATGGGAAAGACTTATCAAATTCTGTGAAGCCAATAATTAGTTTCTTGCAAACACATTTTTTGAGCAACCAAAAAGACGACTGTACATATGGACATCACCAAATGGTCAATATAGGAATCAAATTGATTATATAATTGGTAGCAGAAGATTGAGAAGTTCCATACTTTCTGCGAAAACAAGGGCAGGAGCAGACTGCAGTACAGATCATGAACTGGTAATACTGAAAATCAGAGTAAAGCTAAAGAAGAAGAACAAAGGAATCATAATGCCAAAATACAATTTACAATTTACAAAATACAGAGGCACATGTCACCAGATTCTTCCAAGCTACACAGGAAGTGGATTGGACTATGAAAGTCCAATCCAAATTGTGTTTGCATTTTGACAAATTTGTAGGGCAGTACAATATCTCAGAGAGGAGGTCAGGTCTCCTGCTCCCCTGGTGCATTCACTATAGCTGCCCAATTTTCCTGCTTTTAAAATTTGGATAGAAATATCTGTTGTCTATAGGTACGCTCTTAAACCGCAAGGTTTTTTTTTGCCTATTAGTGAATATTATAGCAAAGTAAATCTGATTTTGAAAAATTAACTGTTAGACCTGCCACTTTTCCAAATTTAATTAATTCTTCCTTGATATACAGGAGTGCTTCCATTGGATTGGTAACCATAAGAATAATGTCATTTGCATACAAACTGATAAGTTCTTCTCTCTCCACCCTAGCTGCCTTAATCTTCTGATTTGCCCATAATCTATTGGCTAGGAGTTCCATTACCAGTGTAAATAGCAAAGGGGACAGTGGGCATCCTTGTCTGGTTCCCGCTTGTATTACTATTGGTCTGGATTCCATTCCATTAAATTTGATCATGGCTGTGGATTGTGAATATATCTTTTGCATGACCTTAATGAATTTGGGGCCAAATTGTAAAGTTTCTAATGAATTTAGTAGATACTGCCAATTGACACTATTAAAGGCTTTATATATACCTAAAGCCAAAAGAACCAGTGGATATTTAGTTATTTTGCACATATTCCTGACACTGAACACACGCCTTACAGGGTCCGCAGTGTACAGTAGGGCCCCTCTTCTCGGCATTCCACCAATATGGTGGTTTTCTTTGGGGTTGGGGGAAGGGTGACCCCGGGCATGCATCCAGACACACTTCCCGACGGATGATGCCAAGCACTTCTCTGCCCAGAGGCTGATCACTGAAGGCTCCTTCACTTCCTTCATAGCCGTCACCGCCAGAAAGAGTGGCTCCCTCCTCACTCGGGGAGGGCGAGCAAGCGGGTGCGGGCAGGCCTGCTGCGGAAGTGGAGCACTATTCCCTCACTATAATGAGGGTGAGTGAGCGAGCAAGCAGGGAGGTGGGGGGAGAGGGCGAGCAAGCAAGGGGGAGGACGAGCGAGGGAGCTGGCAGAGGCTTTTATATGCATTTGCAAGGGGAAAAATGCTATGTTCCACTTTTCGGAGGGGGTCTGGAACCTAACCCGCCATATGAGTGGGGCCCTACTGTATCTCTCTGGAATGAATCCATATTGATCTTTGTGTACCAGTATTAGAATCATTTTTTAAAAACATTCCGTCATCACCAAGGCAAAGAATTTATAATCCGTGTTGATGAGGGATATCAATCCGTATGAGTCTGGTGATGTGGAAGGTTTACCTGGTATCAACAGTAAGATGATATGTGAAGTAGTCCAAGTAGAAGGTAGACAGGCTCCTATTACAATTGTATTGACTAGCTTGGTTAGATGTATCAAAATATCCTTGAATGTTTTATAAAAGTTACTGCTAAAACCATCAGGTCCTGGTGCTTTATATACTTTTAAAGCCTTTATCGCTACTTCCTCCTCAGATATTGGGTCCTCTAGAGAGTCTCTTTCTATTGGGGACAATTTTGACAAATTAAAAGTTCCCTGGTATTCCTTCATATTTACTGGGTTCACATCCTCTCTGTTGTTTAACCCATTTTAGGTGACTCCATTCACTGATACAAACCCCTGAGGAAAGCTTTCATTGCTTCCCATCCGCTGTCCTCCCCTATTTCCATTGCCTCATTATCCTTGAAATAGTTCTCAAGTGCTTTCTGAATCATATCGCACTGCATATTAGAGAACAGCAGAGTGGGATGTAGCCTCCAGATTAGGGGGGAAGATGTGGGATTCTATTAGATCCACTGAAATTGGGGCATGGTATGTGACTTTAATAGTTCCCATATCTATGTGTTTCACATTTGTTAAGAGCAAGTCTGAGATTGAATCTAACTGGGAAAATTGTTGTAAACCACCCAGAGAGCTTCGGCTATGGGGCAGTATACAAGTGCAATAAATAAATAAATAAATAAATAAATAAATAAACAAACAAATAAAATATTCCATGGGGCCTTGAATAAAAAGTATGACTAAAGTCCCCTGGGTACTGTGTTATTTATTTATTTATTTATTTATTTAATTTAATTTCTATACCGCCCAAAGCCAAAAGGCTCTCTGGGCGGTGTACATAAGAGTAAAACAGCAACATAAAATACAAAAACATAGAAATAAATAGCAAACTCAACAGAACAAATAATTAAATAGCATTAAAATACAATAAAATACAATTAAAGTGTAGTTAAAACAAGCAAAGACTCACATACATACACACACCAATCTCATTCACACCACACAGCATACGTCCGGCGACAATGTCCCACGCCGAAGACTCTCCTCGCGCAGTGCAGCGGCAACAATGAAATAGGCTGGGACCTGGTCCTGCAGGGCATGGCAGCTGTTAATAGCAGCAGTCCAGCAGGAAGGGTGGTGGTGGTGACAGCCAGGGGAAGCAGCACAGCAGCAGCAGATGACGAGAGGCTCTCCCTCCCAGGCAGCGCAATGTTCCTCTTCCTGCAGGCAGAAGGTCTCCCAGGCCTCTCAGCCAGCCAGCCTATATATCCCTCCAAGGAGGGACAGGTGGAAAAGGTTAGCCACAGCTGGCTGAGTACCTGGGACTTGGTCCTGCAGGGCGTGGCAGCTGTTAATAGCAGTAGTCCAGCAGGAAGGGTGGTGGTGGTGACAGCCAAGGGAAGCAGCACAGCAGCAGCAGATGACGAGGGGCTCTCCCTCCCTGGCAGCGCAATGTTCCTCTTCCTGCAGGCAGAAGGTCTGAATGGTTAGACCTCATTCAGTCCACCCTCTGCCAATTGAGTCATAAAATTGTGCACCTTCTTCCTATATGCTGTGTCCCTTTCCCCTGCCATCTTTCCTCCTTTCCTAATTGCGGCTTCCTCTGACCCTATTTTCAAATTGTGTGGGTCTATGCCTTGCAAGTTAAGACTGGTATCTCCACCCATAATTATCACAGCTGTTGTGAATTTGTATAATTTTTAAAACATTTTTCAAACGAAGGGCATTTGGCCTTCGTTTGGTGTACAAAATGTGACCAGCATGACTTTGCACTGTTGTCCCAATATTTCTTTCATCCTTTACTGTCCTCTTAGGTTCAAAATCCAATGACTTGTGTTGTAAATGAGAATAATAACTCCCCTGGCCTTATTAGAGTCCTGTGCCCTGAAACTGTGTCTCCAGTGTCAACTGTTCAGGAATCCCTCCATTAACTGTCCCTTGTGTGTTTCTTGCAGCATTAGTATCCTGGGGCACAACTCCTGTATTAATCTATGAGGCCTACTACGCTTCATTATCATGCCCATCCCTTTTATATTTAGTGAGGTAGTTTTCATCTCACTACCCATTCTTAAATAACCAATCTATCCCTTGTATTGATATCTTTCCTAAAATATAACTTCCTATATTCCCCCTCCCCCTCCCACCCTCCTACTAACAATATCCTATTCCGTCACCACACCTCTAACTTGATATGTGGCAATTTCCTTAAAAGTGTGCAGTATCACACCCACTCTCTCTCTCTCTCTTTTAATATCTTGGGACTAACTTCTCTTAACTTTAGGGTATCAGATAGTACAATGTTAACACAAATTAACATTTAATTAAATCTCAACCACTTCCTGCAGATAAATCAACCTATTATATCATAGCTCAACCATGCAGGGCAGGAGACCCTCTCGGTCCATAATATAGTATTGAACAGTCTCATGCTTTTTACCCAGTCTATCTTATTCTGCGATACTCACTCCACTTGTTAAGGCTGGCTGACTATAGCGCTATAAGGGAACACTATAGTCTATTAACCTTTTTTTTGTCCAAGAAAAGTGCTGGTGGCTATGCTGTGCATCATCTGTGATTTAGCTCATCGTCTCCTGTTTGAGATCTCTCTTAAATTATGTTGGTGGACAAGGTAGTTGTTGTTGTTAAACAGTATATCGCCTCTCCGCTTACCTGGACATTCTCTGTTTATTTTCTTTCATCTAACCACCTCCCATTCGTTGTCTTCGCCAGTGGGGTCTTCTGTCCTTTCTCCCTCATTGTTCCCTTCCCCATTATCAGCTCCTCTTAGGGATTCTAAATGCAGGATTTTCAAAATATTACTCAGTTCCTTCACGTTTGTTGCTGTGTGTTGTCCCCTTAAATGGAACTATTAGTTTAAAGGGGAAGCCCCAATAGTATTTTAGTTCCACTTTTTGTAGAACCAGAATGTATAGTCTCAATTTTCTTCACCGTTGCAGGGTCTCTGGGGACAGATCCTGAAGCGTTAAAACTACAGTTTCCTTGTATGTTAGTTCTCCAACCTCTCTCATATGTTTAAGTAGTTCCTCCTTCATCATCAATTTGGCAAAGCAAACAATTATGTCTCTCAGTCCCTCTTTCCTTCTCAGTCCCGACGCCCTATGCACCCATTCAAACTCATCCTCCTTCAGCCAGAGGTCAGACAGTACAGAGGTCAGCCATGTTACTAAGAAGTTTTTAACACTCCCTTGTTCCACTTCTTCTTCTATCCCACAAAAACAAAAGTTTGAGCGTCTATTTCTATTTTCCAGGTCTTCCAGCTTTATTTTAGTGTCTAGCTGCATCCTTTTCAACTTTCACATTTTATCTTCCTGCTCTTTTATTTTTTCCTTCATTGTTGTCGTTTTTACATCAATTCTGTCCAGTCTGGTTTTCAGTTCTCCCAATTTATTTTCTAGTATGTTTGTCCAGCCAGACATTAACTCTTGTTGAAGTGAACAGAACTGTTTAGCTATCTCTTCTTTTATCACCGCTGCTATCACCATCAAGAGTTCTGTTTCCTCCTCCACTCGTGAGCCATTCATAGCCTTATCAGAGGCAGACGCCATATTTGTCTCATCTCCAGGTGTTTCGGGATATGTTATTGCATTCCTCCCTACTGGCTTAAAGCAGTACTCCAGGCTGTGTTCTTCATGTCATCATGCTCCTGGTTGCATTCCCTTCCTGAAGCAGTAATATATAGACCTGTTGCGACAGCATTTCTCTCAGTCTAGGGCAAAAAAAGATGGATGGATCTGAGGAGCTCCCAGCCTATGCCACCATCTTGTAGGTGCTCAACCCCCCCACATGTTAGTTTTATGTACATATTCCAACCCCACCTTTCAAAACATCGCTCAAGGCAGCTAACTAGAGTGTCTAATAAAAAAGTGACATCCCCAAATCTAGTAGATCATTCCTTAATAAAACTTCCAACAAGCCAGTCTAAAGCCCATAAAAATGTTGCTGCCCCTGCACCCAAATGCTTCCCCCACATCACTACCTTTCCCTGGAATTACCCCCATCTCCCATAGGCAGGGTATGTAGGTACTTGCTGCAATAAGCGTAGGCCACACTGAAAGTGACCCGTTATGCCTCAAAAGGATGCTTCCCCACAAAAGGAAAAACCAAAGACTGGTGGTGGGGTAGGACTGTTACTGATCCTCTCCACGAAAGGACAGGAGGGGCAAACTATGGGGGAGACCAGGAAGTCACTGGTTTGAGAGGGAGCTGGTCAGTTACTTTCCAGCTTCAAAGTCCTCCCACTCCAATTCTTTCACTGACAGGTGAAGCTGAGCCCCTGGGGAACTAGTGTTTATTTGTACTGATTGATGATGATAAAGAAAAGCACTTCCTTCAAATAACCACAGGGTTCAGCAATGGATATGGGAGTGGGTTGAACTACATGCCTGCTCACCTCGCCCCCCTCTAGCATCACCTGCACTATCTCTGGTGGTAGATCTTGTTTGTGTGATGGCTCTTTGGGTTGAGTGGTTTAGTATTAGAGTGGGACTACGCTTATCCAAGTGCTGTTCAAAGTGGTGTTGCAAACTAGGTGTCCCTGGTTGGATAATAGAAATATTCTCTATCTCTCAGTGAACATCATCATTATTGTTGTTGTTGTCGTCATCATCATCATCATCATGGGGAAGAAAAAAGGTGGAACGATAAGGGATGTCAAGTAAAATTTAATAAACAACACTAATGTAGACTTTATGGATGATGCATGTTGTAAACAGTCAAAAGGACCTCATTATTATTTTTATAGGAAAGTCTTTGCATTAGAGCTGTCAATTCACATTTGCACAGAATGCAGGAGATTGAGGAACTGGTCTCAACTGGGGCTATCAGGTGCTGTTGTTATCCTAATAATTACTGTCTGATTAACTGTCTGATCAGAACAGCTTGTACCAGGTCTATGCATAGAACCCACATTGGACCTTATAATGTAATGGACAAATCTTTGTTAATTTAAATTAGCCTGAAGAAAAGGCCCTGTACAAATGACATATCCATGGCCAATGCTCATTTAGAAGGGGTGTGGAATTGTGCCGCTAAGTCTCAGACCCCATGCATTCGTGAGACCTTCTCACAGAATGTACATGCACATAAGCAGTACTGATGTAGGCTCTATATGAGCTATCTATACCTTGATCTTTCAGGGTTCTAAATTGCGTGTGAAGCCTTAACACTTATAGCAGGCTCCCTGCTGCAGAACTTACCCTTACAGAGGTAAGAGGTGTGTGGACTGGGCTGGGAGGATGTGACAGAGGTGGCAGGGATAGTAAGTGTGACCCACTCTCCCCCTCATGCTAATGCAGCTGCAGAAGTGCACCAGCATACAGTCATAGCAGTGCCGCTTTGGGGCTCCCTCAGAGCTAGTAGCCTATAAGCAGATTCATAGTGCAAGGATGGCCCCATGTGAAGTTGCTTCAAATATCTAGACTCTCGGCTCCAGAATATTATATCAACATTTAATGAGATGGGAATTACTCACCTTATGCTCCACTGAATGGCAGTCTGGATGCAGGGTAGAACAATCAAATGACAATAATTAAATGTAGCGATTGAGAGCATAAGCTGTGAAATTCCCCATTCGAATCTTGCCTCACCCATGAAACAATAATGGCAACAACAATCACTCAGTTCCACATATGCAATATAGGGATAAATATATTAGCCTGCCTTACAAGGGGATTACATGATAGGACACAGTATATGAAGCATTTAGGAGAAATGGTGTACAAATATTATTATGGCTACTTCATCTTATAGACATAGTGTAGCAGGCACTAGATTCACTACATATTGAGGGTCGATGTTGGTGATGTGAATTGGTCTCAAGTTATAGGTTGAAATATTAAAATGTCCATGGGCTTACAATGGTGGTTGTTGGTGAATAAGCCAAACTCCTGAGATGGGTTGAATAAGAAATGAGCCACAGAGGAAGAATGAAAGTGTAGCAGCACCAATCTAAAAGGGAAAATATGTGGAGGAGATAAATTCAATAACTTGCAGAGGTGGGTGTAAGGAAAAGCACAGAGGGTCATTAAACACCAAATGATGAAGAAATTCAGAATACCTTATTGCAGAAAGGCTCAGAAACATACAGAAAGGAATAAATATATCTCACAGAGATCATGGCAAAGGTTTTCTCATGTCACATTGTTGTTGTTGTGCCTTCAAGTCGATTACGACTTATGGCGACCTATGAATCAGTGACCTCCAATAGCATCTGTGTTTCAGTTTGGATACTCTGTTCATAGGGTTTTCGTGGTAAGAGGTATTCAGAGGTAGTTTATCATTGCCTTCCTCTGAGTTTGGATGCATCTTAGTCTGGTGTCTCAACTTTGACCATTCCACCTTGGGTGCCCCTACCGACAGCATTGCTCTCAGCTTCTTCAGCACTCTCAAATCCCCTCACCATGTTAAGGTATGCATCCTAGAGGGGGCATGTCACAGTAAAGCATAGTTAATCTTTCTGTGGTTTAAAGCAAATTAGCAGCATGCTGGTACACTGCATACTGCTAGACAGGTCCCATTCACTCCTCCCTTGCTCTTGGCCATGCTGTCCTGGGTGCAACAGACCACAAGTGTTGACTTTTTGTGTAGTCTAGACCCAGACAGATGGTTTGTAAATCTTGGTTTACTGCTTGCAGTTTATTTGGAGAGAAGCAAACCATGAAACCCAGGTTTGAACAACAGGAGAAACCAAGATCTGTGGTTTGTTGCTCCCAGTGCAGCAAAACAGGCGAGGAAGCAAGGATTTTTTTTAGCCGAATGCTGCTTGTTTGCACTAAACAGATGCTCTTGGAGGTCACTGATTCATAGGGTCGCCATAAGCCATAGTCAACTTGAAGGCACATAACAACAATAAAACTATGGTTTAATGTGATGGGCAAACCAGGCTAATGATGGACAATGGCTAAAAATGACAGAGATGAGTGAGGGGCAATAATATCGAACAGAATTAAAGATAATATGGTAGGGGCGTAATTTCCTGTGATATACACATTCATTACTTTTGTCCCTCAGTCATCTCTGGTCAGTCTGATTTTTCAGGGTTTTGAGGCGTAACAAAAGCTTCCAAAGCCTATGAAAAAGAACAGTTGTGGGATAAGAGCATAAGTGTACCATGGACAAAGATGGCTCTATCATTCCACCTTTAGCTCTCTCCAATCCCAGTAATTTCTCTCAGGCTAGACTCAAAGTCAAATTAAAATATAAAAGGGGTCCATTTACTAAGTCATATTCCGCTAGGAACATGTCTCCACATTGAGTATGTAGAGTTCGGCAAAGTCCTTTCCAGGTGTTGTTGACCATGAAATATGTTACAGCACAAACAGGACAAGTTTTTAAAATACTGGGAACCCATGTTGAATGTCCCTTTTAATGATGGGCATTTAGGATGGATGGCCAGTAATGGCTGCTGTTCTCATTGTGTGATGAAGGGGCAATGTCACCACAGGGGTCCTTTTCTATAGCACTTGGCATAGTGTGTAATCCAGCCTTAGTAATCAGCCCTCCAGGACACGGATTCTCAGATTTCATGACAGTGAGTCTCCCTGGTTAAAGAAGAAAATTATTCAAGCCTCAAGGCAAAACAAAGGCAGACTTCTCAGTTGGAGAGGCTTAGCGGCTTGTTTATACTGCAGCTTACTAGAGCTCAAGTTTACTTGGCAAGATTGTAGGGTTTGAACTGCCTACATATCTGACCATTTATTCCTTTGCAAAACAAGAAGCAAAAGGCAAAGTTTACATAGCAGTGGATCTTCTACTGCTAAAAAAGAAAAGCTATCCCCAGACTTCCTCGACCACTCCCTTAGCACTCCATTGTTTTTTTGCTATGACAGACTAACTCAACCTCCCCTCTGAAATCCATTAAAACTGAGTCTTTGTTCTTGTTTTGCCTGTCATCCTCTTAGGTATTCCTTTTAAAACTTCGTACAGCATTTCAAGAAATTCATGGAGCAATGCCCAATTATGCAAATATTGCAGATTTGGACAACTGCATGAGGAACAACCAATCAAACATAAAAGCCAGCCTTCTGGCTTCTGTTCATTGGTAGTGTAGCGGCAAATTCAGAAGGGCAGGGTCCCTTCATGATAATCTCAGCCACATTCCTTTCTAAGATTATACAACCTTCTACAATTATAGAATAACCTGGCAAGGTTTGAATGCTGCTTTCTGCTTCTCTATCCTAGTTAATGTCTTCTCCAACAAACGGATTTCCCTAGGAGCTTATCAGCATGAAAAGGGAGTGTGTTAGATACTGAAAAGAGTGTGGCTCAGTCACCTTCTTTTGCTCTGATTAGCTCCAATCAGCAGGAAAGGACAAGGAAGCATGTTAGAAGACTCTTCTTAGTGGCGAACACACTTCTTTCATGCTGATTGGCTCATAGGATGCTGGAGATATAGGAACCCTGCTCCCAAAAAAGACCCCCTGAGAGCCTCGGCAACTATACCCCTGGCCACACTGCACTTCAGATGTACAGCAGTGCCAACTCCTATCCTACAGGGGATCACACACTAGAAATCTTGTTGAAAACGGTACACTGACAGGAAGCCTGCAGAGGTCTGCTGGCCATTAGGCATAATGCTGTAGCAAGGAATACACAGGAAACAGTCCTTTCTTTCCTCCTCCCCATACGCCCTCCAAGATGACAGCAGGCACACAGCTGACAGGAAGCCTGCAAGTAGGCCATAGCCGAGGGGGTGGCTAGAGGGGCCTGCCCCCTAAAATTGTTCTGCCCCCCCTAATTTTTTCTTTTTTTACACACACAAAATAAATTTATTACAGAAAAAAAATCCCCATACTTTTTGGGTCCCCCCCAAACGTTTAGGCTGGCTACAGGCCTGCCTGAAAGTATAAGACTGCAATTCATGGTCACATATCACTGAAGGCTTTCAGTCACAAGTGATGCTACCACCACCATGGGACTCCCTCACTCTGAGGTGACAGCACCCATCTCTTCACTCATCCCATTTGGCAGCAATGGGTGTTCTTTCTGCAGGCTCACTAAGAGCTGAGAGAACAGCTAGCCAGCTGTGGGTTGTTGGGGTGAGGAATAGCTGAGGCACATCAGTGGCAGGCTTCCTGGTGAAATTGGGAGTTTGCCCCAGAAGGCAGCCAAACCAGGGGGAGGACTCAGGCCTGGAGGCCAAATGCGGCCCTCTAAGCCTCTCTGTCTGGCTCTCACAACTCTCCCCAAGCCAAACCTCCCACTGGCCCTGCTTTATATCTCAAATATTTTTGGCCAGCTGGAACATAAACTCTGATAATGCCTTTTGCTTGTCTGGATGGAGACTAGAGAGGGGTGTGTGAGTGAGTACAAATTAGCAGTATTGTGTACAGATTACAAAGGTAACGTTTTCATTTGTTGCTCTGCCCACTTTTGCATCTGGCTCTGCTCTTCACTGGAATACAGCCCTCAGAAGGTTGTCAAGGTGACAACAAGCTGAAAGGCGTCTTAATGGGCATGAGGATCTATATTTATTTATTAGATTTCTTTCATCTGTTTGGGGGATGTGGGGTTACATGTAATTTACCAGCCTTTGGGATGAGCTCAGCAAACCAAACATCCCCTAATACTAGATAAAATGCTTTTGCACCCATGTGTCTGGTATGGAAGGACTAAAATCTAAAAGGCATTGTCAGCCTTTGTGTGGCCTGTCCAAGAACCTGTCTGAACTTATTCATATGTCTGACTTCATGAAGCCAGTGGCTTTTCAAAAGAAGGTGGACCAGGCACAGAGATGGAATAATGGAAACATCGAGACTGACGTAAATCTGAAGGCCTGTCTGGAACGTACCAAAGATGTGGATTTTTTTAAAGCAAGAGTGTTTTTCAAATAAAAGTTATCAATCTTTAGTAAGTCTCAGGGCTGGGGAGAAAGGTAAAGGCGAGGAGTTTAGAGACTAACTATAATATGCTTGCACTAAATAAGAAATTAGTTGAACCAATTAGCCTAAGCAGAAAATAGCTGTCCACAGAAAAAGCACAGTCAATAATGCAAATGTTCAAGTGGAAGGCTTTTTTCATAGCCAATGAGTAACACGGTCTTTATGTTTTTTAAAAGGCTGGGCCAAAGCCTACTCATAGCCTTCTTAAACTAATCACTGATCTAGCCACTAAATGGAATGAAGTACAGAAAGCCCATATGGATTTCACTTAGGCAGTTGTTCTAGTGTCACATTAGAGAGACAATAAGGAATTGGATAAATACCAAGAGAGGTTGCCGCATGCAATCCTCTAAGGTCTCAGATAAACAGGCTTGAGATTGGCAATCTGGGGTGGCCTCATGGTGAGGAAGTTACAACCCCCTTACATTATCCAGGCCTGCACAACTTTTGACCCACCAAACTAAGTGCAGCCCTTGGGTTATGTGGTGTGTCATGCCAGGTGTTTGGCAACCCCCTCCTTCTTTATTTACAGATCCAGACAAGCAGAATAAACAAGAGGGTTATCAAACTCCCTGTTTGGGAGGATGGCTGGTGGATTCTGTTTGACTCTGTGTGCCATAAAATGTGCAGGCTAAACCACAGGTCTATTCAGACCTTCTCCTCCACATGTACAGCAAATGCGTGGAGGAGGGAGAAACATCATGCCTACTAGCCCCACCCTGATGCCAATGTGTCCAGTGGCCATCTCCTCCAGTGGCTGCATGTTTAGAGTTAGTGTGAAGGGAATCTATGTGCATGCAGATCTTTGTGCACAGGGCTCCCTTGACTAATCAGGGTTCCTGGGCTTGTGTGGAGGAGCTCTGAACTCACACCCTAATGCTGAGCATGTGGCTGCTGGTGAGAATGGCCAGCAGGCACATCAATAGCATGGGTGGGGCTAGCAAGCACAATCTTGCTCCCTTCCTCCTTCCCTCCAGGTTTGTGTGTTGCTGTTGTTATGTGCCTTCAAGTCGATTACGACTAATGGCGACCCTCTGATCAGTGACCTCCAAGAGCATCTGTTATGAACCACCCTGTTCAGATCTTGTAAGTTCAGGTCTGTGGCTTCCTTTGGTCTGTGGCTTCCTTTATGTAATTAATCCATCTCTTGTTTGGCCATCCTCTTTTTCTACTCCCTTCTGTTTTTCCCAGCATTATTGTCTTTTCTAGTGAATCATGTCTTCTCATGATGCGTCCAAAGTATGATAACCTCAGTTTCATCATTTAACTTCTAGTGATAGTTCTGGTTTAATTTGTTCTAACACCCGATTATTTGTCTTTTTTACAGTCCATGGTATGTGCAAAGCTCTCCTCCAACACCACATTTCAAATGAGTTGATTTTTCTCTTATCCGCTGTTCAGTGATACATCTTTGCATTTAAGGACCTTTTCTAGTTCTCTCATAGCTGTCCTCCCCAGTCCTAGCCTTCTTCTGATTTCTTGACTATTGTCTCCATTTTAGTTAATGACTGTGCCGAGGTATTGATAATCCTTGACAAGTTAAATGTCCTCATTGCCAACTTTAAAGTTACATACATCTTCCGTTGTCATTACTTTAGTCTTTTTGATGTTCAGCTGTAGTCCTGCTTTTGTGTTTTCCTCTTTAACTTTCATCAGCATTCGTTTCAAATCATTACTAGTTTCTCCTAGTAGTATGTTATCCTCTGCATATCTTACATTATTTCTCCCTCCAGTTTTCGCACCTCCTTCATCTTGGTCCAATCCTGCTTTCCATATGATATGTTCTGCGTATAGATTAAACAAATAAGGTGATAAAATACACCCGTCTCACACCCTTTCCGATGGAAAACCAATCAGTTTCTCCATATTCTGTCCTTACAGTAGCCTCTTGTCCAGAGTATAGGTTGCGCATCAGGACAATCAGATGCTGTGGCACCTCCATTTCTTTTAAAGCATTCCATAGTTTTTCATGATCTACACCAGCCTTTCCCAACCAGTGTGCCTCCAGATGTTGTTGGACCACAATTCCCATCTTTCCTGATCATTGGCAATGCTGGCTGAGGCTGATGAGAGTTGTGGTCCAACCACATCTGGAGGCACACTGGTTGGGAAAGGCTGATCTACACAGTCAAAGGCTTTGCTGTAATCTATAAAGCACAGGGTGATTTCCTTCTGAAATTCCTTGCTCCGTTCCATTATCCAATGTATGTTTGTGATATGATCTCTGGTGCCTCTTCTCTTTCTAAATCCAGCTTGGACATCTGGCATTTCTCACTCCATATATGGTAAGAGCCTTTGTTGTAGAATCTTGAGCATTATTTACTTGCATGGGATATTAAGGCAATAGTTTGATAAGTACTGCATTCCCTGGGATCCCCTTTGTTTAGAATGGGATATTCAACACTTCCAGTCTGTGGGCCATTGTTTAGTTTTCCATATTTCTTGACAAATCTTTGTCAAAATTTGGACAGATTCAGTCTCAGTAGCTTGTAGCAACTCTATTGGTATGCCATCTGTTCCTGGTGATTTGTTTTTTCCAAGTATTTTAAGAGCAGCTTTCACCTCACATTCTAAAATTTCTGGTTCTTCATCATATGGTTCCTCTGTGAATGAATGTGTCATCCTGGCATCTCTTTTTTCCCTTTTATTTCATCTCGGTCAGTCAGTGTGTTTCCCTGTTGATTATTCAACATCCCTACTCTTGGTTTAAATTTCCCTTTCATTTATCTAATCTTTTGGAATAGGGCTCTTGTTCTGACCTTTTTGTTGCCCTCTTCTATTTCTATACAATAACTATTGTAATAGTTCTCTTTGTCCCTACGTACTAGTCGCTGTATTGTTGCATTCAGGGTTCTGACTGTGTTTCTATCTCTTTTTGCTTTTACTTTCCTTCTCTCCCTAACCGTTTTAAGAGTTTCTTCAGTCATTCATTGAGGTCTTTCTCTCTTTTTAACTAGAGGTATTGTCTTTTTGCATTCTTCCCTGATAATGTCTTTGACTTCACTCCATAGTTCTTCTGGTTCTCTCTCAACTAAGTTTAAAGCCTCAAATCTGTTCCTTATTTGATCTTTATATTCTTCTGCAATGTTATTTAAATTATATTATGGCATTATGATTGCTTTGTTCTTCTTCTTTAGCTATACTTTGAGTTCATGATCTGTACAGCAGTCTGCTCCTGGTCTTGTTTTTGCACAAAATATGGAACTTCTTCATCTTCTGCTACCAATTATATAATCAATATGATTCCTATATTAACCATTTGGTGATGTCCACGTGTACATTCATCTTTTCGGTTGTTCAAAAAATGTGTTTGCAAGAAACTAATTATTGGCTTCACAGAATTCAGTAAGTCTTCCTCCAGTCCCCCATGATGCCAGTCCCCCTTTAGGATGCACACCTCAACATGGTGAGGGGGTTTGAGAGTGTTGTAGAAGCTGAGAGCAATGCCGTCAGGAGTCTAGACCACGAGGCTAGACTCCTAGCAGGGGCACCCAAGGTCAAAGCTGAGACACCAGACTAAGATGCATCCAAACTCAGAGAAAGGCAATGGTAAACCACCTCTGAATACCTCTTACCATGAAAACCCTATGAACAAAGTATGCAAAATGCAACAGGAGATAGTGCTGGAAGATGAGACCCCCAGGTCAGAAGGCACTCACCAAGCTACTGGGGAAGTACAAAGGACAAGTACGAGTAGTGCTGTGACTAATGACACAGCTGGGTCAAAGCCGAAAGGAAGCCCAGAGGCTGATGTGCACAGATGTGAAAGGAGAGTCCGAAGTTGTACAACACACACAATAGGAACATGGAATGTGAGAAGCATGAATAAGGGAAGGGTAGAAATTGTCAAGCAAGAAATGGAACGTATCAACATTACAATACTTGGCGTGAGTGAATTAAAATGGACAGGAATGGGTCATTTTCAATCAGGCAACTGCAAAATATTTTATGCAGGAAATGAGAAATCAGGAAGAAACAGGGTTGCTTTAATAGTGAGAAGTGATGTAACATAAGTAATTAGGAGCTACAAGGTAAGGTCTGAGCAAGTGATATCAATGAGATTAAACGAGAAACCTATTAACATAACCATCATCTAAGTTTATGCTCCAATGGCAAATGCAGAAGAAGAATTGGAGAGATTTTATGCAGAACTACAGAAGAAAATTGATCACACACCAAAACAAGATATGATGATTGTGTGTACCCCTCTCAATATTGGGGAGGTCCAACTGCATACCAGTTTCCCAGTGCAAACCTGAACAACATATGGCCTCCCCAGCCAAATGCAGCCCACTTGCCATGCATGGCCACCCACCCACCACTGGCTTCTTATCTTTCTCCCGTTTTTGCTACCTGCATGCCTGGTATTGCAAAAATGGGGCCAGGGCAGGAGTTGTCAACCATCTGGCAGCCCACAATGTGTGTGCTTGGTACATTGCATTCCATTTGTGAGCCAAAAGTAGGGTAGCCACATATGTGCCACCAAACCAGAGGGCAGAACAGGTAGCCAGTTTGCATAAAATGTGCATATTCTGATTTATATGTACGAATGCAAATTCAGAAGTAGATATGATTTAAATAGAAATACCATAGGTCTCACCACAGTGGTGCAGACTGTAATTAGAGGAATGGTATGCTTGCTCACTCTGCTTCCTAGGCGCTAAATGTTGATGGTCTCCTCTCCCTTATTATAGATCTTTATCTCTAAACCAGACTTGGACCTGGCAAAGCACTTCAAGCAGAGGGTACCTTCAAGTAGAGAACTAACAGCCTGTCAGATAGAGGACTTTTCTCTCTCAAGTAGGACACATGACCACCCTAGCCATGAGGGTAGGTACAGGCCTATTCCGGTGACTCTTCAGGACCAGCTAAATGGTGGAAGAGTATAGAATGGGCATCCCAGTAGGCACTCTGGGCTAGTTTGTGAGGATTCCTCACAGAAGAATCAAAACAGGCAAAAGGGACCTGCAGTGGTATGAAGGCTGTAGGCTGATTCAGAAGCCGAACGATGGGGCTCTCTTCCCAAGCAGAAGACTATAACTGAACACTATTAGGGCAGATTGCCATTTCCAGATTAGTAATGAGGCAGATTTGGTTTTTCCTACTTTAGAACTATGCCAGAACAGTGGGCTGGAGTTGTTTCCATGGGGCTTGGACGCACATTTGCTGCAAAGCAAATGGGGGGAGGAGGAGTGCACTATAACTTTGGGGATGGCTGAGTACCCATTGAGCAGAGATAACCATCTACCTGTGTGAGTTTCTGCAAGACCTGCTCCCTGCATTTCTGGCTGATTTCCACCTGGCCTGGAAGGGTGGGGCCCTGTCTCTCTCCAGCTACAAAAGCAGCAACTGCTGAAGGGGCCAAAGACCATCTACCTGTGTGAGTTTCTGCAAGACCTGCTCCCTGCATTTCTGGCTAATTTCCACCTGGCCTGGAGGGGTGGGGCCCTGTTCCTCTCCAGCTACAAAAACAGCAACTGCTGAAGGGGCCAGAGACCATCTACCTGTGTGAGTTTCTGCAAGACCTGCTCCCTGCATTTCTGGCTAATTTCCACCTGGCCTGGAGGGGTGGGGCCCTGTTCCTCTCCAGCTACAAAAGCAGCAACTGCTGAAGGGGCCAAAGACCATCTACCTGTGTGAGTTTCTGCAAGACCTGCTCCCTGCATTTCTGGCTAATTTCCACCTGGCCTGGAGGGGTGGGGCCCTGTTCCTCTCCAGCTACAAAAGCAGCAACTGCTGAAGGGGCCAAAGACCATCTACCTGTGTGAGTTTCTGCAAGACCTGCTCCCTGCATTTCTGGCTAATTTCCACCTGGCCTGGAGGGGTGGGGCCCTGTTCCTCTCCAGCTACAAAAGCAGCAACTGCTGAAGGGGCCAGAGACCATCTACCTGTGTGAGTTTCTGCAAGACCTGCTCCCTGCATTTCTGGCTAATTTCCACCTGGCCTGGAAGGGTGGGGCCCTGTTCCTCTCCAGCTACAAAAGCAGCAACTGCTGAAGGGGCCAAAGACCATCTACCTGTGTGAGTTTCTGCAAGACCTGCTCCCTGCATTTCTGGCTAATTTCCACCTGGCCTGGAAGGGTGGGGCCCTGTTCCTCTCCAGCTACAAAAGCAGCAACTGCTGAAGGGGCCAAAGACCATCTACCTGTGTGAGTTTCTGCAAGACCTGCTCCCTGCATTTCTGGCTAATTTCCACCTGGCCTGGAAGGGTAGGGCCCTGTCTCTCTCCAGCTACAAAAACAGCAACTGCTGAAGGGGCCAGAGACCGTGTGTGTGTGTATGTGCGTGTGAACCTGCTGCTCGGGATGTCTATAGACTACTGGGGTTAGTTGTTTTTTAGTTGTTTTTGGGGTCAAGATTTAATTTTGGAGATTCATTTTTGCTGTTATTTGGACTACAGCATATTTTTGTTAGACACTGTTGTGAAGTGTGTGGGGATTGCTTAATTGTATATTTATTGAGATGTTTTCATTAGTTTGTTGTTTATTATTATTGTTTGGCTACTTATATACTGTGTATATTTATATTTCTTTGTTGTATTATTTCTCTGTTGTACACCGCCCAGAGAGCTATGCTAGTCGGGCGGTATAGAAATTTAACAAATAATAATAATAAAAATAATAATAACTGGTAATGAAGGGATTAGTGATTATTACATGGTAATGACTCTGCAGTTGAACAATAATGGAAATATCAGACACTTCAGAGAGCTTTAATGATCTGTTATTACTCAAAGACTGCAAATCACTGGGCTGAACTGACCAGCAATGTATCTCTGAGGCAATGAATGTGTAAGGAGGTGGTTGTGAGGCACCTCATTAAGGATGCACTTTGACATCAAGCTTGAGGCTCACCTCCCACTAATGAACTTCAATGCTGCCATTTTTAGTTTCTCTGACTAAAGATTCATTAAGAAAAACAGAAGAGTAATAAAACCAACCTTTGCAGCACATCCACCCATGGGGGAGGACTCCAAAACAGCAGTCCCGTAAATGAAGAGCTTTCTGTTAACTCTTGCTGGCAGTTTCCTTCTGATAGCTCCCACTTTGGAGACCTTTGCATTAGTCCCCAATAAGGGTTGCTTTTCCATGCACTCTAGGAAAAATTGTGCAATTTCAATCTAAAGGGTATGGCTCTCTGTGCAATGTTTGGTGGAGAACCAGGCCATCCTATTAAGAACATGAAGTTGAAATCCATGCAAACTGTTTGGTCTATGTAACCAACTGGAACAATGAGCCATCTCAGATCTTGTACGTGCCCATTACACAGCAAAATCAATGAGTTTTGCCATATTCCAATTTTTAAAACAAACAAACAAAGCCCCTGTTGCTCAATGCAAAGCCTCTCTCACACATTTACATTATTGATTACACTTTTTCTGTCCACAGCAATTTTTTGCTTAGATTAATGATTTGACTAATTTCTCATTTAGTCAATAATGTAAATGTTCATGAGATCATTTATTCCCTCTCCTCTTTTGTTCTATACCTTTCTCCACAATTCCATGACTTACTAGAAGAAGATAGATAATTTTGATTTGTATAACACTTGGCTAAAAAAAAAAACACTGTCCAAGGCTGTGGACGGAGAACCTATGGCCCTCCAGGTGTTGCTGAACTACAACTTCCATCAGCCTCTGCCAGCATGGCCAATGACCAGGGATGATGGGAGTTGTAGTTCAAGAGCACCTGGAAGGCCACAGGTCAGACACTTCTGATTGAAGGGCTGCTTTTTACTTGCACATCTCTGTCAGCATATCACTAGAATGATTCCCATGCTCTGCAGCTGTGTGTGTGGTTGTGCTACACTTAGAAACAAAAGCATGAACTTTTGTGTGAATAGTATTTGGGTAAATCCACACTTTAGGATGTTCTGGATGATGGGGAAAAGTGGGTAATAAATGCCAGGATAAATAGGCGAACAGGTATCAGTTCCAAATAAGGGAAAACATGTACAAATGAAGTACACTATCACTTGTGATGAACATGCACCTCTCTATTTCATTGTGTTGCACATTTTGTCAAGCACACATGCATTGTAGGCCTTATGCATACTTTTTGTACATGGTTTTTTATACATGGAGATTATAAATTCCTGACAAAAGAAAACCTGCCATTTGTGGAAGACCCTGTATCAGAGATGATGGGGGCAAATGGAAGGGGCAAAAAAACTCCACAAGCCTCATGTTGACAAAGTCTGAGGATAACTTTTTTGTCCCATAGTTATGTGGGAACTGCAGCTGACCGGGTTGTACAGAGGGATTGGAGATGTAGAACAAAACCAAATATATTCTTCCTCTGTACGCCTTTGTGGCCTAGATTTCTTATCATCAAAATATTCCAGGGACTATACAGAGTTTAATGACAAACTCTGAAATAGCAACATTGAACAGTATCAGGAAAAAGACAGAAAGTGCTGAGACACTTTAGAAACTTCTGATTGAAAGTTTTCACTAAACCCGTTAGTCCTAAAGCAAGCAGACCTTTTTTATATCTTTGCATAGTAGAGAGTATAACTGTAATTTGGATGTAGCTACAGTTTTAATTATGTTACCCTGGCCTTTGCCAGCCTGGTGCCCTCCAGATGTTTTTGACTACAACTCGCATCAGCCCCTGCCAGTGCTGACTGGGGCTAATGAGAGTTGTAGTCCAAAACATCTAGAGGGCTCCAGGTTGGCAAAGGCTGTGTTACCCTGCAAAGTGTAGCCCCCTGCAGGATAACTTAAGCATTTTAAAAAAATTAACAATAGAAGTGCAAATATTAGTATAAGCAAAGGAGGGAATTGTGTTATCTTGCCAGAGTCCATCTCTCCTCCCTCCCCCAATATTCAGACAAAAATAACTGCAGTTGTAGAAAAGTCTTATTGATAAAGTAGAGGGAGAGGTGTAGCCTATTTTCTAGACCAACAATTGACTGCAGCATCTTGCTTTGCTATGGAAGAAAGAGCTGGGTGCTAATATGTGAAGAGGGAAACAGACAGACCTAAGGTTGAAAGTGAAGATGTTGGCCCAGAAACCTGAGAGACACTCCACCCCAGCATGGCCTATATGATTTTTAAAATGGCTTCAGTTTGGTTCACTATGCAAATAGGCTGCTTGAGACCTGAGGGGAAAAGTAGCTGAAGGAGTTAAGTTTGTCATCTCAATTGACAGGATGTTGCCAGTCATATGGCAACTATTCTAAGTGTTTATGCACCAACAATAGATGCTGATGAAGACATCAAGGAAATTTTTTATAACCAGCTGGACACCATCTTATCAGAGATAGCTAAGGAGGATAAAATTATCCTTTTGGGCAATTTCAATACAAGAGTTGGGCGTGATTTCGATTTATTGCCAGAAAGCATTGGGAAAGAAGTTGTTGGCAATAGCAACCTGAATGGAATTCTACTAGCTAAAAAGTGAATACTCCCGGCTATCTTCACAAAAGAAAAGCCCATTACCCTAGCCATAAGACTTATAACAGGTATGCAGATTGAGGAATAACACCTCCCTGATCTAATCAATTCTGCATTCTTCTTTGAGGCTTTTGTCCAGAAAGGTACAAAAACTGGACTCCTGGAGCCATTCTGGGTTCTGGTTGCTCAGTTCCACTATAAAATAATCTGCTGAATCACTGTTATGGGTCCTGATAACCCTGTTCCACTCTGCTGAAATCACTTGCTGAAATCACTTGCTGAATCACTTAGCGAACCAAGGCTCTGACTCCCCTGTCTTTCCTTCACTATCTCTGGACCCCTGTCTATTGAAACAGAGGGCCCCACTAGTTGAAGCAGGTACAAAAGCTCTTTTCAGGGCTCCACTACTTTCCCTGCTTTCCCCTGGACCTTTGCCAGCCAAAGCAGAGATCCAAGAAACCATTTCAGGGCCTGCCTGCTGAATTTGCTGTTTCCCTGCCTGACCCAGAAGTTTCACGGTGCTCCAGTTCTACTTCCAGATTGCCTACCAGGGCTGGGAAAGGTATATCTTACTCTCTGTCCTGTCTTCTGGAGGTCCTTTCCTTACAGATTTTAGCCTCCACATCTGCTCCCTCTGCCTGCCTTTGACTGTGTGTAAATATTGTTGCGCGCCTCCCCCAATCTCCGAGCGGTGAGATTTCGGGGGTCCCTGTGCCCATCCAGGGTTTGGTTTCCTTTGGGAAGAAGGTCAGCAGAGACTGCGGTTTCTTTATGAAATATGGTTTATTTATTTACACACATTCCAACCTGAGCTCAACAATGGAGGGGTTCAAGGTATCAGCAGTCCAATATTCAGCTTTCCATCTGGGTGCAGGGGCATCCTATAGCCATGATGCAGAGGGATAGCCTCTCTGCGTGCCTGCAGCCCTAGCCATTCTCTAGAACACACTAAAACTACAAGCACAAAACTCTCCTAGGCTCCAGGAAGGGGTAGGAATGCTCTCCTGAAGAGTTTCAATAACAAAAGGATCTTCCTGGCCCATTTCACCAGTTGCCGGGGCAACCGAAAGGCCCATCAAAGGCCCATCATCTTACCTGGCCACTCCATTTGATTAACAAAGGAGATTCATCTGGCTAGCAGAGCCATGGCATAGGATTCCAAATCAGAGGCTGGAAAGGTGACCCATAGAAATCATCCAATTCCATGCTCATAACAATTTGTTTAAGAAACCATACTCTGGTCCTCTCTGCCCAGCTGCACATGACTGAGGCCTAGTTTGCAAAGTGAGCCCAGACAGAAAGAAAGGGCAGGCTAGTGTGTCTTCCTCAGTTGTGCTGAACTCTCTCATCTCCTCTCATGCCTTGTGTGCTTGCTCCTTCATGTGTTGTGTGTCAAGTGTGGGTGTGAATTTAGTTATGATTAAGATTGTTTAGTTAATTCCCTCACACATATTGTTATTGAGCTGTCCCCATTGATGCCAATAGATATGTATTGGTACTGAGCTATTCCCCACTGAGGTGTTAAATGTGTATATTTTAATTCTGCATTTGTATGCCAACACTATTGCCAATGTCTTAAGATCCTAATTCACAAGACTGCTAGAACATGTGAATGAGAAACACATATCTACAGAGGAGTCTTGCTAACAAAGAGGCCAAGTCCTATTTCTAGGTCTTATACTATTCTATATTATTCATGAATTGTTCTTTTCGGTACACTGGAATCCATTTTGAATTTCATTTTGAATTTAATATTGGACTCACTGGAGCAACTGGAACAACTAGCTCCTACTGGGAGGAAGGGCAGGATAAAAATTAATAAACAAACAACTTTTTGGATTCCTGAATGGTGAATTGCATGCAACATTTGCATATATCCCTGCACAGAAGAAAGGAAATAATATGGGATTTCAAACAACAAATAAGTAGCAGAGAATTTTATGCACTAAACACAGATATGGAAAAGGCAAGAGAGCTCATGATTTATAAGGTACTTGTAGGCTATTTTTTAAAAAAATCATCATCATCATACATTTATTGTACTAGCCAAAGGCCTTGTGGGTGACTGATAAACCTCAGCTCCAAAGCTAGGACATCATCTTTCCCCATCCTCCCTCAAGGTGATACAATTAGTTTGAACGTCTGTGTAAAAGATTTTCTAAAGATTTTCAATCAGCGAAGTAATCCCCAAGCTCCCACCCACCCACAACATACTTATTTCACCTTCACAGCAAATATTTCTTCTAGCACAGGGTAATGCTAATACTTGAGAGAAGCAGGAAACTCAAGAGGAAAGAATGAACCTGCATTGATTTGGAGTGTGAGCTAAAGTCCCCTGAAGGGCTTCCATTGACTTCAGGGAGCTCTGATTCAGCTTCCTAGACAGAGTAAAGTAGCAGGAGGTCTTCACAAAGGTTGCAGGCAATCAATGAAAACACAAGGTTCAACACAAAAGGAGACAATCTAAACACAAACAAGGCACGGAGGTTTGTGGAAACAGTACCCGTTCCCCTTTCTCCTTACCATTCTGCTATGCTATTATTGCTAATTTCATTTTATCCATGCATTAGATTAGCTATTCTTATTGGTACTTTATGTGGCATCCCCTTGCTATATACTTGATGTTTACATGACAAGCATTATGGAAGAGAACTGGTGGCCCCCTTTCTCTGGTTGTCTTCTGCCAGATAGTGAAGCCTTATAAAATTATTCTGGCAGGCTTTTGCCTTGCCAGGTAGATCATGTTTTATCTGAAGACTCTGTTTAATCTGCTACGCCTACCTCCATTGTGTTTTGTTGGATATTGCAGGTTGGATCCAACTAAGTTATACTTGGAGTAGGCCCACTGAAAGAACCTGAGTTAATGTTCATTAACTTCAATAGGGACTAGCACTGGATACAGTCATCTGATTTTAACTACTGTAAGCCACCTTGAGAAATGCACATGCATTCAATGGATAAATGTTTCTATGCAAATAAAAACAAACACTTCTCTGAAAATGCCTCCATCCTAGAGCATGGACATATTATTACATCAAATAACATCAAACCCTCTCCAGAAATGTGCCCCTTTATCCATGCCTAACAACAAAGCCAGAAATCCACAGTACCTTTCCTCAGAGCACAGTGCTATGCAACATCCTTAACAAGCACTGGGCAGCAGGCAGCTCCCCACTATTAATCCATACATTCCACATTGCTCCTCCACTGGCTACCATTTTCTCCCTCTGAGTGAATCTCATCTTTTCAGCTCCAGGAGTGGGACATGGCAATTTCCCTTCCTCTGTTGGTGGAGCAGGGATGGGATAAGTGGAGTCAGACAACAGCCCATCTCCAGCATTTGGGGGTGTCCAGTTCTTCCTTGTCACTGTCAATAACAGGATTCTAAAACTGTCTTTCAGATTTGGGGGGTGGGAGAATTTGTGTCAGTGGGTGACTTTTATAGCTGAAGGAGATGGAAGGGGGAGATTCCTGGAATGTGAAACAGCTGCTGTTTGAGTCACAGACAGAGAAAGTTTCCTTTCTGGCAGGCCAGGGGGATTTACAGTCAATGTTGCCTAGGGCATAAATAGGAGAGAGGTGGGGAAAGACCTCCATCCAGGTATTCTGCTTGCTTATACATTCCCATGAGCTCTCTGTTGGAGTGGGTGATTCCTTGCCAGCCTTACAGCTGGTATGAAAGAGCTATTTCTCTTCTCTATGGTTCTGTACCACTTTTCCTGTTTTCCTCTTTCTTCATGCTCCCCCTTGCTGCTTTCTTTCCATCAGCTCATCCCTTTCTTTATGTAAATTGCCTCACCCTTAACCAGAGCTTGGAAGATTACTTTTAAAAAGTAATAAATTACAGTTACAATTACTTGGCCAAAAAAAGTAGTAATTACCGTTACAATTACAATTGCTCTGAAAGTAACTGATTACTTTACTTTTTCTCAAAAGTAATCACTACAATTACATTTCAGTTACTTTTTTTAAAAAACTCCAACAAGGTGCTGGCCTTGGCTGCTGCACATCTAAGAAGCCTAAAACAATATTAAAAATAAACACACACACACAGGGGGTAGTAGAATAAAAAATTGTATCCATAAGATTAACATAATGGCATAACAGAATCTCACATCCCCCCAAGCAATGAAGATACCCCAACTCTTGAAATCAAATTTTACACTTGAAATGCTTTTATAATATGTTTCTGTTATGTCTCAAAAGAACAAGATGCTCAAAGAGCATGTCAGACAAGGAATGTCTTTTTACAGTCATTACGTTGCCACCAGTACTGAACAGGCGTTCTACTGTGGCGCTTGAAGGCATGCCTGTGTTGTGCTGCAAAAAACACCGCAGCACACGTGGAAAGCCATGGAGTGATGACACTTCCCTGCTGGGAGACCTCAGGTACCTCACCAGTTCCTCCTCAGCAGTGTCCACTGCTGACTTCTTGCCCTGGGGCAGAAAGTTAAAGAAGTCATCTTCTAAGTCATCTCCTTCCTGGTCTTTATCTGAAGACTGATCACTGTCCTCATTAAGTACACCCATCTTTATTTCAGCTTTCAACAAGGCTTCCATTGTGTATCTAAGAAAGAGAGAGGATATGTTAAATCCCTATACGGTTTCGGCCCAGTATACCTGAAGGAGCGCCTCCAACGTCATAAAGTGTGCCTCCCTACAAGATCTGCCACTCAGGGCCTTCTCTCGGTTCCGCCGACTAAAGTGGCTAGGTTGGTGAGGACTCGAGAGAGGGCTTTTTCTGTGGCAGCCCCCACGATTTGGAACTCCCTCCCAATGGATCTTCGACATGCCCCTTCCCTAGATATATTTCGCCGGGGCCTGAAAACTTGGCTTTTCCATCAGGCCTTTACGACCTTTGAGACTTCCAAGGTGAACTAGTTCTAGAACTGTAATATGAACAATCTACTAAATACTGTAATTTTTACATTGTACTGTACTGGCTATATTGTTTATTGTATTTTATCATGTTTTATTGTACGCCGCCTAGAGTGGCCACTGGCTAGATAGGCGGCCTATAAATTAAAGTTTATTATTATTTATTATATATGTTAGGAAACCATCATCTGCTCTTCATTTCCTGATGCTTGTCATGTCCCCTGGTTCAGGGTCCAGCCTGAGCCTGTGGATGATGACATGGAAGGTAGGAAGGTGACCAAGTCACCACACTCATGGGGCAGCACAGCAGACCCTTAAGGATTACCTGCAGCAACCCAAGGTTGTGATGAGGAGCCCCAGGAAGAAAAGGCCCAGCCCCTGCCTACCACCTTAAGCCCTCTGATGCCTCCCTTGAGACAACATTTCCCTTGGAGTAATCCACCCAAAGGGCTTCCCTAATGTTCTTACTTGTTGGTATGGGTGGTGGCCTGACACGATTCCAGCCAATCTAGTTTGAAGTGAGGGTGTAGGCAGGCTGCCAGAAGAAGCCTCTTGTCCTCCCAGATAGCTGCAAACCGCTTTCTTAGGGCTTCGCGCACACCTCTCAGCAGCTGAAAACAGTATGTGTACCTCTCAGGTTTGTTTTCCAGTCCTTCTAACTTGCGGTCCAGATTGCAGAGCGTTGGTAGCAAATACCCCATGAACATGCCGTTCTCCCGTTGCAGGATATCTAGGGACTGGGCTAGTGGCTCCATAATCTCTGTGTATTCCTGTACCACTTCAATCTCAGCAGCTGTGATCCTGGACAAGGAGCAGCAGTCCATTATGGCATGCATTTTTAGTGGCACAGTTGACAGGAGCTCATGTAGTTGCTTCAACGCATCAAAGGTGGAATTCCACCTGGTCTTATTCGGTACCTTCAGATACACACCACATTGCGCATGGATATACTCAGCAATCTGGGCTGACTGGTTCTGCTTGGACCACAACTTGCTGCACTTTCCCATCAAGGAACGAAACTGTTTCTTGAAAGGACCAAGAAGACTACTTTTGGAGGAGTCAGAAAGCATGGCCTCTATGTCTTGTGTTGCCACAAGGTTGAGGGTGTGGCTAGCACATCTCTGGTGTGGTGGTAAAACAAAATCCTCTCCTGAGTCTACAGCTTCTTCCTCTGCCTCAGGTCCTGTGTCCAGGATCTCACAGATAGGCACAAACTCCACCTCAGCCTCCTCCTCCTCCTGGTTATCACCATCATCATCACTGGTGCCTGCAGCTTCCACTGGTTCTTTGGCCATGAAAACTCTGAATGCTTTCACAAAGTTGGAGCCATTGTCTGTAGTAGTGCACATAACTTTGTTGTGGATCCTGTACTGCACATGTACATCATGCAGTGCTTTTGAAAGGACATCGTATGTATGGCGCCCCTTCAGACGCTTACAAGCCAAGGCCCCAACCTCACGTTTCAGGGTAGTTGGGTTGATCCAGTGGGCTGTTACCCCAAAGTAACTCTTCTTGCCATTGGTCCAACAATCTGCAGTGGTTGCTATATATGCCACAGCACCCATTCGGTTTGCAAGAGTTTCTCTCATGTGGCATGCTCTCTTCTCAATTCTGTCTCTCAGAGTCTTGGCACATATGATGGTGAGATCTTTGGGGAGTCCAATGCGAACCAGATTAATGAATGATGGTTTGTCCACAGTCTGAAGTGGTAATGTCTCCTCTACAATGAAATCAATGATTCTCCTGTCGAGATTGCTCTGGGTGACAGGCTCCCTGCCAGATCCCCACCTCTCAAGGGTTGTCTGCTGCTGCTTCAGCATTTTGGGAGGAGGGGTGTCATGCATTGGTTCAGGAAGGCCACGTCTCCTTGCCTTTATTGCTTCTTCAATTGCTCTCAGCTTCTCAGGGTGTGCCCTCTGAGGAAGAAGAACAAAGCATGAATCCAAGAAAAAATGGAAGAGGAACTTCACAATTTAAACATAAATAGACAATGGACACTCTTTGAGGACCAGCATGACAAAGGCTTACCTCAAAATGTTTCTTCACATTGGATGAGGAGGAAACAGCTGATCTCAGATTTTTGATCCTTGGAAGGCAGTAATTGCATCATACAACAACATTTTCCCCACTCTGGCTCACAAATGTACAAGCTTTCTCAAAGCCAAACCATGGTACTTGCTGTTCTGCAGATGTGGCTGTGGGCAACTGGCACTGCTTCATGCCCTCCTCCTCCTCGTGCACAGGGCCTCCTTTCTGAACCTCACTTTCTAGTTTTGCCTCCTCAGGATCAACAAGCTGTGACGCAAGTGGCCGCACTAACTGACTGCTGCTCTCAGCAGCAAAACCTGCAACAGGCGTCTCTGTAATAAACAAGAGATAATGCTCCTATATGGGTGAACTTCAGCTGTGATGTGCCCCCATCTCTTCCCCATGCTGCAAGATCCCCCAGTCAGAGTGGAAGTAAGCAGGTCGATAGCACAATTAAAAGAGATCCTATTTGCATCATTTTTGCTCACTGAATAACCCTGCCTGGGCCAGTCTAACCTACTATCGCACAGGGTTGTTGTGAGAACAAAATGAGACTAGGGTTCAAATCCCCACATAGCCATGAAGCTCACTGGGTGACCTTGGGCCAGTCACTGCCTCTCAGCCTCATGAAAACCCTATTCATAGGGTCACCATAAGTTGGAATCAACTTGAAGGCGGTACATATATTTTTTATTTTGAATATGATGATTATGATAATAAATATGCAGCATTTCAAATTAATTCTGTATGAGAAGCATTCCATGCCAAGCTTGGAAAACCAAGGATGAGGTATAAAATGTAGACAAAAATACTTTTGACAAAATGCCGTTTATCTTTTATATCTATATCTATAATTAGCAATACAGCTGAATGATGTATGTAAAGTATTTTTTCTTTCCCTTTTCTTTTTTATTAATATTTTAGTACTACTGCTAAAGTTCTGATGAAAGAGTAAAGCATTCATTAGCCAAATTCAAATGATTAGAACACATCACATAAATTCCACTGAAGTTGGAGTTTTTGCCATAGAAAATGAAAAAAACATATAAACTATGATAGCCCAATAGACAATCAGAACTAATATAAAACCCTATTGCTTCTCTTTTGCAAATCTTGCAAGATCTAAGGTAACTCTAGATCATGTGAGTTCAGGTGATGCATGTTATGTACATTTGTATAGATATTAGCAGAGATTGTCAACAGTCTCTCTCTGGGACTGGGAATCTCTTTCTCACAGAACATGAGTTTGAGAGCTGGGGGACTGAGAGGAGGAGCTGCAAGGATCCTACTTCTCACCTCATCTCTGCCAAGAACAAAAAAATCAGCGTTAAGCCATTTATTATACGCCTAATGATTTTTTATTTTTATTATTATTATTACTGAGACAGTTTTTGTCCCACATACAATTCAGTCTTGTGATTAAACAGGACAAAAATACAAATAAAAAGAAAGATGGAGTTCAAATAAATATACAATAAAAAGCTAGCCGGCATTTTAAAAGGCAGGAGTGCTCTGTCTGGATAAATACAGCACACAAGTATGCGTGGGAACAAGGGGGAGAGTTCAAAAAGGGGGGGAAGGAAGAGAAGGCCGAAGTTTTGGAAGTGCCTTGTGATTGATGGAGGGGGCGGCAGAGGCAAGGAGAGGCAGTGGGGGGGCAGAACGGTGCCGCAGGGGGCAGGGCAGGGGGGGAGAACGGTGCCGCAGGGGGGCACACACACACACACACACACACACACACACACACACAAATCATCGTCACTCACCTCCACAGCTCTTCGCCATTCTGCTGCTGCCTTCTCCTCCGTTGTCCTTGCCCTGGCTTTTTCCTCCGGCGTCCATTTTGTCCTCTCAGACGCTAGCAGGCCCTGCCTATTCACCTCTTCCCTCGTGCATCCTAGCACAGATCACGAGGGAAGAGAGAGAGTGCGCAGAGGTCCAATCAGTGTGAGGCACATGTCTTGTGTTAACCAATCACAGCCAGGAGCTGTCTTCCCCTTGTTCCCGCCCCCAAGTAACGTGCAACCTAACGTGGAAACGTTAAAGTTGCAGCTGAAAAGTAGGGAAATTACTAGTCGTTCCGTTACTTGCCAAATGTAATGGAATTACCCACTCGTTATTTAAAATTGTAACAAATTACAAGTAACTCGTTAAAAATAACGAGTTACTTCCAAGCTCTGCCCTTAACATCTTCCTATTCCCTTTACTTTCTTGTTGACAAGGCACCAAAGGTATGTCTTTGGTCCACCCAGATGGAGTTACAAGCTAATCCATAAGACTCATGAAGTGGAGCTAGAGCTGCCTAAGAATTTGCAGGCAGAGGAAGATGGAGTTTGAAAGTTAGACATATGGAATACTGCCAGCTGTATATCTGAGCTTTGGTAGTTGGACACAGACTAGGAGCAAGAACTTTGCTCTAAAACCCTAGAGTCCTCAGGAATGGGGAACTTGTGGCCCTCCAGATATTGCTGGACTCCAGATACCATCAGCCCCAGCTAACATGATGATAGGAGCTTGTCTGGATGGCATTTGGACAGCATCTGGATGGCTATAGGTTCTCCATTCCTGCCCCACATGTATTATGGTGAATCACAAAGAATCTCAGTTAATCTTCTCTTCTTTTCCACATATCAGATGCTCACGTAAAAATCTTTGCCTAAACAAACAGCCTTCAAAGCATCTATATGGTCAGTGTAATCCTCTGGGAGACTTCCTAGCTAAGGTAGTGCAGAAGCAAAATAGCTACTAGAGAATTTAGAAATGATGAATGCATATTAGCATTTCTCTCCATTCTTCCTGTTAGACACCTTTATCCTCAAGTGCATCTCTACTGGAATTGTTTTTAAAATGTTATTGTTGTTTTGTCAATTGCCGTCCGGGGCTCCTTTTGGAAAGAAGGGCAGGATATTAATTTAATACACAATAAAATAAATAATAAAAACTAATATTAGTGGCAACCCATAAAGGGTGGCTTCCATTATCAGATTGTCATCTTATATTTATACCTTCTTACCAAACTACAGTGGTGACTGGTGGACTCTGAACTTGGTGGGACTGCTTGGGCGGGGCCAAAGAGCATTGAGCATAAAAACGTACCAATAGCCCTGCTGTAGCAGACCAAAGGCCCATTCTGCTCCCTGCTAGATGCCTATACGAAGACACACACGCTCTCCCGCTCATGTTCCCATTGTCTGAGCAATGTTCCCCAGCAAGGGAACCGTCATGCAGCATCCAGCTATGGATGTTTATTCAGAAGTAAGTCCCACTTTGTTAGACAGAACTTACTCCTATGCAAGTGTGCATAGAAATCAGATTTTGCTGGAACCTTTTTTCACCTTACTCCAAGACAGTTGACAATAAACAAAGTCAGCCAAACCAGGATTTCTTAGGATTTCCATAGATCACATACAAGATACCCTAGAAATAAGTTACCTAGGAGTAACATCAAATGGAAATGGACTGCCTTCAAGTCGATTCCGACTTATGGTGACCCTATGAATAGGGTTTTCATGGTAAGCGGTATTCAGAGGGGGTTTACCATTGCCTTCCTCTGAGGCTGAGAGGCAGTGACTGGCCCAAGGTCACCCAGTGAGCTTCACGGCTGTGTGGGGATTCGAATCCTGGTCTCCCAGGTTGTAGTTCAACACCTTAACCACTACACTACACTGACTCTCTAACATCAAATACATTATGGTAATAGATCTGAAATGTCTGAAGTATCACATTATCAGTGGCATTCATGTGGCTTCTAGGCATGATCCAGACGGGCTGCAACTAAACTACACTTGTGTAAATACATTTCTTGTGTAAATACATTGACTGTTAGAGAAGTGCAATTCCAGAAAACTTGAATCCCCCATTGTGATGCCTATGACCTTGTGAAGTAATCCAGAGTTTCCCCTCAGATAATCTGAAGGTTATTCTTGGGGGAGAGATTTATAGAACAACTCTCCACATCATGGCAAATAACTGTAGTCTGCAGCCTTTAACATGGTAACTAGCAAGCAGGTCTCACCTACATCTTCAGTTACAAACTGTGAATGTTCACAGAACAGCCCAGGAGGGGAATGGCTTTATCACAACACCAGGTTTTAATACACAAGGGTGGTCTCAAAAGAAAGGAGATTCTCCCTCTAAACTAGCTTTCTTCACTCACCTCACCAGAACTGAACAGACCTGACTATCCTTTCCGCCTATGGCCTGGTGGACCCTGTGCTCAGCAGCAACAGGGACGGGGAGAGAACTTGAATCTCCAGCCTTCACACACAACAGACTCTCTCCTTTTAGGCTGAATAGACCTGTCCTCAGGTCCCAAACTCCCAGCATGTAGCAGCACCACAGCAGCAATGGGTGTGTGTATGTGCCACAATATTCACAATCTAGAGACTGTATTAATCTCCTCTCGGCACAAGGCAGGCAGCAACACAAGCTGTTGTAAGTTGTAACACATAAGCAAGCTTTCCACTGTTCACCATTGCCCTCCCAATCCTCCTATCCTTCATATACAAAAAAGCAATAGTATAAAAAGTAAAAGCTATATATTTATGATAGATTGAGACTTACACTGTGTCTGCTGTGCCCACCTCTCTCTCTCTCTCTCTCTTTCTCTCTCTCTCTCTCTCTCTCTCTCTCTCTCTCTCTCACACACACACACACACACACACCAAATTCAAATAAATAGGGAAAAAGCTGCTCAACTAACAACCACACCTTTCTCTTGCATGCCTACAAAGAATGTGCTTTAAAGTGTCTGGAGGTGTGGTCTAGCAGGAAACAGCCCTGGAGTCAGGAACATGCTCAGAACAGCTCTCTGGGCTACCCAAAAAGTAGCCCAGTGAAGGTTAGATACATTAAAAGGAGTGCACAGCCTGGTAAACTAAAAAGGGTGGGGGTTCTGTCTGGCAGCTGATGGGTGGGACCTCCTCTGTTGTTGTTATGTGCCTTCAAGTTGATTACGACTTATCGTGACCCTATGAATCAGTGACCTCCAAGAGCATCTGTCTTGAATCACCCTGTTCAGATCTTGTAAGTTCAGGTCTGTGGCTTCCTTTATGGAATCAATCCATCTCTTGTGTGGTCTTCCTCTTTTTCTACTCTCTTCTGTTTTCCCCAGCATTATTGTCTTTTCTAGTGAATCATGTCTTCTCATGATGTGTCCAAAGTATGATAACCTCAGTTTCATCATTTTAGCTTCTAGTGATAGTTCTGGTTTAATTTGTTCTGACACCCATTTGTCTTTTTTGCAGTCCATGGTACGCGCAAAGCTCTCCTCCAACACCACATTCCAAATGAGTTGATTTTTCTCTTATCCGTTTTTTTCACTGTCCAGCTTTCACATCCATACATAGAGATTGGGAATACCATGGTCTGAATGATCCTGACTTGAGTGTTCAGTGATACATCTTTGCATTTGAGGACCTTTTCTAGTTTGCTCATAGCTGCCCTCTCCTGTCCTAGCCTTCTTCTGATTTCTTGACTATTGTCTCCATTTTGGTTAATGACTGTGCCGAGGTATTGATAATCCTTAACAAGTTCAATGTCCTCATTGTCAACTTTAAAGTTACATAAATCTTCTGCTGTCATTACTTTAGTCTTTTTAACGTTCAGCTGTAGTCCTGCTTTTTCATCAGCATTCGTTTCAAATCATTACTGGTTTCTGCTAGTAGTATGGTATTGTCTGCATATCTGAAATTATTGATATTTCTCCCTCCAATTTTCACATCTCCATCTTGGTCCAATTCCACTTTCCGTATGATATGTTCTGCGTATAGATTAAACAAACAGGGTGATAAAATACACCCCTGTCTCACACCCTTTCCGATTGGGAACCAATTGGTTTCTCCATATTCTGTCCTTACAGTAGCCTCTTGTCCAGAGTATAGGTTGTGCATCAGGACAATCAGATGCTGTGGTACCCCCATTTCTTTTAAAGCATTCCAAAGGACCTCCTAGTCATAGCAATACTTTTGGATTTTGATTGGCTGAGTGGTGTGGATAACTGATTAGTCAGAGCATGGAGATTGGCAGAAAATTATCCAGGACTCTCTATGTTGAAATGGATTTTGACTTTAGGACAGGTAAGAGTGTGGCTTTGAGATTTAGAGGAAAACTTTTTTAAAAAAGCTGGGCATTTCATTTGGCAGAGCTAAGCCCCAGTAGCTGTAACAGACCAGCCTCTGCTGCTTACCTACATATCTCTTTGGGAAATATTTTAAAGCCTGGTAAGTTTTTCTTTTGCATTACATTTTAAAAGGCTAGTATAGACTATTCTGAATAGATACAGAGAGATTTTTCAGTATTTCCCTGATTAATAGATTTTTTTTCTTGAAGTTATGGATGCTCCCCTTGTCTCAACCCCCCTTCTTTTTCTCCTCTTAGCATAGTGATATGATGTACTGAGATGTTCTGCATTACTTTATTGTTATCAACAACTAATGCATTTTTATTCTTGTGAAGGAGGGATTGTGGATATAAAGAGTTTGGGATCTACCTTAAATGTTATCATGTATCATTTTATTATCTCCAAGTTTAAATCTCAGTTGGTGAACAAAAATTTTCTATTAGGTCTGTAGTTATTGCTTCATTCATTTGTGCTTCCAGGTAGGCCCTGGGCTATTGCAATAATTAGGGTGAGACAAAAATGACTACAGATTGTACTCCCTAGTTTTGAGGTCTGGACAGTTGTACATCCTAACAATCTCACCACCCAGCCCTCCCCCGACACTGTGATGTCCGAATTCAGCAGCCACCTTGCAAAAACCACCTTCTGGGAATTCAGCTGCTCCTCATGCTAAACACAGACAGAATCATCAGGGAGACATGCATATGGGCAGAGAGAGCCCTATCCCATCTCTAAAGTCAGTGCCCTTTATTCCACCTGTCTGAGAACTCTACCCTGGACAGGCTTTTAACAATTATTTTGTACCCGCAATTGCCTTTAACCTCACTTATTCCCCCATCTCTATTGCAATAACCCCCAGTGCATTTTAGACAGCACTCCTTCAGCTATATTCTCCCTCAGCCTGTTTTACACTCAGCTAAACTAACCAAGTTCTTTTGATTTTCCTTCTTAAGAAACATTATTGCAATCATTCTAGTTTCTCTTCTATAAAAACGCTCATATTTTGAAATTAATTCTTCTTCTAAATGACCAGCCCAAATTGTTTATGGCCCCTGAAAAAAGTTGCCTTCAACCAAAATGTGTTGGACTTTTCATTTTTTTATAAGGACGATATCATTTTGATACAGTTTGGATTTTTAGCACCATTTTGAGGTCTTCCCTTGCCTCATTTGCTTTTTGGTGCTGCTGGTCTCTTTTCTTCCAGTCTAAACTGGATGGCATTACCATCAATGAGGTCTTGTACAATGGAATTCATCCCCATCATGCAGAAATGCAGTGCCTAATACCGCAGCGTTTTTCTGGTATAATCATCTTGCATAATTAACTAAAACCCTCATCTCTCATTTTGCCCAGATCAGATGTCAGATAACAAAAATATTTAGTATCTGGGCAACACTAAACCTTTCATTCTTTAAAATTCATCCAATGGGCCACAAGGCCATTCAATACCTCCTAAACAACAGGATCTTAATTTGTATTGACAGTGCTTCAATGCTTAATATCATTAGCAGATATCATAAACATAATGCCATTCCCTGAGCATCTAATGTATGTTCAGTAATATGGGCCCTTATAAGAATTTCCACTTGTTTCATCTCTCAAGAAACTAGGATTTTGCCTTTCAGCATAAATGTTTGCTTCTTCCATTTAACCAGTTCCTTGCTTTTTTTTTTCCCCCATGGCATGCATAATATGCAACATTCCCCATTTCAGTAATAATTTCCCACGTGGCCTTGCATCAAATGCTTTGCTAAAATCTAAATTGATTAGATCAACTGCATTTCCCTTGGACCAAAAGAGAGAGGGGGAGAGAGAGGAAGAAATTATCCTCTCCAAGAAGGATAACAGATTAATCTGGCTTGCCCTACCTTTGGTAATCATATGCTACACTCTATCCATTTTGCCATTTTCTGTAATAAATTTAATTATTCTTTCCTTTAATATTCATACCAGACCTGACATATTAAAGTTTAATTTTAAACTCTCAGTTGTGAAGTCATTTAGACTATCTTCTTTATCTTAAAATATCAGCACCAAATTTCCAGTCATCTGGTACCTTACTAGAGTCATTGGATTTTCTCAGATTTCTCATAACTGTACATGCTCCTAATGTTTCCACAGGGAGAGGAGTTTCTGAACCTGAAGATACAAGCTGATTAAGGCCGCAGCCTCTAAGGGGTAGGTTACGACCCCAACTTGCTATGGGAGTAAGTCCCAATGAATTCAGTCAGCCTTCCGAGTAAGCATGTGCAAGACACAAGCAGATTCCTGCTGGATCAGACCAAAATGCAATAGTTCATTGCTCTGTCCCCATAGTGGCTAATAAGATACTTATGGGAAGTCCACAATTAGGGTATGTGCTCAACAACATTCTTCTGCTTGTGTTTCCCAACAACTGGTATTCAGAGTAGAGGCATACTGCTGCCCTGATGCCAGAGGTAATACATTATAGCTATCACGGCTAATAGCCATCGAGAGCGTCATCCTCCATGATCTGTAAGACTGGATGCATCGTTGTGATATGCATTAACCTCCATGGCTTCACCACTGTCTTCCAAATTTTATTACATCAATGATAACCATTGTCAATATTTTTATTAAAAAAATCTGAGTCCAAAGAATGCATTAAGTTTTTGTGTCCTACCTAGGCTATCTTTTGCATTTTCAGTATGGAGCTACCTCACTTATTCTGTTTAATGTTTTATTTTTATTAATATAACTTCAAAACATTTTGCCATCTGTGATTGTTTTTAGGTATCAATCCAGGTCCTTTTATCTTCTAACAATTTTTACTTTATTCCTATATTCTTTGACCTGCACAGTATAACTTTCTTTAATGATCAACCCATTTTTCTGTTCCTTATCAGTGGCCTACTTTTAAAAAAACACACCAGACCAATCTTTTTTGAAGTATACTTTCATTGAAGTATATTTTTCTATAAGATTTTCTACCTTAACCTGGTACACTGCTTGCACATAACATGTACATTGTTACAGTTACAAAGAAACTTATTTTCAGCTGACATATGTACACAGCTCCAGTGCGGTGTAGTGGTTAAGGAGACCAGGGTTCGAATCCCCACACAGCCATGAAGCTCACTGGGTGACCTTGGGCCAGTCACTGCCTCTCAGTCCCAGAGGGAGGCAATGGTAAACCCCCTCTGAATACCACTTACCATGAAAACCCTATTCATAAGGTCACCATAGTCGGAAACAAAGGCAGTCCATTTCCATTTTCCTTACAGTATTTTCACAGAAAAATACCTTGTATGCACCACCGTATCCCATTTCTAACAGTATCTGAACAGAACTATTGTTGTTCAAAGTTGTTTATTTGTGTCTTTATTAGTTATATCCTGCCCTTCTGTCTGTAATGGGACCCTAAAGGGAGCTAACAACTTGTATCTAAAGTATAACAGCCAACTAAAGCAACATAAACACCCAATAAAATGAGGAATACAAGCACAACAGCAGCAGCATTACACCACAACAAAAGCATGAGCTACAATCATTTGATATTAGTACTTCACTGAGTGCCCCAATCAAACATCATTCTAAACACCGCTGTTTTTACTTTGCCCCTGTAGGCAGAAAAAGAGGAAAGTAGGCCATACCTGAGGTTGTATTGACGATGATGATGAATTACGATATTTCATTTTTAAAATGCCCTTCATCCTACAGAATCCTAGGGTAGCATACAAAAATAATCAAATAAGATACAATATAAAATATACTATATCTGTTGAAAGTGTTGGGATGCAACTCAGTTTGCTGGGGGTTTGCATGAGACAGAGCAGATAAAAAGGAAAACTTCCATCCTTCTTAGACTGTCATTCTGACCTAAACTGTGCTGACCTTCCTTCAGGTGTAAACTGGTAGTCTTAGAGTTGCTGACCTCATTTCCTGCTCCAACCTTCTTCTTCATCCCTTCTTGGGAGAGACAACATCTTTCCTTTGTTCTCTCTCATACTGAAATGAAAGAGCAAGCATGGCTCTTTCTGTCTCCAACTCTAGTTATCTAGAACTAGGAACTTTTCTGTTAAAGTATGGATTTCCTATAATAAATTCAAGCTTTATTATTTTCCTAAACCCCAAGTCTCCATGTTATTGTATCCAGGGAAAAGGGTGCTCCTTCAACCAAGATTCACACAGAGCTCAGTTATCGCTGCTGTTTTCTTGTTCTTCTAACAATATCATGGAATAATTATTCAAACCACATATATAAACTACATAGATAATTCCAGTATGGTCCAAACATAATGCTAATTATTGGACTCCAGATAGGAGACTTTTCCCCAAAGCTTGGGAACAATTGCATCTTAAATTTGATGATAGAAAGTTATCAGTGAGAATAGCTGCACAGGAAAGGAATTTCACAACCAGGAAGGTGCAATCAAGAAGGTTCTGCCTGATGTCACAGTGAGCTACATCACTGAAGGGGCCATAAGGGCTTCCCCTGCAGATCTCAAGGCATGGTTCAGCAGACATTGGGAGAGGCTTTCCTTTAAGTACTTAGGTTCAGGGCTTTCTACACCAATACCAAAACTTCGAATTGGGCCTGGTAGCAAACCGTGCAAATCAGTGCAGTTCCGTAAGGATTGATATGTGATATCATTTTGCTGCCTCTTTAAAGACCCTGGCTGCTGCATTCTGCACCAGTTGCAGCTTCCAGCCTAGTTTCAAGGATAGCCCCACATATAGTCCAATCTTGAGCTTACTAGAATATGAATTACTGATGCCAGGCTCTCCCAGTCCAAATGCTGCTGTAAAATATTTGTGACTGAACTTTCACATGACTATATCCATGGCAAATGTAGGGATATATCTGTGATTGAGAGACTCAGGTATTGGCATTCTGATGCATATATTATCATGTAAGAAAAAGTAAAATCTCATCAATTCTGTGAAGTTAGAGATAGGCCTCAGTGAGGAAAAGGGAAAGCATATCCTTTCTGTCAGCTGTTTTCAGTATCTTCCTACTCTTTGTGGTCTTGGATTGTTATTCCTGCTACATTCACCTTTTATTGAGCTCAACTTCTTCTGAAGCTCCCTTTCCAGCCCATTTAAGTTTTTTTTTCCTGTTTAAGATGTGGGTTCTATGTGACATAAGACTGGCTGAGCCTATTACTTCACAGCTGTCTCTGGATTAAAATGGCATCCTCTATCCATTCCCTAAACTCACCAGGTTCTTAGGAGAATCTTACTCTCAAGTAACAGCCTTTCCTCTTGGTTTTTGCCTATCTCCCAGGCTTAGCAAGCTTTTCCTTATCACACTGAGATCCATCTTGCCCTAAAAGCATTATTTCAGGAGTCGCACATTGAACTTCCTGCTGGGAGGAAGGGTGGGATATAAATAAATAAACTAAAAAAACCTGGAGGATGGCTACTTCTTGATAAAAACTCCTTGTCAGTTATATGCCCCACCCCAGGAGGTCACAGGAAGTCATTAACAATCCAGACTAGGATGTGACTTTCTACACCTATGCAATAGCAACTACACTGCCTTGATAGTTGTGCCCCTTATTAGTCATGTAATCAGCCAGACCAGGTGACTTGGACAGGTTATAATCCCCAATGAACAAACAAGTAAACCATGGAATCCAATATTATATTGGGGGGCACAGCTAATACTATGGACGACAGAAACAAAATTCAAAAGGACCTTGATAGGCTGGAGCATTGGGCTGAAAACAACAAAACGAAATTCAACAGGGATAAACGCAAAGTTCTACACTTAGGAAAAAGAAACCAAATGCACAGTTATAAGATGGAGGATACTTTGCTCAGCAATATGACATGTGAGAAGGATCTTGGAATTGTTGTTGATCACAAGCTGAATATGAGCCAACAGTGCGATATGGCTGCAAAAAAGGCAAATGCTATATTAGGCTGCATTAACAGAAGTATAGTTTCCAAATAGCATGAAGTATTAGTTCCCCTCTATTCAGCACTGGTTAGGCCTCAACTTGAATACTGAATCTGGTCTCCGCACTTCAAGAAGGATGCAGACAAACTGGAACAGGTTCAGAGGAGGGCAACAAGGATGATCAGGGGACTGGAAACAAAGCCCTATGAGGAGAGACTGAAAGAACTGGGCATGTTTAGCCTGGATAAGAGATGATGATGATGATGATGATGATTAAATTTTATTTATACCCTGCCTTTTGGCCAAAGGCCCTCAAGGTGGCTTACAAGAAAAATAAACACAGGTATAAAAATACAATAAAAGCAATACAATTTACAAAAATTAATTTAAATAACAAATAACATTATCATTATCAGCACTGCCAAGAAAGAGGAAGTGGTGTTAGTGGGGGTGGCAGTTCTCTTTCAGATAGCACTCTTCCAGTGCATGAAAAGTTGTCACACAGAGGAGGGCCGGGTTCTCTTCTCGATCGTCCCAAAGTGCAGGACACGGAATAATGGGCTCAAGTTGCAGGAAGCCAGATTTCAACTGAACATCATGAAAAACTTCCTAACTGTTAGAGCCATACAACAATGGAACCAATTACCTATAGAGGTAGTGGTCTGTCTGACACTGGAGGCATTCAGGAGGCAGCTGGACAGCCATCTGTTGGGAATGCTTTGATTTGGGTTCCTGCATTGCACAGGGAGTTGGACTTGATGGCCATATAGGCACAACTCTACTATTCTATGATATACAGCATTCCATAAAAAGGCATAGTCCATATTGACAGTCCAGGATAGCAAAGTCTAATTCCTTCACACCAAGAATCAAAGAATAATCAGTCCAAGACTAATACTTAATGTTAGCAAGGAAGGTCACATTTCCCTTTGCAATGGGAATTATTGTGCAAAAGGCATTGCAGATGTTTTAAATTATCACTATGCTGCCTTCTGCATTTCAAATTATACATGTAGTGGAGGTTCTTCATCATCATATACTTGAAGAAATAGTGAGAAGATTCTCACATAAGAATGAGTTCTTTTCACCAAACTGTTTCTCCTAATGTTAGGCTTTTAAATGCTTACCAGCCTTTCCCAACCAGTGTGCCTCCAGATGCTTTTGGACCACAACTCCCATCACTCCCATCAGCCACAGCCAGCATTGCCAATGGCTGAGGCTGATGGGAGTTGTGGTCCAACAACATCGGGAGGCACACTGGTTGGGAAAGGTGCCTTAGACATACAACCATCCAACTCTAAGAGCTGAAGCACATGAGAAATAATGCTGTCATTTAAAACGCCTATAAATAGCCCCCCCTCCAAAAATAATGTTGGAGGTGTAGGGAGAACTCAACCTTCCTTTGCTCCAACCTAAGGTCACAATCAATTTGAAGGATTTGGGCTCCTGCTTTGTTTCATTCTCAGATATAAGTGTTAACTTTGTACTGATTGAAGTATTGGTTTTGACAAAAAAAATTAAGTTGTGTATTTTGTATTTATTATACATTGCATTGTGTTGTGACCAGCCCTGCAACCTTTGGGTGAATGGCAGGATATAAATACTACAGATAAATAAATAAATACATAAGATTTTGCATATATGATTTAAATCCTTGTCATAAACAAGAAGTGAAAAAGCTAGATTGTTTTTAAAGTTACTGTTGACTATTAGATGCTTTTTTGTTGCTAAGTGATCCAGTCATTTTTGGTTGACCAATTCAATCAAAAGACCTGAAGGTGCTTTATAGAGCTGCTTGTTCCTGTGAAAGTATTCCACTAGTTAAAGCTGGTTGCCCTTTTAAATAATTTCCGGCACCCCTTTCCAACTTCTGTTCTCTTTCCTGCACAGATTGTCTCCTCCACACAGAAGGTCCAGATGGATGGAGGCTGCTCATGCGATGTGTGGCCATGACTCCTTTTTAAAATGTCCTTCTGCTCATTTCTGTTGTTCAGGGATGAACCAGACAGTAGAGGTTTTGGCCCAGGTTCTGTGTAGATAAGAGCCTTTATTAGATTACAAGTGGAGAGCCTGTAGCCCTGTGGGTGTCATTTAGCTCCCATCAGCCCCAGCCATTGTGGCCAATTTGTTGTCAAGCAACATCTGAAAGACCACAGATTGCCTTACCCCTAAACTAGACAGACCTCTGTGCCAAAAGAAGATGGAATTGTCTCCATTCTTGTGTTCTGTTGCAGTCTCCGTGCTCTCTATCAGCATCCTACCTCAATGCATCCAGGCTCTTCACACAACCACGGTGCTTTTTTCTTTCTCCTCTTCCCATGGAACTTAATTTGAATTTGTTTTCTACTTTGATCACATTGTAGGCTACAGCCACAGACCCTCTTTGCTGTATTTACCTGAAAAATAAAACACCATATACTATATAGCTAAGAGAGGAATTCCAATTTAGGTATAATAGTAATAACAGCAACAACCACAACAACCACCATTAGATGAGCTGGGTGAGAACAGGGATGAGAATGTATATTCAGATTCACACTGAAATGCATATCTCTATTCTACTCCAGTGAATCAATGTTTCACAACTGGATTAGGAGTACAGAATGCTTGGTTGCCTCAGTAAAAGGGATGCCTTTCCTCTTCTGCAGACACTGCCTCCTTGCAAACAGTTTTGCACCCTTTCACAAAGATGTCCAAAAACTAAGCAGAAAGCATGTGTGTGCCTTTCATGGATGAACATTATTATGACTGCTCCAACATTGCCCAGTGAGATTCCTGGAAGTGTGTGGATTTGAGTCTGATGGTGGTTTGAAACATATTGTATACCTCCCTTCCCCAGTGCTGATGTCACACCTTTTAGGGGCCCCCCAAGCAAAGCATTGGGCAAATCCCTGTCTTTGCCTGAGCCTATAGCAAAGCATTTCCATTGGACACACCTGGAGTGGCAACAGGGTTGATGGCTGCTCATTTTTGAAGGTAAAATACACTCGATCTCCAGTTTTCCAGGTTTTGAAGTAAAAAGGGGCAGAGTTTGACTAATACCATGTCCCCACAGTTTCAGAAAACAGAGGTGGAGACACACTGAAACCAGTACAACCACAAGTGACAACCAGTGTGGTGTAGTGGTTATGTTGAACTAGGACCTGGGAGACCAGAGGTCATATCCTCATTCAGCCATGAAGCTGACATGGTGACTTTCGGACAGTCACTGTCTCTCAGACTAACCTAACTCACAAGGTTGTTGTGAAGATAAAATTGAGAGGGGAAAAAAACATGTACGCCCCCTTGAGCTCCTTGGAGGAAAGGTGGGATATAAATATAATAAATAAGTGTATCTCCAGCTTTAGTCTGACATACTGATTATTCCGCCACATTGGCTCTAGGTAGATACATAGCTAGGTAGAAGTTCTCATACAGTATAGATCCCTTATCTCTGAAGCTTTCTGCTCAGTCAAACAGCTGCTTCCTTCAATACAGGGAGCTCAGCCTGACTGGTTTTCATGTCCACCTGGCACCACATGGAGTGAATAACAGCTGGTATCCTCTGTTTCACTGCAGTGTGAAAAGTGCAGCCATTCAAAAACCATGGAAAAAGCAAAGGTGTGCATGCTTTCCCTTGCTGATGCTGTTGCTGTCTTCCATGCGCCAGAATGACAGATGCACAGGACAGATTGGAGTGAAAGGGTAAAGAGCTTGCTGAGAGGAGCAGTGGGAGAGAGCAAGTGACTGCCTCCTTATGCTGCTGACAAGCCACAGGATTATTTGAGGTGGAGGGCCCCTTCAACCTGGATGTTCAATAGGCCAGTGCTGTTTTGTGTGCCCCAGACTGAAGACAGGCAGAGGGTGGGACCTTCCACAGGCAAAGATGTAATGAAAGAGGCATTGTTACCTGTGCTGTGCACACTCCCCCCACTGCCATCTCTGGTAAACCCCTTTGCGGGGGTCTTCTGGTGCTGCACAACTCTTCAAGACCTGTCTGAACAGGGGAAGGGCTGTAGCTGAGGGTTGTGCATCTGCTTTGCATGCAGAAGGCCCTACGTTCAATGCCAGTATTTCCAGGTGGGGTTGTCAGTGTACTCTATACTGAGCTAGATGAGCCAAGGGACTGACTCAGTCTAAGCCAGCTTCCAATGTTCCTATGACAATAGCCTGCAAAAGCTTTCTGTTTCACCAGACTTATGCAGGCAGTTAAGAACATCCTTTTTTTCCTTTTTTTCCCCCAACAATTGACCTTTCTCTTTATTGTATTTTGAATGTGTATTTTTAAATTCTATGGTGGTGGTTGTTTTAAACATGTTGTAAACGGCTTTGGTGTTTTTAAGAAAATAGCGGTATACAAATATTTTTTATAAATAAATAATATTGGGACAAAGGAAAAAACAAATGAGTTTGTACCCTTGGGTGGTGAAACCCCTCTTGCAGCCACCTTCAATTCTCATGACTCTTCAGCCCAATTAAATTTTCTTTTGAGATACCGCCACATTCGCTAACCCTGCTTCTGTTTCTCTCCTTGTCCCACCAACTGGCATCCCTCTCCCTTTAGCAAAGTACTAAGTGGCCAGATGCCAAGAGTAAAAAGTACAGATTAAGAATGCCAATTCTTTCTCACTTAAAGCATGCCCTCCTCATGTGCCTGTTATCTTCCTCGCAGAGTGCAGAAGCTCCAGATGAGACCTGCTGGAAGGGAAAGAAAACAGCCTGAGGGTAGGAGCACAAGTTGGAAGAGACATCCTTTTATTCTCTTGCCAATTCTTGATTCCAGCTGGATACTTTGGTCTTTGCTACACTATCGAGTTAAGACCAGGCCCACTAAAAATTAATGAGGTGGATGAGCATGTGGCAGCTGCTGAGAAAGGGCAGGAGGGGTTTAAAGCGTCCCAGTGAGTCTTTGGGGCAGGGGTGGGGGGAGAGGAGGGAAGAATGCCGTTATAAGCACAGCACAGCTTACTTTTTGTTGGTTGCAAGAAATGGTCTATGGACATTTAAAGCAAGTCTCTGTATAACTTTCAACACAAGGAGTTGAAGCTATGTTCTTAGGCCGTGCACACTCAACGGAGAGATGTGAAATCAAAATTCTGCACTAAGGAGATCCCACTTTATGCAACCAGAATAGAATGATGCAAATTAAGGGACATCAGGCAAGGGAAGAGCATGGAGACTGGGGCTGCTTTGGACTTGTTCGTTGAGCATTCATTCTGAGCAGTGTGCAGGGAGATTAGACCGCATCTGTATTCGCTGAGCATTCATTCAGATTTGTTTGTGAGGAGGTTACACAACATCCTGTCAGGCAACTGTTATGACACACTTTCCAGTGCATTTTCCCATTGCTTTTCTACTTGAAAAAAAGTCTGGTTTTTGTTTTGGCAAAGTGGGTTTGTTGCACAACAGCTCCGAATCCACTTTAATTGCATGACCAGAATTTGCCAGTACATGGTTGAATCCCACCTGAAAATAGAGATGGTCCAGAAACACCCGGGGAATCGGTACTTGCAGGGGCAAGTACTAGGAAGGTAGAGTTATGAGAGAAGGACTAAGAATTTCCAGAGCATGAAATATTTACTTAAATAATAAATCAAAAGTTCAGTCCCTCACCACTTGAATGTTTTACTCTGCTTCTCTTTCTTGGCAATATTGGCCATATGCAGGCAGGCATTCAGTGCCAAATATATCAGGGGAAGGAAGAGTAGGGATGTGCTTACACATTATCATGTAGAGTTCTGAATCACCCGTGTAACCTACCTGAGTATCGCAGGTTTCCTGCTGCAGAGTTTCTCCTCCAGCATGTGCAGACTAATGGGACCAGATGACTGGGACAAGGTGACAGAGGGGGTGAGGCCAAGGAGAAAGGAATAGGTGTGTGAGGACAAATCCTCTGCACAGGGCCATTGTCTCTAAGTGCTAGTAACATGCTTCTTATATAAATAGAAAACTCCATTATGCACATTTTAAGGATGCTGCGTTGCAGGCCACATACCAAAGTTGCCTCATGTACAGCAAACACATCGACATGAGAGCTTAAGGTACTTCCTTTCATTTGGAGTCTCATAGCTCACATACAATGAAAGAAAGAAGTTCTACAGAGTCATTAAAGATGAAGGCCCTTGACAGCTTTCCGCTGAGATGAGAGACATTGGTTGACATCAAGGGGAAATCTAGAGTAAATTTTGGGCACTTTGTAGCATAGCTTTAGTTTATTTTTAAGAACTTTTCAGACAAATGAGGACCTGTGCCGAGAAATCAGCCTTTTGAGATGTGTGTGTAGGTGTAGGTGTGGGAAAGATAAATGGCTTTCACAGTCCCATAGAATTCCTCGATACATGTTTGAAATATGCACCTAGGACAGTCCTTCTCAGACTTCATGGATTCTGAAAGAAAGTGACAGTGGGAAAAGCCAGGGAAGGAAAGGAAGTCTGTCACACATTTCCCATCCCAGCCTACCAGACCTGCCTTGGGGCACCAGCTAAGTGAACATTGCAGAAAACCTACAGAGGTGAATTCCAGACAAGTGCCTTTTGCCGACATCCAGAAAAGGTGACAATTCCACCCACTCATCCCTTCCTTGTATCCAAAACTGGTTATAATAAATACCGCCCGCTCCTCATCTCCAAACTACCAGTAAGGAGGCCCTCTTTAGCCCATGACTCAAGCACCAGCTGTTTCACATTCCAGGAGTCTCCCCCTTGCCATTCTCTCAGCTATAAAAGTCACCCACTGACGCAAATCCTCCCACCCCACAAAACCAAGAGACAGATTTAGAACCTTGTTATTGACAGTGGCAGGGAGAAATTGGACACCCCCAGGTGCTAAAAGATGGGGTGATGTCTCACTCCAATAATCCTTTCCATTTCCTTTCAAGAACTTTGATGGAGGAGGATGCTCCCTCCAAGAAAATGACTCCATCCTCTTGAAGATCTCAGTATAGCACAGGGACAGAATGCATTAGATGGGCCGGAGTGGCATGTGTTCAAATTCCAGTTTAGTCATAAAGATGACACTGAGGGGCTTCCAATATTAACCAAAGCTAACTCATGAGGTATGATATATGAGGATAAAATAGTATAACGTCATGTTTGCTGCTTTAGGCACCGGGGGGGGGAGTGAGCTAAATAAGATTATGAATCTAGGACTGATTCATTTGTTATTTTTTATGTGGAATTGATTGTGCCTCATCAGTTTTACATGGTGAATATGTTGTTTGTGCCCTTGTTGTATTTTAATGTGTCATGTAGAACCAATAGACACTCGTATTTATGAAATTCTCTGTTTAAAATATTTCTATCCCACTTTCCCATCAAAGAGCTTTACACATTTTAAAAGATGATAGCAAACAATAAACAACTGTTCAATAAATGCTAAAAAGCCAAAACAGGAAATAAAACTAAACAAGGTTGGAGAGAGGGCAAAATAGTGTCTACCTCGGATAGGCAGCAACGGGTGGCATTGGGAGATGAGGTTTCAGACCCTTGGCCTCTTCATTGTGGAGTGCCACAGGGCTCTATCCTCTCTCCCATGCTATTCAACATCTATGTGAAACCGCTGGGGGCCATCATCAGGAGTTTTGGGTTGCAGTGTCATCAGTATGCAGATGACACTCAGCTCTATCTCTCATTTAAGTCCTCACCAGAGTTGGCTGTGAACACCATGTCCAAGTGCCTGGAATCCGTAAGTGGATGGATGGGAGAGAACAGGCTGAAGCTGAACCCCGATAAGACTGAGGTGTTACTCGTGGGAGATAAAAGAAGGTTAGGAATTACTGACCTGGTGCTTAATGGGGTGAGTCTACCCCTGAAGGACCAGGTCCGCAGTCTTGGGGTCATTCTCGACTCCCAGCTGTCCATGGAGGCTCAGATTACAGCAGTGAGCCGGGCAGCCTGGTATCAATTACATCTGATACAGAGACTGCGACCCTACCTTCCTGTTCATCTGCTCCCCCGAGTGATACATGCCCTGGTCTCCTCTCGCTTAGACTACTGCAATGCGCTCTACGTGGGGTTACCCTTGAAAACGGTCTGGAAATTACAGCTGGTACAGAATGCGGCGGCACGCTTGATTAAGCATAACCGTCGCTGGGATCATATCACCCCAGTGTTATTAGATCTTCACTGGCTACCAGTTGTCTACCGGGCCCAATTCAAGGTGTTGGTGTTGACCTATAAAACCCTATACGGTTTCGGCCCAGTATATCTGAAGGAACGCCTCCAGAATCACCGATTATGCCGCCTGACGAGATCAGCCTCACAAGACCTTCTCTCGGTCCCACCGGTGAGAACAGCTAGGCTGGAGTGGACCAGAGAGAGGGCATTTTCTGTTGTGGCCCCCACCCTCTGGAACTCCCTCCCTTTTGATCTCAGACATGCTCCCTCCTTGTCAAGCTTTCGCCGAGCCTTAAAGACCTGGCTATTCAGGCAGGCCTACAAGATTGGGACAGATTAATTGTATGTTATATGAACTGAAGGATGGTCTTTTAGCTTAAATTTGGTTGTGTTGATATATATATGTATTGTTTTTACTTTTGTTGTTCGTCGCTTAGAGTGTCCCTAACCCGGACAGATAGGCGACTGAAAAATAAAATTTATTATTATTATTATTACCTAGTGCCTATGTGACAACCAATGATGCCACTACAGAAGGACACTATTACCAGTTACCACTTGCCTAACTCTAAAGCAGGAATTGCCAACTCATTGCCCGTGGATGCCAAGGCACCCATAATGGCCTTTGCTGTCGTACCCAGCAGGTAGCCCAGAATCTAAGGTTTTGTTTTTTTTAAGTAAGTCTCTAACCCTCCTGGAAAGAAAGTTATGAAGCAAATTGTGCAGGTACCCCTCTAAGCAATTTCTGTGAAACGAACCAGTCTGGCTGCTCCCACCTGTCAGTGTTATTAGCCAATGCGTAAAGTCAGAGCTGTGATTGATAATTAAGTTGTTTGGGCACTAGGCAATAGGAATCCCTGGGATATTAAAGACCTGGTGTTTCGCCCTCCTTTGTAATGTACATTTCCTGCTTCAAGTGCTTGGAATCTCTATAGTTTGCCCTTGCTTTTTCCTAGCAAACAGGATACATCCTTCCTGTGCTGGGTTCACCTGAGATCAGGTAGTGACTAGAAATTATTTTCTGCCAATACTACAACACAGTAAGTGTGGGTGAATGTTAAAAAATCCCCTTCCCCCAAAAGGCAAATGTGAAAACTTTGCAAAGAGGCTTAGGCATGTCCCTTGCTGTGCAGGAGCTAAAGAATATGGGCTTATTAAGAACTCACTGTATAATTAACTTACAGTACAATGGTATACATGTAAACTCAGAAGTAAGTCTCTTTGTGTTTTTTAAAATAAAAATAATGAACATCAAGACAAACATTTGTGTTTAATGGGATTCACATCCAGGTGAGTGAGTACAGGATGGCAGCCTAGGCTTTGGTTTAGAATTGGAGGGGAAATGGTTCTTGTGCCTTTAACAGCTGTATGACAGGCAGAAATTCAATTTATCAAGTGGTTTCCAGTATGGGAGTACCATTATGGGAAAGGCTCCATGACTACTCTCTCATTTTGTGTTATGCCACACACCCCATGGCAGCCATTTTGTGGCTGGTGCCCCCAGCACTCTCTCAAAATTTAAAATGTCCTCCGGGCCAAAAAGAACATCCATAGAGGGGGCTCTGATGATGATCTAAGTTAACAACAGGTTTGTATGAGAGAGAGTGATCCTTTAGATCAGGTGCAGGGAAACTTTGGTCCTCCAGATGTTGCTGAACTGCAACTCCCATCATCTCTGGCCATTGGCTATGCTTGCTGGGACTGATGGGTGTTGTAGTTCAACAACATATGGTGGGGTCAAATGTTCCCCACACCTGCTTTAGATATCTTGGGCCCTACCTACTGAGGGCTATGGAGATCACAGGTAAGGCTGATCTGAAAGTTGTAAATCTTGAGGAGGGGGGGTGGGGGGAGGGCAGAATTTGGTCCCTGGCTTTCCTGATTTCACCACTCCTGTTTTGCAGAAGTACTGGTACTCGATGCAGTGGCTTCCAACTATCATTTTTATTTTCCAAAGTGACCCTTGGAACAAAACTACACCCTGCCGCCCTGGGCTCCTGCTGGGAAGAAGGGTGGGATATAAACAAACAAGCAAACAAACAAATAAATACAACATCACATAGTACCATGACAGAGATCCTGGAGAGGGGAAATGGGGGTGTTTGATGGGATGCTGTCAGGACTCAGACTGGGAGCTTTCATATCAGACAGTGGCTGCCACATGTGGTGAGCCAGAAAGTGGAAGTATTTCCCTAGGCAGTTAAGTGTACTCAAGCCTTTGACTGGTTACACCTACCCAGGCTGGCCATTAAACCCATTTGAATAAAAGGGCTTCCAGATGCAGTTAAGCCTTGCCAGAGCAATGAAGTCTTCCTGCACTCTGTTATGTTCCTGTTGGTGCTTTGAGCTGTCCTTCTGTCCAGACTTCTGGGTTGTTCCTTGATGCTAATTTCTGCTTTGGGCTCAGTTCTGTTACCTTGCCTTTGACCTCCAGCATTGTCTTTGGTCACTGCCTGCAGCTCAGCCTGGACCAATGTTTAGCAGCTGGAATACTTGTTTTGTGTTTAGAAGGCACCAGGATCTGAAGGCCATCTAATGCCAGAAGGTTTTAGGAGCCACTGTATTCTCCAGACTATAGACCAGAAACCAGCATGTTGACCTTTGACACTAAGCCTGAGATTATTACTAAGGAGCTCAGCCTTACCGTCATTTTACCAGATATCCTTAGCACCTTGAAATCTCCAACCCAATTGTAAAAGTATGCAGAGCAAGAGCTTTGGCATGCAAGGCAAGACAGCTGCAGTGTCTTACTGACCTCTACTTACATTAATCCACAAGAAGGTACAGTTCCCAGTTATGCATAGTAGTGTGAGACCTCTAGAAAATGCAGACATCTTCCTCTCTGCCTGACTTTTCAACTAATCAGTCCAAGGCACATCCTGAATTGGCTTACTTAAGAGCCTTGCCTGAGGCACTGGAAACCACTGGTACAAACATTAACATCCATTAGCATCCATCAGAGTTAGGAAGTTGCACTCAAAATATGCACAGGGAATCCCTTCTTTAAATACCACTGGTACTCTAGATACCTTGTTTCTAGGGAAAACCCTTCCCTGAGGTTACCGTATCTAAAACAGTTATTCAGTTCTGCATCCTGGTTTGCTCAATCCTGGTCTGCGCAAGCCTCATCTCAGATCACTAGGTTGTTCCACTGCTAGTTAGCTTGGTCTGCTCCTCACCCTCAGTGTACCCTACCTTCCTTCCATCTTGGTTAGTTAGGGCTGCAGGAAAAACATAAAGCATGCATCACGTGCATACCATACAAGTCCAAGGAAACCTATGATGGCTCAGACTTCCATCACTTCCTTTTTTTCTGGATATTTCTAGATAATAAGAGCCATCTTGTTATCAAAGTGCCAGGATGTCTGACCCAATAGAGTTCATAACAAACAGCCCAAGTAATCCCTGGTGTCCAAGTGCTAAGGCAATCTTCTGATTTCAAAACAACAAGTAAATCTCTCTCTCTCTCTCTCTCTCTCTCTAACTTTCATGCAAGTACCCACACTGCTTTTTTCAGCAATGTGCATTTGCATCCTAATTTCCCTTTCTAATTCAGTTCTACACATTGTCAGTAGTCCAGCATCATTTGGAAGACCACAAGTATCTTTAAAAATTGTGCAGGGGGAAGGGAGAATTCCACCTTGTGGTTTTTCCCATTACAGTGTTGCAAGAACACCTGCACTTGGCTGACTTTCTCTTCTCCTAAAGATACAGGATCAGTCTCAGGCCCTGAGCCTGGCAACCCTATTGACCATGGAATCCTTCTGAACTGACTTGGTGAGATGGGTATTGAAGGCACTGTTTTACAGTGGTTCCTATCCTATATCCAGGGTCAATTTCAGATAATAGCATTGGGTGATTATCTTTTGGCCCATTGACAGTTGTACCATGGGGTGCCGCAGGGTACCATCTTGTCTCCAGTGCTGTTTAACATCTATACAAAGCCATTGACAGCAGTCATCAGGAGATTTGGGGTGAGGTGTGTCAGCAGTACACTGATGACACCCAGCTCTATTTCTCAGTAACGTCTGAATTGGGAGAGGCCTGGACTCGGTGGTGGGCTGGATGAGGGTCAATAAACAGACTTTGAATCATAGCAAGATGGAGGTGCTGTGAGTAGGTGGTTACTGAGTCCAGATAATTGGTCAGTTGCCTGCTTTGGATGAGGTCATAGTCCCTTTGAAAGAGCAGATTCATAGTCTGGAGGTGCTCCTGGATCTCTCTTTGTCTCTAGAGGTCCAGGATGACCTCAGTGTCTAGGAGTGCCTTTTACCAACTTTGGCTGGTAAGACAGTTGCTGTTCTCTGTGCACTGGTAACCTCCAGGCTGGATTACTGTAATGCACTCTATCTGGGACTGCCCTTGAGATTTGTTCAGAAGCTACAGCTGGTGCAAAATGCAGTGGCGTGACTGCTTACTGGGGCAGGACATCACCAGCATGTTACTTCGCTGCTGAAAAAATTGCACTGGTTGCCCACTGAGTATTTATCATGTATGCATTATATCTCACATTTTCTCCAAGGAGCTCAAGGTAGCATACATGGCTCTCACCCTACTCATTTAATCCGCACAACAGCCCTGTGTGGTAGGTTAGGCTAAGAGGCAATGATTGGCCCAAGGTTACCAAGTGAGCTTCATGGTTGAGTGGGGATTTGAATCCTGGTCTCCTATGTCCTAGTCCAACACTCTAACCACTCCACCACACTGACTCTCAACTGGCTACTCGGCTAAGTTCAGTGTGCTTTTTTTGGTGTTTAAAGCCCCATGCAGCTTGGAACCATGATACCTGAAAGATCACCTTACCCCCTGATATGCCCAGTCAATCACAGCATTCTGCAGGTGAGGGCATCCTGCAGATACCCTCTGTTCAGGAGGTCCATTCCATGCAACATTGGAAGTGGACCTTTAGTGTTGTGGCACCTACCCTTTGGAATTCCCTCCCCTTAAATGTAAGACAGAAGCCGCCTCTGTTGTCTTTTCAGAACCTACTGAAGATCTTCCTCTTTCAACAACCCTTTTAAGTACAGACCTTATCTCAGTCTGCATCTGTGATGTTTTAAAAGATCTTTACTTTAAAAAATATGTTTTAAGGTGTTTTGTTTTAAGATGATTTATAGGTGTTTTTAGTGCTTTGTTGCTTGTTTGCCACCCTGGGCTCCTTCTGAGAGGAAGGGCAGAATAACAATAATAACACCAATAACAATAACAACAATAATGAACAATAACAACAATAACAACAACAATAGTAAATGTATATACAATCTACCCGTGGCTGAAAACATTTGTCCTTCTGTACATGTGTAACTAACACATGCGTACAAGGACATGCAGTTACTAAGTCATCAATTGGTACATGAGATTGAAGAATTAAAGGCAAAGAGTTGTGGCTTTTCCAGAATGAGTGTCAGACAATAAAAAAATATTCAAAATATATAGAACTAGGATATGGTCTGCAAGTTGTCAGCCCTCAATTGTAAGACAAAGATGCTCCATTATCAACAGATCAGCCTGTATAATCCATGTTATATGTACCATGAGCAGAAAGCAAAATTAAACAAAGGGAAATTTAAAACGTAAAGGAGTCAGGCCAATAAAAATGGATAATTTCCTCCCAGTACAGAATTACTAACTGAATGTGAAACAAAATACGCTAAGGAGAAAAGGGTTCTTGACACACTAGCATATACCCATTCTATCCCTGCCTCTGGTGTCATTAACAAGTCAGATGCATGTACTGTAGGAAGAGATGCACTCATTCCACTTTCACCTCTGGTAAACAGGTTATGCATGTTTTCATCTTTTCAAAAACCTGCTGCAGCTGTTCAATCAGATGTGATTCTGGAACAAACAATATGAATGCACACATAGAAAGTGATGCTTCTTGAAAACCATTTTTATTCTCTTAAAATGTATTGTTTGCCTTACAATTTTTCAAAACTGGTGACCAAAATAGGAGATGGCATTCCAAATGAGAACTTAACATGTGGTAGCTTTGAGACAATCAGTTTGAGCATTCTTCCTGATTGGTTTGCGAGGGGCAACATCAGCTATGTATTGAGCATTCATTCTGATTGGTTTGTGAGGAGGTTAGATAATATCAGGCCTGGTGCTCTAGCACATGGCCGGGTAAGATACTGGCCTGAGGGCTCCAGATCTCACAGGGCCCCAGGGGGTTCTCCTGGGATAAACGCAGGCCAACAGCAGAGAAGGGAATCAACGGGTGGTGGTGCAGACAAGCCCCCACCAGCTCTACAGCAACAGACTCTGAACTGCTCAGCCGCTCTGCTGCCAGGGAAGACAAGCGCCAGGACGGTTGCTAAGGAGCTGCCCCGCCTGTCCTGAGTTTCAGGCATGGGAGCAGGGGCGGAGCTTACTGGCCTGTAGTAGCAGAAGCAAGGCAATGCTGAGGAGAGGATGGGGCTGGAAGAGAGCCTATCTATGTCTATTCTAATTGCTCAGAAGTAAGTCCTGTTGAATTCAAAAGGGCTTCCTCCCAGGTAAATGTAGTTAGAATTGCAGTCTAAGAGTGGGCTGTGGAGTTTGGAAGGAAGGTAAGAAGGCTTTCCTGGTTTTCTTAGGCTGCAATCCAATAATGCTTACTCAGAAGTAAGGTCCATTGGGTTCAATGGGACTTACTCCCAGGTAAATGCATTGGATTGCAGCCTTAACTTCATACTAATTATTGCCTTCCCACCCCCTCATTCACTTTGTTCCACTGATCAGAGAGAGTGTGTGAGTTAAGAGCTTCCCTCTCCTTTTACAGGCAAAAGGTAATAGTCTCCTTTTACAGACCATTGTTCAGGTCTATCCTGGGGCTTTTGTATATGAATTCCCTCTCTCTTCCCTCCCCCCCCCCGCCTCCCCACCACTCCACCACTCCAGTTGTAGCTGGGAAGCTCCTGTTATTATTTTCATTGATATCTTGCTTTTTCTCTAAGGAGCTCAAAGATGGTTTTTCGTCTCCCCATTTTATCCTCTCAACACCCCTGTGAGGTCGGTTAGACTGAGAGACAGTTACTGGCGCAAGGACACCCAGCAAGGTTCATAGCTGAGCAGGGATTTGAAACCAGGTCTGGCAGGAGGTCCTAGTTATCATGTGTCTCTAACTTGGAAACTTGTACATTTATGATGCTTGGAACACAGCATGTTCAGAGACTAATAGTTTGTCCCTAGAAAGGTCCTTTCTTTAGTCCTTCATGCAAAACTCTGTATTAGTAATACCAATAGCATTAAATCTCCACCAGTGCTGTATGTTTATTCTGCACTAGACATTAAAGGTGATTCCTCTTATTAGACATTTTTATGAGGATTTCTGATGGACTGAAGCACACTGGAGTATTGCTTTGCATCTGTGTTTATATGGGTCTGCAGTATCTTAAGGTTTCTCTGCATGCAAGCCCTGTGATGTGGAGGTATCCTTTAGTGTCATTTTTGTACAGTAGACACACTTCTTAACATATAGGTGAATTGTAGGTGAATTATTGTGAATGCCTTTTTTCTTGAGAAAGGGAATTTTAACTTTTAAAAAAATCGTATTTGCTTAAAAGGGCAGCCTTTAATCTACTGTTCTGTCCTTCGCTTGCCCTGGTGCTCTGATATAACAGTACTACATGGCAATAATGAGTTTTAAGATTAATTCTAGAATTTATTTATTTATTTATTTTTATTTCATTTAATTTATAAACTGCCCGTAGCTAATAGCTCTCTGGGCGGTGTACAAGGTTAAAATACAATATTACAATAAAATCAATAACAAATAGCAGCAAGATTTTAAAACATGAACATTAAACATGAACATTAAACATGAACATTAAACATTAAAATGCCTGGGAGCATAGCCAGGTCTTAACCTGGCGCCTGAAAGAAAGTACCGTAGGCGCCAGGCGTATCTCCTCTGGTAAGCTGTTCCACAATTCGGGGGCCACTACAGACAAGGCCCTGGATCTAGTAATAATCCTCCGGGCATCTTGATGATTTGGTACCCGGAGGAGGGCCTTAAATACTGAACGAAGTGGATGGGTAGGTTCATAGCGGGAGAGGCGTTCCACAAGGTATTGCGGTCCCACACCGTGTAAGGCTTTATAGGTCAAAACCAACACCTTGAATCTGGCTCGGAAACAAATAGGTAGCCAGTGCAAGCGGGCCAGGACAGGTGTTATATGCGCGAACCGATTGGTCCTCGTCAGCAACCTGGCTGCTGCGTTTTGCACTAGCTGAAGTTTCCGAACTGTCTTCAAGGGCAGCCCTACGTAGAGCGCATTACAGTAATCCAATCTAGAAGTTACCAGAGCGTGAACAACTGAGGCGAGATCGTCACTGTCCAGATAGGGGCGTAGTTGGGCTACTAAGCGAATGTCTCCTAATATCTCAGCACAGTTGAGTAAGGGGTGAGTTCAGAGAAAGGGCCATTGCAGCATCTGCCTTGCATGCAGAAGGTCCCTCAGGTTCAATCCCCAATGCCATCTCCAGGTAGGAGAGGTGCCATCAGGGACTGAACCTGAGAGACCTTCTGGGAAAGACTCCTGCCTGAAACTCTGGAGAGCTGTTGCCAGTCAGTGTAGACACTACTAAGCTAGACGGACCAATGATCTGACTATGTGCGCACATCCATGCCATCAACCAAGATGGCGGCAGGGGCATTAGCCCCATAGGGAAACCTCAGCTGCCATCTTGTTTGATGGGAGGCTTGCGCGCGTAGCGCAACCAGCATTTACATCAAGGGAGAGGTAGGTGGGCCATGCAGGTGGGCATCATGGAGCTCCCTCTCGTGATCCTCAGCAGGGTTGGGAGCCAATGCTGCCGCGGATCATGGAAGGGAGTGCTACCCATCCACCCTAAGGAGGGACCCAACCTGGCCGCCCGCTGGCCTACGTGAGTAGAAAATCTTGGTGGAGAATGAAATGTTTATCTGAAGTGCTTTGTTCAAAAATCTTTGCAAATGACAGGAAATGATGGATTCATTCCCCCCCTACACACACACCTTTTTGTCTGTGAAAACATTAAAGCATTTGAAGATCTTTGCAAATGACAGGAAATGATGGCTTCATCTCTCCACACACACTTTTTTGTCTGTGAAAACAGTGAAGTAGAGAAGCCAACAGAAACAGTGAAAAATCAGAATTATTTCTCAGTACATTTTGTGGAAGATCCCAGGCTCTGATACTATCCACATAATCTGCCTATCATTAACATGGTACACCAGAATAAATTCTTAGGAGCTGAGGCCTACAAAATAGGTAAATTTACCCCAACAAATTAAAATAAATCAAAAGTTTGTATTTATATTTTATAAGAGGGGGTTGCAATATTGGCAAAGATTTGTTTTCTTTGAAAGGAGTGGGGCCACAAGGGAGGAGGAATGTAGTTTGAGGAGGAAAGGGAGAAGGAAAGTGCCCACTGATACCCTGTGCCCCAGGGCCCCCAGAAACCTGGAGCGGGCCCTGGATGACATTGTGTCAAGCAAATGTCATCCCCCACTTTCCAATACATTTCCCTGTTGCAAAAAGTCCATTCTATCAAGTGGATTTAATTGTACCACCTGCATTTGCCAAATAGAGACAGCCTGGAAACACCCTGCACTGGTACTTCCCAGTATCCAACTCCTAATAATCTGAGAACTGCATTTGTTTTCTGTTCAACTGTATCAAATTGACAGCTCACAATAATTTTGTGATTGACTGAGAAGCACACATTGCATATTGTATCTGAGGACTGACTCTAAAATTAAGCATGAAACTTGGAATTATTCCTTTGCAATTTTATTTTGATCCCACAAGTGAAGTTTCAACATCGCTACGTGGAAGAATAAAAGAGTTTGATATAGCTCCATATGCTCTTCTTGCCATTGTCAGCTTTTTCACAACATTGACTTTCATGATGCTGACCCATGTAAGCTTTTGACAAATGCCAATGATATCTGGAATGGACATCTGCAGTATCAGATCCAGAAGCTCTTGCTTGTAAATTCAGGTCACAGAATTTGAGCTGTTGGTCAGAAGGTGGAAGAGGTTTTAATATTTTCCATCTGACTGACCATTCACTGAAGATGAATTTATAGTTGTCATATCAATTAAAGCATTTTGTTTTTAGTAATAAATTTTCCCCACAAGTGTATCCCATTTGTTTTATAAATAAATGTGACAATAAGCACTCATTGTACTCACTCAGGCACATACCCCTTCTATGAGGAAGAAATCATGGCAAGGGAAAGCCACATTAAGATTCAGGCCTACCTACTAGGGCAGAGGTAGCCAGTCTGGTATCCTCCAGATTACAACTCCCATCATCCCTGACCACTGGCCATGCTGGCTATGGCTGACGATAACTCTAGTCCAAAGCATCTGGAGGGTACCACTAGGGACTGAAAGATGGAACCCAATGTTAACCAAAGAAAGGGCAGAGAATTCTGAGAAGTTTTGGTCCCAGTTAAGATTATATAGAGCAGGGGTGGAGAGCCTGTAGCCCTCCAAATGTTGCTGGACTACAGCTCCCATCATCCCTGACTATTGCTCATGCTGGTTGGGGCTGAATGGAGTTGGAGTTGAATAAGATTTGAGGGGCCACCACCAGTTTTTCCACCTCTGATATATAGCAATGGGAACTTGGGAGCCAGTTATACATTCAGAGCTCCTGCAGAGGCCAGGACTCATGAGGCAAAGAGAAGAAACAGAAAGGCTGAAGGCACCAGGGCTAGCTGTACTATTAGCCAGAGTGAAATGACTGTCTCAGAGAGTGGATGTTGTGGAATAGCAGAGGAAGCCCCCTCCAGCCATCTTCTCCTCCTGAGCCCATCATCAGTACATTCTACACTGTTTGTCCTGCACTCCCTAAACTAACCTGCTTCCCTCAGGTGTGGTAGAATATGCAGTCTCATTTCCTGTGTTGAAATAAAATTCAGCTGCCAGTCCAGCTGGCTTCTATAGGTGGAGTGTGGGAAGGGCACAATATTTTCATTTGCCTCAGGCAGCAAAACATCTTGGGCTCCCCCGGAAGGAATCAGCAGCAAACTGGAAATTTTCACCCATCACAGCTCACAGCAGGAGTGAGGAAGATTAGGCCAGCTGTAGCCAGCTGAAATAATGAACATCATATAGGGGGCAATTATGGCATCCAAATTATCAGTATGCTATGTTGTAGTAGCCCAAGTTAACTTGAGCTGGGTTGCAACTATGCTATCTGAATGTGTACTTCATCTAGTTCCCCTGTGAGTCTTTTTGCAGACTCTGGACTTTTCCAAAGAAAGGCTTTTCCTGTGGGTATATAACGCTCCTTCTTTCAACTTCACTGTTATGTTCAATACATGTCAATTCCAACATAATGGAAATTAAATATTGGAAAGAAAGAAAGAAAGAGGCTTTGTCTTTTTTATAGGAATATTCATTGTAATATACCTGGAGTAGGCGAGTGCAGAGCCTCGAGTCTAAAGGAAAAACCAAAGTAGGGTTGGCGGAACATTCAAAATGGTGCAGGTAGGCAGAGGAAGCACTTGCAATGTGTTTGCAGCAACGGTTGCAAGGTTTTGTTGTTATAACCATCATGTGGTGGTGATGATGATGATGATGATTTGATTTATATCCCACCCTTCCTCCCAGCAGGAGCCCAGGGCAGCAAACAAAAGCGCTAAAAACACATCAAATCATCATAAAAACAGACCTTAAAATACACTAAAACAAAACAACTTTAAAAACATTTTTTTACAAAAAGCTTTTAAAATCTTTTTAAAAGGGTTAAAAATGTATTGTTTAAAACAAACAAACAAAAAACATATTAAAACCAAATCCAACACAGATGCAGACTGGGATAGGTCTCAACTTAAAAGGCTTGTTGAAAGAGGAAAGTCTTCAAAAGGCACCGAAAAGATAGCAGAGATGGCGCCTGCCTAATATTCAAAGGGAGGAAATTCCACAGAGTAGGTGCCACCACACTAAAGGTCCGTTTCCTATGTTGTGCAGAACGGACCTCTTGATAAGATGGTATCTGCAGGAGGCTCTCACCTGCAGAGCGCAGTGATCCACTGGGTATATAAGGGATAAGAGGGTCTTTCAGGTATCCTGGTCCCGAGCTGTATAGGGCTTTGTACACCAAAACTAGAACCTTGAACTTGGCCCGGTAGCAAATGGGCAGCCAGTGCAATAATTGATGCAATAATTGTCCATAATATCACCTAAGCAGGCATTTCCATTGTGAGGAATTCATTGTTTACCAACACTGGGATTTTACTTTGGTTCTGGCAGCTTTTATTCTGTTGTTTTAGTGATTCACTACTGATGATAAAAGACATCTCCACTTCCCACTCCTATGTATGCTTTGCACTGATTGCATGACTGCAATCACAGGGGGGGGGCACGATGTCATTGGCTAAAGCCACAGCCTCTCAAAGCCCCTTGTGGACAGCTGTCAAGTAGCTGATGGTCATGGAGTCTGTCTGAGCAGCAGCCATCTCCACCTAGCCCATCAGACTGTGCAGCTTCACAGCCAGCTGGTCAGTGTGTGACCTTGGGCAGCCCAGCTGTATGATCTCTCAGGTGAAACACCTTCCATTCCATGAGACAGAGATTGGCTAGCCTGAAGACTCAGGCAACTTGAATTGCTCACCAGGACATCTCTCTTCCGCCTTGTACTAGGGCTGCAAATGCTAAAGTTGCTTCAATAGCTGAACCTCTGTTTAATAAATAAGCCTTAAGACAAACCTAATTCTTCAGAAGAATGTGAAAGTGAATAATTAGAGTGGCGAAGTGTGTGTGGATAGTAGCTGAGCAACTCTTTTGGAAACCTCCTCTCTCCCCCCTCCCCTCCCTATCTCTCTGCCCAGTGAGCTGCAGAGGTAGGGGTAGTGGAATGATAGATTAGTCTTGCCAGGGGTCTGAACTGTTATCTTGCTGAGAGTTTTTGAAATTAGGCTGAGGATCAGAGGTTGCCCTTGCTTGCTGTAGGGGATAGTATGACACAACCACACCATACCTTTAAAGCACGAGGCTTCCCCTCAAGAATCCTGGGAACTCTAGTTTGTTACGACACATGTCTTTGGGAACCTGAGTGTATGAACCTGCCACCCATGTGTCCCAACACACCTCCTTGAGAGGAGGGGGTTCTTTTGCTAGGGATAAAACAAGCACTTTGCCCTGAAATGTGCCTAAATGGTTTGTGTATAACCCAACAAATGCAGGTCCAAACCAGACTAAAGCAAAGCTTTCATTTATTGAGAGAAAAGAGAAGAATAGCATTACAAAATTACTGGGTGCATGGCAGCATTAATCCTTAATACACTAACCCATTTATAACTTTGTTGTTGTTATGTGCCTTCAAGTCAATTACGACTTATGGCGACCCTGTGAATCAGCGACCTCCAGTAGCATCTGTCATGAACCACCCTGTTCAGATCTTGTAAGTTCAGGTCTGTGGCTTCCTTTATGGAATCAATCCATCTCTTGTTTGGTCTTCCTCTTTTTCTACTCCCTTCTGTTTATCCCAGCATTATTGTCTTTTCTAGTGAATCATGTCTTCTCATGATGTGTCCAAAGTATGATAACCTCAGTTTCATCATTTTAGCTTCTAATGATAGTTCTGGTTTAATTTGTTCTGACACCCAATTATTTGTCTTTTTCACAGTCCATGGTATCTGTTACTTTTTCAAACTTGCTATGTACAGTGCGGCCTTCAATGTTTCAGTCACAGTGATTATAGCACTCTCTTCTCACAAGTTGAAAGCAGAATTTCTCACAGTGCTTTTAGACCGTGCTTTTGAGTGTTCCCTGACTAGCAAAGTAGGAAGGGTGTGCGTAAAACCCTCATGTCCCCCTTTGCTTTGATCTCTGGCCTATATGATAACTTTACACTCTCCTTTTCTCAATACCTTAATCAATTAATTTGCCCCAAGATATTCCTTAACCACCACAAATAGTAACTGACTCTTTATTCTTTTAACTGTTTTTCTAAGTATCTCATACCTTCTGTCTACATCCTGTATGCCTCAATCTTAAAGCTACCCCTTTCCAATGGGAACCAGGTTCATTCATCATGCCACCCTTTATTAAAGGTGATGTCACTATGCTTTTACCTGCTATGAAATGGAAATGGACTGCCTTCAAGCCAATCCCAACTTATGGCAACCCTATGAATAGGGTTTTCATGGTAAGCGGTATTCAGAGGGGGTTTACCATTGCCTCCCTCTGAAGCTGAGAGGCAGTGACTGGCCCAAGGTCACCCAGTGAGCTTCATGGCTGTGTGGGGATTCGAACCCTGGTCTCCCAGGTCATAGTCCAACACCTTACCACTACACTACACTGGCTCTCTACAGGGAAGCTTAAAACACTTCCATGAACGCCTCTGCAATCCCTTCTCACATCGTCATATCCTTTAATCACTTGCTTAGACAAACTAGGCAAACCTTTTCTTTGTGTTAACAAACTGGAAAAAGAAAGCTTGCTTATTGCACCATTAAACAGTGCCCAATTTACTTGATGAAAAATAAAGAATGGGGATGAAACAGCAACTCTTTACTGTATGTTGGTAGCCATAGACATTCTTTAATAACAGACAGAAGTGGCAATCCTTAAAGGATACCATATTACATCTTGGGCAATGAAGTCCTGAATTTGGGATGCATGCACACAACTAAAACTGGAGGGAGAAAGCATGTCAGGTGGTTTGTCCTTCCACTCCTTGGTTACAAGAACTTGTATCTTCAGCGGGACATAAACAAAATATTTAGTAGTGCAGACATCTTTGTTGGTCTCTCTGTAAGTCTTACCCTCGTGTCTTTGTCTGCCCACTATCTGAATGCACTTTTCCTGTTTCTTACCACGGGTCATCCAGTATCTGTAACCATCGGACTTTATTGGCTTACATGCATCTTCCCATTTCTTAGACTTGGATTTGCTTACAGGATCCTTTGCTGCTTTTGCGTCCAAATCGTTTTTGTGTAATGCATTTGAATCTGAGATAGAAATTCCTTTCCCTAATTTTGTGCTTAATTCTGATACGTGTGGGATCTTCCTCTTTTGGATTTCTCTTGCTGCAGATGCAAGTCAAAGCACAGTTAGTAGCACCAGCATATAATATTCCAAATACAATTGTGCTTCCATTTCTAGAATGGTGAACACCCTCTTTGCAGAGCAATTGCTCTGGGTTCCCTGTTACTCAGCCTGTCGGGGACTGCATGCAATAACACACTTGCATCAGTGCCGGAATTTGCACACAGAGAGGGTGACACTGAAGAAACCAGCTCCCTGTTGGAAGCAGGGCTTTTCAACTCGTCCATTTCAGATGGCATCAGAAACCAGCTGCTGTTTTGGAAGCCAACTTGTGTTAATGTTCAAAGTAAATTCAAATTCTGGACAGACTGTTCCTGAAGCTAGAAGCCCTATACTTTGAGTTTTGTTTTGAACTGAAGGCTGTTTACCAGCAAGAGATTGTTCATTAGGAAAAGAATGCTCATTAACAAGAGACTGTGACTTAGTAGACCCAAGGGAAACATTCAGATCAGTATTTATTTTCATGGAAGTGGGCACATCTTGTGTGTTTTCAAGTAAATCTGAAGCATTTAAACGAGGGCCAGCACTTTCAGGAGATGTTTTTGTATGCTCCTCTTTCAGGACATTAATAGGACTTTGCTCAAAGACTGGAGTCCTCCTGGTTTCAACTGTTTCTGGAATTTCAACTTCTTTGGTTAAAGAAACCTTTTCCTTTTGTGCCAAAGAGGGTTTCACACTGTGATCCATGACACACTGTTTTAGGAGAGAATTGCCTCCCCCCTGGCTACAGATTTTGCACTAAAGTCTCCTGGTTTTTGCAGGCTGGATTTGTGTGGAAAAAACAAGCCTGGTTTTCTGGCCACCGTTCCCAGTTCCCAAATGGTGGCCTCCGCATTCATTCTGCCTCATCAAGCTGGTGCTAACATAGACACAGTTGTGGATGGAGCAGCGGGAACTGGGCAACCCTATGCTTGATTGTGGATATCTGGTATGGCTTCCCTCTGCTCTTCCGAGCGAAGCTGTATAGTGGCAGTAGGAGCAATGGCGGTGGAAAGAGAAGAGGAGGTGGAGGGGGCCATAGCTGGAGCCTGTACCTGTGTTCTCCTGTTTAAAGCATTCAGCAAAACTTCAGTGGGTTGCTTGTGATTTTGTTCCATATCTTCTCCCAAATTTCTAAGCGTATTCCAAAGCGGATTATGGATGGGATCCCCAAAATCCACCACTTCATTCCCTTGTAGGGTCTGAGGAGTGCCATTACTTTGGTGGGAGGGAGAAAAGTTGCTGTGATTGCTACTGGAGTTATTGAACCCAGGTCTTCTATCTCCCCCCGTTTAAGCTAAATTAGCCCAATGGGAACCAGGGGCCAAGAAAGGGCGGTAGTTTCCTCTTTCCTGGGGTCCCCAATTTGAATTGGGTACAACAGATGAATGAGATCCTTGATTGGTATATGTGACAGTTTTGTTAGGTCCAAACCCAACACGCAAGTCGCCCTGTCAACCCCAACTCGCTTATTACACCCGGGAAGAGTGCGGAGTTGAGTGCAAATGAACCCACTATCAGAGATCAAGTAACACGAGACAAAAACCTTTGCAAAGGGGACCCAATACTTACAAGCCGAAGCAGGCCAGCATGGGAACCTCGTTTATTGGTGTTCAAGGGTTTATATAGGCTTACCCCGAAGTTTACAATATCGGGTTCACGTCATAAAATACAAAAGAAGCAATTGCTAACTGTCATAGCTTTGGGGCATATGTAAGGAGGTAAAGGGGTACAGGGGGAAGGACAAAGTGGAAACATCAAGACTATCTCTTAGACTCTATGTCTGCATATTTCGCATGTCCTTGAGATAAGCACTATGCAGGAGCAGACAAAGGCAACTATTGAGGGGAGGCCCAGCTGCAACCGGGCGCCCCCTAAACTGGAGACAGACATGATATTACTTTGCTTACATATCAAAGGAGTTTTACAAGTCAAGGTTTGTGGGACATTGGAACAGCGTTTGACATTCCTATGCAAGGCACATTAGTAACAATAAGCAAGGTTATAAGCATAAATGTGATACAGAAATGCATAGTAGGGACGTGTCCAGCTTAAACCGGCTTTTATTATGCGAGCCACTGGAATGTAGGTAAGGGTCAGGTCACCAGGAAATAAACCGACATTTTATCTCAAAAGTCAAATAAAGGCCACTTTGGTTCTATTTCCCATAAAGCCCAAGCTGGTTTAGATAGGACAAGTGAACTATAGTTTTACAAGCACTGGGGATTTCAATTTAACCCCAACAGTAGTAATATCATGTCTGTCTCCAGTTTAGGGTCGCCCGGTTGCAGCTGGGCCTCCCCTCAATAGTTGCCTTTGTCTGCTCCTGCATAGTGCTTATCTCAAGGACATGCGAAATATGCAGACATAGAGTCTAAGAGATAGTCTTGATGTTTCCACTTTGTCCTTCCCCCTGTACCCCTTTACCTCCTTACATATGCCCCAAAGCTATGACAGTTAGCAATTGCTTCTTTTGTATTTTATGACGTGAACCCGATATTGTAAACTTCGGGGTAAGCCTATATAAACCCTTGAACACCAATAAACGAGGTTCCCATGCTGGCCTGCTTCGGCTTGTAAGTATTGGGTCCCCTTTGCAAAGGTTTTTGTCTCGTGTTACTTGATCTCTGATAGTGGGTTCATTTGCACTCAACTCCGCACTCTTCCCGGGTGTAATAAGCGAGTTGGGGTTGACAGGGCGACTTGCGTGTTGGGTCTGGACCTAACAATTGGGGGCTCGTCCGGGATCCCTTGTGCGGACCCCCTTTTTGCCATTGCACCCCTTAATTTGATAACAGGCGCCACGAGAGAATTTTCTCGGTTATCAATAAAAGCGGGCGGCTTTGACATTTTGGGGATAAAGCACAGTTGAGGAAAACCCGCTATCAGATGTCATGGGAAATAAAGGGAGTGTGCCGGTAAAGGACAGCCCTTTGGGAATCATGTGTATGCTGTGGCAAGAGGAGGACTTGCCTGTGCGTAAGAGAGGCCTGAAAAGAGAAAGATGATTGAGCTCTGTGCGGTAGCGAGACCGCGGGTAACTGCAGTATTGGCACCGGGTGAACGGTAGCCAAAGAGTGGCTCCTTTAAACCCGTTCCTTTAAGAGGAGTAGGGGAGCGGATTGAGGTAAAACATTCAGATTAATTGCATTTCTGGCTCCTATGGCAGATGGGAGTGCAGAGATTGCAGGGTTTTTACAATGCTGAAAGACAGATCTTTGACCGGTGAGGCCCCCCCTCCAAGTTATTTTTCTGAGGATGACTCAGATAGAAGAATGATTTTAAGTCGTTCTATTATGCTTTCCGCGCCAGCGCCGCCTTCCAGCCCCGAAGGCGGGGCTCCTCGGCCGGCGCGGAAACAAGTCTCTTCCGATTCAAGTGCTGAGACGGAAGAGAAGGATCCAGGAGAGGGGCCCTCAGGGGGGAACGGTCACGCGCTTGCGAAAAGGAGAAAAAGAGAAAGAGAAACGGTTATTGACTAAGGAAACGCCATTGATTGTGCGAGACCAGCCGTACCTGGACGCCCAGGGACGGGTCAGACTCCTAGGTGTGTAAGGCTTGTGTTTTCCCGGGAAGTAAGAACGTAAGAATGGTAATAGGAAGGATTTGCATAAAAGAAATGTGTATGAGTTGGGTACCCAAGTGAGAGGTTGTATGCATATAGCTTTTTTTTGAGTGTATGTATGAAAGTTTTTCTGTGGGTTTGCTTTCAAGGGAACTTTCCTTCCATTACTGTCGTTCATAAATCATGCAGATTTTACCTTTTCCTCTTTTAACTGCTTGGATCAGCTGCGCTGCCCACCTCTTAGTAGTTCTTAGCATTTTTTTTTATAGAAAGTATAGGATTTGAACTAAGCGATTCCTTTTAGAATGTCGAGGTTTCTTTTTCTTTTGTTCCTGTACTGGGTTAACTCCTTCCCTTCCTCCTTATTTGATATGAATTTAGATTATTAAGGGTTTTTTTGTGTTTGTCTGTCTTGCTTGCTACAGATTACTTGTGTGCATCTTCCTTCCTGATGTAATGTTTTATATCTTCCTTATCTCAGTCCTTGCCATTGAGGAACGTTTTATTTCTTTGGAGCTCCCTTCCTTTTCAAGCTTCTTAAAATTGTTTTCTCCAGTCTGTTTAAACAGTGGGATGATTGTTTTCTCTGCAGCAGTTTTATGCTTTAAGTCTAACGTGATCCCTATGGTTTACTATGTTTTATATAAAGACGGATTGGCTGTGTTTTCCTAATTATTGTGCTGTCTGTTATGTGATTGTAACTTATTAAATATAATTTCTTATTTCAGCCCTTGCTGTTTGACATTAATCCCAATAGCAGATGTTCACAGAGGGGGGGATATTTGTCTAGAATAAGTTTTGCTTTTCATTATTTGTCAGTTATTTCTTATCTTGTAAATGTTACGTTTCTTTTGACGTGGTTCTGTTTTTTTGTTTGTTTGTTTGTTTGTTTTGTTACTGCATGTTGAGCCAGAATTACAGAAAAGGGAAAGAGATTGGTTTCCCCCCCCCTTGTTCTCTAGATCTAGCACAAACGTATTAAGCATACATCTTGAAATCAGGAGAAGATACTAGAGTTCCTTTTGTTTAGATTAGACCTGAACCTTTGGCTGTTGCTTGTAGATAAAAGCCTGGCACAGTTAGTTTTTCTGTCAGTGGCCAAAGGGGCAAAAATAACAAAATTACTTTTGAAACTACTCTACCCATTTACCTGTATATAAAGGGAGGCAATTGTAAGTGCCAACTAAATTTGTATGTAGTGCCTTGTGGGTAGAAATGTTTTCCTCCCCCCATACACTTTGACAGGGAAGAGATACCCATGAATTAGAAAGGTTGTAAGTAAAATGAAGGATTCTAGGAAATAAGTTATTTTGATGGTAGAGGAAGAATAGTTTGAGAAATAGTTATTGATGGTAATAAGGGAAAAATGACAGGAAAAGGGAAAAATGACAGGAAACAACAAAATGTTGTATGTGGGGTTTTTTCTCTCTCTTCTTCATCATTGTTGCTAGATTGTGGATTAGAACCTATACCTGTTTAAACTTTTGAACTTGAGTAAAATATATATATATATATATATATATATATATATATATATATATATATATATATGGAAGTCAACAACAAAACTTCTTGAAGGTTCTTTCTTCCATAAGGAAAATAAAACCTCTTCTTGAGGTACTCGATCCCAGGTAATTGTTTTAAATTTGTCTGTGAAATGTATGATTTGCCCATTTCCTAGATAGGCAAAACTGAGGCCACCTTGCTGTTTAAACCTAATGTGATGCCCTCTTGTGACTAGGTAAATTCATTAGCAAAAGGGGACCAAAATGCAGAGCTTCCAGCCACAGTAATTGTCTACCTCATATTAGAATTCACATTGGGAATCAATATTACTTTGCTTCCAAAACAGAAACTCATCCCCAGTTGCTCTTTGACTGAAGATGGACCAGGACTTTCAACAGCAAAATGCATTCCTCATTGTCATACCTTGTGCATATAAATCACACTATTACTAATGAACTTTTTTCTTTTAAAATGATGTTCACAATTATAACGCATGTTAGTGCATTTATTCCTTGACAGGCACTTAGAGCAACTGCTCTACATACAGGCTGAGCACCATTGGAACACCCTGCTGATTTGGAACAGAACTTAATCTATTTGTGCCACTAACATCTCTTTGTTTTGCATTCATAGCAAGAGGTATAAATCCTTTTTCTCTGCTTTCCGTGGCTACTTTTCATGAGCAAGGCTCTACATAGCCAGAGGATGGGGAAACTCAGGAGTTTAGAATATGTTGTACTGTTGTGTGTTTTGTCTGTCTGTTGCAAAAACAATATTTTGGTTTTGTCCACTTTGATCAGAAGTCTCATCTGTGGCCATGGATGTTTTATTTTTATATTTTCCTTCCTGTACTGAAGTGTTTTCTCCCCAAGGAACATTTTCCTTTTGCGTGTGTATCACAGAAGATTTTTATTTTGAGACATTTTGGACTCGATCTTTGAAGTGCTCCAGGACCAGAACACGATATGCAACTGGCATGCTATTTTCCTGTATTGCTGCAATAACAGCATAGAGGCCTGCTTCATTCTACCTAACCACAGAACTATTTTTGGGCCTATTTTGGACAGCAACCTGAAACGGGCACCTTGTGCAAGTTTGCAATCTTTTCATACAGTCCTTTCTCTGCCTAGCATCAGCAAAAGACACACATGTTCAGTGGAAGCTGTAACTGAACATGAACAGGAACAGGATGAACTTTGTGCAAGCCATCCCACAGTGTGTTTATTTGTTTTATTTACTTGTTTTCTTTGTAATATTTCCATTGTAATATTGAATGTAACTGTTTATGCATTGTCCTTTAAGAATGTGTTGTTGTTATTGTTTTCCCTTCATAATTTATATGTTATGGCTGTTTTGTTCTTTAGATGTTTTTACTTTTCAAATCCTTCTGAGTGATTCTGTAATAGGGGTTTACTGAATTTGGCTACTTCAGATGTGAGGTTCATCAATGTGAAGTTTTGACCCATTTGTTTATTTTCTCACTCTGTCATTACAATGGCTAGGAATAGGTAACAATTAATGTGAATGGATGTCAACACCATAAGAATCTAGGAAGATGATAGTTTGGAATTCCATGAAGATTGCTTTTCTCTCAAAATGATTAATGTATCTTATGGCTTTTTCATGCTAAGAAATGAATTAAGTTCAACTATTGTATATTCTGGACATGGGTGCATGTGCCTTAGAACATTTTGTGATTATGATGTTATTGATAAGTACTATACACAACCTATGCTAACATTTCAATAGATGCCTTTGTGGTATTAAGGAAATGGTAGGATGTGATTTTCCATTTAAAGTCCCTGTATGGATCATCCAGAGAATATTAGTTAATCCAGATTTGTTTCAACACCTCAAACCCATCACATTAGGTTATGACCTAGCTGATCTTCAGACACTACTTTCTCATCCTATGTACAGAAACAATTAGAAGCAGTTAAACAAATGGGGGAGCAAGTACACTCTAGATAGCACATGATTGCCATACAGTCATTTACATTATAGATAAGCACTCACAGATATAGTAACATGGATGTATTTGGAATTCCCTGTTTGGCTGGGATAAGGATGCCAAAGAAGGTTTAACCCTTATAATGCACCCCATTGTGGTGATTTGAATTCTGATCTTTGTCTAATTAGCCCTTGTAATGTGTATCCATCTCATATGGCACAGTCACACCCTGGAAGTCAGTATTGGAGCCAGGGGGCAGAACGGTGCTTGCTAATATGTGAAAGGTCATCTGTGTACATCTGCCTTTCACATAAAAGGAGGGAGTGGTACGGCTTGGCTAACCCCGTTTTGGTTCAAGTGGAATCTAGGAGGTGCAAAAGCCAAGAGCTATAACTTCCACCCCAACTCACACATACCCCCACGGCTGGTAATGCGTTCCAGAGGTTTTGTGCATAGAAAAACAAGGGCAGAGTTAAACGCTGTCACATAAATGTTATCTTAATCCTTGGCGGATACACCCCCATCCACAGGGAATCCCATTGCTCATTAGAAATAGCATTAGTTTTCCTTTTTTCTTGACTAGAAGCACACATATCGGAAAATATATACAGACATAGGGGGTCTTCTTATATTGAGACCCCCCCACTGGCCTGGACTTTACAGGCGACAGGGACAACCAAAACAAGGAACACACACTTCACCACATGGATAAGTGGGAGTTCCCTTTGTTACTTAAGGAGTACAGTCTCCTTTGCTTCCTGCTACAGCTTAAAGGAGGTAGAGGAGGGCTGGGTGATAAGCGGTTTAGTAAGAGGTGAGGTCTGTGTGACCAATACATGTGATATACCCACTTGAAAATGGCAATTGGACTTTGAAGAATGGGACATAAAACAGTGGGTAAGGTAATATTACTGTTGAGATGGTAGCATTTGTTGCATTTGATTTTCCTTTGGTCACTGACTTGTTCTTTTCCTATGGGGCTTAACGGGTCGCCAAATGCCTGCTGGCCCTTGGTGGCTCTGTGAATTTTGGTCTAGCTGGCAGAAGATATTGTTTTAAGTGATTATAGTAATAGTTTTTTATTATTATTATTATTACTGGATGTTGTTACTTGCAATGTATTTCTAATGTTATTCAGTTAATGTCTATAGGTCTCTGAGTTTAGTTTTAGGGACCAAAACCAAGCAAACGGGCCATTCTAGTAGTATCAAAAGGTCCAGTCATACTTGACAGTTCCTTGGTCGATGTACTGAAAAGGAAGTTGAGCAGACTGATGCAAGATTGTGTTTTATGTTGTAATAGTTATAGTATTATTAATAGCTGTTTGTTGCTGTATACAATGCATCCCAAATTTAATCCAGCTTGCTTCCGCCTGCCTGCATAGGCTGATTTCTTCATTTTCCCGAAAGCCTCAATCTGCTATTCCAAATTTGATGCAATTGGCCTCAGTCTGTATAAACAAGCTCACACTGTCATTTTTCCGAAAACCGCAACCAACTTACATGGAAATGGCTTTGAGACCGATTTGGCAACCCAAGCAAGGTAATACAGCTACCTGAGAGACTAGTTAGTCTCTCAGGGCTGAAAGGGGGGACTGTTGGGGTTAAATTGAAATCCCCAGTGCTTGTAAAACTATAGTTCACTTGTCCTATCTAAACCAGCTTGGGCTTTATGGGAAATAGAACCAAAGTGGCCTTTATTTGACTTTTGAGATAAAATGTCGGTTTATTTCCTGGTGACCTGACCCACATTCCAGTGGCTCGCATAATAAAAGCCGGTTTAAGCTGGACACGTCCCTACTATGCATTTCTGTATCACATTTATGCTTATAACCTTGCTTATTGTTACTAATGTGCCTTGCATAGGAATGTCAAACGCTGTTCCAATGTCCCACAAACCTTGACTTGTAAAACTCCTTTGATATGTAAGCAAAGTAATATCATGTCTGTCTCCAGTTTAGGGGGCGCCCGGTTGCAGCTGGGCCTCCCCTCAATAGTTGCCTTTGTCTGCTCCTGCATAGTGCTTATCTCAAGGACATGCGAAATATGCAGACATAGAGTCTAAGAGATAGTCTTGATGTTTCCACTTTGTCCTTCCCCCTGTACCCCTTTACCTCCTTACATATGCCCCAAAGCTATGACAGTTAGCAATTGCTTCTTTTGTATTTTATGACGTGAACCCGATATTGTAAACTTCGGGGTAAGCCTATATAAACCCTTGAACACCAATAAACGAGGTTCCCATGCTGGCCTGCTTCGGCTTGTAAGTATTGGGTCCCCTTTGCAAAGGTTTTTGTCTCGTGTTACTTGATCTCTGATAGTGGGTTCATTTGCACTCAACTCCGCACTCTTCCCGGGTGTAATAAGCGAGTTGGGGTTGACAGGGCGACTTGCGTGTTGGGTTTGGACCTAACAGTTTGAATTGGCTCAAGCTGAACCTACTTCTGGGCAGTGGCAGGTTTTCACACACACCCCTCCAACCTCTAGAAGGAGCTCAGAGACTTGTGAAATAGCCACACTTAACTCCCGCCAAGTAACATCTTCAAGATCCATTCTCCCTATTGCTAACTTAGCTTAAGCATTTAACCCCATGTGCACTGCTTCCAGAAATTCTCTGTCATTATACTCATACAAGCCATCTTCTTGTAGTCTCACATGTTCTGATAAACGTACAAGGAATTTCTTCCTATTCACATAAACCTCTGGGCTTTCCCCTACGCCTTGACTCTCCTTCACATATGCCTTTAACACATTTAACCCAGGCAAAAGAGCCTTAATCACAATTCTCATCCAATCATACACATTCCCTGTTTTCACCAATCTGAACGTTGCCGCAATGGAAGCTGCATCTTGCTTGGTGGTACAATAGCTGGCCACCTGCATTAGATCTTGAGCATCAGCAGTAGGATACATTTCATCTACCCTAGTTAACCAAGTCAGAACTGTGTCCTTATTCAAAGAACCTATCCACCACTGCCTTTGCCTCTGGAGGGGACCAACGCACAATCTCTTGGACAATTTTATTATGAGCTGGCCCATTCCCAGGGGTTTCTACCACATTTTTCATTATAATGGGTGCAAGTACTTGTGACTCCTTACACTCAGGTCTTAAAGGAGCAGATGGTACAGAATCCTCCGGGAGGATGAGAAGAGAGGGGGGAAAGCCCCATTTTTCATCCCCATCACTCAAAACATACATGACTGTGGCCACCAGCCCTTGTTGGATCTGCAGCTGTTTTTCCAGTTCCTTAATCTGAGCCCTGCACTCATCATGGCTAACATTCATATTTGCTCTCGTGCTGTATCTACCAGGTGTTCAGCAGTTAATTTTGCCCTGGTACATTCATCCTCTTTCTTTTTCAAGTCCTTACATGCCATCTCAGCTGGGCTAGTGCCTGGTCTTGCTCCTGGAAGGGTAGGGAGACACAAGTGTTATCAAGGGCTTTCAAAATGGATGGGACCCAGTTTAGGGAACCCACATAGTCGCTTTTGGTCACTAGTGGGTTAACCTCTATCCAGTACCAACTGCTGTGCCACAATGGCCACCACCGTTTTCTGAAACCTTGTTGCCAGGGACGGAAGGGGAGGGAGATAACAATGTGCCAAGGAATTTCTATACCTTAACCTCTAAATGTTACCACAGCATTTAAAGGACATTTCCCGACTTATTTTAAAACAAGAGACAGCAAAACATGGTAACAAAGAAAAGGAAATCACACACATTCCAGACACATTCAGAACTTGGCTACCTGTTTCCCTGGATTGTGGGACTATTCACACGTTACTTTATTTCCCACAACCCTTGCTGCCCACGTTACTCCACCAACCTGTTAACAGTAACAAGTTTGTTAATGGTGCTGGGAATTGTAGCTCTGTGAGGGGTAAACTACAGTTCCCAAGATTCTCTGGGGGAAGCCATGCACTTTAAATGTGCTTTAAATGTTAGTCTGGAATAGTTTGTGTTTGTCCAGGTGCACAAACTGTGTAACGCTAAGGGTTTGTTAAACTTGAAGTTATGTTTCTGTCAACATAACTTTGGTCATGAATGCTGCAGCATAATAACCTGATTGAATGTACTTGACCTAAGAGCATTTCTCCTAAGGAGGGGAGTGATTCAAATGACATGCTTATAAAATGAGATGGTCAGATTTTACCACCCGCAAGAATTGATGTACATGAGAATGGGACCTAAGGAAAACAGGCTTTAAAAAAATATATCCCAAAATCAATCTAGCTTATCTAAGTCAGAGTCTTGTCTGGTCTGTATGTTTTTGTTAATATGAATAAAAGTAAGTAATGAGAACTTTAAAAGCACTGAACATAGCTTTCACTTTAAAGAGAGACACCAGGTCAGTTTGGTTATTTGGCAGAAATATTCCCATGTGTACTAATATCATTATTACCATAGAAAGTAACCAGAGCTAATGTGGTTTTGTATACAAGTTTGAAATTTGGTGGGGGAGTGTTTGTGTCTGTGTGTTTTAAAAAATCAAATATTTAAATTTTCGGTTTTCACTTTGAGAGACACTATACTCAGTTTTAATTTTTTGATAAAGATTTCAGGACCATACTGCTATTTCTTTGCCAAATTAAATAAATCTTGCTTTTCTATATATATATTTCAAAACACAGAAAACAATATATATATATATAATCTTTATATTTCAAAACACAGAAAACAGAAAATGTGTACACTCTTCTAAATAAAACAGAACTCATAACTGGGAATACTGTAAAATATGTTGAATTAGGAAAATATATATTTGGTTTATATATATATATATAATTAGGAGAATTTCCCACCCACCCCACTATTTTATTTCTGCTTCAGCAGTGGCTGGGGCCCATCAGGGCTGGTAGGACAGAAGGGAGACAACAGCAGGTGGATCCAGAGCCAATGACAAGCAGAACCAATTCTAGTTTTGTGCCCATTCTCCTCCCTGTACAAGGGTCAACACTGAGATTGAGTAGGAGGAAGCTGACATGCAGTGTCACCCTATGAACTGGCTGTGAGAAAAAAGACAGGAAGGGGTGGCTAGTTGTGAGCTGATTGTCTTTGGTGGCCAGTGCTCCATTCACCCTAATGAGCCAGTCTCTACACTTGTGCTTTCATACTCTTCCTGTAATGTTCTGTATTTCTGCAGCTAATGTAAGGAGATGTCATACATAGGAGATGTTATGATGACTCTCATTTCAGGAGCATCTGTAGTCAAGCTCCTTAATTATTGAAGCAGGCATCATCTTAAAAAAGTATGTTAGCAGCAATAACATGTTGCACCATGTACTATATTTAATTTTGTTCACCAGTCAGCGTGCAGTAGTGGCTAAAATGTTGGTCTGTAATCAGGGGATTGAGATCAAACTCGTTTAATCACAAATCTCAACAGGTGACCTTCAGCCTGCCACTATCTCTCAGCCTATCCTATCTCACAGGGGTGCTGTGAAGATAAAATGGGAGGGAAGACCTACATATGCTGCCTTGAGCTTACTGGATGAGCAGTGGAATAAAAAGGCAATGAATAAAAAACAATCACAGCAACAAAAATTGTATTCCACCCTTCCTCATTCCATTTTATCTCCACAACTACCCTGTGTGGTAGGTTAGGCTAAGCAGAGAGAGTGACTTGCTCAACTCACCCAGTGAATGTTATATCTTAATCAGTGGTGGCTGGTGGCTCCATGTCAGTGGGGCAGTGGAAGTTGCTCCGAGTTTTAGTCTGAACTTTCATGGAGCTGTCCAAGGTGCTTCTTTTTGGACTAAAACTTGGAGTGGATTTCACTGCCTCACTGGCATGGAGCCACTAGCTGCCAATGGGGGCTTAAACATGAGTCTCCCCTGTCCAAGGTCAACACACTATCCATTATGTCACATTGCCTCTCTTCTAGGTGCTAGTAGACTGAACTAATACCACTTTCCTGAGATTGTGGGTTCTTCTGGAATCACCCAATGGACCACCAAGGGCCCTTTGGTAGACGGGACAGTAATACAATCAGGAAAGTTACAATCTGACCTTACTCCCCCACCCCCACCCCCACCCCCACCCCTACCCCTCTTTATATGGTAACATGTATTGCCTGCCTTACCTAAAATGGACGAGCCAGTCCTGCCATGTTTAGGGGCCCTCCTGCTCATTCTTCTGAGTGGGGCCTTGGACCGCTGCCCCAAAGTCCTGCCCTGAAGCTTTTTCACAGCTCAAGCTCAAAACTGCCAGTGAATCCTGTGAATCACATTGCCTCCCCCACTTCAATCCCCCTCCTCGCCTGGCAAAATGTTTGTTGTCAGCCAGCCGTGTTTTGGCAATGACAGCCTTGTGAATAGAGGCATGTGGGGAGGCAGGAGGCTGGGGGCGGGGGGAGGCGGGGCTTTCACCCTCCGCAGTCTCCTTTCTGACAGGACAGATTATATGCTTCCTGCTCACTTTAGGTGGAAAAGAAGCTGCTGACAAAGGTAATTAGCGCCCCGTTCCCTCCGCCTGCCAAGCTGCTCTTAAGAACTGGAAAGCACCATTTCGCAACGAACATATTTTCCCACGCACCGCAGAAGCGACAGCAAGCTGCGGGATTTAGCAAGCCCTGCACAGGATCCTGCACAGCCAGGGCACTTTCCCTGCAGGAGTTCCCTGGAGCTGAGGAAGGTTTTCTCAAGGAATGGGCGTCAGCAGGTGGAAGTGTCACGGATCCCATGCCTCAGAGCTGTAAAAAAAACCCGAGTTTCTCGCTGTCGTTTCCTGTCAGTCCGCTCCCGGCTTTTCTCAGTTATTGTTTCAGACGAGATTACAAGAACCATTTTCTTTTCGCAGATGTGGTACACTCAGGACTTTGGAGCACAAGTTCAGGGCCCCATTTAGCATAAGAACATAAGAAGAGTCTGCTGGATCAGGCCAGTGGCCCATCTAGTCCAGCATCCTGGTCTCACAGTGGCCAACCAGGTGCCTGGGGGAAGCCCGCAAGCAGGACCCAAGTGCAAGAACACTCTCCCCTCCTGAGGCTTCCGGCAACTGGTTTTCAGAAGCATGCTGCCTCTGACTAGGGTGGCACAGCACAGCCATCACGGCTAGTAGCCATTGATAGCCCTGTCCTCCATGAATTTGTCTAATCTTCTTTTAAAGCCATCCAAGCTGGTGGCCATTACTGCATCTTGTGGGAGCAAATTCCATAGTTTGACTATGCGCTGAGTAAAGAAGTACTTCCTTTTGTCTGTCCTGAATCTTCCAGCATTCAGCTTCTTTGAATGTCCACGAGTTCTAATATTATGAGAGAGGGAGAAGAACGAGCAGCAGGCAGGGCTGGCTGAAGAACGTGAAGTAATATACATTGCCACCTAAACCGGGCATGGGAAACCATGAACCTATCCGCAACAATGCGCTTCCAGGTGAATAAGTCCTCTTCGTGCGTTGAGTAAACGTGTGAACTAAGGGAGGGGAGACTAAGGGGACGTGCACTTTAGCTTCGCCCCCTGTCGTGCTCGTTCCTGTTGCCTTCCTGGGGCGCTATTGGAAGTGTGTCGCGAGTCCTCACAAGTTTTAGAACCTTGATTTTTCAAGAGTTCCCAAAGGCATGTACAACAATCACAAGTGACCCCTCAGACTACAGGGCACTCTCAGATTCATTTCTGAGAGCACCCTCAAAACACTTGAACTGCAGTCTTGCCTCCAGTTTTGCTTTCTAAAGCAAAGGGACTCAAATGGGACCGTAACTATCGGACAGATGACTGAAGTACTATATAGCATTGTGCATTAAGGCTGGAGTTACAGGGTTTGCGGTGTGTGTGTATTAAATGTGCTATATTGGTGTAGAACAAGGGTAGGCAATAAGGTGCCCTCCAGATGATGCTGGACTCCAACTCCCATCAGTCCTGGCCAGCATGCTTAATGGGAGGTGTAGTCCAACAACTTCTGTAGGCATCACATAGGTTACCATGGGTGTAGAAGAATGGAAACTGTCAAATCATAAAGAACATTTGGGTTTTTATTCAATGAGTTCTCTTGTTGCAAGTTAGGATTTCCAGAGCCTGACTTTGTGCCTGGGGTTGTTTGTTTTTTGTGCTCACCCTTCAGCTCAGTGGTGTTGGAGGAGTGTTGCACAACTTGTGCCCATTAGATCAGCTTTCACCAACCTGGTGCCCTCCAGACATTTTGGACTACGGCTGATGAGGGTTGAAGTCCAAAACATCTGGAGGGCACCAGATTGGCAAAGGCTGGATTAGATACACCCTGGTCTGATCAGCCTTGCTCTTATGTTTTAGTTCACACTTCCAGGATCAGCAAGTATGAAAAAAGTATACCTGACACAGCCTGAAAAACACAGAACTGGCCCACAAGCAAGGAATAAACTATTAGAAAGAAACCAGTTTAATCTATTATTTTGGTTGCCTGCTCACTTTAATCTTTGAAAAATGTCAATTTACCCATTTTTGCTATTATACATCTCACAATATCTTTTTCCTATCATACATTTCACAAGATCTGAACTTACATTTGTAAACAGCTACAGCTGGACTCTTTCTGAATGAGTTGTTAAGCTTGTATATTCAATTTATGGCAAAGAGGTAGAGATGGGTTCTGTCTCATGGTCTAGGCTAGTTGTACTCAGCGGAACCATCAAGCGAGCAACCCAAACACTCCCTGTCCTCTTGCTGCTAAGGATGGTTGCTATACCTCCTGATGAAACTGGTCATGGACACATGGGCATGTACATCCATTGTCTTAGAAGGGGAAATAGCATCTGGAAGGACCTGCGTGAACAGTAGGGAAAGGTGCAAGGACTACAGTAATGGCAGAAAAAGGAGGCAGCTTGATGGATTAGTAGGAGTGAGTCTACAGACCTGACATGCCCATGACTCTTCTTTTTGGCCACTTGAGACATTATGCCACTAACTGCACATGGTAATCTAGTTTGTGGACAATTGTTTCATATGAGGCATATAATAAATGGCCTTGCTTTCAACTAAGCTATGGAGCTACAGCCTCTTTTTCCCTTTTCATTCTTATTTTGGGTGGCTTTCAAAGTATCTCTTGCTTTAAGGAATCTTCATTTAAAATCACAGACTAAACTAGATGATACTTTAGCTTTGTACCTGTGCCCTTAACTGCAGGCTTTTAAAACACAAATTGCCAGCACAGTGGGCGTGATCCAGATTGGAAACCTAGTGTGGAGGCTGCAGGGCTTCCATACAGTTTCAGTTTGGATAGGGCCTCCCACACCAGCAATTTGTACTGGAAAAAAAGCTCCTTTTGAAATGAATAGGATTTTTTTTTCCTATGTAAATTGCTGGTGTGGGGAGGGGGGAGGGTAATCAGGATCAGGATCATAGCTGAGGCAAAGCCCACCTACTCCCATAGGTTCCAATCTGGATCACCCTGTAATGCTGGCAGTTTGCTTGTGCTGGAAGTCTTCTGTAGTTGGAAGAGCTCCACGATTAAAAAAAAAAAAACTAAATATGTTAAAAAAATTATCAGGTGGCTTCCCTTCTACATCACAGCTATCTTCATCCTGCCCCTTCACATTGACTTAGAAGTCATTCACTACACACAAACACATTTGGCCTTTCCTGCTCTCCCATTTGTAGGATATTAACAGTCCTCCGCACCACTTTGAGGAAAATAATGATTGCTAATCTGAGCATACAATTTTTTTAAATTCATGCCAACTGAAAATATAATGATTATTTTATTTTGAGGCCAGCCTCAGTATGCTCACCTGCTAGGAAAACATTTAATTCAATATTGTCATAATAAAAACTGATGCCAAATGTTTCCCTTACTGGGAACTAAAGTGAGAGTGAATTGGCAAAAGCTTTCTTAACTCACATCCACTCCATACATTTAAAGCACATTTATGCCATTTTAACAGATGTGGGTTCCCCCCCAGAATCCTGGGAACTGTAGCTACAGTTCACACCACCCTTAACAAACAAGAGTTCCCAGGATTCCTTGAGGGGAAGCCATGACTGTTAAAGTGGTATAAGAGTGCTTTAAATTTATGGTATGAAAGTGATACACTCTTTTGTCTTTTTCCCTCATGGGCCTTAGACATTGCCTATAGGAATCTAGAATCTTACATGTATAAGATCATCCTAGAAAATGTTATATGGAGATTTCATTTAAATGAATGGGGATACATTTTAAATCTGGTGGGTTGAGAGTTCAATGCACACTTTTTAAAAGGCTAATCTGAGTCTATTGTGTTACTGTAATGAGGAATGAAAAAGAACCTATTACAGATGGTCGTTTCTATCCATGAGTGGTAAGCTTTTGTTTATTGATTTGTAATTTAACTTGCATTTCCTCCATTATCTCAAAAACACATATCTATTGAGGTTTTAGCTATCTGCACATTTATTTATATTTAATTGATTAATTAATCAATTAATTGGCTAAAAGGCTGATGATTAATCAACAATTCTTTAACCGCATGACAGGCCTAATACACATACTTCTAAAATTCATTTTATCCTCAGTCATCTATCAATGCTCCTACTTTCTAAAAATTCTTACAAATATTCTTGGCCTTTCTAGACATATGGGTCTCCAGGGTCACTTTCGTTGTGTAATTGCAAAGTGCTGTGTTGAAATAATAGCCCTTACATCTCCCATTTCCCATGCTTCAAGATCTGCCCTGTCCAGAGGTCATTATTTCAAGGAAACTATCTTGCAGGAAACCTACCTTCCATAATCTCCACATCAAGACCTCCCCTCCCCACCGCCAAACACATACACAATTGATAGTGGTGGTGGAACTCAACCCTTTCTAACAGAGCTGTGACAACCTCATGGTGAAAACACAACTAAAGCTAAAGGAAGGGGAGGAGAGAACTCTCAAAATGCTGTCTCTTCTCCCCAGAAGGACCATGCCAACTTCTTTCTGCTAGTGCCAACATATCAGTGAGAAACTCTAGTAGCCTGGTAGAAAGCCTGGTAGAAGACTTGCCATACATTGTTCCATCGTGGAAAGTTTGCAAAATGAAGATTGTGTTTGGGTCCTTGTGTAAAGGGGCTCAGGGCTCTTCCAGGCAGGTGTCTTTTGTTGGATGGGTGCTCTTCATGCATGCACATTTTTCACAGGGTCCACATGACATCATTGGCAACAAAATCCAGGACATATTTTCCTCTGTTTAATCTGGATTTAACCTTTCCTGGAAAAATCTGATGTTAAGGGGAAAAACCCTGCTGCCAGTGACCCCTTTCAATGACCTGTTTATATTATTAATTGTTTGTTGTTGTTTCTTACTTGCTCTTCATCATGAGGTCCCAGGGCAGATTATGACAATGTTAAAATACAATATTAATTAAGCCCCCATCTGGAAGTACTCTCTGACTTTCTCTCAATAGGCCAGCTGGTACTCAGACATTTCAAGTTCAGTATCCATCTCTGCTCAGAACATATTTATCTTTAATGGCAAGTTGCTGGGAGGAAGGGCAGGATATAAATAAAATTATAAATAAATAAAATTATAAATAATACGTTTCTTGGGACTTGAGAAGGGGGAGAAAGGTAGTAATCATTCCAGGTCACTTCCTTTTTAAAGGTACAGGATCCCTAGTACCTCACTCTACAACATCTTCAGACAATGCCTCCCTCCTGCTAACATACTGGATATGCTTCCTCTCTGTCACCACCACAACAAGTGCTGGAGGTTAGGATAGCAGTGTTGGCACATTTGGGGGCTCTTACCTTATCTGTTGATCAGGTTGTATGTCTATACATGCTTGGGTATGTGGGTTGCTAGCTTTGTCTCTCTGGATCAGGGGTCACCCATGTGGCACCCATGGATGCCATTGTATTCATCATTACCTCCTATGGTGCCTTCGAAAATCTTAGTAAATATCCCCTCAAAAATACACGACACACAAGAGACTTTTTGTTCTTCCTGCTCAGTTCTTGTTTGCACTTGCTTGGCCTTTCCTTAAACATGCCCACATTTTATTAGATGCCAGGATTGGACACATACCCTCCCTTTTGAACAGAGGCGCAAAGAGCTTCTATCTGTGAGCAAGCACAGCAGTGGCTGATGTAGGTGTCTTTTTTCCATTGTTGAGGTGGGTTGATGGGGGGGGCATGTCTGCACCATTTTGTGATAATGTCTCTTAAAACCATAGAATCATATAATAGTACAGTTGGAAGAGGCCTATAAGGCCATTGAGGCCATCCCCCTGCTCAATGCAGGAATCCAAATGAAAGCATACCCGACAAGTGGCTGTCCAGCTGCTTCTTGAATGCCTCCAGTGTTGGAGAGCCCACCACCTCCCTAGGTAATTGGTTCTATTGTCATACCACTCTAACAGCCAGGAAGTCTGTCCTGATGTTCAGCTGAAATCTGGCTTCCTTTAACTTGAGCCCATTATTCTGTGTCCTGGACTCTCAGATGATCAAGAAGAGATCCTGGCCCTCCTCTGTGTGACAATCTTTCAAGTACTTGAAGAGTGCTGTCATATCTCCCCTCAGGCTTCTGTTCTTTCAGTGTCTCCTCATAAGGCTTTGTTTCCAGTCCCTTAATAATCCTTGTTGCCTTCCTCTGACACTGTTCCAGTTTGAACCTTTTAGATATGGCAGCCATTTTGTGTTATGCCACACATTCTACAGCAGCCATTTTGTGACAGGCACTCTCAACACTTTTTCAAAATTCCAAATGTGCCCACTGGTTGAAAAAGGTTGGCAAGCCCTGCTTTGGATTATGTCATAGCAGAGTTCTTGCACACTGATGCAAATTTGCTGGAGACTGGACCAAGACATGGTGGGTGGGAGGAGTCTTGCAAAGGGAGAAGATGGAGATGCTTGACTCTACCTAAGCATGTTAGTTGTGATGTTTGATCTGTTGAGTTTCTGCCTGTATTGATGTGTGCTGTGTGGCATGCTGAAGCAGAGCAGAGCTTGGAAAAATTACTTTTTTAAACTACAACTCCCATCAGCCCCAGCCAGCATGGCCACCGGATTGGACTGATGGGAGTTGTAGTTCAAAAAAGTAACTTTTCCAAGCTCTGAAGCAGAGTAATGTATATGGTCCAAACCCGCGCGGTTTTCAACACAAGTAATACTAACCTGGATCCAGTGCTTCCAATAAAGTCGAGAGGTCAAGAGCTAATTAGTGATGCTTGAAATCAGTTGAGGAATAGTGAACAAATAATAATGGCAATGACATACAACCGCTATGCAGAATCCTACACTGCTTTACACTAGACTCCATAGTAGATAAGGGAAATTGTTAGCTAGAGCAGGTGGTTCAGTTCCTTAGAAGAACACAGTATATGCAAACCTCCTCCGTCCCTGCAACATGGTTCTTCCATGTTCTTCCATGTTTCAATCACTGCTTCCCAGGCTTCCAGTTTTGCATGAATTCTGGCAATGTGGGAAATTCCCATGCAGACACGCCCCTAGATTCCAGGGGAAAGAACCTGGAACAATAGTTTCCTCTCAGTCAAATATGCCTGCCTCTCTCTGTTGTAAAGGAAACTCTGGGGCAATGTGTTTAATAAGTTGGTGGGTTATATAATGTCTCCAAAACTCTTTTACGTGAAGGCAAAGAGAAAGAGTATTAGAAAAAGAAAAGTAACAGGAGGAAACTACTGCTTGTAATATTGATGTGTCTGACTGAGCATTAGGAGCTATCTATAAGCCCCCCCTGCTGGACATTTTGGGGAAGCTCTCAAGGAGTCATGGACTTGAATTAATCCTTCAAATGCGTCTGACTGCCTACAAACCAGTAATTTCTTGCATATTTACCCTCTAATATCTGAAATAAGGTGCCCATGGATGTATTTTGCAATGACTGAGCAGATTCAGTACAATTAGTAGATTTAGATGTTGTAGAAGGGGAATGTAATGTAGTGCCCACCACAATCAAATTGTTCTTATGAAGGGTGTGTGAATTCTGCCACTCCACACACATGCAAAATATTTGGTACTGGGCAGAGGATTTATCACCTTCAGAATGTGTTAGCTTTAATTGTTTTAATAAATCAAGTTTCTAGCCCATATGGCTGGAAAACAATATAGCAATAATGATAGCCACTCCCACAGCATACTTGTCAACTTCCCCACAGTTCATGACATTATGTACTAACAATATCCTAATGCTATCATGCAGGGAAGACACCAATCAATACATGTGTAGCGGCAAATTTAGAAGTGCAGGGTCGCTTCATTATATCCACGCCACACCCTCTCACAGCCACGTCCCCTCACTTGCTTGCTCTCCATTGTCATTTCCACACTCCTCGTGTCTCTAGGAGCTAATCAGCATGAAAGGGGAATGTGTTAGCTACTGAGAAGAGTCTTCTCAGTGGCTGACTTACCTCCTTTCACTCTGTTTATCTCCAATCAGCAGGAAAGGACAAGGAAGCATGTTAGAAGATGCTTCTCAGTGGCTAACACACTCCCCTTTCATACTAACACTGGGGACATAAGGACCCAGCTGGGACCCTGCTCTCAAAAAAGTAAGAGGTCTATAATCCCCCAAGACCCTGGATGGCTACACCTCTGGCAAGGATGCCATGAAGATGTTACAGAACTCAGTCCATGCACTCCACATACTAAACAAGCATACTGCCAAGCAGAGCCCACAGTGCCTCCTTGGTCTGAGACCTCCACCTCTCATTGATTAGGAGGGTAGCAACAGATACGTTGGCAGAGTAGGAGAGAAAAGTTGGTGTGGCCTGGAGAGGTAATGCCTTTTGGTAGGACTTTTCACCTGACCTAGTTATCAGGTAGGATTTGGGTGTCTGCAAATGTTGGTTATGTGGCTTGCTAGATCTCTCCCTCTGGTTGTGTAGTAATTGCTTTGGTGCACACGTCAACACAAACATGCTGGGAGGAAAAAACAAGATCCTGCAAACTGAGATGCATGGCAAGTAGCATTTCTGGGTCACTTTGTGGCCATTGCTGAATTCTGCAATCAGGAAATGTGGCCTGGAGAAACTTGCCATAGAAATGGAGGGTTAATGACATGGGCTGTCCACTCTCCATTGCTGAGTCATCCGGCAAAGTAGGGAGGGCTGTGCCATGCATGCTGTACAGAATGCAGCAAATATGAGAGGTGCTGAGTCTGCCTGCAGCGGCTCCCATGAGCAGTTCTCATGACCAGCTTGGACTAAGGATACTCTCTGCATCTGCAAGAGAAACTGAAGGACTGAGTCTACGCAGGCAGGCCACTGGAGACTGACACCACAGAGAAATGAAGAAAACATTTCTACCTTAAAAAAAACACAACTCTATGGACTCTGACACATGCTGATGATATCATCAGTGATTGCTTGAGGCAACAGGCCTCTGGGCAGCCCTAGTAAAACAAATTACACTTTCTAGAATGATAAATGTAGATGGGCAGCAAAAGAGTATTTGGGAGGTCCAAGTGAATACCTCATTAGAACTGACAGGGTTGGCCAATCCCCTAAAGCAGAGATGGGGACCTCAGGCCCAGGGGCCAAATGTAGCCCTCCAGCCTTCTGTATCTATCTCACATGACTTTCCCCAGGCCACACCCCTCGCTGGCTCTGCTGCACACTCTCCTTGAGAGCTTTTGCCTGCAGGGGTGGCTGGTGGCTCCATGTCAGTGGGTCAGTGGAATCCACTCCAAGTTTTAGTCCAAACTTTCAAGGATCTGTCCAAGGTGCTTCAGCACCTAAACCTCAGAACAGATTCCAATGCCCCACTGACACCATCTGCCACCATTTCCTAGACTAGAATGTGTCCTTGAACTCTGATAATACCTCTTGCTTGCCGCTTAGAGGGAGGATAGAGAGGAGTGAGTGAGTGTATGTAGAATTGTAGAAACGAGCATATTGGGCAAAGGAAAAATTCACATTCATTGCATTGCCCTCTTTTGTCTCGAGCTCTGCCCACCACCGGCACATTGCCTCTGGAAGAATGCCTCGAAGGGAATGTGGCCCTTGGGCTGAAAAAGGTTTTCTACCCCTGCCCTAAGGAGTATTTTCAAAACTGGAAAAGGAGATTGCCTTGAGGTAATGCTGTGAGAAGCCATGCTGCACTGGCAGTGAAAAATAATAACCACTCGGTAAGGTGACCTTCTCCTTGTTCTTGGTAGATGTTGGGCTGAAGCAGAAGTGTGAAACACTACAAACCAGATATGCCAATTTTACATAATTCATTTGAACATTAGAGAAATGGGCTATTAGCAACCCTGAGGAGCCATGGCAGATCGACTCTTTCTCTGCTCTGATGCATTCTTAGCATGCCAAGCAGTACTGCCCCCCCCCAGGGGAAAGGGCCTATAGCGATGCACAAGGCATGACTGGGTCTTCTTTCTCATTCTACACAGCACAAGGCGCTTTCTCATTCCCTGCTCTAGCAATGACCAGAGCAAGCTTAGGCCTGGAGGAGCCCCCTTTTTATGATCATTCATCTCCATATTCATGTTTCTGCTCCCAAGTCTGATTTTTTAATACATCTGATTAATGAGAGCACATATTCAGGGTTTGGTTTGATTAGATTACCCTCTCTTGAGTCCCATAGCATCTGACATCAAGAGACACCCCTTGCACATTCCATTTCCTTAATGGGTGCATCTGGTTGGCTATCCATCCATCCATACTTCCCACTCTGCCCTTGGCTTCAGGAAAGAAGTTTGAGGGAAGAATCTGTAGTCCTGAATGTACTTTTGTGAAAGCAGGGTGGGGCACTTTAAAGCAGGGGGCACTTTAAATCTGGTCTCCTCATTATTGTACAGTGTTTGAGATATCCCATATGACATGACACACCTGGAGCATGAAGGAATGAGAACAACTTTCTTCAGTGCTCAAATTGCCCAATTAGAGTATGACAGATTATGGGGGCGGGGGAGTGAAGGGAGAAGATTTCCTCTACAGGCAGGCCTCTTTCCCCCATTTTTTTCTTTTGCTTGCACTGGTTCCTCCCCACCCCACCCCCAAGAATTGCAATGGAGTGTCACCTGCCTGAGAAAATCCCTGGGCTCTCTGCTTGGGCTGTTTCTAAGCCCCACTGACATAGACTCCTCCCTCCAGCCCAGCTATAGGAAAAAATAAAAAGAAAGATGCTTTCAATTTACTTTCCCATAGTCCAGAAATGCCAACTTTTACAGAACCCCTTGACCTATCCTTAGAACATAGGCGTAGATTTAATAATTCTGTGTGCAGTCTTAGAACACGGGGAAGAATTTAGAGAGACATTTTGTTTTCAACCAATGAAGACAAATATCCCAAGTATATTAAAAAAAGAAGTTTACTTAGAAAAGGGGAGGAAAAGAGGAGGCCGGGCCTGGCAACCAAGAGGTTTTCTGTATCTTTAAAAGTTGTGCAGGGGGAAGGGAGAATTCCACCTTGTGGTTTCTCCCATTACAGGGTTGCAAGGACACCTGCACTTGGCTGACTTTCTCTTCTCCTAAAGATACAGGATCAGTCTCACGCCATGAACCTGGCAACCCTATCTGTGGCAGACTTGTAAATTCTGTATTCTGAATGGGAGACCCCTCATTTTAGGGCTAGTCTCCCTCCCTCAGGGGTGCCAACAAAATTTCCTGGACCTGGTACATTGTATGTAGATTGGGGCCCCTACATTTCCACCCACCTGTCTCCTGGCAAGCTTTTGGCAAGAATTGCTGCTTAGGTATATATATTACCAGTATGAACTGTTATCTTGAATCCCTGATAACAACAGACAAAAAAATCCTCAAAGTATGTGCAGCTTCACAACGTTGGTGACAGAACCAACTCTCAGCCCAACGTACCTCACAGGGTTCTTGCAAAGATAAAAGGGGAGGAAGGACCCAGGAAGAAAAGAGAGGTGCAAATATATAAACTCATATTCACAAACCATGCAGTGAAGGGGAAAACCATGCACAAAGGCAACTTCTGTTGCTTTAATTGCAACATTTCACAGTCCTGTTATTTTACAGCAAATCACACACTCAGACACACACAAAAACTTACACACACACACACTAAGCATATGCAGCTTGACTGAACCAACTGTTAGCCTAACCTACCTCACAGGGTTGTTGCAAAGATAAAAGGGGCAGGGAGGACCCAGGAAGAAAAGCGAGGTGCAAATATATTCTAGGAGGAAGGGCAGGATATAAATTTAACAAACAAACAAATAAATAAATCATGTCATATTCAGAGGCCACACAGTGAGGGGGAAAACATGCACAAAGCCAGCCCCCCCTTTAACGGCAACACTCCACAGTTCTGATATTTTACAGCAAAATACCAAGAAAAAAAAGCTTGCCAAAACACACACACACAAAATACTCTAAACATGTGCAGCTTGACTAAACCAAATCTCAGCCTAACTTACCTCACAGGGTTGTTGGAAAGACTCCATACACACACAGTGAAGATGTAAAAATACACACATCCCATATAATTTCCAAAACCAGTTGGTCATGGCAGAACTTTTAAAACAAAACAAAACACAGTATTGGTTTCCTGCCAAATAGCAGTGACACCTAAGTAAGCCCTGCCTAGTTGCTAAAAAGAGAGATTGCATAAATCTATACATCTACTGAAAAGTCCCATTGATTTACAACTTGCAATTCTAACCAAGTCTATTTAAAAATAAGTCCTAGTGAATTCAACAGGGTTTACTCCCAGGTATGTGGGATTAGCACTGCAGTTTTACTCCCGGAAAAGTAAGTATAGGATTAAAGTCTCATGTTGAGAAGGTTTTCAAAACAGGCTATGAATTAGACTAATAAACTGCCTGTTCAGTAGCCCAGGAAAATTTAAACTTGTGTGACTCCATATATTTAGAAAACTATATCACGTTGGCACGACATTATGAGCTGCATGTACACTTTTTTCTTTCTGTTCAAATATTATTTGACAAATAAAATGTATACTACATAATTTTTTTGCAAATAATTTTAAAAACCTGTGTATGCACTTTTATTATCTTCATCACTGAAATTGTTTACTGTGCATGCCTGCCACAGTACTGTGTATGTTTCATTGATCCTCTGTTCTGGACCCCATGCTGGATGTGCACAGAGAGAGAAAAGTGAGCGGACAGGCACACATCCTGCTGCTGCAAGCTATAACCTTACTCAAGAGATGTGCACATGCACAATATTAACTAATCTGTGGAGACAAGCAAGACAAGCTCTTTTTAGGACTTGCAAGTCTCTAGCTATTGTCTGGTGTACAACAAATCCCTTGTCAATCACAGCTCTGACTTCACTCATTGGCTAAAAACCTGAAAGGGCAGGGTTTGGAGCAGCTGGATAGCTCATTTCACAGACGTTGCAGGAGGGGGATGGCTCACATTTTGGTGTACAACTTTTGACCAAGAGCACTTACAAACTTACTTTTTTTAAAATGAAAGATAAGAGTCTATGGCCCCTACTGACCCCAGGCCTGGTAGAAGTGGACCCTTTCTACCTGTTTGTCAGCAGTGCCCTCCCTCCAGTTTTGAAATCTGGACTTCCAATTTTGCCTTCATTTTGGTCAGTTTCACCCTAATGGAAGGTTTTAATTAAAGTTAAATCCAGACCTTGCTAGATCAAAAACAAAACACTTTGCTGCATGGGTCAGGCCCTTTGCAATTTAATTATAATGATTTGCTTAAGTGCTTTGTTTATGTTATCTGAGTTATCTTTACAATACTCCTATATGGTAGGCCAGTATAATTATGTCCATGTCACTGGTGGGGGGGACTGAGAAATAACATTGCCTTAAAGGCCACCCAGTCAATTCATGTGGTTAGTGCTGAGATTTGTAGCTCCCAGCTCATGTTCTTTGGAATTCTCTTGCCTGAGAAGCAAAGCAAACCCCAACATGGCAATGTTTTTGCCATTTTTACCCGAGTTCAGATAATTGATCAGTTGCCTGCTTTGAAGGGGGTTGTACTCCCTCCAAAAGAGCCAGAGCTTGGAAGTAACTAGTTAAAAGTAACGAATTACTTGTAATTTATTAATTTTTTGAGTAATGAGTGGGTAACTTCATTACATTTTGTTGGTAATAGAACAAGTAGTAACTTCATTACTTTTGAGGAGTAATTGTAATGTTTCCAGCATTACTTTTGCGCATTACTTGGGGGGGGGAGCAGGGGAAGTCTTGTGCTCCTTTGATTTGTGAATAAAAACCATGTGCTTCAAATTGGGCTTCTGTGCAGCGTTGTTCTTCCTTCATGCTCTATGGTGCTTAGGAGGCGCCGATGGAGGAGGTGGAGAGCGAGACGGGATGGAGAAAACAATTGTTCAAAAATTGACAGGAGTGGAAGGAGAAAAGAGCTGGAGGCAATATATATATATATATACAAAAAATACCTGTGTTGGGGTATCATCATTGCTGGGGGTGGGGTGAGGGGATGTGAGATTCTGTTACGCCATTCTGTTAATCTTATGGATAAAAAAAAAAATTCTACTACCCTCTGTGTGCGTGTGCTTATTTTTAATGTTGTTTTAGGCTACTTAAATGTGCAGCAGCCAAGGCCAGCACCTTGTAGGCATTTTTTAAAGTAACTAAAATGTAATTGTAGCAATTACTTTTGAGTAAAAGTAAAGTAATCAGTTACTTTCAGAGCAATTGCAATTGTAACGGTAATTACAATTTTGGGGGGGGCATGTAACTAACTGTAATTTATTACTTTTTAAAAGTAATCTTCCAAGCTCTGGTCTGAGCCCCTTTCAGAGCCTTCCATAAGGCCAGGAGAGCCTGGCTCACATGCCTATGGAGAAAAGGCATCAGCTGCAGGGAGATAACAGGTTAATTGCAGCGACAAGGAATCTGTGGCCCTCCAGATGTTGCTGAACTCCATCAGCCCCCTCCAGGTGAGGGAAGTTTGGAGTTGCAGTTCAACAACATCTGGAGGGCAACAGGTTCCCCATCCTTGCTTGTTCAGATTCATATTAGCCTTGATGCCTGAACAAAACCTCCATATCCCAAGGTGGTATATCTGATGCTGGGGACTGTCAACAGGGAAGCAAGCCATCATCTTTCATGCCTTCATCACAGGCTTGCTGGAGGCTTCTGGTTGGTCCATTGTGGGAAGCAGATTGTTGAAATTAAAGGCAAACCCCCTTGGCTCTTCTTATGCAAGAATAGCCAAACTGAGCCTCCACTTGTCAAGGCAGTATACTTCAGTGGACCAAATGCAGTAAAGGGGGGGTGGACAATGAGGAAGGCCTTGCCTTCTCATGGGTTTCCTTAGATGTTTCTGGCCCGCTGCCATTGGAAACAGAATACTGGGCCAGTTGGATTTTTGGAACCTCCACAATCAGAGGCAGTCTATCTCCGAGTGCTAGAATCTGGGAACAATCAGCTGGATGGTGGCGGCTGTTTGTCTGCTGCGCCTGCGAGTCGCTTGTGAGATGTCAACATTCCATTATACACAGAATCTCCTAGTTATTTTTTGACACAATTTTCTCCCCTGAGCAGCCTGAAGGATAAAACTGACCACTGTTTATAGGAACCAGTACAGGAACCAAAAGCCCGCAACCCTCTGGGGACTTACCTCTGTGCTGGGAAAGCAGCAGAGGAAAGGTGAAGGAGTCTCTGCTCCGAAGAGCTACCAGTTGCAAAAAAAGGAGATGCAAAAAGAAAAAATAAGCAGGCAGCTGCTTGCAAAAATATATAAAATGGCAAGCTGGGGAAATCCCACCTGGCACCCTGCACCTCCTGGACAGGCTCGGCCAATCAGCAGAGTCCATCCTTCCTCCTGGGCAGGGTGCTGAAGGGAAATCCCGGCAGGGCAACATAGAGATAAAAAACAGTAGAGGTACCCCATCTTATCAACTGGTTGTGGGTGTGGGTGTTCCGGTTCACCCCAGGGAAGCTGTTCATCAATTCCCTTAATGGCCTTAGCAGCGCTATACTGTACATTTAAAACATTATCATGCCCCTTTAAACAGTCCCGGCTTCTCCCAAAGACTCCTGGGAAGTATAGTTTGTTCAGGGTGCTGAGAGTTACAAGGAGACTCCCCTATTCCCCTCACAGAGCTACAAAGTTTGTTCAGGGTTCCCTGGGAAGAGGGATGCATTGTTAAACCACTCTAAGAATGGTACCTTTGTAAGGGGGAATAGGGGTCCCTAACTCGCACCATCCAAAGAGGCCCTTTCCCATCCATAAGATCATTGGGTTGTAGCCAACCAAGTCCTACTCAGAGTACACCCATTGAAATGAATGAACCTAAGTTAGCCATGACCATTAACCTCAATGGGTCTGCTCTGACTTGGGCTGGCATTGGCTATAGCTCCCTAACTGAACCACTCATCTTGGTCTTAAAACATTCAGGGCATTGTTTAAAATTAATAGCAGGGCTGGAAAAAGTGAGAGAGTCGGTATGGTAGCTTCTGCAGTGGAATGATTTGCCCCGATTCCTGGCTCCCAAGATTTAAGAAAATGGGTTCCCCTCCCACCCGTCACCACTGCATTTTGCTCACTCCTCCCCATCCACTCTTGTGCCTAACTTTGCCTATGTTCAGAGACACTCTTCTCTGATTCCTGACAGCTGTTGAAGTCAATCCCAATCTCAAACAAAGCCCCCAAGGGTCACTGAGCTCTGCCACGTCCAAAGCATTTGAAGATTAACTAGTTCTTATAAGAGAGCGCCCGCATTTGGAATACTGTGTACAGTTCTGGTCGCCTCATCTCAAAAAGGATATTATAGAGTTGGAAAAGGTTCAGAAGAGGGCAACCAGAATGATCAAGGGGATGGAGCGACTCCCTTATGAGGAAAGGTTGCAGCATTTGGGGCTTTTTAGTTTAGAGAAAAGGCGGGTCAGAGGAGACATGATAGAAGTGTATAAAATTATGCATGGCATTGAGAAAGTGGATAGAGAAAAGTTCTTCTCCCTCTCTCATAATACTAGAACTCGTGGACATTCAAAGAAGCTGAATGTTGGAAGATTCAGGACAGACAAAAGGAAGTACTTCTTTACTCAGCGCATAGTCAAACTATGGAATTTGTGTTGGCTTGTGTGCGTTGTTGTGTGAAACAGCATACATTACGTTGGAGTTAAGTTGAGCAAGAAACTTCTTCAGAGCATGTTAAGAGTCTTTATTGAAAGACATAAAGGCCAGAGGCTTAAGAGTAAATACATGTAGAGATTCTTCAGTCACCCCCCTTCTGGTACATCTCTCTCCATAGATAAACACAAAAGACAGCCTCTCAGCTCAGAGGCATAATTCAGAAGAAAAGAACACATAGACTCTGTTAGAACTTTCCCAGTCGCTATCAGATGGCTACCATAGCAACGACCCTGGCAGTCCGTTCCCAGACAGAGCATAGACATAACTCCCCCTTAACCACAGTTACGTCTTCACACTTGCAGGCTTCATGGAAAACTACTAGAGACAGTAATGCCTACTGGTCACCAGCCCAACAGCATCCCTTTTTTTCATTAAGACTGCAAAATACACATGAAATACATCTCCATAATACATAGTCATAACAGTCATACATTTCTACAATACCTCTTGCAATACATTTCAGTACATTGCATTTTCAGTTCAGTACAGTTCAAAAGTATATCTCAGTACATAGCAGTACATTTCAGAACCTCTCTGTACATTTAGCTAAAACGTTGTTCAATCAAACTTTGGTTCAACACATGTCAAATATAGTGTCTCAGGATCCATGTCTACAACTTTATTCATTCCAGGACTTGTTATTAATCCCACAGTAAATCTGTCAGGCGGTTTGCCTAAATTCGCTCTCGTGGAGCGTCTTAAAGGAACCAGAGCCTCGGCTCTCTCTGCCCCCCCATTTGTGCTTGTGCTTGGCACAACCTGCGCAGGAGCTTCCATTTCCTCAGCTTTTCGTTTCTTTGATCTGCGTTTTCCAGAAATGAGCTCATTCAAAGCATCTCTGAGAGGTATCTGTGTACCTTCCACTTTAATGTCAACATCTGGCTTAAATTTCTGTGATTGTGTTTGTGTGTCATTTGTTCCTGTAAGAAGGACTGTTTCCCTTTGATCCCAAGGCTTTTCTGAGACTTTAATGCTTCTGCTCAGAATTAACTGCTGTGTTTCTGGACACCAAACTTTGAAATATGCATTCTCTTGTGCTCTAGGTGCACGTTTGCCACGTCTCTTACCCTGTGGCTTGTAAACTCGGCTGCGGTGCACTCTTTCAGGCATCAGCCTGACTGCATTACATGAATACTGTGGCTGTGTGCTTTTAACAGCTGTCTTCTTACAGCTCTGGCGGTCATTCCCTTTCCGCCCCATTAAACTCAAGGCATTAGCACACTTCACACCCACGGTCATTTTAAACTGCCCTTGTGTCATGAAACCCTGACAGACAACATTTTCTCCTCTTTGCACCCAACATTTTCCTTTATCAAACCAGACTGAAAATTGACAACTCACCAGTTTTCTCACAGATAAAATATTATGAGCCAATCCTGGAATAAACAAACATTCTGACATTAGTCCAAGTTTGTCAAACTTAACCAGACCTTTAGCTTTTACGGATTTCCGTGATCCATCAGCAAGTAAAACAAAGTCCTGCTCATCTGTAGATGTGTAAAACAGACTCCTGTCTTTAATTAGTATATGGCTTGCTCCGCTGTCGAGTAACCAGTTCACAGGTCGTAAATCTTGAGAGTTCTGTTTACAAACAAAGTTCACACTGCCCTGCTTCAAGCCTCCGTCCCTGGAGTTTCGCTTGACTGGACAACCTTTACGGAGATGCCCACGAGCCCCACAGGCAAAACAAGACTTCAGCCGCTGCTGCTCCCGCTTGTTTTCCTGTCTGCTTTCGATAGCCTGCTCTGGTTCGGCACATTTCTCCTCCTTGCTTCTGACAGCCTCCACCGGCTGGGCTCTCTGCGCCTCCTGCCTCCGCTGCCATTCCTGGGACAAATCCTGCAACGCGTCCCAGATCTGTTTAGCCGACGGCTCATCTCTCACACATATCAGTTGAGAATCCGATAGAGCCAAGATTATAAACGCCTGCACCCTCTGGTCTCGATGCTTCCAGGCCGCGGTCGGTACCGCCGGGGTTTTTTCCTCAATCACGTCCCTTAAATCCTCTGTTATCAGCAAAGCCCTCATCCTCGGCTTCCAGCTGCCAAAATTCTTTTCATTAAGTCGTTCCATCGGCAAGCCTCCCCCAGACAGGTTTACAGCCATGTTGCTCACCTCCGTCTGGTTCAATCAATCAAGCTGCCCTCTCTGGAACTCCGTCTGCAGTTCAGACCAGCAACTTACTCCGGTGTAATGCGCTGTGGAGCGTAACCATCCTCTGCTACCACTGTTGGCTTATGTGCGTTGTTGTGTGAAACAGCATACATTACGTTGGAGTTAAGTTGAGCAAGAAACTTCTTCAGAGCATGTTAAGAGTCTTTATTGAAAGACATTAAGGCCAGAGGCTTGAGAGTAAATACATGTAGAGATTCTTCAGTCACCCCCCTTCTGGTACATCTCTCTCCATAGATAAACACAAAAGACAGCCTCTCAGCTCAGAGGCATAATTCAGAAGAAAAGAACACATAGACTCTGTTAGAACTTTCCCAGTCGCTATCAGATGGCTACCATAGCAACGACCCTGGCAATCCGTTCCCAGACAGAGCATAGACATAACTCCCCCTTAACCACAGTTACGTCTTCACACTTGCAGGCTTCATGGAAAACTACTAGAGACAGTAATGCCTACTGGTCACCAGCCCAACAATTTGCTCCCACAAGATGCAGTAATGGCCACCAGCTTGGATGGCTTTAAAAGAAGATTAGACAAATTCATGGAGGACAGGGCTATCAATGGCTACTAGCTATGATGGCTGTGCTCTGCCACCCTAGTCAGAGGCAGCATGCTTCTGAAAACCAGTTGCCGGAAGCCTCAGGAGGGGAGAGTGTTCTTGCACTCGGGTCCTGCTTGCGGGCTTCCCCCAGGCACCTGGTTGGCCACTGTGAGAACAGGATGCTGGACTAGATGGGCCACTGGCCTGATCCAGCAGGCTCTTCTTATGTCATGTGCTTTTAGAATTTAATTACCCTATTATACAACATTAACTGGGCACTGATAGATAGATAGATAGATAGATAGATAGATAGATAGATAGATAGATAGATAGATAGATAGATAGATAGATAGATAGATAGATAGATAGATAGATAGATAGATAGATAGATAGATAGATAGATTAATAAAGGGAAAATGAATGATCATCAATTAAAATTAATTACATTTTCTTCCACTTAATTAAATTATTCTTTAAATAGGGATGTGTACGAGATTGCAGCCATAAAGAGATGCAGTGTGTGTGTGTCAGGGTCAGACAGCTTAGGCTGCAATCCATTATGTGTCTACTCAGAAGTAAGCTCCACTAGGTTCAATGGGACTTACTCCTGGGTAAGCATGTATTGAGTTACAGCCTTTGTGTGCTGCAAGATGGAGCAGGAGGCAGGGCGGTTTCCATCTTGGATACCAGGCCAGTTGTTGATAAAGTGAAAATGGGAAGAGTGGTGGTCCAGTGGCTGTGCATCATGTTCCTCACACCCAGGATCTGTCATGCCTAGCCCTGACTTGGTACCAGACATGGAGTCCTCAGAGGATGAACCAGACACTCCACAGATTGAGGACCTTGGGAAGCAGGCAGTCCCACCCTGAATCCAACGCTGATGGCCCCCTTGAGGGCCCCTTTGGGTTGATACCTGATGATGAACCCATGGAACTGTCAGAGGAGGGGGTGGGTGGCTACACTCTGCCTCCATGGCCAGAGGTGGTATGCTTCCAAATACCAGTTGCTGGAAACTACAGGAGGGGGAGAGTGCTCTTGCGCTCAGGTCCTGCTTGCAGGCTTCCCATTGGGGCATCTGGTTGGCCACTGTGAGAACATGAGGCTGGACTAGATGGGTCCTTTTGGCCTGATCCGGCAGGCTCTTCTTACATTCTTATGGAATTGCCTCCCGCATCCTCTAGAGCAGCCTTTCCCAACCTTTGGGTCCCCAGATGTTGCTGAACTACAGTTCCCATAATTCCTGACCATTGGCCATGCTGGATGGGGCTGATGTGAGTTGTAGTCCAGCAACATCTGGGGGCCCAAAGGTTGGGAAAGGCTGCTCTAGAGTGATGGTGCAAGAACCTTCGGGTGCAGGCTGAAGAGTGATGGCAAGGTATGTGTCCATGAAACCTGACTCATTGGTCTACTCATGAGTAAGGAGTAAGTAAAAATTGATACTCCTCCGCTATCTGCAGCTGTGGTTAGCATGTGGTTTAGAATGCCAGAGGATATAAGGCCTCCCCTTTGGACATTCCAGTTTTTGGAAGCAACACAGGTTTCTCACTTCTAGCTTGTGATTAGTCTTTCTGCCTTGTTGAATTGTGTCTTGCCTGAATGTCCTGTGATATTGACCTTGCAATGTTGCCTGGCTTTGTCTCTGGATCACATTTGGACCTAAACTGTTTTTCTGGGGTGTGTTTGACCTTGGTTTGTTTGGGCTGTGCTACATCTGCAACCCTGCTCTTCTTGGGTGAGTACTTTGGTGAATATATCTTCTGTAACTGGGACCCCAACCCCTGAAGCATCCCTTGGAGTTTTACTGGCAACCCAAAGGTCACTGCTGAAAAAATGTTTTTTGGTGTTTTTTTAGGAACAGTGTTTTAGAATCTTTTTTAACTGTAATTGCATTTTACAATGTTTTTAGTGTGCTTTTATTTTTTCTGATGAATTGTTTTGTTCATGTTTGCAGCCCTGGGCTCCTTCAGGCGGAAGGCTGGGATATAAATTATGTTATGATTATGATGATTATAATAAACATAGAAAGCTGTTTTCTACAGAGCCGTTTTCTACAGAGCCAGGCCATTACTCCATCTAGTTTCATCTTGCCTATGCCAGGGGTAGTGGGGGAACCCTTTGGGTGTTGGTTGATTCCAGTGTCCCTCAGCCCCAGCAGGTAGGGGTGATGATGATGGAGGGCTGCCAGTTTCCAACAAGGATCAATCAACATAGGCCCCCAGAATCCTAGAAGTTCAGAACAGGGTAGGTTGCTTTTCTCAGGTGTGTGACTCAGCTTTTACCTGGCAAAACCTATATCAGCTGGAGAACAGATTCTTAATTCTGCTGTGGTTGCCTTGTGTTCAACCTGGTCTTAACTGGTTGCCCTGTATCATCTTCTGGCTAATGCCCATTCTTCTCAGACCAAAGCTGCCTTATTCGTTCAACCCTATGGCCCTGTTCACATGTTACAGTCAATGAGTGTACAGTCTGTGTACCTGGGTACACAAGTAGCTGGGCTGTACACTTGTACCGTTATTCACATGTAACATTCAACGAGTGTACAGTCTAGTATATACACATTTGCTGCCAGGGAAAGAAAATGGCTTCAATGACACTTATTAAATGTGCCATTGAAGCAATTCCCTTTTACTGGCAACAAGGCAAGGCATGCTGGGTTTGTTATACTCCCTGAAACTGTTTCTTCTCAAGGGGTGCATTCAATAGAAAGTGTGTTGGCAGAAACAGGAATGTAGTTTTACTCTTTTCATTTTTCCTGCAGATTCTTAAGTTTTTAAAATCAAAACACCAACTTTTAAAAAGAAAATACTAACCTGTAACTATCATAATTATAGTTATTAAAATATTGCATTTTTCATTGCCTGTTATTAGAGTATGTATGGGTTTTGATGTAGGCTTTCATGGAACAATCCTATACATGTCTGTACAGTCCTATAGAGATCAATAGGACTTACTCATAAATAAATGTGTGAAAGTGCAGACCTAAATATATTGAATATTTATATATGAAAATATTTTGAGGGGGCTGCAACAAAAACAAGCTGCTTAAAAGATTATGAACTGAAACTATTCTTCCAACATGGTACACCTGATTCTTTCTTGAGGATGTCATGCGTTTTAATACACAAAACTACACTCAAAATATAAATGTGGGGAAAATTATTTATTAGTTGGGCTTCCCAGCCTACTGCTCCCACTGCAACATACTCTGTCCTCTGAAAAGCCTTTCCTGGTATTTGGGAAACAGGAAAGCTCTGGGTTGTGGTTTTCAGTAGAAATGTTTGTAGCTCAGTATCAAAAAGTGATCATCAGTATCTTTTTATGATCTATGTCAGTGGTTCCCAACCTTTATGAGTACGGGACCCCTTTATAAGCTCAAAATTTTCTGTGACCTCCTCCCTCCAGGAAGGGGGAAAGCGGCCTTTCCTTGAAGCCTTGCTTCATTTTGCTTCACAAAAAGCCCTCTCGTTCTGAGTAAGGACGTCATCAGCAGTGGTAGTGTGAGGAGACGGCAGTCAGTGGTAGTAATTCCCTCTTCTTTCTGGTAGCTCCACCTCAGCCTCCTTTGGTGTCTGCCATGTATTTTAGAGGCAGATGCCTGCCTTTGGTGCGCCTGAAAGATGCTCTAGCACTTCCGCAAAACGCCTCCCTTCTCATTTGGAGCAAGGAGGAGGTGTCATCTGCAACCGCAGTGGGGAGCAGACAGTGTCCAAGGAGTAAAGACTTTTTAAAAATAATAATAATTAATTTCTTTGCTGTTCGCAGCCCCTTCCGGATTACTTCACATACACCCAGGTTGGGAACCACTGATCTATGTCATAATATTTAGCTTTTGGATAGCACTTTACATGCAGGGTGGGCAGAACGTAGATCAAAATGTAGGTGTATCTCAGGATGACTCACAGGAGATCAGTGAGGATTTCAGACTCCTGTTTCACAATGAAAACAAGAAAATGACCACCCCGCCGTTGTACTGCTGAAATGAAGAAAGTGTGTGTGTGGGGTAATCTGAGTGGATTTTTGTGTGGAAATACTGTGAGCTCAGTTCAATTTTGGAACTCCAAACAAATTCCTGGGCTAAGAATTATTTAACTCTGAAGTGCATATATTTTGTGGCTTGCTCTGGTTGGCGGATCTTGGGTTTTTGTAATAATAATAATAAAAATATCAATACCAAAAACCTGAAGTCTAACCATCCTGATCTAGAGTATTAGATCCTGATCTAGTCTAACCATGAAGTCTAACCATCCGAACCATAGATTATTTGCCACCCTGGGCTCCAGCTGGAAGGGCAGGATATAAATCAAATAATAAATAAATAAATAATCAAAACATTACAAGCCTACAAGTCAGGTTTGTGTTACCATAAAACCATGTGATGCAGATACTTCTGACAGCAGCTTCTAATGGAGGCAGCCATTAACATGTGTTTGACCATCAGGTGTGTCTAAGTTTGATGCACGACACTTGACATAGAAAAGAGCTGCAGAGAGATGAGCAAATCCACAATTTTTTTCTTCTCAATTTCTGGATACACAGTAGAAAGGTGACATTGGTTTTTTGAGAATGCCTTCTTTGCAATGTTTTGAAGAGTCTTACCTCTGCTATTGTAGTTTCATTCTTGCAAGCACTCCTTTGAACCATGCTACAACAACCCTGCAAAGTAGGTCTGTGCCCATACAAATGATTTAGTGCAGGGATGGCCAGAAGATTGACTGTAATCTATTGGTAGATCCCTGGGAGATTTGTAGTTAATTGGCAAGCGCTTCTAGCTTCCAGTTGTTTAACAATACCAACAAAAGGACACACATCCGTTTGGAAATTTGACAACTGAAATTAAGAATACTTGTGGAAAGTAGGAATAGTTCTATGTGTGGAAAGACTGTGAGCTCATCTCAGTTCTGATAACCCTGTGCTCAGCAGCTTCTCAGACACCATGTTCTTTCATACTAGACGTATGTCTTTTGCAGCTGGCTGCAGTTGGTGGTTCTTGAGGTTCTAGTAAAACGCAGGGTGGATCCCTGACTCTGCAATAGCAGTGCTGTCTCAGTAATGGCAACATTACCACTCACTGAATGAGACAAGGTGCCTGCAAGTTCAGGGCTGGTGGCACCACCATCCTGCAGTATGTGGGCACGCACCTGCAAGCTTGTGCTGCATTCCACCAAAGTACCCCCAACCTTGCCATCTCTGTGCCACTGCCATTCTCCCCCCCCCATATCACTGCTGACCTATGTCATCAAATTATTGGAAGAGTCTTGGCTACATTTCTCTTTCTTGACCTTTAGGAGGAAATAGAAAGCACACAACAGAATTTACCTAACCATTGATTTCAATAGGTTTTAAAAGACCAAGGAAGAGAAGTATAGTGGGCAATTTATATTGGATTTATAGATGTACTGTAGTGTACAAGTTCTGCAAAAGCCAGTGTGGTGTTAGTGATAAGAGTACTGGGCTAGGGCCTGGGAGACCTGGATTCAAACCCTCATTCAGCCATGAAACTCACTGGGTGACTTCTGGGCTAATCACCTTCTCAGCCTAAACTACCTCATAGGGCTATTCTGAGGATATATTTGAGAGGTGCAGGACTATGTATTCCACACTGAGCTCTTTGCAAGGAAGTTGAGACGTAAAGGAAATAATGCATTCCAGCCCCTTAAAAGTATCAGTTGGGGGGGGCAGAGAAAGGGAGGGGCGTTTGCCTCTGTGTCTGCTCACAGTCCAGTCCAGGCCTAGCCATGTTTACTCAGAAGTAAGTTCCACTGAGTTTAATAGGGCTTACTCCTGAAGTGAATGTGAATATAGAATTACAGCCTTTAACTTCTAAATTCAATCCTTTCCTTTAAATACTAGGTGATTTATCAATAAATATTATAAAATTCATAATGTCTGTTAAATGTTCAATGTGTCATTATGTGACTCTTATTGTTGCTTGTTACTAGTACACCTACTTTTCAGGATAGTGCCACAAATAGATTCCAAAACTTGCTCCAACTCCCCTGTTCAGGTAATGAATAATAGCTGCTATCACAACTGCAATAATAAAATAACTTAATGGCTAGGTAACACATTGCTCAGAATTTATATATATAATTTCTCAAGTAATTGTGCAAAGGATTGTAGCCTTAATCTTATTTAATGCCTTATTTCCTTGGGGGTACTTTGGTGGAATGCAGCACAAGCTTGCAGGTGTGTGCCTACGTGCTGCAGGATGGTGGTGCCACCAGCCCTGAACTTGCAGGCACCTTGTCTCATTAAATGAGTGGCAATGTTGCCATTACTGAGAGAGCACTGCTATTGCAGAGTCACTTTGATCTACGTTCTGCCCACCCTGCATGTAAAGTGCTATCCAAAAGCTAAATATTATGACATAGATCAGTGGTTCCCAACCTGGGGTGTGTGAAGTAATCCGGAAGGGGCTGCGAACAGCAAAGAAATTAATTATTATTATTTTTAAAAAGTCTTCACTCCTTGGACACTGTCTGCTCCCCACTGCCGCTGCAGACGACACCTCCTCCTTGCTCCAAATGAGAAGGGAGGCGTTTTGCGGAAGTGCTAGAGCATCTTTCAGGCGCACCAAAGGCAGGCATCTGCCTCTAAAATACATGGCAGACACCAAAGGAGGCTGAGGTGGAGCTACCAGAAAGAAGAGGGAATTACTACCACTGACTGCCGTCTCCTCACACTACCACTGCTGATGACGTCCTTACTCAGAACGAGAGGGCTTTTTGTGAAGCAAAATGAAGCAAGGCTTCAAGGAAAGGCCGCTTTCCCCCTTCCTGGAGGGAGGAGGTCACAGAAAATTTTGAGCTTATAAAGGGGTCCCGTACTCATAAAGGTTGGGAACCACTGACATAGATCATAAAAAGATACTGATGATCACTTTTTGATACTGAGCTACAAACATTTCTACTGAAAAACCACAACCCAGAGCTTTCCTGTTTCCCAAATACCAGGAAAGGCTTTTCAGAGGACAGAGTATGTTGCAGTGGGAGCAGTAGGCTGGGAAGCCCAACTGATAAATAATTTTCCCCACATTTATATTTTGAGTGTAGTTTTGTGTATTAAAACGCATGATATCCTCAAGAAAGAATCAGGTGTACCATGTTGGAAGAATAGTTTCAGTTCATAATAATATCAATAATATCAATAATATCAATAATTTATTGCGGTCACAGACCCATAGTATATACAGAATAAAAACGAAATTAAACTAAAATGCAATGCAAAACACAATATAATCAAATAGAGCAGAAATAAAAATAGTGGCAAGTTGAGTAGTACCCAATATCTTATTAACTGGTAGTAATAGCTCTGCGTTTCTGTTGGACCACATATAAAACTTTGCAACTTGGGTGGTAATCTCTTTATTTGAGCCAGATAAAAGATAAATTATCATGGATTCGGGAGACTTATGAGGGACACTTGCCATTAAAGGGTTTAGGAACTTACTGCGTGTCCAGGAATATAAAGGGCAGGAAAAAAGCATATGTTGGATAGTTTCAATATTACCTGCTCCGCAGGGACAGACACATTGTTCATGGGGAAGGCCCAAGAACCTCCCTTCCAGAACTACAGAGTGTAGAGAATTAAACCTAGCCTTAGAAAAAGCTAAGCGAAATTTGGGGACTGTAAGAAAATCCAAATAAGGGGCGAACTTACCACATTCGAATCTTAAATTCAAATGAAGGGGAGAACATATTTTGGAAGCCATGGCAATTGAAGTGTGAAAATCAATGTCCCTAAGTCGGGACCGGATAATGGATTTAACAGAAGCAGGAGGATGAGAAGATAGATATTCTCGAGAGAGGCCATTCCGTGCCAATTTCGTCTCCATTTTTCTGTTCCAAATAGAGAAAAAATTGTCGCTCCAAAGGAAGGATAAAAAACCAGAGGGGGGGGTCAAACACAGAGCTTGGAAAAGTTACTTTTTTGAACTACAACTCCCATCAGCCCCAGCCAGCATGGCCACTGGATTGGGCTGATGGGAGTTGTAGTTCAAAAAAGTAACTTTTCCAAGCTCTGGACTCAAACGATAATTTGGCCCAGTAGTTAGCAGACATCAGCCAAGCGTGACACTCAATCAAGGTAAGCCCGCATTCTAATCTAAGGGCAGCCGAGGTAACACATCTTGGGACACCTAATAGTTGGCATAAAAAGGTGGAAAGCACCGCTTCAACTGAAGAGTTGAATGCATGGATCCAAATTGGGACACCGTATAAAAGTTGGGGGATGAACTTGGTTTTAAAGATCTGAATAAGTGCTGGAATGAATTGCCCTCCTTTGTAAAAGAAGTAACGAAGCAGACCCTTTATGGTATTCCTGGCACTCAGCACCGCCGCCCTTATGTGGGTGGTCCAGTTCAGCGAGGAGTGAAAGGTAATACCAAGATATTTGTAATGGTCAACCTGTTCGATTTGGTGGCCATTAATAGTCCAAACAGGGGTGGTTATTCATTTAGAAAACACTGGGATTTTTGTTTTAGCATAGTTAATAGTTAACAGGTTCTTACTGCAATAAGCCATAAAAGTGCGGAGAGTTCGCTTAAGACCCACCTTCGAGAAAGAAAGAAGGGCAGCATCATCTGCATATAATAATAGGGGACAGCTTAGTGCAGCGATTTTAGGAGAATGATGGTCGTGAGAAAGACAGCGAGCGTTCAGGTCATTTAAATACAGGTTGAATAACAGGGGAGCTAGAATACATCCCTGTCTCACCCCAGTGTCTGTAGGGATAGAATTAGTTAAACCGCCTTCGCGTCCGCAGCGAACCCGCAAGGATGTATGTTGATGCAAGTTGTAGATCAAAAAAAGAAGCCTTTTATCAATGGAAGTTTTAGCTAGTTTGGTCCAAAGTTTATCCCGGGGGATAGAATCAAAAGCAGCTTTTAGATCAACAAAAGCAACATATAAGCCGTTACCCCTTTGACTTCTGTATTTTTCAGCAAGGTGGTTCAGGAGAAGACAATGGTCAAGGACGGAACGTCCTCTTCTGAATGCTGCTTGCTCCCTTCTGAGAATATCATGTTCATCCAGGTATGGAGTTTTACTTTCAGGTAAGAAGCATATAACTTACTTATTACAGATAATAAACTTATGGGCCTATAATTTGTGGGGTCCTCTCTATTCCCTTTTTTGAAAATGGGTATGATTATTGCTTCACGCCAAGCTGCAGGGAAATGACCAGTATCATTGAATCTAGTAAATAAGTTGGCCAATAGTGGAGCCCACCAATCTTGAAAGTTTTTTAATAGCTCTGGAGGGATATTATCTGAGCCAGGTGCTGTACCCATTTGTAGCCCGATTATCAAATCCCTTATTTCATTCTGAGAAACGGGTAACCATACCGGAAGCGACGAAGAGTCCGGGGGGAGAAAACAAGATGGGGCATTGTGTCGAGTGTTCACGTACATAGCTGTAAAGTGCCGTTCCCAACTTTGAGGGGGAATATTGCATGGAGCAGAATGCGAAAACCTAAAGACTTTAGAAATAATGGACCAGAAATTTTTGGAGTTTTTGGACCTAGATGCTTGAATCAGGGTTAGGGTTAGGTCTGCACTTTCACACATTTATTTATGAGTAAGTCTTATTGATCTCTATAAGACTGTATAGACATGTATAGGATTATTCCATGAAAGCCTACATCAAAACCCATACATACTCTAATAACAGGCAATGAAAAATGCAATATTTTAATAACTATAATTATGATAGTTACAGGTTAGTATTTTCTTTTTAAAAGTTGGTGTTTTGATTTTAAAAACTTAAGAATCTGCAGGAAAAATGAAAAGAGTAAAACTACATTCCTGTTTCTGCCAACACACTTTCTATTGAATGCACCCCTTGAGAAGAAACAGTTTCAGGGAGTATAACAAACCCAGCATGCCTTGCCTTGTTGCCAGTAAAAGGGAATTGCTTCAATGGCACATTTAATAAGTGTCATTGAAGCCATTTTCTTTCCCTGGCAGCAAATGTGTATATACTAGACTGTACACTTGTTGAATGTTACATGTGAATAACGGTACAAGTGTACAGCCCAGCTACTTGTGTACCCAGGTACACAGACTGTACACTCGTGGACTGTAACGTGTGAACAGGGCCCTTTTTTCAGGGTACCTGTACACATGGTGATTTTTGAAATCACCACGTGTAGACACTTTCTCAAGAGCACCTGTACGCAGGTACAGAAGGCTTCTACCTGGGTACAGAGTAACGTGTGAATACCCCTTTTGAAGTTTGAATTTATTTAATTCGGCCCAAGACCAGCAATTTAAGACAAACATAAATAGAAACATATAAAATACAATTTACCCAGGCCTAATACCAAGTAGTAAAACGATTAAAACAAAAGTTAAACTGATTGGACCAAGCTCTTCCTACGACCACTCAACAGTCCACTGTTAAGGATTTGCACAGCACTTTGCAGATAAAATTGCTCATGTTCGTTCTGACTTGGACGCTATTGTTGATACAGTCTCAGGGGATATAGCTCTGGTTTCTGCTTGCCCAATAATAATGGATTATTTTCAATTTGTACAGCCCGAGGATGTGGACAGGATCCTTGGAGGGGTGAGAGCCACCACACATCTGCTAGACCCTTGCCCCTCCTGGCTCATTAAAAGTGTCATATTCTGCATATTCAGGATTAATTGCACAGACTAGGCTTGCATTAGGCAGAGTAAACCCAGAGGCAGTTACATGGTGGGAATTAAGGGAAGGAATAACACAAGTCAGTAGCTTATTTAGGGAGACGGGAGCCTTGTGTAAAAGTGCCCCCACTTCTAAGAAAGCTCAACTGGAACCTATTCAGACTGTAACATACACCAATCAAGGAGCACCTTCTTCCATGGTACCTACTGCTAATCAGGGAGTGCCCAGCAGAAGAAATTACCAGCCATTTGGGGACAGTGGTCCCAACTGGGGTAATTTCACACCAATGGGAAATGCCAGAGGAGCACCTGGCAACTTTGGGAATAGAAGTGGAAGAACTGGTGCCCCACGGGCTGCTTTTAATCAAGCATGTGTTTTATATTGTTTTAAGTTTTAAATTGTATTTTAAATTGTTTTTAAAATATGTGTTTGAATTGTATCTGTTTTAATGTTTTTAGTTACTGTAAACTGCCCAGAGAGCTTCGGCTAGGGGGCGGTATACAAGTATAATAAATAAATACAACTAATCCTAGGGAGGACAGAATAGATTTTAGGGACCCAGTAAAGATTCAGATTTGGCAAGCACTTAGAGATATGGGAGAAGATATGAATGTACTCCACCTCCAACCTACATTAGCCCTTTTGGCTATACTAATAGGAAAGGTGAAGGTGCAATAGCAGATGTTCACAGAGGGATTTGTCTAGAATAAGTTTTGCTTTTCATTATTTGTCAGTCATTTATTTAAACTTCTTTTTGAAGTGGTTCTGGTTTTTGTTACTGCATATTGAGCCAGAATTGCAGAAAAGGAAACAATAGAATTACTTTGGAACTACTCTACCCATTTACCTGTATATAAAGGGAGGCAATTGTAAGTGCCAACTAAATTTGTATGTAGTGCCTTGTGGGTAGAGATGTTTTCCTCCCCCCCCCCACTTTTTGATAGAGAAAATATACCCATGAATTAGCATAGAAAGGTTGTAAGTAAAATGAAGGACTGAAAAGTTGTAGGAAAGAAAAGGTAGGAATGCAATATGAAGGATTCTAAGAAATAAGTTATTTTGATGGTAGAGAAAGGATAGTTTGAGAAATATTGATTGATGGTAATAAGAAAGGGAAAAAACTGACAGGAAAGAACAAAATATTGTGTGTGGTTCCTTTTTTCATTGTTGTTGCCAGATTGTGGATTAGAACTTATACCTGTTTAAACTTTTGAACTTGGGTAACAGAGGGAAAAATATTTGGAAGTCAACAACAAAACTTCTTGAAGGTTCTTTCTTTCATAAGAAAAATATAATCTCTTCTTAAGGTGCTCAATCCCAGGTAATTGTTTTAAATTTGTCTGTGAAATGTATGATTTGCCCATTTTCTAGATAGGCAAAACTGAGGCCACCTTGCTGTTTAAACCTAATGTGATGCCCTCTTGTGACTAGGTAAAGTCATTACAGATAAGACAAACAAAAGAGCTGGCGGGATTTTAAAATGTATATTATTGAGTTTGAAAGCTTGATTTAATTGTTTTCTTTAGATCCATCAAGGCATAGTTTAATGAATATTTCCCCCTCAAGAAAGTTTTTTTTGCCTACAAACCATTATGTTTACCAAAAAGAGGACCAAAATGCAGAGCTTCCAGCCACAGCAATTGTCTACCTCATATTAGAATTCACATTGGGAATTAATGTTACTTTGCTTCCCAAACAAAAACTCATCCCCAGATGCTCTTTGAATGAAAACAAACCAGGACTTTCAACAGGGAAATGCTTTCCTCATTGTCATACCTTGTGCATATAAATCACACTATTACTAATGAACTTTTTCCTTTTAAAATGATGTTCATAATTCTAACACATGTTAGTGCATTTATTCCTTGACAGGCACTTAGAGCAACTGCTCTACATACAGGATGAGCACCATTGGAACTCCCTGCTGATTTGGAACAGAACTTAATCTATTTGTGACACTAACATTTCTTTGTTTTACATTCATAGCAAGAGGTATAACTCCTTTTTCTCCAAGCACAGCACTAACAAAAGTCTTTGTTAAGACAGGAGAGCCCAATGGTTATAGGTATTGGACCAGAGTTAAAGACTCAGAAAACATGCATTCATAGAGTGCACAGAGAAAAGGAAAAGGCTAAGACAACGCTTCCCTTTTGAAGTTTGTTGTCTCAGGAAGATTCAGGAACAACAAATCAGCACTCTTAGGATAGCATAGTGAACTTTAGCTCTGGAAAACAAAGGGGAAAGCTTCAAAGGTCTCTGTGGTTTGATTTAAGAGCACATGTGTTATATGTTGCAATTGGGCGGGTTTCTTTTTGTGATAGGTTGATGGGTCATCTTATTATGAAGGGGGGTGCCCATAATGTAAGACATCCTGCTTTGCTTCCTCAAGATGGGTTGGAAGTCTGATCAGGTTTGGAGGGAAAGAATGCCTGAACAGGTTAATTCAACTAATAAAAGGTTGAAGTTCGATGGTGGTGTAAAAGTGCAAAAACAGCACAGGGTTATTTTTCTTTTCAAATGAAAATGAAGCAAATGAGGATGCCCAACTGTTGGGAAGTCAGAGTGGATTCAGACGCCTGGTGGCAGTTCTAAATTGGGGACTTTATTTGGAGGCATTTGTAAGGTGTAGAACTCTACATGTGGCCAGCAACAAAGAAGGAGAAAGTTTTCCAATTCCTAAATTGCCATCCAAACCAAAGAAATCAAACTACTGTGTTCTTGGATCAACAGAACAACCTGCATTTTTGTAATGTTCCTGTCTACTTGGTACCATGATCTCCTGTGCTCCTGATTCAACTTCCTGCTTGATTCAACAGCTTTAAATATGAGGCAAGATGAAGCTTGCAGTGCTTCAATGTCACACGGGGGTTGATTTTGTTGTTGTTGTTGTTGCATTTCCAACATTGTCAACTACTAAACAACCTGCAGACTTAAGTCAGCGTTCACCTAACAGAAGCATTCACCTTTCTGAGGATGAACTTTGTGTTAAAAGGCAACTTCATTCCAAGCTTGAAAGGAATGCTCTTGTCATAATCAATGTATAATGTAAACATTGAAGAAAGCAGATTTGTATAAGTTGTGTGGGGTCTTATAATGTTTAATGTTCTGACTATTCAACCTTTACTTTCCTATTAATTGTGAATGCTTTGATGAAGGGTAATTTACTGTTTATCTCTAATGCTTTCTCTAAAATATCAAGGAATGGTTTATTCTGGTCTGTGTAGGGAAAGAACATGTGTGTGAGACAACCGGTTGTCCAGTTAATGTGTGTCAAGCCAGGGGAAACAGAATAGCTCCTTTTAAACTAGGTGTTGTGCATTTCTAAGCCTTTGGGACAGAATAGCTCCTCTCAAACTGGGAGGTGTTATGCATTTCTAAGCCTTTGGAGGAGACAGGATTGCAGTCGTTATCTGGGAATCCCTCAGGGAAGGGTTTCTGGAAAAACAACACATTCCCTGACAGAATTATCCTAAATTCTTTCATTATTCTTATTTATCACGTCCACATCCTCCTGGAGACATTTACATTGGGTTTACTTTGGGGTCAGTTCAGTTAGGAAAAGGTATAAAACATGAGGAGTGAGAAGGGGAGGGCAGTTCCTCTTCTGGTGGGGCTCCAACAACTGCTTTTCTTATCAACACACACTAGCATCTTTGGGACAATTTCAGAGCTATGGATTTGGGTGTGAACTTTCAAATCTGGCGCTGGTTACAAAGGGCGGAGCTTTTGCTCATTGAGCTAGATACGAAAGTCTCTCTCTCAGCCTTAGTCTTGCAGCAACTCTCCAGAAAAGGTATATGCAACTATCTGGGCCTTTTTCTTTCTGTATGGGTGAGCTTAATGTGAAGGTGTTCATAGGGTTAGTCTCTTTACTTTAGTCTATCCAGTGTTGCTGAAGGAATGAATCATAGTTAGAAACTGCAATATTTTTTCTTGTTTCTTCTCTTAATAAAACCACTCTTTATTTTACTTTCAGTGTATGTTATTGGGTTAAGGGTAAAATTATACATGCTCTGGGGGTGACGTGCGGCTAACTCCAGCAAAAGATCCTGCTGCTCTTTTTAGGGGACTTGGATTTCTAGTGAGCTATGCTCATGAGGAAGTTCAAGGTCCTGTCGTAACACTATCATGAGGGGACCCTGCACTTCTGGATTTGCCACTATACTATGATGATGATGATGTTGATGTTGATGCAGGCATGTAGATCTTCTTGGAGAAGCTGCACCCGCCACCCTGCTGGATGAGTGTGATCCACGGCGTACCTGCAATGATGCTGGCAGCCAGGATGCTGAAGCTGGTGAGTGGGTTGACGTTGTTCATGATGTTGATGTTGATGATGTTGATGATGTTGATGTTGGCCAGGGCGGTGGACACAATCTTACGGAGTGGAGCCAAACAAGCCCCTGGTTTACCAGGGAGCTGGCGGTGATTAAACATATAAGACGGGGTCTAGAGGGACGTTGGCAGAAGACTCGGAGTGAGTCTGACCAAACATGGGCTAGAGCCTATCTGAAGGCCTACTTCGCGGCAGTGCGGGAAGCAAATAAATTGCATCTGCAGGGAGCCATCCAGCAGAGCTGTTTCAAGTGGTCAGGGGTCTTTTACATTCTGTCCCTCGAGAAGGTAATATAGATCACTCAACAGCCCGCTTTCAAAAATTTGCATGGCACTTTGCAGATAAAATTTCTCAGATTCGTTCCGACTTGGACGCTATTGTTGATACAGTCTCAGGGGATATAGCTCTGGCTTCTGCTTGCCCAATAATAATGGATTATTTTCAATTTGTATAGCCCGAGGATGTGGACAGGATCCTTGGAGAGGTGAGAGCCACCACATGTCTGCTAGACCCTTGCCCCGTCTGGTTCATTAAAAGTGCCAGAGGGGGACTAGCATAGTGCATGAGGAGAGTGGTTAATGCCTCCCTACAAGAAAGCAGAGTTCCAATGTGCCTAAAGGAGGCTGTTGTAAGGACGTTGCTGAAAAAGCCCTCCCTGGATCCCTCTCTAATGGATAATTATTGGCCAGTGTCCAACATTCCATTTCTGGGCAAGGTAATAGAGTGTGTGTTGGCCTCCCAGCTCCAGAGATTCCTGGATGAAATGGATTATCTGGGTATTGACGACTATGACAATAACGTGTTGTTGTTGTTGCCCTGCCTTGATGTTGTTGATGTTGATGCTCATGTTGATGTCTGTGATGTGTTGTTGTTGATGATGATGATGTTGATGATGATCATGACTTGATGTTGATAGCAATATTGATGACGATGGCGATGACGTGTTGATGTTGATGACGATGACAGTGATGTGTTATTGTTGTTGATGATGTTTTTGTTGAGGACGTTATTGTTTCTGATGTTGATGTAGATGATAACGATGACTTGATGTTGATGGCAATATTGATGACTATGACGATGACATTGACGATGATGATAATAATGATGACGATGATGTGTGGTTATTCTTGTTGATGATGTTGTGCATGTCGATGTTGCTGCTCATGTTGATGTTGTTCATGGTGTTATTGATGATGATCTTCTCAGAGAAGCTGCACCCACCGCCCTGCTGGATGAGGAGAAGCCTGCAAAGGTGAGTTGATGATGTTATTTTTATTATTATAGTTTATCTTGTCGATATTGATGCAAATGTTGTTGATGATGATAATGTCTATGTCAGTGAAGATGATGATGCTATTATTATTATTATAGTTTATATATACCCCACCTTGATGTTGATGGTGTTGTTGGTGATGTTGCTGCTGCTGATGTTATTATTATTATAGCTTATTTATCTTGATGATGTTAATGCTCATGTTGATGTCAATGTTGATGACGATGATGGTAATGTGTTGTTTTTGTTATTGTTTTTGATGATGATGTTGAAGGTGATGTGTTATTGATGTTGATATTGATGGCAATATTGATGACTATGACAAAGACAATGACAATAACGACAATGACATGTTGATGTTGATATCGCTGTTCATGCTCATGTTGATGTTAATGCTGTTATTGACGATGACGATCTTCTCGGAGAAGCTGCACCCGCCGCCCTGCTGGATGAGGGCGAGCCTGCAAAGGTGAGTTGATGATGTTATTTTCATTATTGTTATAGTTTATTTATCTTGACGATATTGATGCTAATATTATTGTTCTTGATGATGATGATAATGTCAATGTCAATGATGTTGATGATGCTATTATTATTATTATTATTGTTTATACCCCACCTTGATGTTAATGGTATTGGTGATGCTGCTGCTGCTGTTGATGATATTATTATTGTTATAGTTTATCTTGATGTTGATGTCGATGTTGATGATGTTGTTTCAGATGTAGATGTCAATGTTGCTGATGATGTGTTATTGTTATGTTGATGTTGATGGCAATATTGATTACTATGATGATGGCGATGATAATGACGATGATGTGTTGTTGATGTTGATGATGTTGTTGATACTCATGTTGATGTCGATGACGATGATGTTGTTGTTGCCCCACCTTGATGTTGATGCTTTTGTTAACGTTGATGTTGACGATGGTGACGCATTGTTGATGTTGTTGATGATGATGTTTTTGTTGAGGATGTTATTGTTTCAGATGTTGACGTTGATGTTGACGATGACAATGATATGTTGTTGCTGTTTATGTTTATGTAGATGTCAATGTTGATGCTCATGTTAATGTTGTTTTTGATGCTGTTATTGACAATGACGATGTTCTCGGAGAAGCTGCACCCGCCGCCCTGCTGGATGAAGGTGAGCCTGCAAAGGTGAGTTGATGATGTTATTTTTATTATTATAGTTCATCTTGACAATGTTGATGCTGATGTTGTTGTTCTTGATGATGTCGATGTCGATGATGATGTTGATGATGTCGATGTCGATGATGTTGATGCTATTATTATTATAGTTTATTGATACGCCATCTTGATGTTGATGGAGTTGTTGGTGATGCTGCTGTTGATGATATTATTATTCTTATAGTTTATTTATCTTGATGATGTTGACGCTCATGTTGATGTTGATGTCGATGACAATGACGGTGATGCATTATTGTTGATAATGTTTTTGTTGAGGACATTATTGTTTCAGATGTTGATGTTGATGACGAAGACAATGACGATGACGTGTTGTTGTTTTTGATGTTGATATCGCTGTTCATGCTCATGTTGATGTTGTTGATGCTGTTATTGACGATGACGACCTTCTCGGAGAAGCTGCACCCACTGCCCTGCTGGATGAGGGCGAGCCTGCAAAGGTGAGTTGATGATGTTATTTTTGTTATTGTTATAGTTTATTTTTCTTGATATTGATGCTAATGTTGTTGTTCTTGATGATGATGATGACGTCAATGGCAATGATGTTGGTGATGCTATTATTATTATTATTATAGTTTATACCCCACTTTGATGTTAATTGTGGTGTTGGTCATGCTGCTGCTGCTGTTGATGATATTATCATTGTTATTTTATTTATCTTGATGATGTTGATGTCAATGTTGATGTCGATGATGGTGATGCATTGTTATTGTTGATGTTTTTGTTGAGGACGTTGTTTTAGATGTAGATGTTGACGTTGTCGATGATGTGTTATTGTTCTGTTGATATTGATGGCAATATTGATGAGTATGACGATGACGTGTTGTTGATGTTGATGACGTTGTTGATGCTCACGTTGATGTCGATGGCTATGACATGTTGTTGTTGTTGCCCCCCTTGCTGTTGTTGTTGATGCCAATGATGATGGTGATGCATTGTTTTTGATGTTGTTGATGTTTTTGTTGAGGATGTTATTGTTTCAGATGTTGACGACGACGATGAAAATGATGTGTTGTTTATGTTGATGTCGATGTCGATGCTCATGTTAATGTTTTTGTTGATGCTGTTATTGACAATGACTATCTTCTCAGAGAAGCTGCACCTGCCACCCTGCTGGATGAGGGTGAGCCTGCAAAGGTGAGTTGATGATGTTATTTTTGTTATTCTTACAGTTTATCTTTGCGATATTGATGCTAATGTTATTGTTCTTGATTATGATGATGATGTCGATGATGTTGTTGTTGATGATGATGATGATGTCGATGATGCTATCATTATTATAGATTATTGATACCCTGCCTTGATGTTGATGGTATTCTTGGTGATGTTGCTGCTGTTCATGATGTTATTACTATTGTTATAGTTTATTCATATTGATGATGTTAATGCTCATATTGATGTTGATGACGGTGATGTATTGTTGTTGATAATGTTTTTGTTGAGAACGTTGTTATTGTTTCAGATGTTGACATTGACGTTGACGATGACAATGACGTGTTGTTGATGTTGATGGCAATATTGATGACAATGAAAATGATCTGTTGTTGTTGATGTTGATGTCGATGATGATGATGTGTTGCTGTTACCCTGCCTTGATGTTGTTGATGCTTACATTGATGTCGATGTTCATGATGATGATTCGTTGTTTTTGTTGTTGATGTTTTTTGAGGACGTTGTTATTTCAGATGTTGATGTTGACATTGACGATGACGTGTTGTTGATGTTGATGGCAATATTGACGACTATGACAGTGAAAATGATAATGACGATGACGTGTTGTTGATGTCGATGTTGATGCTCATGTTGATGTTGTTGATGCTGTTATTGACGATGACGATCTTTTCAGAGAAGCTGCACCCGCCGCCATGCTGGATGAGGGCGAGCCTGCAAAGGTGAGTTGATGTTATTTTTATTATTGTTATAGTTTATATATCTTGATGATATAGATTCTAATGTTGTTGTTGATGATGATTATGTCGATGTCAATGATGATGATAATGATAATGTCAATGTTGATGACGTTGACAATGTTGATGATGATGCTATTATTACTTATAGTTTATTGATACCCTGCCCTGATGTTGATGGTGTTGTTGGTGATGTCGCTGCTGCTGCTGATGTTATTATTATTGTCATAGTTAAGTTATCTTGATGATGCTGATGCTCATATTGATGTTGATGACAATGACAGTGATGCATTGTTGTTTTTGTTGTTGTTGACAATCTTTTTCTTGAGGAAGTTATTGTTTAACATGTTGATGTTGACAATGGACCAGAAGCGGGGTCTTTTATGGGCTAGAAGTGGGGTCTTTTATGGGCCAGAAGTGGGTTCCTTCATGGGCCGGAAGTGGGGTCCTTCATGGGGCACAGCTAACAAATTTTATTGTGAGGGTGAGGAGAACAGGACATTGTTGGTGGTTAACTGCCCTACAATTGTTTAGCTTGCATGTACTTGGTGCTGGAGTGCAACCTGGTTCTTTCATGGGCCAGAAGTGGGGTGCTTTATGGGCCAGAAGCGGGGTGCTTTATGGGCCAGTCACCGGGTCCTTTATGGGCCAGTAGCGAGGTCCTTCAGAGGGAACAGCTTACAACCTTTCTTGTCAGGGTGAGGTGAAGAGGATGTTTGTGGTGGTTAACTGCCCCACAATGGTTTAGCTTGCATCATACCTGGTGCTGGAGTGAAAACCTGGTTCCTTCATAGGCCAGAAGAGGGGTCCTTTATTGGCCAGTAGCGGGGTCCTTCATGGGCCAGAAATAGGGTTCTTCATGGGGCACAGCTTACATCTTTCATTGTCAGGGTGAGGCAAAGAGGACGTTGTTGGTGGCTAACTCCCTCACAATGGTTTAGCTTGCATCATACTTGCTGCTGGGGCATAAACCTGGTACTTTCATGGGCTAGAAGTGGGGTCCTTTATGGGCCAGAAGTGGGGTCCTTTATGGATCAGAATGAGGTCCTTCATGGGCCAGAAGTGGGGTCCTTCATGGGACACAGCTTACATTTTTTACTGTCAGGGTGAGGCAAAGCGGATGTTGTGGGTGGTCAACTGCCCCACAATGGTTTAGCTTGCATCATACTTCATGCTGGGGCAAAGACGTGGTTCGTTCATAGGCCAGAAGCTGGTTCCTTCATGGGGCAAAGCGTACATAGCTTCTTGGCAGGCTGAGGAAAAGAGGACGTTGTTGGTGGCTAACTGCCCCACAATGCTTTAGCTTGCATCATACTTGGTGCTGGAACGTAATCCTGATTCCTTGATAGGTCAGAAGTGGGGTCCTTTATGGGCCAGAAGCGGAGTTCTCTATGGGTCAGAAGCAGGGTCCTTTATGGGTCAATAGCAGGGTCCTTCATGGTCCAGATGCAGGGTCTTTTATGGGCCACAGCTTACATCTTTCATTGTCTTGGGCAGAAGAAGAGGACGTTGTTAGTCGCTAACTGTCCCCAATGCTTTAGCTGGCATCATACTTGGTGCTGGGTTGAAAACCTGGTTCATTCATGGGCCAGAAGCGGGGTCCTTTATGGGCCACAAGCCCTTAAGATACGCTTTGCACATCTGAAGTATGAAGATGGATGATGGAGTCAGGGTCACAGGCATCCTGCCAGTGGCAAAAAGGGGGGAAATATTTTCAACAATTTGATCTCCTTTACAGTTCTATCATAAGAACATAAGAACATAAGAAGAGCCTGCTGGATCAGGCCAGTGGCCCATCTAGTCCAGCATCCTGTTCTCACAGTGGCCAACCAGGTGCCTGGGGGAAGCCCGCAAGCAGGACCCGAGTGCAAGAACACTCTCCCCTCCTGAAGCTTCCGGCAACTGGTTTTCAGAAGCATGCTGCCTCTGACTAGGGTGGCACAGCACAGCCATCACGGCTAGTAGCCATTGATAGCCCTGTCCTCCATGAATTTGTCTAATCTTCTTTTAAAGCCGTCCAAGCTGGTGGCCATTACTGCATCTTGTGGGAGCAAATTCCATAGTTTAACTATGCGCTGAGTAAAGAAGTACTTCCTTTTGTCTGTCCTGAATCTTCCAACATTCAGCTTCTTTGAATGTCCACGAGTTCTAGTATTATGAGAGAGGGAGAAGAACTTTCCTCTATCCACTTTCTCAATGCCATGCATAATTTTATACACTTCTATCATGTCTCCTCTGACCCGCCTTTTCTCTAAACTAAAAAGCCCCAAATGCTGCAACCTTTCCTCATAAGGGAGTCGCTCCATCCCCTTGATCATTCTGGTTGCCCTCTTCTGAACCTTTTCCAACTCTATAATATCCTTTTTGAGATGAGGCGACCAGAACTGTACACAGTATTCCAAATGCGGCCGCACCATAGATTTATACAACGGCATTATGATATCGGCTGTTTTATTTTCAATACCTTTCCTAATTATCGCTAGCATGGAATTTGCCTTTTTCACAGCTGCCGCACACTGGGTCGACATTTTCATTGTGCTGTCCACTACAATCCCGAGGTCTCTCTCCTGGTCGGTCACCGCCAGTTCAGACCCCATGAGCGTATATGTGAAATTAAGATTTTTTGCTCCAATATGCATAATTTTACACTTGTTTATATTGAATTGCATTTGCCATTTTTCCGCCCATTCACTCAGTTTGGAGATATCTTTTTGGAGCTCTTCACAATCCCTTTTTGTTTTAACAACCCTGAACAATTTAGTGTCGTCAGCAAACTTGGCCACTTCACTGCTCACTCCTAATTCTAGGTCATTAATGAACAAGTTGAAAAGTACAGGTCCCAATACCGATCCTTGAGGGACTCCACTTTCTACAGCCCTCCATTGGGAGAACTGCCCGTTTATTCCTACTCTCTGCTTTCTGCTTCTTAACCAATTCGTTATCCACAAGAGGACCTCTCTTCTTATTCCATGCCTGCTAAGCTTCCTCAGAAGTCTTTGGTGAGGTACCTTGTCAAACGCTTTTTGAAAGTCTAAGTACACTATGTCCACTGGATCACCTCTATATGCTTGTTGACACTCTCAAAGAATTCTAATAGGTTACTGAGACAGGACTTTCCCTTGCAGAAGCCATGCTGGCTCTGCTTCAGCAAGGCTTGTTCTTCTATGTGCTTGGTTAATCTAGCTTTAATAATACTTTCTACCAGTTTTCCAGGGACAGAAGTTAAGCTAACTGGCCTGTAATTTCCGGGATCCCCTCTGGATCCCTTTATGAAGATTGGTGTTACATTTGCCACTTTCCAGTCCTCAGGCACGGAGGAGGACCTGAGGGACAAGTTACATATTTTAGTTAGCAGATCAGCAATTTCACATTTGAGTTCTTTGAGAACTCTCGGGTGGATGCCATCCGGGCCCGGTGATTTGTCAGTTTTTATATTGTCCATTAAGCCTAGAACTTCCTCTCTCGTTACCACTATTTGTCTCAGTTCCTCAGAATCCCTTCCTGCAAATGTTAGTTCAGGTTCAGGGATCTGCCCTATATCTTCCACTGTGAAGACAGATGCAAAGAATTCATTTAGCTTCTCTGCCATCTCCTTATCGTTCTTTAGTACACCTTTGACTCCCTTATCATCCAAGGGTCCAATTGCCTCCCTAGATGGTCTCCTGCTTTGAATGTATTTATAGAATTTTTTGTTGTTGGTTTTTAATGTTCTTAGCAATGTGCTCCTCGAATTCTTTTTTAGCATCCCTTATTGTTTTCTTGCATTTCTTTTGCCAGAGTTTGTGTTCTTTTTTATTTTCTTCATTCGGACAAGACTTCCATTTTCTGAAGGAAGACTTTTTGCCTCTAAGAGCTTCCTTGACTTTGCTCGTTAACCATGCTGGCATCTTCTTGGCCCTGGCGGTACCTTTTCTGATCTGCGGTATGCACTCCAGTTGAGCTTCTAATATAGTGTTTTTCAACAACTTCCAAGCATTTTCGAGTGATGTGACCCTCTGGACTTTGTTTTTCAGCTTTCTTTTTACCAATCCCCTCATTTTTGTGAAGTTTCCTCTTTTGAAGTCAAATGTGACCGTGTTGGATTTTCTTGGCAATTGGCCAGTTACATGTATGTTTAATTTAATAGCACTGTGGTCACTGCTCCCAATTGGTTCAACAACACTTACATCTCGCACCAGGTCCCGGTCCCCACTGAGGATTAAGTCCAGGGTTGCCGTCCCTCTGGTCAGTTCCATGACCAACTGGTCTAGGGCACAGTCATTTAGAATATCTAGAAACTTTGCTTCTTTGTCATGACTGGAACACATATGCGGCCAGTCTATGTCTGGGTAGTTGAAGTCACCCATTACTACCACATTTCCTAGTTTGGATGCTTCCTCAATTTCATATCTTATCTCAAGGTCTCCCTGAGCATTTTGATCAGGGGGACGATAGATCGTTCCCAGAATTAAATCCCTCCTGGGGCATGGTATCACCAGCCACAACAATTCTGTGGAGGAGTCTGCCTCTTTGGGGGTTTCGAGCTTGCTGGATTCAATGCCTTCTTTCATGTATAGAGCGACTCCGCCACCAATACGTCCTTCCCTGTCCTTCCGATATAGTTTATATCCAGGGATAACCGCATTCCACTAGGTCTCCGTTATGCTCACTATATCAATGCTCTCCTCTAAGACGAAGCACTCCAGTTCTCCCATCTTGGTTTGGAGGCTCCTAGCATTAGCGTACAGGCACTTGTAAGCAGTGTCTCTCTTCAAGTGTCTTTGGCACTTGTGGTTTGGCCTGTGGTAATTTTGCTCTTCTGAATTTATATCCTGTGCCCCTGCTCTCACAATGCCTATTTCTAGGCCTACCCCTTTTAAAATTTCATCATTTCTTTGTTTTTTATCCCAGGCGGGAGGTTTATTCCGAACCGGACCTTTCTCAGCTCCTGTCGGGTTTCCCCCCTCAGTCAGTTTAAAAGCTGCTCTGCTACCTTTTTAATTTTAAGTGCCAGCAGTCTGGTTCCATTTTGGTTCAAGTGGAGCCCGTCCCTTTTGTACAGGCCCAGCTTGTCCCAAAATGTTCCCCAGTGCCTAACAAATCTAAACCCTTCCACCCGACACCATCGTCTCATCCACGCATTGAGACTGCAAAGCTGGGCTTGTCTGGCTGGTCCTGCGCGTGGAACCGGTAGCATTTCAGAGAAAGCCACCTTGGAGGTCCTGGCTTTCAGCATCCTACCTAGCAACCTAAATTTTGCTTCCAGGACCTCACGGCTGCATTTCCCCATGTCGTTGGTGCCAACGTGCACCACGACCACTGACTCTTCCCCAGCACTGTCTACCAAACTATCTAAACGACGGGCGATATCCGCAACCTTCGCACCAGGGAGGCAAAACACCTTGCGGTCTACACGCCCATCACACACCCCACTGTCTATGTTCCTAATGATCAAATCACCCACTACAAGGATTTCTCCACCCCTTGGAGATATATCCTCGGCACGAGAGGATAGCTGCTCATCCCCCAAGGAATGGGTCCCTTCTAAGGGATCGTTTCCCTCTTCCTCAACTGGATGCTCTCCTTCCCCGAGACCATCGTACTCCATGATAGCAGGAGAGCTATCATCGCTGGAGTGGGACACAGCTATAACGTCCCTGAACGCCTCCTCCACACATCTCTCTGCCTCTCTCAGCTTTTCCAGGTCTGCCACCTTGGCCTCAAGGAAATGAAGTCGTTCCCGGAGAGCCAGGAGCTCATTGCACCAAGAGCACACCCACGACTTCTGTCCAACAGGCAGATAGTCGTACATACTGCAGCCTGTGCAAAACACTGGAAAGCCCCCACACGCCTGCTGGCTTCTTACCTGCATAGTTTTGTTTAAGGTTTATTACCTCAATAGGTTGGAGACTGTGGTTTAGTTGAGGTCAGGGAACAGAAGGGCAGAGTGGGGGGCCCTGGCCTCCTCGTCCTGCTGCCGAACTTGCTCTGCTGCTTAACTCACCTTGACGCATCATACTTGGTGCTGGAGCGAAAACCGGGGTCCTTCAAAGGCCAGAAAAGGGGTCCTTTATAGGTCAGAAGCAGGGTCCTTTACGGGCCAGAAACAGTGGTCTTCATGGGGCACAGCTTACCTCTTTTATTGTCAGGATGAGGAGAAAAGGACATTGTTGGTGGTTAACTGCCCTTCAATTGTTTAGCTTGCATCTGCTTGGTGCTGGAGTGCAGCCTGGTTCTTTCATGGGCCAGAAGTGGGGTGCTTTATGGGCCAGAAGTGGGGTCCTTCATGGGCCACAGCTTACATCTTTTATTGTCAGGGTGAGGCGAAGAGGACATTGTTGGTGGATAACTCCCCCACAATGGTTTAGCTTGCATCATACTTGGTGCTGGGACATAAACCTGGTTCTTTCATGGGCTAGAAGTGGGGTTCTTTATGGGCCAGAAGCGGGGTGCTTTATGGGCAAGTAGCCAGGTCATTTATGGGCCAGTAGCGGGGTCCTTCATTGGCGAGATGCCGTGTCTTTCATGGGCCACAGTTTACATCTTTCATTGTCTGGGGGAGGAGAATAGGATGTTGTTAGTCACTGCCCCACAATGGTTTAGCTTGCATCATACTTGGTGCCGGGATGAAAACCTGGTTTTTTCATGGGCCAGAAGCAGGGTCGTTTATGGGCCAGAAGTGGGGTCCTTCATGGGCCACAGCTTACATCTTTTATTGTCAGGGTGAGGCAAAGCGGACATTGTGGGTGGTTAACTGCCCCACAGTGGTTTAGCTTGCATCATACTTGGTGCTGGGGCAAACACCTGGTTCCTTCATAGCCCAGAGGCGGGGTCCATTATGGGCCAGAAGCAGGGTCCTTCAGGGGGAACAGATTACATCTTTTCTTGTCACGGTGAGGTGAAGAGGACATTGTTGGTGGTTAACTGCCCCACAATGGTTTAGCTTGCATCATACTTGGAGCTGGAGCGAAAACTGGTTCCTTCATATGCCAGAAAAGGGGTCCTTTATTGGTCAGAAGCGGGGTCCTTTATGGGCCAGAAATAGGGTTCTTCATGGGGCACAGCTTACATCTTTTATTGTCAGGGTGAGGCGAAGAGGACGTTGGTGGCTAACTCCCCCACAATGGTTAAGCTTGCATCATACTTGGTCCTGGGGCATAAACCTGGTTCTTTCATGGGCTAGAAGTGGGGTCCTTTATGGGCCAGAAGCGGGATCCTTTATGGGCTAGAATTGGGGTCCTTCATGGGCCAGAAGTGGGGTCCTTCATGGGCCACAGCTTAAATCTTTTATTGTCAGGGTGAGGCAAAGCGGACGTTGTGGGTGGTGAACTGCCCCACAATGGTTTAGCTTGTATCATACTTGGTGCTGGGGCAAAAACTTGCTTCCTTCATAGGCCAGAAGTGGGGTCCTTCATGGGGCACAGCTTACATCTTTTGTTGCGAGGATGAGGAGAACAGGACATTGTTGGTGGTTAACTGCCCTACAATTGTTTAGCTTGCATGTACTTGGTGGTGGAGTGCAAACTGGTTCTTTCATAGGCCAGAAGCTGGTTACATCATGGGCCAGAAGCTGGTTCCTTCATGGGCCAAAGCGTACATAGCTTCTTGGCAGGGTGAGGAAAAGAGGACGTTGTTGGTGGCTAACTGCCCCACAATGCTTTAGCTTATATTATACTTGGTGCTGGAGTGTAATCCTCGTTCCTTCAGAGGTCAGAAGTGGGGTCCTTTATGGGCCAGAAGCGGGGTCATCTATGTGCCAGAAGCAGGGTCCATTATGGGCCAGAAGCAGGGTCCTTCATGGGCCACAGCTTACATCTTTTATTGTCTTGGGCAGGAGAAGAGAACATTGTTAGTTGCTAACTGCCCCACAATCCTTTAGCTTGCATCATACTTGGTGCTGGAGCCTAAACCAGGTTCTTCCATGGGCCAGAAGTGGGGTCCTTTAAGGGCCAGAAGTGGGGTCTTTTAAGGGCCAGACGTGGGGTCCTTTGAGGGCCAGACGTGGGGTCCTTTGAGGGCCAGACGTGGGGTCCTTTGAGGGCCAGACGTGGGGTCCTTTGAGGGCCAGACGTGGGGTCCTTTGAGGGCCAGACGTGGGGTCCTTTGAGGGCCAGACGTGGGGTCCTTTGAGGGCCAGACGTGGGGTCCTTTGAGGGCCAGACGTGGGGTCCTTTGAGGGCCAGACGTGGGGTCCTTTGAGGGCCAGACGTGGGGTCCTTTGAGGGCCAGACGTGGGGTCCTTTGAGGGCCAGACGTGGGGTCCTTTGAGGGCCAGACGTGGGGTCCTTTAAGGGCCAGCAGCCGGGTCCTTTAAGGGCCAGCAGCCGGGTCCTTTAAGGGCCAGCAGCCGGGTCCTTTATGGGCCAGCAGCCGGGTCCTTTATGGGCCAGCAGCCGGGTCCTTTATGGGCCAGCAGCCGGGTCCTTTATGGGCCAGCAGCCGGGTCCTTTATGGGCCAGCAGCCGGGTCCTTTATGGGCCAGGAGCGGGGTCCTTTATGGGCCAGGAGCGGGGTCCTTCATGTGGAACAGATTACATCTTTTATTGTTAGGATGAGGCAAAGAGGACGTTGTGGGTGGTTAACTGCCCCACAATGGTTTAGCTTGCATCATACTTGGTGCTGGGGCAAAAATCTGGTTCCTTCATAGGTCAGAAGCGGGGTCCTCTATCTGCCAGAAGCCGGGTCCTTCATGGGCCACAGCTTAGATCTTTTATTGTCAAGGTGAGGAGAACAGGACATTGTTGATGGTTAACTGCCCCAGAATGGTTTAGCTTGCATCATACTTGGTGCTGGAGCGAAAATCTGGCTACTAGCTGTGATGGCTGTGCTCTGCCACCCTAGTCAGAGGCAGCATGCTTCTGAAAACCAGTTGCCAGAAGCCTCAGGAGGGGAGAGTGTTCTTGCACTCGGGTCCTGCTTGCGGGCTTCCCCCAGGCACCTGGTTGGCCACTGTGAGAACAGGATGCTGGACTAGATGGGCCACTGGCCTGATCCAGCAGGCTCTTCTTATGTTCTTACGTTCTCATGGTTTAGCTTGCATCATACCTGGTGCTGGGGCAAAAACCTGGTTCCTTCACAGGCCAGATGCGGGGCCCTCTATGTGCCAGAGGTGAGGTCCTTCATGGGCCAAAGCGTACATAGTTTCTTGGGAGGGTGAGGAAAAGAGGACATTGTTGGTGGCTAACTGCCCCACAATGGTTTAGCTTGCATCATACTTGGTGCTGTAGCGAAAACCTGGTTCCTTCATAGGCCAGAAGCGGGGCCCTCTATGTACCAGAAGCGGGGTCCTTTATGGGCTAAAGCGTACTTGGTTTCTTGGGAGGGTGAGGAAAAAAGGACGTTGTTGGTGGCTAACTGCCCCACATTGCTTTAGCTTACATCATACTTGGTGCTGGAGCGTATACCTGGTTCCTTCATAGGCCAGAAGCGGGGTCCTTCATGGGCCACAGCTTACATCTTTTCTTGTCAGGGAGAGGCAAAGAGGACCTTGTTGGTTGCTAACTGCCCCACAGTGGTTTAGCTTGCATCATACTTGGTGCTGTGGCAAAAACCGGGGTCCTTTATGAGCCAGAAGCGGGGTCCTTTATGGGCCAGAAGCGGGGTCCTTCATGGGCCACAGCTTACATCTTTTATTGTCAGGGTGAGGAGAACAGGAGATTGTTGATGGTTAACTGCCCCACAATGGTTTAGCTTGCCTCATACCTGGTGCTGGGGCAAAGACCTGGTTCCTTCATGGGCCAGAAGCGGGGTCCTTCATGGGCCAGAAGTGGGGTCCTTTATGGGCCAGAAGCGGGGTCCTTTATAGGCCAGAAGCGGGGTCCTTCATGGGCCACAGTTTACATCTTTTCTTGTCAGGGTGAGGCAAAGAGGGCGTTGTTGGTTGCTAACTGCCCCACAATGGTATAGTTTGCATCATACTTGGAGCTGAGGCAAAGACCTGGTTCCTTTACGGGCCAGAAGCGGGGTTCTTTATGGGCCAGAAGTGGCATCCTTCATGGGGCAAAAATGGGGTTCTTCATGGGGCACAGCTTACATATTTTTTTGTCGGGATGAAGCAAAGAGGATGTTGTGGGAGGATAACTGCCCCACAATGGTTTAGCTTGCATCATACTTGGTGCTCAGGCAAAAGCCTGCTTCCGTCATAGGCCAGAACTGAGGTCCTTTATGGGGCACAGCTTACATCTTTTATTGTGAGGATGAGTAGAACAGGACATTGTTGGTGGTTAACTGCCCTACAATTGTTTAGCTTGCATCTACTTTGTGCTGGAGTGCAACCTGGTTCTTTCGTGGGCCAGAAGCGGGGTGCTTTATGGGCCAGAAGCGGGGTTCTTCATGGGCCACAGCTTACATCTTTTCTTGTCAGGGCAAGGCAAAGAGGACATTGTTGGTGGCTAACTGCCCCACAATGGTTTAGCTTGCATCATATTGGTGCTGCGGCAAAAACCTGGTTCCTTTATGGGCCAGAAGCGGGGTCCTTCATGGGCCAGAAGCAGGGTCCTCATGGGGAACAGATTACATCTTTTATTGTCAGGGTGAGGTGAAGAGGACGTTGTGGGTGGTGAACTGCCCCACAATGGTTTAGCTTGCATCATACCTGGTTCCTTCATAGGCCAGAAGCGGGACCCTCTATGTGCAAGAAGCGAGGTCCTTTATGGGCCAGAAGCGGGGTCCTTTATGGGTAGAAGCGGGGTCCTTTATGGGCCAGAATTGGGGTTCTTCATGGTTCACCGCTTACATCTTTTATTGTCAGGGTGAGGCGAAGAGGATACTGTTGGTGGCTAAGTGCCCCACAATGCTTTAGCTTGCATCATACTTAGTTGTGGGGGTGATGATTTGGTTCCTTCATGGGCCAGAAGCTATGTCCTTCATGGGCTAACGCATACATAGTTTCTTGGGAGGGTGAGGAAAAGAGGACGTTGTTGGTGGCTAACTGCCCCACAGTGGTTTAGCTTGCATCATACTTGGTGCTGCGGCAAAACCTTGGTTCCTTTATGGGCCAGAAGCGGCATCCTTCATGGGGCACAGCTTACATATTTTATTGTCAGGGTGAGGCAAAGAGGATGTTGTGTGTGGATAACTGCCCCACAATGGTTTAGCTTGCATCATACTTGGTGCTGAGGCAAAAACCTGCTTCCTTCATAGGGCAGAAGTGGGGTCCTTTATGGGCCAGAAGCGGGGTCCTTCATGGGCCAGAAGTGGGGTTCTTCATGGTTCACCGCTTACATCTTTTATTGTGAGGATGAGGCGAAGAGGATACTGTTGGTGGCTAAGTGCCCCAGAATGCTTTAGCTTGCATCATACTTGGTTCTGGGGGTGATGACCTGGTTCCTTCATGGGCCAGAAACTGTTGCCTTCATGGGCCAAAGCGTACATAGTTTCTTGGGAGGGTGAGGAAAAGAGGACATTGTTGGTGGCTAACTGCCCCACAATGGTTTAGCTTGCATCATACTTGGTGCTGGAGCGAAAACCTGGTTCCTTCATAGGCCAGAAGCGGGGCCCTCTATGTGCCAGAAGCGGGGTCCTTTATGAGCTTGCATCATACTTGGTGCTGGGACAAAGACCTGGTTCCTTCATAGGGCAGAAGTGGGGTCCTTTATGGGCCAGAAGCGGGGTCCTTTATGGGTAGAAGTGGGGTCTTTTATGGACCAGAATTGGGATCCTTCATGGGCCAGAAGTGGGGTCCTTCATGAGCCAAAGCGTACATAGTTTCTTGTGAGGGTGAGGCAAAGAGGACATTGTTGGTTGCTAACTGCCCCACAATGGTTTAGCTTGCATCATACTTGGTGCTGCGGCAAAAACCTGGTTCCTTTATGGGCCAGAAGCGGGGTCCTTCATGGACCAGAAGTGGGGTTCTTCATGGGCCACAGCTTACATCTTTTATTGTCAGGGTGAGGCGAAGAGGATTCTGTTGGTAGCTAAGTGCCCAACAATGTTTTAGCTTGCATCATATTTGGTTCTGGGGGTGATGATCTGGTTCCTTCATGGGCCACAAGCTGGTTACTTCATGGGCCACAAGCTGTTGCCTTCATGAGCCAAAGCATACATAGTTTCTTGGGAGGGTGAGGAAAAGAGGACTTTGTTGGTGGCTAACTGCCCCACAATGCTTTAGCTTGCATCATACTTGGTGCTGAGACAAGAACCTGTTTCCTTCATGGGCCAGAAGTGGGGTCCTTTATGGGCCAGAAGCGGGGTCCTTCATGGGCCACAGCTTACATCTTTTCTTGTCAGGGCAAGGCAAAGAGGACGTTGTTGGTGGCTAACTGCTCCACAATGGTTTAGCTTGCATCATACCTGGTGCTGGAGCGAAAACGTGGTTCCTTCATAGGCCAGAAGCGGGGTCCTTTATGTGCCAGAAGCGAGGTCCTTCATGGGCCACAGCTTGCATCTTTTATTGTCAGGGTGAGGAGAACAGGAGATTGTTGATGGTTAACTGCCCCACAATGGTTTAGCTTGCATCATACTTGGTGCTGGGGCAAAGACTTGGTTCCTTCATGGGCCAGAAGCGGGGTTCTTTAAGGGGCACCACTTACATCTTTCATTGTCAGGGTGAGGCGAAGAGGAATACTGTTGGTGGCTAAGTGCCCCACAATGCTTTAGCTTGCATCATATTTGGTGCTGGAGCGTAAACCTGGTTGCTTCATAGGCCACAGCTTACATCTTTTCTTGTCAGGTTGAGGCAAAGAGAGCGTTGTTGGTTGCTAACTGCCTCACAATGGTTTAGCTTGCATCATACCTCGTGCTGAGGCAAGAACCTGCTTCCTTCATAGGCCAGAAGTGGGGTCCTTTATGGGGCACAGCTTACATCTTTTATTGTGAGGATGAGTAGAACAGGACATTGTTGATGGTTAACTGCCCCACAATGGTTTAGCTTGCATCATACTTGGTGCTGTGGCAAAAACCTGGTTCCTTCATGTGCCAGAAGCGGGGTCCTTCATGGGGAACAGATTACATCTTTTATTGTCAGGGTGACGCGAAGAGGTCGTTGTAGGTGGTTAACTGCCCCACAATGGTTTAGCTTGCATCATACCTGCTTCCTTCATAGGCCAGAAGCGGGGGCCTCTATGTGCAAGAAGCGAGGTCCTTTATGGGCCAGAAGCGAGGTCCTTTATGGGCCAGAAGCGAGGTCCTTTATGGGCAGAAGTGGGGTCCTTTATGGGCCAGAATTGGGTTCTTCATGGGCCAGAAGTGGGGTACTTCATGGGGCACCGCTTACATCTTTTATTGTCAGGGTGAGGCGAAGAGGACGTTGTTGGTGGTTAACTGCCCCACAATTGTTTAGCTTGCATCTGCTTGGTGCTGGAGTGCAACCTGGTTCTTTCATGGGCCAGAAGCGGGGTCCTTCATGGTTCACCACTTACATCTTTTATTGTCAGGGTGAGGCGAAGAGGATACTGTTGGTGGCTAAGTGCCCCAGAATGCTTTAGCTTGCATCATACTTGGTTCTGGGGGTGATGACCTGGTTCCTTCATGGGCCAGAAGCTGGTTTCTTCATGGGCCAGAAACTGTTGCCTTCATGGGCCAAAGCGTACATAGTTTCTTGGGAGGGTGAGGAAAAGAGGACATTGTTGGTGGCTAACTGCCCCACAATGGTTTAGCTTGCATCATACTTGGTGCTGGAGCGAAAACCTGGTTCCTTCATAGGCCAGAAGCGGGGCCCTCTATGTGCCAGAAGCGGGGTTCTTTATGAGCTAAAGCGTACATAGTTTCTTGGGAGGGTGAGGAAAGAGGACATTGTTGGTGGCTAACTGCCCCACAATGCTTTAGCTTACATCATACTTGGTGCTGGAGCCTAAACCTGGTTCCTTCATAGGCCAGAAGCGGGGTCCTTCATGGGCCACAGCTTACATCTTTTCTTGTCAGGGAGAGGCAAAGAGGACCTTGTTGGTTGCTAACTGCCCCACAGTGGTTTAGCTTGGATGATACTTGGTGCTGTGGCAAAAACCTGGTTCCTTTATGGGCCAGAAGCGGGGTCCTTTATGGGCCAGAAGCGGGGTCCTTCATGGGGAACAGATTACATCTTTTATTGTCAGGGCGAGGCAAAGAGGACGTTGTGGGTGGTTAATTGCCCCACAATAGTTTAACTTGCATCATACCTGGTGCTGGGGCAAAGACCTGATTCCTTCATAGGGCAGAAGCGGGGTCCTTCATGGGCAAGAACTGGGTTCTTCATGGGCCCGAAGTGGGGTTCTTCAAGGGGCACCGCTTACATCTTTTGTTGTCAGGGTGAGGCGAAGAGGATTCTGTTGGTGGCTAAGTGCCCCACAATGCTTTAGCTTGCATCATACTTGGTGCTGGAGCGTAAACCTGGTTGCTTCATAGGCCAGGAGCGGGGTCCTTCATGGGCCACAGCTTACATGTTTTCTTGCCAGGGCGAGGCAAAGAGGACGTTGTTGGTTGCTAACTTCCCCACAATGATTTAGCTTGCATCTTAGTTGGTGCTGCGGCAAAAACCTGGATCCTTTATGGTCCAGAAGTGGCATGCTTCATGGGGCAAAAGCGGGGTCCTTCATGGGCACAGCTTGCATGTTTTACTGTCAGGGTGAGGCAAACACGATGTTGTGGGTGGATAACTGCCCCACAATGGTTTAGCTTGCATCATACTTGGTGTTGGGGCAAAACCTGCTTCCTTCATAGGCCAGAAGCGGGGTTCTCTATGGGCCAGACGTGGGGTCCTTTATGGGCCAGAAGGGGGGTTCTTCATAGGGCACCGCTTACATTTTTAATTGTCAGGGTGAGGCGAAGAGGATACTGTTGGTGATTAACTGCCCCACAATTATTTAGCTTGCATCTACTTGGTGGTGGAGCGAAAACCTGGTTCCTTCATAGGCCAGAAGCGGGGTCCTCTATGTGCCAGAAGTGAGGTCCTTTATGGGCCAGAAGCGGGGTCATTCATGGGCCACAGCTTACATCTTTTATTGTCAGGGTGAGGAGAACAGGACATTGTTGATAGTTAATTGCTCCACAATGGTTTAGCTTGCATCATACTTGGTGCTGGGGCAAAGACCTGGTTCCTTCATAGGGCAGAAGCGGGGTCCTTCATGGGCCAGAAGTGGGGTTCTTCATGGGCCAGAAGTGGGGTTCTTCATGGTTCACCGCTTACATCTTTTATTGTGAGGATGAGGCGAAGAGGATACTGTTGGTGGGTAAGTGCCCCAGAATGCTTTAGCTTGCATCATACTTGGTTCTGGGGGTGATGACCTGGTTCCTTCATGGGCCAGAAGATGGTTTCTTCATGGGCCAGAAACTGTTGCCTTCATGGGCCAAAGCGTACATAGTTTCTTGGGAGGGTGAGGAAAAGAGGACATTGTTGGTGGCTAACTGCCCCACAATGGTTTAGCTTGCATCATACTTGGTGCTGGAGCGAAAACCTGGTTCCTTCATAGGCCAGAAGTGGGGCCCTCTATGTGCCAGAAGCGGGGTCCTTTATGAGCTTGCATCATACTTGGTGCTGGGGCCACAATTGTTTAGCTTGCATCTGCTTGGTGCTGGAGTGCAACCTGGTTATTTCATGGGCCAGAAGCGGGGTCCTTTATGGGCCAGAAACGGGGTTCTTCATGGTTCACCGCTTACATCTCTTATTGTCAGGGTGAGGTGAAGAGGATACTGTTGGTGGCTAAGTGCCCCAGAATGCTTTAGCTTGCATCATACTTGGTTCTGGGGGTGATGATCTGGTTCCTTCGTGGGCCAGAAGCTATTCCCTTCATGGGCTAAAGCGTACATAGTTTCTTGGGAGGCTGAGGAAAAGAGGACGTTGTTGGTGGTTAACTGCCCGACAATGGTTTAGCTTGCATCATACTTGGTGCTGCGTCAAAAACCTGGTTCCTTTATGGGCCAGAAGCGGGGTCCTTCATGGGCCACAGCTTACATCTTTTATTGTCAGGGTGAGGCGAAGAGGATTCTGTTGGTAGCTAAGTGCCCCACAATGTTTTAGCTTGCATCATACTTGGTTCTGGGGGTGATGATCTGGTTCCTTCATGGGCCACAAGCTGGTTACTTCATGGGCCAGAAACTGTTGCTTTCATGAGCCAAAGCGTACATAGTTTCTTGGGAGGGTGAGGAAAAGAGGACTTTGTTGGTGGCTAACTGCCCCACAATGGTTTAGCTTGCATCATACCTGGTGCTGGAGCGAAAACCTGGTTCCTTCATAGGCCAGAAGCGGGGCCCTTTATGAGCTAAAGCGTACATAGTTTCTTGGGAGGGTGAGGAAAAGAGGACGTTGTTGGTGGCTAACTGCCCCACAATGCTTTAGCTTATATCATACTTGGTGCTGGAGCCTAAACCTGGTTCCTTCATAGGCCACAGCTTACATCTTTCCTTGTCAGGGCGAGGCAAAGAGGACCTTGTTGGTTGCTAACTGCCCCACAGTGGTTTAGCTTGCATGATACTTGGTGCTGCAGCAAAAACCTGGTTCCTTTATGGGCCAGAAGCGGGGTCCTTCATGGGGAACAGATTACATCTCTTATTGTCAGGGCGAGGCAAGGAGGATGTTGTGGGTGGTTAACTGCCCCACAGTAGTTTAGCTTGCATCATACCTGGTGCTGGGGCAAAAACCTGGTTCCTTCATAGGGCAGAAGCGGGGTCCTTCATGGGCGAGAACTTGGTCCTTCATGGGCCCGAAGTGGGGTTCTTCAAGGGGCACCGCTTACATCTTTTATTGTCAGGGTGAGGCGAAGAGGATTCTGTTGGTGGTTAAGTGCCCCACAATGTTTTAGCTTGCATCATACTTGGTGCTGGGGGTGATGATCTGGTTCCTTCATGTGCCACAAGCTGGTTACTTCATGGGCCAGAAGCTGTTGCCTTCATGAGCCAAAGCGTACATAGTTTCTTGGGAGGGTGAGGAAAAGAGGACTTTGTTGGTGGCTAACTGCCCCACAATGCTTTAGCTTGCATCATACTTGGTGCTGCGGCAAAAACCTGGTTCCTTTATGGGCCAGAAGCGGGGTCCTTCATGGGCCACAGCTTACATCTTTTATTGTCAGGGTGAGCCGAAGAGGATTCTGTTGGTAGCTAAGTGCCCCACAATGTTTTAGCTTGCATCATACTTGGTGCTGAGACAAGAACCTGTTTCCTTCATGGGCCAGAAGTGGGGTCCTTTATGGGCCAGAAGCGGGGTCCTTCATGGGCCACAGCTTACATCTTTTCTTGTCAGGGCAAGGCAAAGAGGACGTTGTTGGTGGCTAACTGCTCCACAATGGTTTAGCTTGCATCATACTTGGTTCTGGGGGTGATGATCTGGTTCCTTCATGGGCCACAAGCTGGTTACTTCATGGGCCAGAAGCTGTTGCCTTCATGAGCCAAAGCGTACATAGTTTCTTGGGAGGTTGAGGAAAAGAGGACTTTGTTGGTGGCTAACTGCCCCACAATGGTTTAGCTTGCATCATACCTGGTGCTGGAGCAAAAACCTGGTTCCTTCATGGACCAGTAGCGAGGTCCTTCATGGGCCAGAAGCGGGGTCCTTTATGGGTAGAAGTGGGATCTTTTATGGGCCAGAATTGGGGTACTTCATGGTTCACTGCTTACATCTTTTATTGTCAGGGTGAGGCGAAGAGTATACTGTTGGTGGTTAAGTGCCCTACAATGCTTTAGCTTACATCATACTTGGTGCTGGAGCGTAAACCTGGTTCCTTTATGGGCCAGAAGCGGGGTCCGCTATGGGCCAGAAGCGGAGTCCTTCATGGGGAACAGATTACATCTTTTATTGTCAGGGTGAGGCAAAGAGGATGTTGTGGGTGGTTAACTGACCCACAGTGGTTTAGCTTGCATCATACTTGGTGCTGCAGCAAAAACCTGGTTCCTTCATAGGCCAGAAGCGGGTTCCTTTATGGGCCACAGCTTAGATCTTTTATTGTCAGGGTGAGGAGAACAGGACATTGTTGATGGTTAACTGCCCCACAATGGTTTAGCTTGCATCATACTTGGTGCTGGGGCAAAGACCTGGTTCCCTCATAGGGCAGAAGCGGGGTCCTTCATGTGCCAGGAGCTGGGTCCTTCATGGGCCAGGAGCCGGGTCCTTCATGGGCCAGAAGCGGGGTTCTTCAAGGGGCACCGCTTACATCTTTTATTGTCACGGTGAGGCGAAGAGGATACTGTTGGTGGCTAACTGCTCCACAGTGCTTTAGCTTGCATCGTACTTGGTTCTGGAGCGTAAACCTGGTTCCTTCATAGGCCAGAAGCGGGGTCCTTTATGGGCCAGAAGGGGCATCCTTCATGGGGCAAAAGCGGAGTCCTTCATGGGGCACAGCTTAAAGGGTCCCACCTTGATTAATATTTGTGGGTTTTGCCTTTGCTCCATCAGCATCCTAGGTGGGCAGATGCACTCTACATGGGGAAAAGTTTTTGGTTTAGTTTTAGGATTTCATTAGTTGGGAGCATAGCCCTTACATGTCAGGGAATTTTAAGTCGGTAGTTGGAATGGAGCTAGTGGTTCAGGAGAAAATAGATAAAGAAATAGCAGAGAGAAGGGTACTGGGTCTATTTGACTACCCTATTATGCTTGCTCACAGCAGTGTTTTGACCTATATCTGTATTTTGACTGGTGTCTGCTGAGCTAGGGGTGCCTTGGCCATGAGAAAAACAGAGGGTCCTTCGCCTGTACTTACATTTTTGGGGAATTGAGCTTGACTCAGTGGTGCAAGCTTGCCGTTTGCCAGCAGTGAAGTTAGGGGAGTTGAAGCATAGGGTGGCCAGCATTAGATGCAGCAGGAATTTTGGAGCAATTTAATTGGGTTTATTTTGGCCATGGAACTTATTATTGGAGGCAGAGTGTAAATTCACTCTGTTGCCTCTGGGGCTTTGGGTTTGGGGGTTATTTTTCAGGATAACTGGTGTGCAAAGGCATAGCCAGTGGAATGGGCTGAGGCTGTTGGGCTTTCATGGGCTTTGGCTATCTTTATGTAGTTCTAGCTCTGAGACAGTCTGATTTCATGCAGTGCTGTTATAGCATGTTTTTGTTTGTTTTGTTTTGCGGCGAGGGGCTTTTGGATGGGAGAGTTGCTTTGCCCCCTTTTTTTAGAAATGATGGATCTGGTCAGGCTTTAGAGGAGGTGATGTTTTGGTAACTGGCAGCTGTGTTTGGATTTAGTTGTGCAAGTCAGAGACTGACCAGAGGGGCTGAGGTTTGGTTATCACTTTGGCCTCTTCCATGTCCACAGGGTGTGTGCAGTCCGGGCTTTAGGTTCATTTTGTGGTTTAGAGGTAAGTCTAGAGGGTTGTTATTTTGTCACCAGGATGATCAGCCTTTGACTAAGTTTCAGTTTTGGTCCATTGTCAGATGGGCCTTGTCACTGTAACCTGACCAGTTTCTGAGATGGGAGGAACAGAAATAGCCATCTTTGAGACTTGTATCAGGAGTAGCAAACACACCTGAGAAGTCAAAGGGATGGACTTGGCACATGGTGCATTGCGTCCAACTGTTGTGGCCATGATTTATTAGGGATCATTTCATCAATTCTTTCCACATACCATATCTAATCCCAACTGATCTACTGTTATGCTGAGCCAGTAAGGGCTGCTCTGATAATAAGGATGCAATTACCCAGTATGGACATTATGGAAACTACTACTCACATTATAATAGAGTGCAGTGACCGCTCTCTGCCTTTGAGGGGCTGACTGGAGCTTCTAATTATGGTCATGTTTGGGGTTGGATCCCAACCAGTTTGGTACACACTCTTTCCAGATGGGTGTGGCTTCTATAGTAGCTACGTTGGGTTGTGGGAGCACAACCATGCAGGCAGTGGGGCACTGGTGGTAGGCCATTTAAGGGCCCTCCTTAACCATTGTGCTGCTGAGCATATTGATAATTGTTGTTTCTGTTTTAACAGGTTGGAGGGTGCTGGAGAGAGTCAAGGTACTCATGTGTGGCCACAGATGGAGTTCTGGGCCAAGAGGAGGGCATGGCAGATCAGGCACGAAACCCAGTTGGGGCTCAGCCATTGCACTCTGGTCCAGTGGCTGGGTAGATGTGGCATGCTGTCGGAACGCCTCCTGCCAACATGCTTCGTTGGTGCAGCACCCTCCGCAGGATTTGATTATACATTTGGGTGGCAATAGCCTGGGAATGTTGAAGGGGAAAGCCCATATCATTCAGGCTTGCCAGGACTTTGTGGCCATATGCAGTAGGTGGCCTAGGACCATCATTGTTTGGTCCGATATTCTCCAGAGGAAAATTTGGAGGGGTGGGAATGATCCCAGAGGGCTAAATAAGGCTAGCCATAAAGTAAATAGGGAAGTCCGGCTCGCCCTTGCTTATCAGCAGGGGGAGGTAATACATCATCCGGAGGTGAGGTGTAAGTGGGCCGATCTTTACTGGCCAGACGGTGTACATATGTCTGACCTTGGTAACGATCTATTTCTTTCTGATCTGCAGAGTGCCCTGCGTGAATTAATTTGGTGCAGGCGGGGGAATAGGGACTAAGCAGAGGCTTTTCTGTGGCAGATTGTGGTGGAATTTAACAAGGTAGGGTTTGGTGACCACCCTTAGGCACCCTTTAAGGTGATTGGTGGGTTCTGAGGTCTGCCTTCCAGGTTGTGCGGCCCGTTGGCAGGATAAGGCTCACCTTTGGGGCTAACCTGTACCACCCACTCAGAGGTTATGCGGCCCTGAGGGGGGGTGGATCAGGAAGGCCTCCTTAACCACCCTGCAGGGATGGGGCCGGGAAGAAGGGATTAGGCTTGGCTCACCCCCCTTTTCTCATGGCAGGATGCCCTTGCCCAATGGGTGTGAGATAAGTTCCACAATGGCTCTGCAGATCATTCTACCATGCAATCAAGCATGTAACTGGCTTTGTTCAATAAACATGGCCCTTGATTTATGTTATGAGGCAGGATCTTGGAGCCTGTTAAAAACTACAATTCCCACCCCACACCCCTTCTTATGTGGCTCGTCATGCAATCCAGAGGTGTTGTGTGAAGGAAGAACAAGGGCAGTTTTAAGAAACAAAAATTAATCAAAAGCTACTGCATAAATGTTCTTCATAAATGTTATCTTTTTCTTTGGCAGATTTGCCTCACTCACAGTGAATCTTCCATTGTTCTAAGTAGCCTTAGTTTTCTCAGGGTCAAAGAGAAAAATGCACACTCACACAAAACCAGCAGATTCCCAAACCCCTCTTTTGCAGGAGGGGGAGAGAGAAAAAGTCTTTTAAAACCAAGGGTTGAGTTTAGTGAAAGAAGAAGAAGAAGAAGGGGGGCAAGAGAGTTCAGGGCTCCAACACGTGTACTCCGCTCTCAAGAAACGGAGGGACAGAACCGGGGAGAGACTCTGGGTCTCGGTGCAAAATCTTGAGACCAGGAGATTCCTTCCTGGTTTTGGATCAGAGCTCTTCCACATAGATTCGGCTGTATTCAACCGCCTACTCCGGGCATAGGATAGGTAATCTCTCCTACCTGTCACTCTTTATAGTAATAGGGTTCTTTGATCTTTTTAGTTTAATGTTATGAATGGGTTAGGATATCAGTGATTAATGCTGCCACGCACCCAAGTAATTCTGTAATGCTATTCTATTCTTTCTCTCGATAAAATCAAGCTTTGCTTTATTTTGGTTTGGACCTGCATTTCTTGGGTTAAATATATATATGTGCACCATTTAGGCACATTTCAGGGCAAAGCACTTTTTTTTATCCCTAGCAAAAGATCCCCTCCTCTCAAGGAGGTGTGTTTCATGGGACATGGAGGTGGCAAGTTCACACACTCAGGTTCCCAAGAGCACGTGTCGTAACAATCTGGTGGAGAATCAGGCGGGCAGCAAGGGTTGCAGGAAATAAAGTAACATGTGAACAGTCCTGCAATCCAGGGAAATAGGTTGCCAAGTTCTGAATGTGTCTGGAATGAGTGTGATTTCCTTTTCCTTTGTTACTATGTTTTGCTGTCTCTTGTTTTAAAATAAGTGGGGAAATGTCCTTTCAATGCTTTGGTAAAATTTAGAGGTTAAGGTATATAAATTCCCTGGCACATGGTTATCTTCCTCCCCTTCTGTCCCTGGCAACAAAGCTTTGGCACATGGTGGTTGTGATTGTAGCACAGCAATTAGCCAAAGTTGACACTGGAGAGAAGGTTAACCCACTGGTGGCCAGAAGCTACTAAGGGGGTTCCCTAAACTGGGTCCCAACCATTTTGAAAGCCCTTGATAACATTTGTGTCTCCCTCCCCTTCCCCAACGTCCTGGGGAACGAAGCCTTGCAAGTATTTTGAGCCAGTGGGGCTAGGTACTTGGAAAAGGTGGAAACAGGATTTGCACAGAGAATGTTCAGTGCTCTGGCTGGCAGAGACTCCTAACTGGTTCCTGTCCCTTTAGATACCTCCATCTCTGGTTTTTCCTTTTGAGAGTCAATCTGGGAGGAAAAGCTGGTGACAACAGCTTTACTCATGAGTGACTTGATCTGGGAATGTGGCATTTGAAGGTGGCTCATACCTGAACTTATTTTGAGACTAGGCTTGGTTGTTTGTGTGTGCACTATTGTATTCTTTGCATTTGGCTTTTGGTGTTGGAGATTTCTAAGCTATGGCAAAAGTGGCAGCCACGGAGGGAACAAAGTGCTTTATGAGTCCAGTAGAGTGCCTAGAGAAATGGTTATTTAGAAAGGAAGGTGTGTATGGGATGATGATTGTTTTAAGACAGATGACCCTATGAAAACCATGACTGAGGCCTATGTGGGATATTGCAAAGAATACAGGCCTTCCAAATCAAAGAAAAGTGCTGCAGCAGCTTGGGAACTTTATAATGCATGTTGGGATTTGTCAGATCTGTTAGAGGAAGAACGCAAGAAAAGTCAGGAGTCAAGGAGTAAGTTGGCAAAGGCAGAGGAGGCATTTGATAAGGAAAGAGAGGTTTTTGCCAAAGAGCGAAGTAGTTTGATTGAGGCCTTTGATAATAAACGGGTAGATTTGAATGAAGGTTGGAGAAATGATTGTGACAATTTTGGCTGTGAACGAATGAATATGGTAGCAGAAAAAATCAGGTGGGCTTCTTCTTTAAGACAAATGGAGAGGGAGAGAGATGAAGCATTAGTCCAGGCTGAGATGGCTCGTAAGGACTTGAAAAAGAAAGAGGATGAATGTACCAGGGCAAAATTAACTGCTGAACACCTGGTGGTTAAAGCATGAGAGCAAAAGTTGAATGTTAGCCATGATGAGAGCAAAGCTCAACTTAAAGAACTAGAAAGACAGTTGCAGGTCCAACAGGGGCTGGTGGCCACAGTTATGCATGTTTTGGGTGATGGGGATGAGGAATGGGGCCTTCCCCCCCTCCCAGAAGATGCTGTATCATCTGCTCCTTTAAATCCTGAATGGAAGGAGTCACAGGTATTTGCACCCATTATAATGAAAAATGTGGTGGAAACCACTGGGATGGGGCCAGCTCGTAATAAAATTGTCCAAGAGATTGTACGTTGGTCCCCTCCCTAGGCAAAGGCAGTGGCTGATAGTTTGGGTCCTTTGAATAAGGACATAGTTTTGACATGGTTAACTGGGGCAGATTTATTTATTTAGTTTCATTTATAAACCGCCCATAACCAATGGCTCCCTGGGGTGTACAACATACAATAATACAATAAGTCAACAAAAATCACTAGATATAAAATACAAATGCATAATAACACTAAATAATATTTAAGATAACTAAAGCATTAGAGCATTAAAATACATAAGAGTATATTAAAATGTATTAAAATGCATTTAAAATGCCTGGGAGAATAGGAAGGTTTTAGCCTGGCACCGAAAGGATAACAACGTAGGCGCCAGGCGTACTTCCTCGGGGAGACTGTTCCATGTATTCTTCTGCTGAAATGTATTCTTCTGCTGATGCTCAAGATTTAATGCAAGCGGCAAGATATTGTGCCACTGAGCAGGATGGAGCGTCCATAGAGGCAAGGTTCAGAATGGGGAATGCAGGGGATGTGTATGACTGGATGAGAATTGTGATCAAGGCTCTGTTGCCTGGGATGAATGTGTTAAAGGCATATGTTATGGAGAGTCAAGGTGTAGGGGAAAGACCATGTGAATCGGAAGAAATTCCTTGCACATTTATCAGAGCATGTCAGACTTCGGGAAGATGGCCAGTATGAGTATATAACAGAGACTTTCTGGAAGCTGTGCACATGCGGTTAAATGCTCAAATGAAGTTAGCAATAGGGAGAACGGATCTTGAAGGTGTTACTTGGTGGGAACTGAGTGTGGCTATTTCACAAGTCTCTGAGCTCCTTCAAGAGGTTGGAGGGGGGCGAAAAGCCACCACTGCACAGAAGAAGGTTCAACTTGAGCAGATTCAAACTGTCACATATACCAATCAGGGGCCTCATTCATCTGTTGTACCCAATGCAAATCGGGGACCCCAGGGAAGAGGAAACCATCGCCCTTGCTTGGCCCCTGGTTCCAGTCGCGGTAATTTTGCATCAAAGGGGGCAGAAAGAAGATCTGGGTTCAATAACTCCAGCAGCAATCACGGCAACTTTTCTCCCCCCCAACAAGGCCCTACTCAGACACGACAGGGGAATGAACAGGTGGGTTTTGGGGATCCCTTCCGTAATCAGCTTTGGTCCATGCTTAGAAATTTGGGAGAAAATATGGATCAATTTCACAGGCAACCCACTGAAGTTTTGCTGAATGCTTTAAACAGGAGAGCACAGGCACAGGCTCCTGACATGGCCCCATCCGCCTCTGCTTCTGTTTCCCCTCCCACTGCTCCTATCCAGCTTCACTCAGAAGAGCAGAGGCAGGCCATACAAGATGTCCACAATTGAACCCAGGGCTGCCCAGTTCCTGCTGCTCCAGTCACAACTGTGTCTATGTTAGTGCCAGCTTTGTGGGACAGAATGAATGTGGAGGCCACCACTTGGAAACTGGGAACAATGGCCAGAAACCCAGGCTTGGGTTTTTCAGATGAATCCAGTCTGCAAAAACCAGAGGTCTTTAGTGCAAATTCTGTAGCTACGGGGGGAGGCGATTCTCTCCTAGAACAGGGTGTCATGGATCACAGTGCAGAACCCTCTTTGGCACAAAAGGAAAAGTTTTCTTTAACCAAAGAAGTTGAAAGTCCAGAAGCAGCTGGAAACAGAAGGGCTCCTGTTACTGAGCAAAGTCCTGCTAATGTTCTTAAAGAGGAACATACAAAAACATCTTCTGAAATTGCAGGCCCTTATTTAAATGCTTCAGATTTGCTTGAAAACACACAAGATGTGCCCACTTCCATGGAAAGAAATACTGATTAAAATGTTTCCTTTGGGTCTACTACACCACAGTCTCTTGCTAATGAACATTCTTTTCCTAAGGAACAATCTCTTGCTGGCAAACAGCCTTTGGATCAAAACAAGACTCAAAGTATAGAGCTTCTAGCTTCAGGAAGAGTCTATCCAGAATCTGAAGTTACTTTGAAAATTAATACAATTTGGCTTCCAAAACAGCAGCTGGTTTCTGATGCCATCTGGATGAGAATGGACAAGTTGCAAATCCCCAATTCCAACAGGGAGCTGCTTTCTTCATTGTCACGCTTTGTGTGTGCAAATTCCAGCACTGATGCAAATGTGTTATTGCATGCAGTCCCTGACAGGCTGAGTAACAGGGAACCCAGAGCAATTGCTCTGCAAACAGGATGTTCACCAGTGAAACTCCCTGACTCCAAATACAAATGGAAGCACAATTGTATTTGGAATGTTATGTGCTGGTACTACTGACTGTGCTTTGTTTTCCATCTGCAGCAAGAGAAATCCAAAAGAGGAAGATCCCACAAAAAAGATTTGGACACAAAAGCAGCAAAGGATCCTGTAAGCAAATCCAAATCTAAGAAATGGGAAGATGCGAGTGTAACCCATGGTAAGAAGCAGGGAAAGTGCATTCAGATGGTGTACAGACAAAGACATGGGGGTAAGACTTACAGACACACTGACAAAGATGTCTGTAATACTAAATATTTTCTTGGTGCCTCACTGAAGGTACAAGTTCTTGTAACTAAGGAGTGGAAGGACAAACCACCTGATGTGCTTCCTCCCTCCAGTTTTAGTTCTGTGCATGCATCCCAAATTCAGGACTTCATTGCCCAAGATGTAATATGGTATTCTTCAATGGGCACAGCTTGTATGATGTTATATTCATTTTTTTCTTTCCTTGGGTTTTGCAATTGTTCAGTTAGCTTTTTTTTTGAAGAAATTTACTGTTTGTCTAAGCAAATGATTAAAGAAGAAAGGATGGGAGGATGGGAGAAGGGAGTGCAGAGGTGGTCCTGGGAGTTTTAAGCTTCCCTATAGCAGGTAAAAGCATAGTGACATAACCTTTAATAAAGGGTGGTATGTGGAAGGAACTCCAGTTCCCATTGGACAGGGGTAGTTTTAAGATTGAGGCATACAGGATGTAGACAGAAGGTTTGAGAAATGTAGAAAAACTGTGAAAAGGTTAAAGAGTCAGTGACTATTTGTGGTGGGTAAGGAATGTCTTGGGCAAATTAATGGATTGACTCATGGGAGGGGAAGGGAAAAGAATAATTTCTGTTTTATTTTCTTAAAGCACCAGAACATGCCCACTATCCTGTTGATGATATGGGGAATCTTAAGAGCACATGCAGCGTGGAAGGCAGGTGTCCTGGAAAATACTGACATCGAGCCCATCCCCACAAATGCTTGGATCTGTTATCAGGACACAGAGGTGGAGATGGCCTATCGATTTCCAGAGTTGCTAAGTAATGCTTCCAGAAGACAACAATTGGAAAAATATATCCTCCATCAGCTACCAGTCTCACAGAGTGCTGCTTGTGAGGAGTCACAATTAATTAAATGCACCAAGGGTCCCCAGGAGTAGCAAGTTCATTTTTGCCATGATTATTCTGTGGACACCAAGTTTTCTTGCACCCCACGATTCGGTAAAATGTCCCAAGGTAGTGACATGATTCATGAAGAAGTTTGCAACATTTTATGGATTTCTATGGTCACTTGGGGGGAGGGATCACCTTTGCACTTCCAGGTTTTTATGGCAAGTGCCAAGAAAAGAAGACCCATCGATGAACTGGTTCTTGTCCTGATTTCATCAAAAGGGCAAGAATATCCCAGAACTATGACAAATTGGCAGAGGTTCAGTGGACTTATTGACGTGACCAAGATACACACTGTCGGTCCTCCAGACTGGATAATGTCTATCCAGGAAAAGTACTGCCATTATGGACAATATCATATTCCTTTTAATTCAATAGGTTATGATCTTGTTGGATCTCATGTGATTAAATTGAACCACCCCCAGCAATTATTGATAAAACCAGGAACTGCACTTAAGGAAGTGGTAGTCTCATTTGAGAAATTAAACACTGCAAAGGAATTCCCTGTTTGTGCATCATATTTAGAGATGAGTAATAAGGGATGGGATAATTGGGTTAAATTATGGGAAGGGGAGAATGGGAAGAGAAATAAGTGGGATTTGTCAGGGTGGCTGGGTACTGGAGCTGCTTTTCTGGATGCTACCAATATTGAAATATTAGCCATACCACTGAAAAAATAAGTAAGATGATAGAACCTATCAATAGGGCTCTGGAAAAGACTACTGAAACCCCCCAGGATCATAGCCAGTTTACTTCCAATGTGGGAACAGAGAATGGAAAAAGATTATCATGACATGATAAATACCATGCAGTCCTTACAACAGACTATTTCCTTGGCCATTATATGCACCCAAATGCAGAATTGGGCCCATACAATGGCTTTGGAACTTATTCACATGACAGATAGTGGGTTTATACCCAGGGAAATTAGGTCCCTAATTCGACATCAAGTGTCCAAGGGAGAACAAAAATTGGAAGACTGGTGGAGCCTTGTCAATGCCACATATGATAAGCAAAATCATGCATTAAGATTGTCTATTGTAATGGTAGAAGCATCTGAAATCATTACTGTATATCCTGTAATTCCATTGGGAATCACTGTAGATCAAGATTTAGTTCTTTATGCCCAGGAAGTTCACCAGTGGGCCATAATTAAGCATGCAAGATGGGTAACCATTAATGTGAAAGGTTGTCAACATCATAAGTTAGGATTTGTTTGTGAAGATCATAGTTTGGAATCCCATCAAGATTGCTTTTCTCTCAGAATGATTAATGTAGTATTGCTCTTTTATGCTAAAAAAATGAATCAAGTTCAACCATTGTATATTCTGGACATGGGTGTGTGTGCCTTAGAACGTTTTGTGATTATACTGTTCTTGATAAGTATTATATACAACCTATGCTAAGATATATGAATATATGCTTTTGTAGTATTGAGGAAATAATAGGATGTGATTTTTCATTTAAAGTCCCTGTATGGACCATCCAGAGAATATTAGTTAATCCAGATTTGTTTCAATACCTCAAACCCATTGTATTAGGGTATGGCCTAGCTGATCTCCAGAAGTTACTTTCTCATCCTATGTTACAGAAATAATTAGAAGCAGTTAAACAAATGGGAGAGCAAGCTACACTCCAGATAAAACACGAGCACCATACAATTACCAATATAGCAGCCAAGATCAAACAGATAGGGGCACATAAATGGTGGGGTTCCCTGATTGGCTGGGGAGGAGGCGCCAAAGGAGGTTTAAACCTTTTAATACACCCCATTGTGGTGATTCTAATACATCAAGTTTTTTTGGTCTTCGTCTTAATAGCCCTTGTAATATGGATCCGATCTCAAATGGCACAGATATGCCAGAGGGAATGCCGCCCCCCACCGCTGCTTGTGCCCCCTGCTGCCCCCACAGCATGTTCTGCTGCTGCCACCCCCGCCCCTCCTGCCGCCCGCCGCCGCCACCCCCGCCCCTCCTGCCGCCCGCCGCCGCCACCCCCCGCCCCTCCTGCCGCCCGCCGCCGCCACCCCCGCCCCTCCTGCCGCCCGCCGCCGCCACCCCCGCCCCTCCTGCCGCCCGCCGCCGCCACCCCCGCCCCTCCTGCCGCCCGCCGCCGCCACCCCCGCCCCTCCTGCCGCCCGCCGCCGCCACCCCCGCCACCCCCGCCCCTCCTGCCGCCCGCCGCCGCCACCCCCGCCCCTCCTGCCGCCCGCCGCCGCCACCCCCGCCCCTCCTGCCGCCCGCCGCCGCCACCCCCGCCCCTCCTGCCGCCCGCCGCCGCCACCCCCGCCCCTCCTGCCGCCCTCCGCCGCCACCCCCGCCCCCCTCCGCCGCCACCCCCGCCCCCCTCCGCCGCCACCCCCGCCCCCCCCGCCGCCACCCCCGCCCCCCCCGCCGCCACCCCCGCCCCTCCTGCCGCCCTCCGCCGCCACCCCCCGCCGCCACCCCCGCCCCTCGTTCGCCCCCCGCCGCCGCCCCCCGCCGCCACCCCCGCCCCTCGTTCGCCCCCCGCCGCCACCCCCGCCCCTCGTTCGCCCCCCGCCGCCACCCCCGCCCCTCGTTCGCCCCCCGCCGCCACCCCCGCCCCCCTCCGCCGCCACCCCCGCCGCCCCCCCCCGCCCCCCCCCGCCGCCACCCCCGCCGCCACCCCCGCCGCCACCCCCGCCCCTCGTTCGCCCCCCGCCGCCACCCCCGCCCCTCGTTCGCCCCCCGCCGCCACCCCCGCCCCTCGTTCGCCCCCCGCCGCCACCCCCGCCCCTCGTTCGCCCCCCGCCGCCACCCCCGCCCCTCGTTCGCCCCCCGCCGCCACCCCCGCCCCTCGTTCGCCCCCCGCCGCCACCCCCGCCCCTCGTTCGCCCCCCGCCGCCACCCCCGCCCCTCGTTCGCCCCCCGCCGCCACCCCCGCCCCTCGTTCGCCCTCCGCCGCCACCCCCGCCCCTCCTCCGCCGCCACCCCCGCCCCTCCTCCGCCGCCACCCCCGCCCCTCCTCCGCCGCCACCCCCGCCCCTCCTCCGCCGCCACCCCCGCCCCTCCTCCGCCGCCACCCCCGCCCCTCCTCCGCCGCCACCCCCGCCCCTCCTCTGGTGATTCAGAACCACCCTTACCCTCAATGAACACACCAGGTTAAATAGAAGTAGCTTTATTAATATAAGTGCACATCAATATATAGCAGCAAAATAATTCCTCAAAACCACACACCCAATCAGGGGTTCAGGTATCACATAAGAGAGTTCACACACATAACAAGAAAATAACAAACTAGCTCTCCTGTCTACTTACTTAGGAGGTAGTTGTAATCTCATCTCTCCTCAGAGAGAATAGCATCAGGTAAGAAGCAATGGATCCCCACGCAAGCAACTACCTAGATGGAAACTCAAGGGAACCATCCAGGGGGAACATCCCAGGGGAACAACGGCTGTGTGTCTCAGACCTCATACTTAAGGAAAAAGAAACCCAATGGTCCAGGACTAATTAACTAATCAGGGGCTTTCTGATGTAATCATGTTCCTGAAGCTTCTTCACTTTTTCACGCCTTGCAGGCTCCCCTCCCAACTCTGATCTCGACCTCCTCAAGCCTGCATGGCCTTGAGTACCAGGCTCCAACCGATTACCATAGATAACCAGATGTAACTACCAGAGCTCTTTGTAATTGAACCATGATATCAAAAACCAGGTTAACAAATGCATAGAAATTTACAATTTCATGACACGCCCCTTTTTCTTGAAGATGATGTCAGAACTCAAACAGTTCTGCTTCATCGCTCACACCAGACAGGAGAAAAAAGCAAAAAATTAAGCATAACAATACATCAATAAACACATTACAATAAAAGGGAAATCTTTCATAAATGATCCAAGCAGGTGTGCTACTTCCAGACTTATGCCATACTGAAATAGGTTACAAAAATTTAACAAAAGGAAAATACAAAATAACAATACCTAGAAAGAGAAAAGGACCCTTAAAATACCCTCAAAAATATTAGGAGAATAAAGAGATAGAATAAAAAATGGACAGTTCAAAAAGCTGGTCCAAAATCCAAAAAGAAGGTCATAAGCCATAAAATCAGTCAGATTCAAAAAACCATGTTAAAATCTCAAAACAGTAAAAACAGTGTCCAAAACAAGCCATAGATCATCAGAGCCAAAAAAAAATCAATCATCTGGAATAGGTGCACGGGATAAAGCATTGGCTACCACATTATCACGTCCTTTTATGTATTGGATGGAGAAATCGAAATCCTGAAGGGCTAAGCTCCAGCGTAAGAGCTTCTGGTTGGAATTTTTCATTTTAGCCAGCCAACACAAAGGTGAATGGTCGGTTTGTAATTGAAAATGGCATCCCCACAGGTAAGGGCGTAACTTGTCAAGAGCCCAGACCAAAGCAAGACACTCTTTTTCAATTGTAGCCAAATTGCCTCTCTCTGAATCAGTTTTTTACTGAGATATGCAATGGGATGCAAATCTCCATCAGCATCTCTTTGAAGCAAAGCAGCTCCAAGCCCATAGTTCGATGCATCAGTCTGAACTACAAAAGGGATGGAAAAATCAGGAGCTTTTAAAATTGGATATTGCACCAACAAGGTTTTTAAAGCATCAAAAGCATGCTGACACTTGTCAGTCCAATTAACACGCATAGGCAGGGATTTTTTACGCAGATCAGTTAAAGGTGTAGCAATACTACTGAAGTGAGGTGCAAATTTTCTGTAGTAACCTGCCAACCCCCAAAAAGATTGAACCTGTTTCTTAGTACAAGGAACAGGCCAAGTCTGTATTGCTTCAATCTTAGCCTCCAGGGGCTTCACACAATTCTGCCCCACCCTTTCCAGAGGCCTGTCTCCTGACAAGATGTAACTGCCAGAGTTCTTTGTAACTTTACAATTTCATGACACCATCTAGTCCAGAATTCTGTTCTCACAGGGACCAATTAGGTGCCCATGGGAGGTTTCAAGCAGCACCTGGGTGCAACAGCACTCTCCGCACCTGTGATTCCCAGCTATTGGTATTCAGAAACATACTGCTTTCAGCCGTGAAGGCAGAATAAAGCTATTGTGGCTAGCAGCCATTGACTCTGTATATGGCAGCTTCCTATGTATCTAGCCCCTGTGACTCATGTAACATTTGCTGCTTAAATTTCCCCCTGCCCTCCACTTTGTGTATGATTTGTGGCATACCCACATTTAAAGATGAGGATACATCATAGTTGGTATCCTAAGGGTGGGTGGGAAAAAATCCAACAATGATCCTTTGTCTTGATAACTTTAATGATTCCGGGGGGGGGGGGGAAGCAAACAAAATACACCGAAGACGTGTGCATTGCCATCTATAGCTGTGCTATATTTGACAGGAGAGTCAAATCTTATACCTGAGCAAACAGAATTGAACTCTTAACAAACACACATGCAAACTTCATTTGTTGGTGTACAATGACAGAACACCACACTGATGTCTACTTTACATTCCATTTGGATGTTTGTAATTGTGGGGAGTGCAATGATGGGCAAAGATCCCAGGCAAGATGTGCAACATAAAAGCACAAACCGCCAAAAGAAAAAAAGACATCACCATTGAGCTAGATGAGCAGCATCAAGCAGCATTTCTAAAGGATCAAATCCTGCCCTGTTTTATCATCTAGCAATAAAGCAGGAAGAGTTTCAAACCTCATGAGAGAATGATGCCAACAGCTCAAACTGCAACCCATTTTAAGTGAATACTAGGATCTGAGTCAATTTAACACCACTTAGAATAAATTGGATTACCTTCAATCACTTAAGTATGGATCGGGCTGTAAAATAGCTGAAAGTACAAGTCTCTGTAATTTCCTCACAACAAGGCATGAATGCACCCAAAATGCCCCAGACTTGCCTTGAGAATAAAAAGGTATTGTTGCCAGGACACTTGCTTTTCTTATCAGTTCAGTTTTGTTCCTCATCCAATACTAAGTTTTCCATAAGCAGGCTCAGATTTTTATTGGAAATTTTTAAAAGATCATGAATAGGTGCCATTGCGCCCATGTATATCCTGTTATATTTTAGGCAAAACTGTTCTGAACAGTGGGGTGAGCCACAAGACAGAATGGTGAAACAACTGGGCTCTAGGATCATTGGGACTGGATGGGGGGTGCAGGTTTGATCTCAGCTAAAAGAAATTAGCAGAAAAAATAAGCTCATTTTGGTGAATGAATGAATGGCACAAAATGGTAAAGGAAGTGAGAGAGAAAGAAAACTACGTTCACTTCTGTCAGAACCAGTTGAAGAAAAATATGGATCTCTTTAATGAGGCATAACCTTTCATGTAAAACTGTCCCCCTTCCCATCTCCTTCTAGAAAATGACTGCAAACTTCTCTTGCACAAATATCATTAACTTCAGTAGGATCTTGCAAGAGATCTGCCTTTGCTTTAGACCTATTTCCTTCTCAGCTATCTTTAGTGATGCCTAAATTCACTGCCCTAGGCAACTACTTTGCTTTATTTTAGGGCTACTTATGTCTATGTGTATGTATGGTTGCAGGTACCTGTGCCAGGGAAATAGGATTGATCATATCTTCCCACAGAATGTAGAGCGGAGGAGGACATATGCTTTTGCTATGTAATGTGTAGCTGACCTCAAGTGAGGTGCAGACACTCTATAATACTCAGAGACATTCCTTTTTACATATTTTTGTAAAATATTTTTGCACTTTATGGTCCTTCCCTATTTTAAATAGAACTGATTAATGACGTTTGCAACTTGCTGCAAGCATTTTGTACAGTAGGATAGAAATAATAATAATAAACATATTCTGTGTCCAGGATTTGGCCTCAGAAAAGAAATTTCCAGGGTTGAGCCCTGGTGCATCCTGACCTGACTTTGCTTAAGCCCAGACTGTAGTCCACTATCCTATGAATGTGTAAGAAAAGATCTAGGAGTCTTTCTTCCGATTATAGCTTTAGGATCAAGGTGTCCACTTTCAGCTGAAAGTAACTTTAGAGCAACTGACTTTAAGTAGACCTTTGTCTGTTTTAAATGGTTGTGGAGTCACAGCCCAGCCTCTACAAATCACTGGAATGGTGCCACAGCATTGCTGTTTGGGCTTAAGTGTTAGAGAATGTTTTTCCAGAGATCAGTGATGAAAGATACACCTCTAGATTTACCAGCTTTTTAAAAACTGCCCTTGCGTTTGTGCCTTAAATATTTCCATCTGCTAATCAGGTTAATTGTTGTGCCATCAAAAAATACACCTGCTGATGCCTGCAGATCAGACTGTTAAAAGTACAACAGCAGGCCGGTCAGGCCATTTTCTTGTGGTGTGAATTCCCCACCCCCAAGCCCTTGGATACTGTATGAGTTTTCCTAAGTACAATTGCCCTAAAGTTTTCTCTCTTTCTGCCTCAGCTCTTCACTTGGCCTTCTCTTTCCCCTTTTCTTGTCCTCCCCATCTTTCTTTCTCTCTGTTTTGTTTCTCCTCATTCAATGGTTTGGTGTGCAGCTCCTCTCTCTCCCTGCCCCCCTCCGTTTTCCTTAAGTTTGCTTCTGCTTCTTCCTAGCTGCTTTTAGGAAATAGTGCTACTCTCCTTCTCCCACCCGCTGCCCCTCCTACTTGCCACGGAAAAGGCATGAGCCATGAGGTGATTTTAACTTACAGGAAAAAGTGCACAGTCATTAGCAGTAACTGATTGGGTTGAAGAGGAAGTGATTAATAGAAGTGTAGTAATGGGGGATTTGGCGGCTTGAAAGAGACATCTAGTTCAAAAACCCTTCTCAGTGGCAGAACCCACCATGTGCAACAGAACCCTGAAGTCTTCCTTGGAAGAACAAGGCCTGCTGTCATCAGACCACATTAGATTCTTTTATAAGGCAAAGGCTCCAAAGTTCATTTGCCGCCTATAAGCTTCTAGGACAAATTTTCCAAACAGGTGAAGTATGCCACAATTTACTATGGGGGGGGGAGGAAAGGGAGGAGGACTCGTGAGTCATCATTCAAGCTGACCAGAAGTACAATCTTAAATATGTGGTTTTGTTGAGTTCTGAGTGAGCAGAATCGTGAGAATGTATTATAAAAGCAGCATTTCAAGTGTAAAATTTGATTTCAAGTGTTGGGGTATCAGTGAGATTCTGTTATGCCATTCTGTTAATCTTATGGATAAAAAAATTATTCTACTACCCCCTGTGTGTGTTTGTTTATTTTTAATATTGTTTTAGGCTACTTAGATGTGTAGCAGCCAAGGCCAGCACCTTGTAGGCAATTTTTTAAAAAAGTAACTGAAATGTAACTGTAGTGATTACTTTTGAGAAAAAGCAAAGTAATCAGTTACTTTCAGAGCAATTGTAATTGTAACAGTAATTACTACTTTTTTGGTCAAGTAATTGTAACTGTAATTTATTACTTTTTAAAAGTAATCTTCAAAGCTCTGGAAAGAGCAGGTCGACAGTCTGGGAGTGCTCCTGGATTCATCTTTGTCGCTAGAGACCCAGGTGACCTCAGTGGCCAGGAGTGCCTTTTACCAGCCAAGACAACTGTGGCCGTTTCTGAACCAGGATAGCCTGACCACTGTTGTCCATGCACTGGTAACCTCCAGGCTGGATTACTGTAATGCGCTCTATGTGGGGCTGCCCTTGAGTTTGGTCGGGAAGCTGCAACTGGTGCAAAATGCAGTGGCGAGACTGCTAACTGGGGCAGGGTATCACCAATATGTCATCCTGCTGCTGAAAAAATTGCACTGACTTCCTATTAGCTACTGGGCTAAGTACAATGTTCTAGTTTTGGTGTGCAAAGTCCTATGCAGCTTGGGACCAGGACACCTGAAAGCCCATCTTACCCCTTATATACCCAGCAGATCACTACGCTCTGCAGGTGAGGGCCTCCTCTGCAGATACCAGGAGGTTCGTTCTGCACAACATAGGAAATGGACCTTGAGTGTAGTGGCACCTACCCTTTGGAATTCCCTCCCCTTAAATATTAGACAGGTGCTATTCTCTGTTATCTTTTCAGCGCCTACTGAAGATATTCCTCTTTCCACAAGCCTTTTAAGCAGAGACCTTATCCCAGTCTGTGTCTGTGTTGGAACTGCTTTTAAAGCTTTTAAAAAAAACGCTTTTAAAGATGTTATGTTTTAATAAGTTTTTAAGGATGTTTTTGTTTTAATATATCTTAAAGACTGTTTTTATGATGGTTTAAAGTGTTTTTAGTGCTTCTGTTTGCTGCCCTGGGCTCCTACTGGGAGGAAGGGTGGGATATAAATTTAATAAATAATAAATAAATAATTTTTAAAAAACCTATTTTTTCCCAAGCCTTTCCAAATCAGGCTATTTCATTTATGCAGTTTAATTCTTGTTGGTTTTTATGTTTTAATGCTGTTTTTAGGATCCTATGTTATCTTCTGCTTCTGTACTCCAGCTTTTATTATGTATTTTGTATTTTTATATTTTATTGTCAGGTGGAGTTGGTTTGTATTGGAGATTATAAAATGTGTTGTGGAAGAAGTCCCATAAAAGAAGGTATACTTTAAAAAAAAATACAAAAATAAACTAGCATGCTCTGTTGCAAGCTTATTAGCATTTTGCTACATAAACCTCTTTTTTGGAGTTTAAAGTTGTCAAATATTTTTTAGAGATGCAGAGTCACCTGTCCTAAAAGAAGGGAAAGAAGCACAGCTGATGCCAGGAGGACAGTCCCTTTTTCTTGTTGGTACCATTATTTATATTGCCACTGCATGAAGAGTTCATCTCCATTTCAGAGAATATAACTATCAACCAGCGGGTGGTGATAATAACCGAGACAGAGGTCATCATGCAAGTGCTTGCTCTTGCAACTCCAATTGCCCTGCCATGTGTTATCTGATAGGCGGTGTTGAGATAGCTCCAGGATTGTGAGCTATGATTGCCTTGCTGCTGCAGGCATCTTTATAAACAGTTTCTATCTCTGCCCCAAAATAACCCCACACAAGTTGCGTCACAAGACTAAGGTTTCTGGCTGCTTGCAGGGAGACATTAAGTCAATGCATGAAGTATGATTTTCGGTCGCAGTTGGGCAGCGAGGGGGGGGAAGGCTAGAACTGTGAGTGCAAAATCACTTCTGCTGGTAGCAGCAATTTTGTGCTCATTGGCAAAAGCTGATTAAAAAACTCCAAAATCTGAAAGTTGAATAATTAGTGCCGCCAGGGCTGAGCTCAATTATATTTCAGAACGCTGCTCTGACGTGCCAGGAAAATCAAGCACTCCAGTGAACAAGGACACGCAGGTGAATGTGTGCTGCTGAATGCCCTTCATTCAGGGGTATGGCCTGCTCTATTGTGGTTTGTCTGTTGTCCTCTCAATGATGCTCAGCTGTTCCCTTAAAAAATTCTAAGGGAAGATCAGATCCTAAGGAGTCAGACCATGCCTGAGTGCCCAGGTACATTACTCACTAATTTGCCCTACTTTACTCCCATCCTAAGTAATGGGGAGCATTGGAAAGCAGTGAGTCCCAAAGTGGAGCCCGGTTGAATGGGGAGCCAATCAAAGGCAGTGAGACCCCAACGACTTCCAAAGTGGAGCCAGGTTGGTCAGGAGGAGGAGCCTGGCAAGTCAGGAGGTGGGGCTTGGTAGAGCCAGGTGGGTTAGGAGGTGGAGCCTACAGAAGGTGTCTGTTCATCTGGTGTATTGCATGTACTTACAAGTCCCTTGCCTCTAAGTAACACTATCGATAGGCCCTCCCTTAGCATGTGCGGGGCCCGGGGCAAAAGCATAGTTGAGGGCCCCCACATTTGCTCCAGGTCACCGTCTTGGTCTTGGCTGAGTCGTCATAGGTGCACAGGCACCAGTCCCGGAACTGCTTCTTGCTGTCCCCAGGGCGGCTACTGCTCGCTGACTGCAGCAGGAGTGGCGGTGGCGGCAGCAGCAGCTTCGGCATGGCGGGCGGGTGGGCAGGCAGGCGAGCGAGCCCCTGTCCTGGGCAGAGAGAAAGAGAGCGAGCGAGCGAGCGATGCACCCTGCCTGGCGTGGTGAAGGCAAGCAGGCAGGGAGGGAGGAGCCGGCTGGTGAGCTGATCACCAAGCGCGGGTCCCCCCCAAAGCGCAGGGCCCGGGGCAACTGCTCCACTTCCTGGTGCCTAGGGGCGGCTCTGACTATCGACATATATTGGCCCCACCCCACCCCCACATATCAGTACTATCCAGATTACACCTGGGCCTCAATATGACAGTAGGATTGTGCACAAAATGGAAGCTACCATGTAATTGGCTCTTTAGTCATATCAGCAGCATGGACTGTACCAATGAAAAGAGAAACATTAACTCATAAATCTGGCTGTACTAGATGGCTATTTTTGGGGTACTCCATGTAATGAATGGCTCTTCCCCTGCGCAGATGGAGCAAAATAAACATTAATACTTGTTCTTTTTGTATGCAACTTTTACAGAGATGTGCAAAAAAGATTATTTGCTCCTAGGACTTTTGAATAGTATTTGGCGTACTTATTGGCTGACAATTAACAAAATATTAAGGAAACAGTTGCTTGATTTCTTTTTTTTTCTGCTGCAAAGAGTCATAAAGGGATTTAGTTGTTAATTGTAACTTGGCTTGTTTCTGTCCTTTGTTAATATAAGTATCATCTATTCAGAGCTTGGAAAAGTTACTTTTTTTGAACTACAACTCCCATCAGCCCAATCCAGTGGCCATGCTGGCTGGGGCTGATGGCAGTCGTAGTTCAAAAAAGTAACTTTTCCAAGCTCTGCATATATTTTAACTTGTTAGAACGTGTATGTTAGAAATGTTATTTTAATATTTTAATTTGTTCTTATTGGGTCTGTTATTGTATAATAAAATTGGTTGTTGTTGATAATAAATCTTGTTTTTAATTATAATATTATAGAGTTGTCACATCAAGATCAGGGCTCATTATATGTATGGGAATTAAGAATAAGGACATTTGTAGCACAGACCAGCTGTAATGTGAGTAGGAACTCAAGTGAATTAGATATAGTTGTATGGGGGAATCAGTTGGGAGAGGCACCAGTAGGAAAACGAAAGCAGAGTTCTTGGTTATGCTGCAACAGACTGTTAAGTAAAGTTTGTTCCTTCTAACGAGTATTTTTGATTCATTTCAACTCTTGCAAATATTACATGGTGTCAGAAGACTACCTAAAAACATAAGGCAGTGAAAAATGGACCAGTTGAAGCCTCCAGGAAAGTTGGTGTCTGAAGGAAATGCAGCAGAGAACTGGAGAAGATGGAAGCAAGGGTTTGAATTGTACTGCATTGCAAGTGGAGCAGATAAGAAAGATGAGAGACTCCAGTCAGCATTATTTCTGCATGTGGCAGGTGAAGAAGCAAGAGAGGTATTTAATACTTTCCAGTTTGATGATGATGCAGATAAATATAAAATTCAAGTTTTGATGAATAAATTTGAAGCTTATTGTGTGCCCAGAAGAAATGTTACTTATGAAAGGCACAGGTTCTTCACTAGAATATAGAGTGAAGGAGAAAGGATAGACCAATATGTGACTGAGTTGAAGCTTTTGGCTCAGACCTGTGAATTTGGGGAGCTGTGTGATTCTCTTATTAAGAATCGCATAGTGTGTGGCATTCAGTCAGACAGATTGAGAGCCAAGTTACTGAGAGAGAGTGATTTAACCCTTGAGTGTGCAGTGAATATATGCAGGGCAGAAGAAGTGGCTGCAAAACAGATGAAAGATTTTGGGGCAACAGAAAAACAAATGGATGCCTTACAGGGCAAAAGTACCTTTGAAAAGCCAAAAGTAAGCCAGCCTCAGAGCAAATGGAGCTTTGGCACTACTACCAGCCCCCAAGAAGAGGAAATGCCACAGAGGCCTGTAGAAGCAGCAAAGGCCTGCTACAAGTGTGGTATCAGTCGTCATGACATAAATGCTTGTCCTGCAAATGGGAAGGAATGCAGAAGATGTGGCAAACTTAATCATTTTGCTAAAATGTGTAGAACTAGAGATAGAAAACTTCAACGCAGACAAATGTTCTCAGTAGCAGATACAGCTAAAAATGCTCATGATTTCTTCATTGGCACATTGAATTCTACAGCTCTGGAAGATGAATGGTGTGTGGATCTTCTCATAAATGATCACAAGTATGTGACCTTTAAGATTGGCACAGGAGCACAGGCTAATGCAATGTCTTTAAAAACATACAAAGCCTTGCAAGCTGAACCACTTCAGCATTCAAATATCAGATTAATAACCTACTCTGGAGAAAGACTACATGTGTCTGGTAAATGTAACCTGGATTGCAAATATAAAGATCAAAGAGCTGAGTTGGAATTTCACATAGTAGACTTTGATGCACAAGCTGTACTTGGTCTCCGGGCTGTGACTAATTTAAATTTGGTGCAAAGAGTTAATTTAATGAAAAGAGCGCCAGCAGATCAATGGGATGTTGCAGTTGAATACAAAGATGTATTTGAAGGCTTAGGTTGCTTACCAGAGAAATACACCATCAAAATCAACCCACAGGTTCCACCTGTAATTCATGCACCCCGGAAGCTTCCAGCGGCACTAAGGGATAAAGTCCAAATGGAACTGACTTGTATGGAGCAATTAAAAGTCATAGTTAAGGTAGAAGAACCGACAGAGTGGGTGAATTCAACTGTGGTTGTAGACAAGCCTGGCTGGGACCAGATAAGAATATGTTTAGATCCAAGAGATATGAACAGAGCAATTTTAAGAGAACATTTTCAATTGCCTACTTTAGAAGAAATTACCAGTAAGCTAGCAGAAGCAGAATTGTTTACGGTTCTTGATACCAGTAGTGCATTCTGGCAAATTCAGCTAGATGACAACAGTTCCAGGCTATGCACATTTAATACACCTTTTGGCAGGTACTGATTTAAAGAATGCCATTTGGTATCTCTTCAGCTCCTGAGGTCTATCAGAGGATGATCCAACAGACATTTGAGGGTATTGATGGGGGTCACATGCTACATAGATGATATCCTGGTTTGGGAGAAGACCAAACAGGAACATGATGAGAGACTAAAGAGAGTTCTGGACAGGTGCCAAGAGAGGAATCTGAAATTGAACAAAGTGAAATGCAAATTTGACATGACTGAAATAAAATATCTAGGACACATCTTAACCAAAGAAGGACTAAAACCTGATTCATCTAAAATAGAGGCCATCACTGATATGCCCAGTCCAAGTAACAAAGCTGATCTTCAAAGATTTCTAGGAATGGTGACTTACCTAGCAAAGTTTATCCCAAATTTGTCAACAGTATCAACCCCTTTAAGACAGCTGTTGGCCTAAGATGTTGAATTTTGCTGGATGTCAGTTCATGAAACAGCATTCACACAGTTGAAAGAACTATTAACAAAAACTCCTGTTTTGAAATATTAAATGTGAAAGAACCTGTAACTCTGTCAGTGGACACTAGTTCTAAGGCTTAGGTGCTGTACTGTTGCAGAGGTGCACCTGTTGCATATGCTTCTAAAGCAATGACTGCAGCCCAACAGAACTATGCTCAAATAGAAAAGGAAATGTTGGCAATAGTGTTTGGATGCACAAGATTCCATCAATTTCTCTATGGCAAAAAAGTGTCTGTGGAAACAGACCACAAACCATTGGAGGCAATTTTCAGAAAACCTTTGCATAATGTACCTCCAAGAATCCAAAGATGGCAGTTAACACTGCAGAAATATCAATTACAAGTGCACTATAGACCAGGCAAAGAATTAATAATTGCTGATACCCTGTCCAGGGCATATCTTGAACAGGGTGAAGGAATGAGTTCTGGAGAAGCTGAGGTTGCTGTTAACCTCATGTTACCTTATTTACCAATTTCCGAATCAAAACTGAAATAATTTCAGGTGGCTACTGAAAATGATAGCATTTTGCAAATCCTGAAAAATGCCATTTTGCAGGGGTGGCCAAATAGAAGAGTAGAAGTTCCAGACTGTAGACGTGTTTATTGGAATTACAGAGAGGAATTAAGTGTTCATGATGGACTCATTTTTAAAAGTGACAGAATCATAGTACCACAAGATTTGAGGAAAGAGATATTGAATATTATACATGAGAGTCATCTGGGTGTTGAATTATGTAAAAAGCAGGCACGAAAAGCTGTATATTGGCCAGGTATGTGTGCCCAAATTGAAGAATTGGTACTGTCATGTACCACATGTCACACCAAAAAGAACCAATGTTACCTCATGAAATTCCAAGAAGACCTTGGCAGAAAATAGGAATGGACTTGTTTGAATTTGAAAAAAAGGACTATCTACTTTTGGTTGATTATTCAAAATATGTGGAAATATGTTTGCTTGAGGACACTACAAGTAGATCAGTAATTTTACACTGCAAATCTATATTTGCAAGATATGGTATACCTGAAGATGTTGTCAGTGATAATGGCCCTCAGTTTTGCTCTAGAGACTTTAAAATGTTTGCCAAAGGTTGGGACTTTGTTCACACAACATCCAGTCCACTATTTCCTCAATCAAATGGAATGGCAGAAAGAGCGATCCAAACAGTAAAGAGGATTCTTAAGAAATCTAGTCTGAATAACACAGATCCTTATCTTAGTTTATTGGATTACAGAAATATGCCTACAGTAGATACAGCCTCACCTGCACAACTTTTAATGGGGAGACGTTTAAGAACCAGGTTGCCTACCTCAGCACCGTTGTTACTACCTCAGCAGGTAAAAGGTGATATACAGACACATCTGAAGATAAGACAAGAAAAACAGAAGCTTTAATTTGACAAAGGTTCAAAGCCTTTACCACCTTTGCAGGTTGGTGATTCTGTTAATGTTTGGCAAGATGGAGTGTGGAAACCAGCGAGAGTGACTGGACAAAACATGACTCCAAGATCATATTTGGTTCAGACTGATGATTTAGCTGTCTACAGACGGAACAGAAGAGATCTTCAAAGCACTCCAAGTTGTGAACCAAAAATGGATGAGACTACTGAGACTGCAACTGCACCTCCATCAGAGGTAGACCTATCAGAGTCTCAAGACAACAAAAGTGGAACAGCTGTAGCATAAAGTGCCAGTGATATACCAGAAAAGAGTTTGGACTCTGAGTTACCTGTTACTACATCAAGAGGCGGAGTAATCAGAAACCCAATTCAATATAGACAGTAGTTTCTATCTTCTTTTTTTTAAAAAAGGGAGATGTAATGTGAGTAGGAACTCAAGTGAATTAGAAGTAATTGTATGGGGGAATCAGTTGGGGGTGGGACCAGTAGGAAAACAAAAGTAGAGTTTTGGGTTATGCAGCAACACATTGTGAAGTAAAGTTTGTTCTAACCAGCATTTGTGATTCATTTCAACTCTTGCAAATATTACACCAGCTAATTATGAGTTTCTTTGGCAAAAATTAGCTTCTCTGTGGAAAGCCCCAAGCAGACTTAGGCGGTCATGTTTCGTATATCATAAGTCACCTTTGAGGGAAATCAAGGTTTTAGGCTAATCATTTTGTGACGCTCTCTGAACATTGGGCACTTGTATGGGGGAGCCAATAGCAGCCTGTCAGGTGTGTTTTATACTGAAGACTAGGGATGCCAGGTCAGAAGCATCCCAAACCCTGAGATTTCAAGGTTGGGCCCTAGTGATGTCACAGGGTGGTCCCTAGTGATGTCATTAAGCATGATACATTAACCATCAACCACAGTTGCTTGCAGTATACAACTCAAACAAAAACATTTCTCTGATTGCAAATTAAGATAGAAATCTTAGGTAAAAGATGGAGCCTGGGTAGGGAACATTTAATCTAGTTTACTTGCTTCTGCGAAGCAGGGTTTAAGTGCCCTCAGGCCAGGCCAGTCACCAGAAGACCATTGTAGGAAATAAAGGAGCCTAGTGTTGTGCAGATGTTAGATGGGAGCACTCAGGAGTAAAGACAGATGCTCCTGAAGGCTGCAATATTAAACACACTTACTAAGGGACAAAGCCCCATAGAACTCAACAGGCCTTATTTCTGAGTAGATATGGTTAGGACTGAGCTGTTGGTAAGGCTTGACTAGGGATCCTCTGCAAAGATATTGATATCAAAACAGGGTTGGTAACCCTCTTCCTGGAATGCCCTACCTGCCTTTTAATGTGGCTGCCCCAAACTTATTTATTTATTTATTATTTGATTTATATCTTGCCCTTCCTCCCAGCAGGAGCCCAGGGTGGCAAACAAAAGCACTAAAAACACTTTAAAACATCATAAAAACAGACTTTAAAATACATTAAAACAAAACATCTTTAAAAACATTTTTAAAAGCCTTCAAGACATCTTTAAAAAAGAGATTAAAAACATATTGTTTCATTTTTTAAAAAAGGTTTAAAAACGTATTAGAAAGCAATTCCAACACGCAGACTGAGATAAGGTCTCAACCGTATGTTCTTTTTTATTACTGTTTTTGTTTTTGTTTTGTTTTGTCCTTTATAACTGATATGATGAGGTAAATATCTTATTTTATATTTATTCAATATATTGTATTCTCACTGGAAGTTGTAATCGCTGCTTTTATGTTATTTGCTATTTAATTTGTGTAAATTGTATTGTTTTTATTGATGTATCTTTATATTTGTGTTTTTTTGTAAGCCACCTTGAGGACCTTTTGGCCAAAAGGCAGGGTAGAAATAAAATAATAATAATAATAATAATAATAATAATAATAACTTAAAAGGCTTGTTGAAAGAGGAAGGTCTTCAATAGGCGCCGAAAAGATAATAGAGATGGTGCTTATCTAATATTTAAGGGTAGAGAATTCCACAGGGTAGTTGCCCTCCACACTTTGTAGTACACACTACACTTTGTAATGTGCAAAACATCTTTTCACACTTGACCTTTCACTGCAGGGAGAGGTTTGAGAAATGAGTAAAAGTTAAGAAGATTCTCTACCCTTGTCTGTCTATCCTGTGTGCTGCTATCACTTTGACAGCCAACCCAATTCCAGTGAGTAATAATTGACAGAGAGAAGACACACATGGTTTGGTCTACCTTCACAGGCAGCAGCTTAGGAACAACAACAATTGCAGCCACACTTCCCAGTAAGTGAATTCTCTTTTACCACTATTGGGCGAGAAACAAACTGTCATGCAACCAACAAGGTGCATCATCAGTGGGTTTAAAGGGGTTGAGCTGAGCTCATGGAACCACTGTTGTTGCTTCTATGGATGTAAGTGAGTGATGTCAGAGGTAAATGCAGAGGATCCCTAGTCAAGCTTTATCAACTGCACAATCCTAACCATATCTACTCAGAAGAAAGGCCTGTTGAGTTCTAAGGGGCTTAGTCCCTTAATAAGTATGCTTAGAATTGCAGCCTTCAGGGGCATCCATCTTTACTGCTGAGTGTTCCCATCTAACATCTCCACAACACTAGGCTCCTTTCTTCCTACAGTGTCTTTCCGGTGACAGGTCTGGCCTGAGGGCATTTAAACCCTTCTGTCCATAAGCAAGTAGGCTAGATTAAATGTTCCCTATCCAGGCTCCCTAAGCAGGAGAGAAGGAATGATCCCGTCACATAAGCTGGACCTGGCAGACCTTCATTTAGTTAAGATTTCTATCTTAATTTCCAGTCAGATAATCTTTTTTGTTTGAGTGGTTCTAAGCAATTGTGGTTGATGCTTAATGTATTATGCTTAACGACATCACTAGGGCCCACCCCTGTGACATCACTAGGGCCCACCCCTAAAATCTCAGGATTTGGAATGCTTCTGAGCTGGCAACTCTACTGACTTCACTTATCGGCTACAAACCTGAAAGGACAGAGTTAGAGCAGCCAGCTACGAGCTAATTTAACAGAAGTTGTAGGGTGGGTGGGTGATGTTTTGGTGTATATCTCTTGAACCAGACCACCTAGAAACTTAATTTTTTTAAAAAAAATGAAACCTGAGAGTCCAGAGATTGGGGTGACTTACGCAGAGACCCAGAAAGGACCCCCAAAATCCAGAGACTCCAGGCAAAAACTGGAGACCTGGCAATCACAGTGTGGAGAAGGGCTGATGAGTGGCAGGGCTTGGTAGGGGGATGTCACCTGCTGAGAGTTCCAAGAACTAGACTGGGCAGTCTGGATGGCCACAATCACTCCCTTGGACCTGAGGTTCCCCTCTCCTCTGCTAGACTTACATAGCTTTTCCTGCCCAAAAGAGGAGATGTTTTGAGAACAAAAGAATGGGCCTTGAATGCAGCCATACAGCTTACTTTTGCTTAAAAGAGCAGAGCTTGGAAAAGTTACTTTTTTGAACTACAACTCCCATCAGACCAATCCAGTGGCCATGCTGGCTGGGGCTGATGGGAGTTGTAGTTTAAAAAAGTAACTTTTCCAAGCTCTGTAAAAGAGTGTCAAGTACATTACAGAACAAGCTTAATTTATATTAAATCTAAATGCGTCAGATAAACCAGATAAAGATGACTGCATGTGTCATCTAAGGGCATTAGCAGGGATAGGGCAATATTATCCTGGGATGCAAACAGAGCAATACAACCCTATTCTTGCCTGAGTTTGTCAAGAATAGCTAACTTTGATCAAGCTAAAATGGTTCAACCAGAGAGAATTCTAGGAGCCTTGTGGGTCCCTGGGACACCCTGTTGAGGAAGATCCACGGCTCAGTGCCAGACAGGTGATTTGCAAAAGTCAAGAAGTTGCAACTGTACCTTGTTTGTTATCACTTATTTACTTCCTGAGATCAAAAGTCAGGAAAAGGGGGTATTGCACATCAGGACCCCTGGGTGGGACTGTCTAGCCCCCTTATCTTCAAATGAGCTGGGCACGGAAGGCATGCTTAGGATGGCTAATTGGCCCCCCTCCCTGTTGACTGTCAAACTCCATAAAAATGAAGGATGATCCTTCAGTTGTTCCCTATTATCATTTACCTTGACTCATCTAAGGATTTCAGTGAAAGCCATTGGGAACCAGGCTATTATACTGTGAGTAGAGAATCTTAGGCTAGAAAGCTTTTGTTATGTTCTTTTGTCTGTATTGAATCTCTCATCTTTGTTATTCCAATGTATCTTGTTTAGCCAGGCTGGGGGCAATTAACTTTAAGGAAACAAATGCTGCTTTCTTTTTATATATACTTTTATTTTCTTTTAAATAAACTTGCCTTTTATAAATGGTATATATTGCTTGGAGCTAATGATCTAAAATCTAGTCCTTGATCACTGAACGCTACTGACTGCGGCTGATTAGTGTAACTTAATGCCCTAGAGTACAGGCTGTAAATTAAATCTGCTCTAAGAACTCTGTTGGCGCTCTGAGGCCCCCTTTCCCAGAGTAGGAAGCTAGTAAGGGGTGGTGGCTGTTTCTACCAGAAATCTAATCCTGAAGGAGGAAGAATTTGCCTGGGAAGCTGAGACCCAAAGGAGTTGGGACTGTTCTCGGAAGCAAAGACACCCCCCCCCTTGGGATGCTGAGGGCAAGGGACCCCAGAGGGGCAATCTTTGACAGAGTTGACACATTCAGTCATCTTTATCTGCCTTAATGAACTGCAGAGCAGGCTACATAACGAGTGGTACTCAAGACATCTCCCTCTCTTGTTTTGCACTGTGTGTAACAACAGATACAGATACACCAGGAAAAATCAATATCAGATTTTAAAAACAGCAGCAGCGAGTTTCTTTTAATAGAACACTGTCCCACTTGCATCCTTCTTTAGTCCTGACCTGAAGCATCTTCCCTCCAATTAAATTGTGTGATTTCAAAAAGGACTCTCTGAATAATATTTTTAAAGCAGAAGAAAAATGCAGCAATGATAAAACTGCAGCATGTGCATGTGTGCTGCTGAGTACTGGAATGTGTAATGAATGACTTGGAATGCCCCCTCCTCTCTCCAAGGCTGCATTCTCTCCTTTTCCCCTTTCTTCATTCTCCATGGGGGCATCAGTCACTGAAAACTGTAATCTTGGCAGAACCAGTAAAAATACTATGGTCACATCCCCACCATCCATTTAAAGCACGTTTACACCAATTAAACAGTCATGGCTTCCCCGAAAGAATCTGGGAACTGTCCTTTGTTGTTGGTTGGTTGTACTGCCTTCAAGTTGATTCCGACTTATGGCTACCCTATGAATAGGGTTTTCATGAGGCTGAGAGGCAGTGACTGGCCCAAGGTCACCTAGTGCACTTCATGGCTATGTGGGGATTCAAACCCTGGTCTTCCAGGTCATAGTCCAACACCTGAACCACTACACCACACTGAGGGACCCTTAGCAAACTACATTTCCCAGGATTCTTTAGGAGGGAAGCCATGACTAAAGGCTGCTTTCACACTGCACTTTATTCTGTTATGCTGATGATTTCTTACCTGGTAATTTGCGCATTATATTTGATCTTTCACACGATGTACAAGATAGTTCTGGAATTCTAGTGGAATATAATGCAAGTTTAGCACAATTTTTATTGATAAATTATACCACAAATAATCCATTTGCAAGCTTGGGAACCTGGAAAGTCATGGGAGTTTTTTGCTAGGTGTAGCCGCTCACGTGACAGACATCCCAGCATCCAGTGCATTCCTGCCCTTTAGGTGTGCTTATGTATATATATATATGAATGAATGAATTAAATTTATTTCGGTCATAGACCAGACAGTATACTGTAAACACTAAGTACACAAAATGCGTTTTATGATAAAACCACCAAATGAAGCATACAATATATAAAATTAGCAATAGTAGTAATATATAAAAAGTAGCCACCAATTAGAATAATTGATCCATATCTAAGATCTTTTGTCTGCAAGTGATGGCCGCTGCACAGAATTTAGCTACCCTAAGTGTCACCATTGGGCTATAATCCGCTAGCAGAAAGTAAAGATAAGCAGCTTTGGACTTTGCGGGAAACTCCTGCAAAATAAGAGTAATAAAAACATGTCGGAGACCTCAGTAATAAGAACATTTTAAAATTACATGTCCAATTGTCTCCACCTCCCGTTCTTCACATGGGCAAACTCGATCTTGATAGGGAACTTTATTGTACCTGCCCTTAAGCAGGGCAGATGGCAGAACATTGAATCTACACACACACACACACACACACATTTTCATGCAGACATGCCACAGACCACCTGAATGAATCTCGCAGACCACTGGTGGTCAAGGGACCACCGTTTGGGAATCCCTTCTCTAAATAATTCAGGGGCCAAACACATAAAGTACCACCTGCTCCTATATCTGCCCAGGCACTGTGCTCTGTGCAGGAGGCCTGACTCACAGTCCCATTGACGCCCATAGCTTGTTGTATGACGCAAACTAGGGCCTTCTCTGTGGTGGTGCCCTAGTTGGGAAACTGTTTTTCTTTGGAGATATGACAGTCCTCTTCAGGGATGTCCTTTAGAAGGCAATTAACAATGCATTTTCAAATAAGCATTTGAGTGAGGACTGTAGGTTGGTTTTGGTGCTTTTTACTGCTGCTGAATTGTTTTGTTAGTCAAACTGTTTTTAATTATGTTTGATTTTATCTGCTGTCTAATGTGTTTTTCTGCCTGGCCCTGTAGTCCTCTGGATGAAGGGTGGAATGGATGGAAAGACAAATTACACTTGCTACATGAGAAGCCCCCACTCCATGAGAGCTCAGCTGAATGGGTATTCAGAAAGCTACCCCAACAACAGGCAGCAGATACCAGAGAAATCATACTCAGAGTGGAGCAGGGGCCTCTGGCTACCTTTCTCCTTCATTGTTTATCTCCCTTTGTCTTTCTTAGGTTGCAATTGGGTTGAGGCTATGGCCTGAAGGCACATGAGGCTACTGTTTTGCTGAAGCTAAGCAGTTCTGGGGTCTGGTCAGTGTCTGGATAGGAGACTGCCTGAAAACCACATGTGTGCCGCCTTGGGTTCTATGATGAAAGATAAATAAACTGTTTACTGGGATAAGGAAGATTATACCTCTATACAGTGATAACTTTGGGAGATCTGGACTTGGTGTAATTTCATAATGGATGCTTCAGAAGTTCGCCTTTAAACACTGTAGGTATTGTTATTGGATGATAGCAAATGAAAGAGATCCAGTTTTGAATTCTAATTTTAGTCACTTGAATTATAGACATGGGAAAGAAACAAGACACAAAACACCAATGTAAACATCAGTTATATAAAGGGCTTCCAAATAAAGCAAGCCGCTCCACTGAACTGTAAACCCCAGCAGAAGTCACAAGGGGGCAGCAACAATGGAGAAACGAATTAAGTTTGGTGGAAGGCTGGTGAGAGTGCTTACTGTAAAAGAAAGCAGGAAAGAAAGCTTCTACCAGACACCCAGCAGTAGCAGAGATATTACTGGTCAAGCCTAACCATGTCAAATCAGAAGCAAGTCCTATGAAATTCAGTGGGGCGATGGGGGAGAATTTCAATTCAGCTTGCATTTCAAGCAGAATATATCAAATTCGCAATTTCTGAAACAATATGGGAACCGAAACACAGCCATCCTTCGAAATTCGCATTTATTAGAATTTTGGGATGCAGTTCGCCAACTAAACAACATTTACAAAAATGCATATATTAGGGGAAAGTGTGCATAAAAATGAATACATGAGTGAAAACAACATGCAACAAAGCATGAAATGACGAGAAATGGCTGGCAAAAATGTGTACGTTACTCAAAACTGCCTATAAAAATGTGTTTATTTCTAGAAATTCACACTAAAATGGTGGAGAATTTTCATGAGGATTTTTTTTTAATCGCAGATCACTGTAAAAAGGTAAAGGTGTCCCCGCATTTATAGTGCGAGTCGTTTCCAACTCTTAGGGTGCCGTCTTGCGACGTTTACAAGGCAGACCGTTTATATGGGGTGGGATTGCCAGTTCCTTCCCCGGCCTTTCTTTACCCCCCAGCATATGCCGGGTACTCATTTTACCGACCACGGATGGATGGAAGGCTGAGTGGACCTCGACCCTTTTACCGGAGATTCGACTTCCTCCTTCCATTGGAATCGAACTCCGGCTGTGAGCAGAGCTTCGGCTGCGTTACCACCGCTTACCACTCTGCGCCACGGAGGGTCTTTATGAAGATTTTCATGAGGATTTTTTTTTAATCGCTGATCGCTGTAGAGAACTGAATTTAAGATGGCAAAAATGAGAAACCGAGAGAACCAAAACAGACAAATCTTTCCATCCCTACTTTCAAGTAAGTGGGGTTTTAGGATTGCACCTTTAGTAAGTATCCCTGGGAGAGGAGACAGGGGAGAAGAGTCAAAAGGCCTTTTGAATCTTCCTTTTAGGGTTACTAAGGATTACAAGGAGGAAGAAATAAAGGTCAAGTCTAAACCAGCAGAAGGTAACATCAGTCAGAGCAGCTTTAAAGTCTGCAAGACTGACCAAATTGAAACTTTTTAAATTAAATAGTAGAGGCTGCATAAAATGTTTTATGCATGTGTTTGGCTGTCTTTTAAAGTGGAAATTTGAATTTCTCATTTCAGATTTCAAGAAAATATTTTTTCTCCCTTTCCTTCTGCTCTCAGTGAAAAATGATGTTTACTACATCTGCCTCTTTCTTCCCAAACTGGGACTGTTTAGCCATCTTCACTCTGCTTGTTATCAGACTGAGACTTCCAGTCATTATCTGGTAATCTGAAGAAAATGGCCCTTATCCTCATGCAAAGTAAAACTAAGTACTAGCAGACGCATGCTGGCATTTTTAGGTCATCCAAGTTAACAGCTGAGCTAGTACTGGTATTAATTGCTTCATCAGTCAGCCAAATACCCTTTTATTTAATATTTAAAACCCCCAATCCCCACCTCTTCAGCTGAAAAGGCTGCCAGAGTGGCTTACAAAGATTAACAGTCCCTGCCCTCGGTAGTACAATCTAAAAGACATGACACAAAAGGAAAAGGCATTGGGAGGGTAGAGGAAAAAACAAACTTAGGCACTAGTTCTTAGTACAAAGTTCTTATAATGACTAGCTGGAATGGAAACCGCTTAGACATTTTATTTGCCATTAAGTGGTGTACATTTTTTAAAATAAATAATTGAAGGAGAGGAAAAGCAAAAGTTGTTGATCTCTCTGCACAACCGATAGAGTGGCCCAGCTTCCTGTCTCTCCCTCTGCTGCAGTCTGATGGAATGGCTCTGCCAGATGAGACTTGAGGGAGGGAAAAGCCTGACTGAGCTGGTTTTTCAGCAAAGCTGATGGCGTAGCCTCCTTCTCATTGCTGCTTCACTGCAACCTGATGGCATGAATTGCTGTTGCTGGATGATAGTTAGTGAAGGGAGGAGCCTGATGGAATGGCCCTGCTCCTCTTCTTTCCCTCGCCATAATAGGGCTGTTCACCAGTAACCCAATCCTAACATCTGTTGCATTAGCAAATAAGAGTGAGGCACAATGGGGCAAGCATAATGTCACAATCTCTATTAAGGTGGGTGTCACTCAGTTGTCAACCTGGTGTTTCCCACTTTCTATTTTGTACAGTGTACAATGTACACCATGCTAAAGGCACCCTTGCCACCATGGACTTGCCATTCCTACACCTCCAAGCCCCAGCATGTCTTTGTACTCTGTTGGAACTGGATTTTCACTAGTACAAACAGCGCAGCAGGACAAATGTGCCCCACAAATAGTGCTGTGCACTCTCTTGTGCCAGTTTCTGTGCTGCCTCTGTGACTCATTTTACCTGGATGGAGAGGAATATATGTGTAGAAACCTTTAGGTTTTGCTTGACTGGAAAGTAGCCTACTGTTCTGTCGCCTCTGTCCCCACCCATCCCTGGCATGTGGCCCTCCCACTGAAAAAGGTTCTTCATCCCATTGTAAAGGGTTCCATCAACAGAATTTTGGATCATGATTTACTTCTGTCTAAACACCTCAAATGAAAACTGGATGCCCCAATATGTGGACAGTTTTGGAATAAGGGAATTTTGGGGTTGGTCACAGAAGTACTGATTGCCTGGACAGACAAGGACCACCAACATAAGGTCTCCCCACACTCACTGAGTGCCCCATAGTTCAATCCACCTTTTAAATGTCTACTGTAGTCTGCTCTTTATGTCATGCTATGAAATCACAAAAAAGCAGGAAAATTACACCAAAAGCCCCAACCAAGATCAGCAATATATTAAAAAACCTGAAAACCAAACTTATATACATATTTCAATCTGATCCTGGTCTTGACAGGGCACCCATGAGGGCACTGTGGATCAAGGCAAGCTCCAGTGAGCTATTTACTAGGAATGATCACACTTGAAAGATACATTCCGGCCAGGGAAAAGCACTTGAGGGGGGCACAGAGCAGGGCCAATGAGGAGGAGGCCTGCTGTGGGGATTCCTGAGAACCTGATATAGAGGCCTGGAGGGTTGCATTTCAGCTCCTGGACCTGAGGTACCGCCACACCTGCTTTACAATCTGACAACTGTCAAGGGTGTCCTTTAACTAAGCTTGTACAGGTTCACCCAAAAATGGTCTGGTGGGCCAACTTCTGAGGCCTTGGGGGCCTAATTAGGCCTGTGCTCTGAAGGTTCCCCACCACTGCTATAAATCTGAGGCATAAAGGATCCCATCTGCCATATAGCTACAGGCCACAGAGCTGTGGAATTATGTATTTTGACACCACACAAAAATCCTTTTTAGCCTTACTCTTCTGTGCCCTTCTCTTGATATTTTGTGCCACTGGCCAATGTCTCTGCCACCTGCTGATTTCTAGTAAGAAAAAAAAATTGATTTGGTCTACCAGAAAAAGCTGACACAGGACTCCCGAGCTTTCTAGCTATGGAGATGCAAAAGCCTGATGGGAGAGCAGACTGGGAGAGGGAGAGGGGAGAAAAGACAGAGTCATCATCAAATTACTGGCAGATATGATCTGAAGGAAAACTGGCAGTTAGAGTGTTTCAGAGAATGAGTTAGTCAGTGTCGCTGGCAACACAGCCCCACTGACCAGTCAAAAGCTATTTCAAGGAGATTTTGCTTCAGCTCCCATTTCCACTCAATAACGTGAGATGCATACACATCACTTTAAGCAGGGCTGTACTTAGTAAGCCTGGAGGGTTCATGTTGCTCCTACTCTGTGACAGTTTTAGGCATACCTGGAAGGATGGCAGGCAAGCAGGCCCCTTCTTTAGTGAAGGTCAGTACAGGGTAAAGAATGCTTTCAGGGGAGCAAGCCTGATGCTTGCGTGTTGCCCTTCAATGGGATTTCAACAGCTTGTCATGTTGCAAATGCATCTTTGCAGAGAAACAGTGTGAAAATAGGGCATTTTCACCTGTGACACCCAGAATGCTTTTTAGGCTGCAGTAATTTGCATGCTTACTTGGGAGTACGTCAATAGGATTTACGTCTGAGTAAACATGCACAGGATTGGCTGTGTTTGGAATGTATCGCTTGTGGATGTTATTAACGTGAGACATTAGTGGGAAAGGAACATTTCAAAGCAAAATGGGGCAAGGGAGGAGAGATGAAAGGAAAAAAAATGCAGTTGATATCTTAGTGGGCATAACAGTTCACTTGGAGGGAGGGAGATGTTTCAAAGATCTATAATTCGTTTCTCTTTTTCTAAGACACATTTTAAATTTTGGTTTTAAGTTTTCAGTGTGTCTGTTTTTTAAACATTTTTCTGTCTCAATATTAGGAACATTTCAAATTTATCTATGATTACGGAGGACCTTGGGAAGCAGGAAGGGTTATAACCACTAAGTGAATGCAGAGATAAGGACCTCCATGGAAGGTCTCTAGATTATGACTGAGAACACCATTGAAATTCTACCATAGTCTTTGTGTTTTGCTACTGTATAGCATGATAAAACAGCCTTGTAAAGAAAAGAAGCCCACTAAAGTTATTAGCCTGCTGGGGGCTGGCAGAGGAAGGATGGAGAGCTCCATCCCTCCTGCAGCAGCCTGACATATTTTTAAACAGGGCACAAATTTTAGGGGGTTTCCTTCCCTTATTAGCCCACTTGGTTCTATACTGGGCCTAGAGGAGAAACAGAGTGATCTGTTCCTCCTCCACCAGCCCTCTCATTCGCTTGCATGCAATTTCTTGTCATCTGTGGCTGCCAGGCTAGTGCTTACATAGAGGCTGGCATAATATCTGTGAAAGAGGAAAGTCTCAGCCAATGTCAGAGACATGCACAGGAGGAAGGGGGTGTCACATCTGGTTCCTGTGAAATATGTTGTCTTTAGCCATCAAGAACAAGTCTTCTAGTTGTTCAGACTCTCAGGCCAACCTGATCTGAAAGCCTTTATAGGAGCCAGTATCATCTGGCTTGCTGCAACTTCCTAAAGGATGAAGGCTTCTTCTGCTGATTAGGATGGTCTCCTTCTAGTTGTCTCTCTTCAATAGAGCTGGGTGGTGTTACACAAGCTGAATCACTGCATCTGATGTTACCAGTTCAAGAATCATTGTAGGTTCAAAAACAGAAACTGCAGATTTTAAAGAATGTTATGTTTGATATGTTATTGTACCTTTATTATAAATTTCCAACAAACTGTAAATTATGAAATCAGATGTCTGTTCTAGTCATCACAGTTTTTTCATTTGCTATGAAAACACAAAATGCAAAAACCTATTGTGCTACTAGTGAAAATGGCCCATGGTGTCATCAAATTGACAAACAACATCAAAGTCTTGTGATTGCCTCACATTCTGCTATGAAATTGGCAGCCAGCACTGAAAGGAATTCTGGGAGCTCCATATCAAACAATGGCTTCATTTAACTTACAAGGTCTGAACAGGGTGGTTCATGACAGATGCTACCGGAGGTCGCCGATTCATAAAGTAGTCATAAGTCGAAATCGACTTAAAGGCACATAACAACAACAAATTAGGTATGTATAATCACTCCAGTTGCCATATTTGTTTCTTTGAATATGACGTTGTTCTAGTAGTCAGATGAGCTGATACTCATTTGTGTAACAAATTAAATAACACTTGGCATTTGTACAGGACCTTTGAGTGTTTATAGCACTTTACATGTAATATCTTGCATCAACAGTTTAAGATGGTTAGTACTGCAGATTGAGAGACATGAAGAGAGAGACGGAGGTTGAAACAGAGAAGGAAAAGAAGAGAAGCTTGCCTAAGGCCACCTAATTGGACACATATGTCAAACTGACTTGAAACATGCACACTTCATTTTTGACATCTGACAGTATACCCAACAGGAAGTTTAGGATTGCACCTATTCAGATAGACAAGGGCTTGAATATTAGACATTTAATATCATTCAGGACTATATTGTAAAATAATATTTCATTTCATTTTTAATTTGTATAATACCAACTTGTTTGTTTATTATTTAACAGGATTTATATACCACTTAATCATCAAAACCTCTGAGTGGTTTACCTAAAATATAAAATATACATTAAAATTACTGATAAAATCCAATGTTAAATACAACTTGACTTTTTTCAAAAACTTAATAAAATCAGCAGTTTAAAAAATCTACATTGTAAAATACAATTATATATTAATATACAAGTCAAATTTATATGTCTGGGTAGGCTTCCTTAAATAAAAAAGCAAAGTACAGCAAAGGTGACTGCATGGTATCAATGGGCAGGGAGTCCCAAAGTGTAGGTGCTGCCACACTGAAGGACAGATTCCTAACAATTGCAGATGTAGAATGAACATTATGGGTCACTTGTAAACATGCCAGTAGTTGTGACTGCTTGGTAGATAACCCAAACCAAATGGTCCATGGCTGGTTTCTTTACGAGTGACTGTACCACTATCTCTTTCAAAGCAACGTGGACCACCCCACTCACTCAGTGAAGCATTTACCACACTCTGGACCCAACCAGTCAAACCTATGTTTTAATAAGCCAAGAGGGACAGGGCTCAAGGGGGCATGCGGTCGGGCATATAACTGCATGCACCGTGTCCACATCATCAGGCTGCATAAAATGAAACTGAGCCCACAATACATCACAGATTGTGATATTGGATACTTCAGTCGAACTGGTACAAATGCAAGTTAAGGTCACTCCAAAGTCGAATAACTTTGTCCTCAAAACATGCAGAGAGTTGGTCACAGCAGGCCCTTGAATGCTGCAGAGGTCCCTCCCCCACAATGGGAGTCAACAACCTCCTGACCATCCAAACGGGCTATGCTAGCTGGCTACTAGAGGATGCAATGCTGGCTGCAAAATGCACCTTCTTTGCCACCCATACTGGCATGTAGGAGGCACCCGTGTTTGGTCAACTTCAGAGTGAGACACATCACTTGCACTCTAGTCAGGCTTGCATCGTATAGCCCATAGCATCATATAACCCCAGTGTACTAAAGAGCCACTTGGGCTCCACAAAGCCAGAAAGGACACTTGGCAGTGATCATGTCAACCATACGTCCAATGTAATTGTTCCATAGGGAGACTAGAGCTTCTAAAGGCTTGTTGGTATTCTCTACCGGACAATCCCCCAGAGCATTAAGGAACCAGTCAGTTTCCATCAGTTGCTAAGAGTGGGTCATCCAAATGGATCTACCACCCCTATATTGCTATAAAGGCTGTTCACAACCTCTAAAAATGACAAAACAAAAATCACATGGTCATCCTGTAGCAATTAGGTCCTATGAAAATAAATCATACTGA